>NC_134359.1:232233505-232973965 GCF_048569485.1 Anomaloglossus baeobatrachus | reverse complement strand
CCGAGAAAGGGTTTCTTCCTGCCCCTTCCTCTGCTTGTCCTTTTTCCAAAGGGGCCACTCCGGAGGTGCTAGTTGTGGGGGCCATATTTGCTTTTCTTTTAGGGGGTGGTAAGTCCTCAACCCCACTCGAATCCGAATCGGTCGTCCAGGCGTTCCTTCTTTCATTATGATTTTGTTTAAATGACCTTTTTTTAGATTTTTTATTATTATAGTTAAACATAGCAGGAAAATTTCTTGGTGTTTTCTTCCATGAAAAAAACCTTTTGTGATTCATAATCAGACTTATCCCGCAGAAATTTCTCCCGCTTCCTCTCCTTTATTTGATTTTGTAAAGGGATTAGTTTTTTATCTAATTTTTTTAAAAATAATGTCTAGTCCTCCTTAGACAGTCTGCTTTCCAATTCCCTGCGGAGTCTCAAAAGTTCTTCAGTAATTAAGACATGTTCAGACTCATTCTTTTTTAACACCAGGTTTAAAAACCGCAGTGAACACTCCTGTTGAACTTGTTCCCATTCAGACACAAAGGCTGCATCCTCTTGATAAAATGAGATATTTTTTAGGACCCGAAGTCCTCTAGGTACCCTCTGGCAGTCTGTATAGGCTCTCAACGATTGCACAGTCCAGAACAAACCCATCTCCTTCTCTGCCAAATTTCCTATCTTCATTTCAAAGCTCTTATTGCCTAGGACTTCTGTGTCAGTAGCGCTGTTGCAGCAAGTAAAAAACGCTACTGCATCCTCCCTCCCCGAAAAAATATTGGTATTATCAAGGTCCGTGATATCAGAATCCACGACTTCCATTACGAATGTATGGTGCACACCTTATTTTCTTATAGTGGGCTGCGTGCTCTATAGCCAAGCCAAAGTCCAAACAAATAGTCAAAAGGAAAGAAAGCCAGGCACTGCAAGCCCAGGTGTGTACTCACTGGTTGTGGTTTTCACGTGGAACGCGGACCTCCAGCCGATCTCTGTGGTGCTCTGCCAACAGGTGAGAATCCAAAAAGAACTTCAAAAAAGAAGGAATGGCGGCAACTCACTGGTCGATATGAACTGGCAAATTTATTGCACAAACCGCAGCATAATTACAGCAAACACGGGGAGGGGGGGGGGGGGGGAGTGCAGGAGCGCCGGACGACGGCCGTTTCGCACCACACGGGTGCTTCCACAGGTCCGAACTAATAATGCCAGATAAACCTCCCTCTTATGGAGGAGTCTGACAGGTGCATCTAAAAAGCTAATTAGCTGATACCAGATAGCAACAGCGCAGGAATACTGCCTACATTTTCACACAATTCGTCAGAATTAAATAAATGAAACAGACAGAGCAAAGAGATGGGTAACAAGAAAAATACAAAACATTTATCATATGCCCCTGCTCCCTCTTCAAAATAGAGATATAATACTGCCCCTACTAAGAGGGATTTATTGTGAAAGCACAACATTTATTTTGCTTCTAGTTGTTGCTTATTTTTTCATTATTTTTTATTTTTAATTTATTAAATACTCTATGGTGAGGGGATGCAGATTCTTATAAGTAAACGGGCATGTTCTGCTGTGCAAAAAAGAGGGAAAGAGAGACAAAACTGCCCTCATGCAAAAAACCTTAGATAAATATATATATCTTATTAGGAATAGAGCCCTTTTTTTTTTTCAAAAAAGGAACTGCACCATCTCCAAAACGGGGGCGCTGTTTTTTCATGCAGCCTCATGCTAACAGGGACCCAAGAGAGGAGAAAAAAAGGAGAAAAAAAGAGACTGCCTTTTTAGAAATTGCAGGGTAAGTGGAGCCGCAAGACTTTATGCATCCCAAGCTTAAACCAAAACGATTTTCAAGCAGGTGAAGCACGGGGAAACTGTACTGGAGAATTGCGAGGTAACAGACTGTAGATATACGATCACAATCGAATCCTCAAACCAGACTTATTCTAAGCAATAAGTATATTTATACATCTTCTATGAAATTATTATTAGTGCTTATTATTAGTGAATTTTTCCAAAATTTTTTTAAAAAATTTACACCAAGGGAGGGGAACTCCAGTATGAATGTAAAAATTGCCTTGTCCCACCACTATTACGATTCTCTTTATTTCTCCGCTAGGGGGGAAAAAAAAAAAAAAAAAAGATGGAATTATAATTAGTGATGAGCGAGTACTAAAAAGCTCGGGTGCTCGAGGCTCGGGCCGAGCATCCCAAGATACTCGTGTACTCGGCCCGAGCACCGAGCCCAATGTTATCCTATGCGAGACCCGAGTATTTTTGTGAAATGACCCCCCGGCAGCATGTAGAAACCCTAAAAATGTCACAAAAGTCTCAGAAGAGTGCTCAAATGACATGGCAACAGCATGGGGAAGACCCCTTGAAGCATTTATCACTCAAAAGTCACAGCTGTGAACAATTTTGTCCGAGTTTTACGCCATTTTTACGGACTCACCAGAAAACCTTCCAAAATGACACCAAAATGAATTTTCATGGCGGAAATGTTAAGGGCACATACCCAATAGTGAGATAGAGCTGGTGTATGTTACTTTTTGAGATTAATACATGAAAGATTTTACGTAAAACATTGTGTGGCACTCCGATGTCCAAAACGCACGTTTTGTGCTTTTTACTAACGATGTCGGTCATTTTTTTTTTCATTCTATCTCCCGTCGGTCGGTCTCGCTCTGTCGGTCTCTCTCTGTCTTGTCTGTCCCCCTCTGACAGTCTGTCGGTCATTCTCCCCCCTCTCTCTTACTTACCGTTCCCCGATCTCCGGCGCGGCGCTGCACGGCTGTTCACACTGTTCCGGCGGCTTTTCCTCTTTTGAAAAAGCCGGCCGCTCATTAATCAATCTCGTATTCTCTGCTTTCCTGCTTTTCGGCGCCTATGATTGGTTGCAGTGAGACACGCCCCCACGCTGAGTGACAGGTGTCACACTGCACCCAATCACAGCAGCCGGTGGGCGTGTGTATACTGTGCAGTAAAATAAATAAATAAATAATTAAAAAAAATGGCGTGCGGTCCCCCCCAATTTTAATACCAGCCAGATAAAGCCATACAGCTGAAGGCTGGTATTCTCAGGATGGGGAGCCCCACGTTATGGGGAGCCCCCCACCCTAACAATATCAGTCAGCAGCTGCCCAGAATTGCCGCATACATTATATGCGACAGTTCTGGGACTGTACCCGGCTCTTCCCGATTTACCCTAGTGCGTTGGCAATAATAAGGAGTTAATGGCAGCCCATAGCTGCCACTAAATCCTAGATTAATCATGTCAGGCGTCTCCCCGAGATTCCTTCCATGATTAATCTGTAAATTACAGTTAAAAAACACACACACCCGAAAAAATCATTTATTAGAAATAAAAAACACTAACAAAGTCCCTCATTACCAATTTATTAACCCCGACAAACCCTCCATGTCCGGCGTAATCCACGGACCTCCAGCGTCGCGTCCAGCTGTGCTGCATGCAGGTGACAGGAGCTGCAGAATACACCGCCGCTCCGGTCACCTCCACGCAGCTAATGAGATGAGTATAGCGATCAGCTGAGCTGTCACTGAGGTTACCTGGATGCAGCGGTGGATGCAGCGGTGGATGCAGCGGTGGCCGCAGGTAACCTCAGTGACAGCTCAGCTGATCGCGCTACTCACCGCCGCTCCGGTCAGCTCCATGCACCAACTGAGGTGAGTATAGCGATCAGCTGCTGTCACTGAGGTTAATCGCGGCCACCGCTGGATCCAGCGGTGGCCGTGAGTTACCTGACTGACAGCAGCTGATCGCGCTATTCCCTTCATTAGCTGCGTGGAGGTGACCGGAGCGGCGGTGTATTCTGCAGCTCCTGTCACTTCCATGCAGCAGAGCTGGATGCGACGCTGGAGGACTGTGGATTACGCCGGACATGGAGGGTTTGTCGGGGTTAATAAATTGGTAATGAGGGACTTTGTTAGTGTTTTTTATAATCTAATAAATGATTTTTTCGGGTGTGTGTGTTTTTTAACTGTAATTTACAGATTAATCATGGAAGGAATCTCGGGGAGACGCCTGACATGATTAATCTAGGATTTAGTGGCAGCTATGGGTTGCCATTAACTCCTTATTACCCCGATTTGCCAACGCACTAGGGTAAATCGGGAAGAGCCGGGTACAGTCCCAGAACTGTCGCATATAATGTATGCGGCAATTCTGGGCAGCTGCTGACTGATATTGTTAGGGTGGGGGGCTCCCCATAACGTGGGGCTCCCCATCCTGAGAATACCAGCCTTCAGCTGTATGGCTTTATCTGGCTGGTATTAAAATTGGGGGGGACCGCACGCCGTTTTTTTAAATTATTTATTTATTTATTTTACTGCACAGTATACACACGCCCACCGGCTGCTGTGATTGGGTGCAGTGTGACACCTGTCACTCAGCGTGGGGGCGTGTCTCACTGCAACCAATCATAGGCGCCTGTGGGCGTGGAAAGCAGGGAATATGAGATGGCTGTGTACAGAGCATAGCGTGCCCGCCGGTATAAAGGCTCGGTCACGCTGTGCAGGCCGGCCAATCACTGCAATTCCACAACTAACAGGGCTGTGGCATTGCAGTGGTCTGCCAGCCAATCCCTGCATGAGGGCTGGCTCTCAAAAGAGCGCCAACATGCAGGGATGAAGACCACGAGTAAAGCACGAGTATTGCAAAATTACTCGGTACCCCGCCGAGTAGCCCGAGTACAGTGATACTCGTGCGAGTACCGAGTAGTAACAAGCATACTCGCTCATCACTAATTATAATATATATATATATATATACTATGCCCAACCTGTGGGGAATTACAAATGTGGGGACTGTAATTTTTGCTCCTTCCATTTAACAGCAAAAGTCCTAAGAATTGGAGATAGCAATTTTACTGTCAGGCATTTCATTTCTTGTAAGACCAAATATGTTGTATATGTGATATTCTGCCCTTGCTCCTACTTCTATATAGGGAAAACTATACGGTGCTTATATGTACGTTTTAGGGAACATTATAATTCCATCTTAACAGGTAAAGGGTCCCCCAAACTAATTAAGCATATTAGAGAACATCATAAAGGGAATCCGGACGTTCTATCCTTTGCAGGTGTCTTTAGGATTACCCCATTGGGAGGAGGAGGTGACACCCACAAGCGACTGTTGCAGAGAGAGTCTCGACTCATTATGGATGTTAAGGCATTGGGCCCTTTGGGACTCAATGACCGTAATGACATGTCCGTTTTCTTATAACGGTCATTGAGTAGTGTTGCTCCAATGATGGGGGTATATACATTTTTTTTTTTTTTCCCCCCTAGCGGAGAAATAAAGAGAATCGTAATAGTGGTGGGACAAGGCAATTTTTACATTCATACCGCTTCTGGGTGGCCAGTTCCCCTCCCTTGGTGTAAATTTTTAAAAAAAAATTTGGAAAAAATTTTTTGAAAAATTTTTTTGAGAAGAATTGAGTAAAAAAACAAAGCACTAATAATAATTTCATAGAAGATGTATAAATATACTTATTGCTTAGAATAAGTCTAGTTTGAGGATTCGATTGTGATCGTATATCTACAGTCTGTTACCTCGCAATTCTCCAGTACAGTTTCCCCATGCTTCACCTGCTTGAAAATCGTTTTGGTTTAAGCTTGGGATGCATAAAGTCTTGCGGCTCCACTTACCCTGCAATTTCTAAAAAGGCAGTCTCTTTTTTTCTCCTTTTTTTTCTCCTCTCTTGGGTCCCTGTTAGCATGAGGCTGCATGAAAAAACAGCGCCCCCGTTTTGGAGATGGTGCAGTTCCTTTTTTGAAAAAAAAAAAAAAAAGGCTCTATTCCTAATAAGATATATATATTTATCTAAGGTTTTTTGCATGAGGGCAGTTTTGTCTCTCTTTCCCTCTTTTTTGCACAGCAGAACATGCCCGTTTACTTATAAGAATCTGCATCCCCTCACCATAGAGTATTTAATAAATTAAAAATAAAAAATAATGAAAAAATAAGCAACAACTAGAAGCAAAATAAATGTTGTGCTTTCACAATAAATCCCTCTTAGTAGGGGCAGTATTATATCTCTATTTTGAAGAGGGAGCAGGGGCATATGATAAATGTTTTGTATTTTTCTTGTTACCCATCTCTTTGCTCTGTCTGTTTCATTTATTTAATTCTGACGAATTGTGTGAAAATGTAGGCAGTATTCCTGCGCTGTTGCTATCTGGTATCAGCTAATTAGCTTTTTAGATGCACCTGTCAGACTCCTCCATAAGAGGGAGGTTTATCTGTCATTGTTAGTTCGGACCTGTGGAAGCACCCGTGTGGTGCGAAACGGCCGTCGTCCAGCGCTCCTGCACTCCCCCCCCCCCCCCGTGTTTGCTGTAATTATGCTGCGGTTTGTGCAATAAATTTGCCAGTTCATATCGACCAGTGAGTTGCCGCCATTCCTTCTTTTTTGAAGTTCAAGAATTAGATGAGTTCTGGGGACCCGAACCTCTGTGCTTAAACATGGCTTTAAATTAGTTGCAGTAATGGCTAGGGGGATGCAAAAGAACGCAAGATTGGGGAAAGTGCAGTATAATTATACATACTATGTTTCCTTAAGGATAAAAGAGCAGTAAGACTCTTTTCTGGCCCTCTCATTAAACTACATGAATATTCCCTGCTTCTCCCACCCACCCTCTCTGTCAGCGTCTCCGATTGGTTGCAGTCAGAGAGCTATACACGCCCCCACTCTCTGTGCCAAAATCTATGATTGGTTGCAATCAGTCAGCTGTATTAGACTAAAAATAAATACATCATTTAAAAACAAAAACGAGGACTCACACTCTATTTTAGATAATAATCTTGGGTAAAACATTCAGCTTTGCACTGCAACCCTCTGCTTTCTGCTTTAGGGTACCTTCACACTTTAGCGATGCAGCAGCGATCCGACCAGCGATCTGACCTGGTCAGGATCGCTGCTGCATCGCTACATGGTCGCTGGTGAGCTGTCAAACAGGCAGATCTCACCAGCGACCAGTGACCAGCCCCCAGCCAGCAGCGACGTGCAAGCGACGCTGCGCTTGCACGGAGCCGGCGTCTGGAAGCTGCGGACACTGGTAACTAAGGTAAACATCGGGTATGGTTACCCGATGTTTACATTAGTTACCAGCGCACACCGCTTAGCTTAGCGCTGGCTCCCTGCTCTCCTAGCTACAGTACACATCGGGTTAATTAACCCGATGTGTAATGCAGCTACATGTGCAGAGAGCAGGGAGCCGCGCACACAGCTTAGCGCTGGCTCCTTGCTCTCCTAGCTACAGTACACATCGGGTTAATTAACCCGATGTGTACAGCAGCTACATGTGCAGAGAGCCGGAGCCGGCAGCACAGGCAGCGTGAGAGCTGCGGAGGCTGGTAACTTAGGTAAATATCGGGTAACCACCTTGGTTACCCGATGTTTATCTTGGTTACAGCTTACCGCAGCTGCCAGACGCCGGCTCCTGCTCCCTGCTCGCTTCATTTGTCGCTTTCTCGCTGTCACATACAGCGATCTGTGTGTCACAGTGGGAGAGGGCCTTTGAAGAAAACGAACCAGGGCTGTGTGTAACGAGCAGCGATCTCACAGCAGGGGCCAGATCGCTGCTCATTGTCACACACAGCGAGATCGCTAATGAGGTCACTGCTGCGTCACAAAAAGCGTGACTCAGCAGCGATCTCGGCAGCGAGCGAGCTGTGTGTGAAGCACCCCTTAGCATCAGTACTATAATACTGCCCCCTATATACAAGAATATAACTACTATAATACTGCCCCCTATATCCAAGAATATAACTACTATAATACTGACCCAGAATACAACTATAATATTGCCCACTATATCCAAGAATATAACTACTGCTCCCTGTGTATAAGAATATAAATATTATAATATTGGTTCCCTAAGTACAAGAATTCAAGTAGTACAATACTGTTCCCGTATACAAAAGTACTATCCTATATACAACAATTTCAAAGCATACCTACCTTTTCAATCACAAGGTCTGAGAAGAGGTCTGATGAAAGATCCAGAAAACACGACACACTAGCGACGCCAGACAGAGAATGTAGTTCGTAGAACAAAAAATGGAACTTAAAGAATGAAATCACAGTGACGCCTTCGGCAAGGTACCCAATCGGAACGCTGTTGTAACCACCAATCGGAGTCGTAGGGGCGTTGCAAAATAGACCGCAAAAACACGCCCTTATCCTGCCTTCAGCCCTACATCACTGTTTTCAGCGTCGTAGCGATGGTCGCTGCTGTGGTGTCAAACACAAGGATGCAGCGCTTATCAGCATGGCGCAGCGGGATAACAGCGATCAAAAAATGACCTGGAACATTCAGGAGCGAGCAGCGATTTCGCAGCAGGGGTCTGATCGTTGTTATGTGTCACACATAGCGACGTCGCTGTTGAGGTCGCTGCAACGTCACAGAATATGGTGACGTTGCAGCGACGTCGTTGTCGTCGTCGTTATGTGTGACACCAGCTTTACCCTGGCTGGTTATCAAAAATAGATAACCAGACAAGGTAAAGCAGATTGCTGGAGGCTGGTATTATCAGGATGGGAAGGGCCAAGGTTATTTGCTTTCTATTGCTGGGCAAAATTCAACCTCTTTCAGAGGAAAATATAAGCATTACGAACATCACATTACCAATACTTAACACAGTTTGCGTTATGCAGGAACACATTAGAGTACATTACTATTCACAAAAGACGCAGGACATTGCTCACATTACAATACACAATGCGACTGGTGTCTTCAGGGGAAGGAATGTAAAAGCCATAGTCCACCACTCTTGCATAATCTCAAAGCCCACACATATACAGTGTTGACTCCCAAAGCTCCCCATAACTTGGATGAAAGCCAAAGCTTCCAAGTAAAAAACACACCAAAACCTTGTGCCCTTGCCCTTTATGAGTAGAAAAACTTAGACTCAGTGCTTACTATCTTACCACTGCGTGGTATTCTTGCATAAAACACTCCCACCACCCTACAGCATCTAGCTTTCAGCTCCGCTTTAACTGGCCTTATCATCCTATCTCCAGTTTAACGTATTGATCTCATCCCCCTTCTCCCGCCAGTATAAACAAAGCTGGCAGCCGTGAGCCTCAGGATGGAGGTGCCCGGCTTAGAGTATCCACAACAGGTGAGCCTATAACAAGTTTGTTCCACTTTGGAAACCTTTACTGATTCCAAGATTCTTGTACACAATCCCGATCCCATTGAAAAAGTAGTCACATATTAAAAGAGATGTTACATTAAATTCTATGGTAGATAACAGTCATTCACTTTCATGTTATACCTAACACATATGCACCCTATATATTGTTCCTTTTGTGGTATAGGCCTTGATGCCATTGTATAGGGCGTATTTTGTGGTCTTCTACTATCACTAATAAAGAATAAATATATTTTGTAAAACTGTATCTGCATAACTATGATGCCAAGGACAAAAACTGACTGTAACTTATATATTTGTGATATTCAGCTTAAAATTTGAGTAAAATCTAAGCCTTATTTCTGCGGTAAAATATGAGATTGCTTTTTGAATAACATATATTTTAACAAAGTGGAACTAAAATAAAGCACTTTAAAAAAAATGGCCATGCCAAGGTGTCTGCCAATCTAAATGTCTTCTCTTTCAATATCTATAAAAACACTATCATTGCCATGTTTTCAATTTACCCAGAGATGGTTATGGGCAGATAAATGGGTATCATTCTGCCAACAAAACAGTCATTTGATGTCAACATGTTGTATTGATTCTCTTTCCAGCTTGGACAATGGAAGCAATTCACAGTTTTATTTGTATATAAAAAACAGCAAAATTGTATTTGTGTTTCCTTCCATTTTTTTGTGCCCAGTGCAAATTGTAATTGACAAAACCATCAATGCTCTTCCAGATCAACTGAATAAATATGAGATTTCCTCTATACAGTTGGTCAGTGCATAAAGTCTTGATAATAGACCAAAGTTGAGATTTTTTGTCATACATTTAGTAAGTTACCTCTAGTGGCATCTGCAAGAAATATATATATATATATATACATACACACACTAATTACTGGTGGTCCCACTGATTGAACCCACCTCAATCACTTATATTCGGGTCTCACCTTTGAAGTCGATAGCTGATCATTCTACTTCATTAGCTCTGCTAGTCCCACAACCAGTGAATTAAGTGGTGCATCTATGCTCACCCATGTCACTCAATTAATTGAAAAAAGTGAGGAATAACAGGAGATCAACAGCTTTATTCCATTGATAGTGTGGAGCGTCCCAGCCATCAGACATTTAATATCTATCTCATGGTGTTAAACAATTCAGAAGAGGATAACACTAAGATGCCAAACTTTGCCTCCCTCTAATTATACTCTGGACCAGCTCTTTTTGTAGTAATGTAACCAATCTTTTTCCCCTTCTTGTAGTAATGCACCCATCCTTGTCACCATCTTGTAGTAAGGTCCCCAACTTTGTCCTCATAGTGTAGTAATGCCCCATGCAGGTCCCCTTGTAGTAAAGTTCCCATATTGGTTCCTATTTTGAAGTAATGTTCCCATTCTTGTACCCATAATGTAGTAATACCTATCCTGTTCTTCATCTTGTAGTAATGTCCACATCCTGGTCCCTTCTTGTAGCAATATCCTAATCCTCATTCCCATATAGGAATGTCTCCCATCCTGCTCCTCATCTTGTAGTAATATCCCATCCTTGTTCCTATACTGCAGTAATGCCCCATCCTGGTCCCTGTGTAGTAATGTTCCCATCCTGGTACCCATCTTGTAGTAATGCCTCCCATCCTGGTAACCATATTGTAGTAATGTTTCCATTATTGTCCCCATAGTGTAGTAATGCCTCCCATCCCAGGCCTCAGTTTGTAGTAATGTCCCCATCCTTGTCCCCATAGTGTAGTAATGGCCATCCTGCTCCTCATCTTGTAGTAATGTCCTCATCCTTGTCCCCATAGGGTTGTAATGCCACATCCTGGTCTCCATGTAATAATTAACCCCATCCTGTAGTGTCCCCTATTGTGCTATTCTTCATATACACATAAAAAAATCATTCTGCTCACCTTTCTTCCCTTCCATAAGTTTTCTATGGGATTAAGGTCTGGATACTGGCTGACCTTAATATGCATCTTTTTGAGCAACTCCATTGTTTCCTTGGCTGTATGTTTTGGGTCATTGTCGTGCTGGAATATCCATCCACGACCCATTTTTAATGTCCTCGCAGAGGGAAGGAGGTTGTCACTCAGGATTTTTTGGTACATGGCTTCATCCATTATGAGGTGAAGTAGTCCTGTGCCATTAGCAGAGAAACATTCCCAAAATATAATTTATCCACATTCATGCCTGACAGTGAAGATGGTATTCTCTGGGTCATAGGGAGCATTTATCTTCTTCCAAACACGGTGAGTTGAGTTAATGCCAAAGAGCTCAATTTTTGTCTCACCTTCTCCCAATCACTCTCAGAATCATCCAATTGTTTTCTTGGTGACAATGGTCCCAGCTGCATTGAGATCATTAATAAGTTCCCCCGTGTAGTTTTAGGCTGATCTCTCACCTTCCTCATGATCCTGGATACCCCACGAGGTGAGATTTTTCATGGAGCCCCAGATCGATGTTGATAGACAATCATTTTGTATTTCTTCCATTTTCTTACTATTGCACCAACAGTTGTCTCCTTCTCATCCAGCTTCTTACTTATGGTTTTGTAGCCCATTCCAGCCTTGTGCAGGTCTATGATCTTGTCCCTGACATCCTTACTAAGCCCTTTGCCCCCATGTTGTAGACGTTAGAGGCTGGCTGCTTAATTGAGTCTGTGGACAGGAGTCTTTTACACAGGTGACAACACAGCTAACTTTAATGCAGGTAATGACGAGTTGATTAGGAACGTCTAAGTGTCTGTAGGAACCATAACTCTTAAGGCCCCGTCACACTAAGCAACATCGCTAGCAACGTCGCTGCTAACGAACAACTTTTGTGACGTTGCTAGCGATGTCGCTGTGTGTGACATCCAGCAACAACCTGGCCCCTGCTGTGAGGTCGTTGGTTGTTGCTGAATGTCCTGGGCCATTTTTTAGTTGTTGCTGTCCTGCTGTGAAGCACAGATCGCTGTGTGTGACAGCGAGACAGCAACAACTAAATGTGCAGGCAGCAGGAGCCGGCTTCTGCGGAGGCTGGTAACCAATGTAAACATCGGGTAACCAAGAAGCCCTGTCCTTGGTTACCCGATATTTACCTTCGATACCAGCCTCCTCCACTCTCACTGTCAGTGCCGGCTCCTGCTCTGTGCATATGTAGCTGCAGCACACATCGGGTTAATTAACCCGATGTGTGCTGTAACTAGGAGAGCTAGGAGCCAGCGCTAAGCATTGTGCGCTGCTCTCTGCTCTGTGCACATTTAGCTGCAGCACACATCGGGTTAATTAACCCGATGTGTGCTGTAACTAGGAGAGCAAGGAGCCAGCGCTCAGTGTGCGCTGCTCCCTGCTCTCTGCACGTGTAGCTCCGTGCGCTGGTAACCAAGGTAAATATCGGGTTGGTTACCCGATATTTACCTTAGTTACCAAGCGCAGCATCTTCCACGCTGCGCTGGGGGCTTGTCACTGGTTGCTGGTGAGCTCACCAGCAACTCGTGTAGCGACGCTCCAGCGATCCCTGCCAGGTCAGGTTGCTGGTGGGATCGCTGGAGCGTCGCAGTGTGACATCTCACCAGCAACCTCCTAGCAACTTACCAGCGATCCCTATCGTTGTTGGGATCGCTGGTAAGTTGCTTAGTGTAAAGGTACCTTTAATGGTTGGTAGGGGATGAAATACTTATTTCTCTCTGCAAAATGCAAATAAATTTATATTTATACAATGGGATTTTCTGGATTTTATTTTGGATATTCTCTCACTGTTAAAATTAACCTAGCCTTAAAATGATAGACTGTTCATGTCTTTTTCAGTGGGCAAACTTACAAAATCAGCAAAAGATCAAATAATTATTTCCTTCACTGTATGACGTCAGTGTAATCATAATGACCCGCACAACACAGTGATCAGACTATTTATGGTAATTTAAAAATGTGTAAAAACATGGCATGATTAATTGTTTTTTATAATAAATTTTTAAAAAAATGTAATAAAAATGCAACTCTACATTTTGAGTTTTGAGTTTTTTCTACTGCTGTTTTCTGCAGGTGTTTGCAACACACAAGTTAATAACAATATTCACTGAGTACTGCATGTTTGTGGCATTTCTTTATGTGTTTACTCCCTTATTTGATGCCTTTTTAGTGCAGATATGAATCCACATTTTTAAAGGGAATCTGTTAGCAGGTTTTTGTTACATAATCTGAAGACAGCATGCTGTAGGGGTTAATACAGAAAAGTCAGTCATGTGTCTCTTATCACAAAGTGTGTTGTTGTTTACGTGTTATGTTTATTTAACCTCTTAAGGAACGCGGGCAGTAAAATGATATCCTAGCAGTCAGCGGCAACAGCGGGAGATCGGTGCACATCTCAGCTGATTTATACAGCTGAGATGGGTGCCTGCTATGCACGAGCAGAATCGCTATCTGCCCATGCCGTTTAACCCCTTAAATGGCACTGTCAATAAGTGACAGTGCCATTATAAGCGCAAGCGCAGTGAACGTTTACATACCGCCGATACCGGAAGTCACGTGACGTGATCACGTGACGTCCGGTGGTTGTCATGGTAGCACAGGGTCATGTGATGACTCCTGTAGCTCACATAACTTACTTACTGTTTCACGCGGCCCAGACAGGAAATGAGCATATCTGCTGTTCACAGCTGTGTAGCTGTGATCAGCAAATATGGCACAGCGATCAGACAGCTGATGCATATAGTCCCCTAGAAAACCTAGTAAAATAAAAAAATTAAAAAAAGTTTTAAAGAAATAAAAAAAATAAAAGTTCAAATCACCACCCTTTTGCCCCATTGAAAATTAAAGGGTTAAAAAAGTAAAAAATATTTGCATATTTGGTACTATCGCGTACAGAAATGCCCTATCAAAATATAAAATCAATCAATTTGATAGGTAAATGGCGTAGCGACAAAAAAATTCCAAACGACAAAATTACATTTTTTGGTCGCTTCAAATTTTGTGCTAAATGCAATAACAGGCGATCAAAATGTAGCATCTGTGCAAAAGTGTTTCCGTTAAAAACATCAGCTCGAGACGCAAAAAATAAGCCATCACTGAGCCATAGATACCGAAAATTGAGAACGCTATGGGTCACGAAATATGGTGTAAAACGTACGCCACTTTTTTCAGACAAACTTCTGATTTTTTTTTAACCCCTTAGATACAAGTAAACCTATTTTATTATTATTATTATTATTTATTATTATAGCGCCATTTATTCCATGGCGCTTTACAAGTGAGAGAGGGTATACGTACAACAATCATTAACAGTACAAAACAGACTGGTATAGGAGGAGAGAGGACCCTGCCCGCGAGGGCTCACAGTCTACAGGGAATGGGTGATGGTACAATAGGTGAGGACAGAGCTGGTTGCGCAGTGGTCTACTGGGCTGAGGGCTATTGTAGGTTGTAGGCTTGTTGGAAGAGGTGTATACATGTATACATGTTTTGTGTCTACAAACTCGCACTGACCTGAGGCATCACACCCACACATCAGTTTTATCATATAGTGAACAGTGAATAAAAAATCTCAAAAACCATAGTGCTATCGCACTTTTTTGGCAATTTTTCCGCATTTGGAATTTTTTTGCCGTTTTCCAGTACACTATATGGTAAAACTCATGGATTCATTTAAAAGTACAGCTCGTTCCGCAAAAAAAGGAGCCCTCACATGACCATATTGACTGAAAAATAAAATAAAAAAGTTACGTCTCTTGGAGGAAGTATGGCAAAAAAAAAAAACGGAAAGTGCACAATCGGCCGGTTGTGAAGAAGTTAAGATCAAGTAGCTTATCATGAGCACTTGTGAGCTCTTGATTAGGAACTTCTCACTGTCTATAGACTGACCCTGGGGGGTGGTTAAGGCAGCTCTTTCAGCAACTGTGTGCTGCATTACTAAATCTAAAAACCTTGTGTCAAAACCGATGCTGCCAGTAATCTGTGATACATACAGTAGCTGGTTTCTGGGCCTCTTTGCCTAAATCATGCTGCTTTTAGATGAGATAGATTATTTTTATGGGGTTTTTTTTAATACTACAGAAAAGCTTGAGTCTGCACTTAAAATGGGTGGTTTTTTTACCTTTTTTTTTTCAGGCTCCATAAGCCTATTGAGAAAAGAAAACATCAAAACCGCATAGTTCAGCTGCTTTAAATGCACCGAAGTGGAGTTTTCATGAATCGCATCCACTTTGCTGAGATATTTTGGCCGTGCTCACATATAGAGTAAATGCTGCATTGTTCTGCTACTTATTTTTGCACAGAAATTCTGTTGTGTTTAACTGCCCAAGCAAAGTGGATACGATTTAATGAAAGATGCTTCTAAATTGTACAGTTTTGGTAATTTTCTTTCTCTAGAGGTTTCAAAGTTGAGCCTAAGAAAACACATTTAAAAATTGCAGTTCTTTTTTAAGTGCACAAGCAAAGCTTTTCTGTAATATAAGAAAAACACTAAAAACAAGGCTTCACAACTGCACCAAAAACCAAATAAATCAAATAAGTGTATGTGCTCATGATCAGGACCCGCTGCGTCCTGGTCTCCACAAGAGACCGCAGCTGCCTGTGCCCACGATCCAGACTCGGTCAGTTGCAGTCTCTCACTGTGTTCTCCCTGCAGAGAACACTGGCGTTTTGGAGAGGCGCGCTGCATGTCAGTTTATGCTGCGGGCAGTACATGCCCAGTGGGCATTGGATTTCTAGAAATCCCGTCCACTGTGTTTGTACTGTACAATGCTGCATTTTTAACACAGCTGAGACACACTGCATTCAAAATGCTGTCAACCCTGCTCGTGGGCACTCAGCCTAAGGGGAAAAAGGCATAAAAATATTGCAAAAATTGAATAGTATTACTATGAATGAATTAACAAAAAATAAATCCAAAGATCCAATTTAGGGATGAGCATGATGCACAAATGACATTGTTCCAGTCCTGGGTAATAAATACCATGCAGGGGACACTGGAAAGTAGGGGATTCGCCGCCTCCCATCCAGGTCCCACTGATGTTGAACTGGAGACATCTGAATCGATCCGCTCATCTCTAGCCCCAACCATCTCGGATACAATGGACAGTCCTGGATTTGGGTCTTTGCCCTGCAGTCTACAGCATCTGCTGAATCTTTCTCAGTGCCCCCGCCCTTCTGACATCTATGCATAATTTGTCCCTCTTTCTGTTCTTCCAAAGTTGGAAGCTATGGGCAATCCATCGGTGCCCCATGATCACATCACAGGCATAACGCGCCCCCTGCATTAAGTGTGGCTTTCAAAGATTGACAGTAGCATGTAGCATATTAACAGCCATAGGAGAAGCTCCACTCCACGCACAGCTGATAAAGGCAGAAGACAACTGAATAATTCAGCCATTGTTTGCAAAGAAAGATGTGGGCTCGGCGTTCAAGCCTACATCAAAATCACGGTCATGACATATGACGTAAAATATATCGTGTAGGGGATAATTTGACTCCAAGATCTCTGGGGAACATTTTTTTTCCTTTATTATTTACTTTCTACCCAAATTGACTGTCACGAGTTTTTTTTCCATCATTAGGGGACATGTGACAGGTTTTGAACCAGAGTTACACATTGCCTTGAGAGATTCTGGATTTTAAATGTAATTTTATTTCTTTTGGTGCTGCGAGGATTAATTTCACTGTTCCTTGCTAGCAGCTCCTGGTTAGTTCTCCTCAGGTGAAATCAGTTTGTGACTAGAGTTGAGCGCGGTTCGCGGTTCGAGGTTCTCCAGTTCGCGGCTCGAGTGATTTTGGGGGCTGTTCTAGATAGAACTAGAACTCGAGCTTTTTGCTAAAGCTCGATAGTTCTAGAAACGTTCGAGAACGGTTCTAGCAGCAAAAAGACCAGCTAATTACTAGCTGGCTTTCCGCTGTAATAGTGTAAGTCACTCTGTGACTCACACTATTATGAAATTTCAGTGTATAGTGTGCAGGAACAGCGCATTCAGATCACTGCTGTATGGATAATGGCGATCGCCATTTTTTTTTTCTTTCCTTGTCTTCCTTCCCTAAGCGCGCGCGTGTAGTGGGGCGGGCCAGCATGTCAGCCAATCTCAGACACACACACAGCTAAGTGGACTTTTAGCCAGAGAAGCAACGGCATGTGTGATAGGATGTCCATGTCACATGTCCCTGCATTATAAAAACGAGTATCTGCCCGTCCGGACGCCATTATCTCTTCTGCGTCCTTGGTGTCAGTCACCGCTGGCGCAGCGTCTATCTCCGATACTGCTGTGTACGCTCTATACACAGCGCTGTACAGAATAGGGATAGCACTTGCTATCAGTCCTTTTAAGGGCTAATACCGGCAGGGTCAGAGCCATAGGTGACAGGTCCGTGAAAACAGAGTTTAACAGCTACACAAGATGACAGCGTCTGTGTAGCTAAAGTCAGGGATTTCCTCGCTGCATTTCCCCATTAGGAGGGATAGAAAGGCAGGCTTCCTTTCCTCTACCCAGACCCACAACCCTGCCACTGTACCCTCCTGCCCTCTGCACACTCAAGCTCATTGTTACTAAGCCATTATACTAGCAAACACTGAGTGAACTTAGTGGCATCCTAAACGTGGCTGTTGGACTTCTGTATTGCCCCAGTAGTGCAAAGATATTTGCAAAACATCTGCCTGCATTGCACACAAACTCATTGTTACTAAGCCATTATACTAGCAAACACTGAGTGAACTTAGTGGCATCCTAAACGTGGCTATTGGACTTCTGTATTGCCCCAGTAGTGCAAAGATATTTGCAGCACGTCTGCCTGCATTGCACACTCAAACTCATTGTTACTAAGACATTATAATACCAAAAACTGAGTAAACTTAGTGGCATACAAGAAGTGGCTGTTGTACTCCATTAGTGCCCCACTAGTGCAAATCTATGTGCAGCACCTCTGCATGACAGCATCCTGCTCTGTTTTTAATAAGCTATAATGATAGCAAAAAATGCTGCCATTTAGTGGCATACAAGAACTGGCTGTTGTATTTCATTATTGTCTCACTGGTGCCAAGCTATTTCTAGCACCTGTGCATGACACCCTCCTGCTCTGTTTTTAATAAGCTATAATGATAGCAAAAAATGCTGCCATTTAGTGGCATACAAGAACTGGCTGTTGGACTTCCATTAGTGTCCCACTGGTGCAAATCTATTTGCAGCACCTCTGCATGACACCCTCATGCACATTTTGCTATGCTAATGTTATAGCAAACTCAGGGAATTCCTTGCTGCATTTGATAATTCGGAAGGATAGAAAGTGAGGCTTACTTTATCTTTTCCTGACTGGTGAGGTGTTTGTGTCGTGGCAGCCATGAGGTCATTATTGAAGTTGCGGTTCCAAATAGGACGCTAGTTATGCCACTCATGACGTGTCACTCTGCTTTTGTCTCCAGGAGGTGCATTGTGGTTCACCCTGGTTTGGGGCGGACCCAGGTTATAAAACGGGCTGGAGCCAACAAGGCGGTGCGCAGTTTTCTATTATGCTCTGAAAGAGCACACCTCCATGTGTTGAACCCATTGCGGCTTTAGGCCAGAGGTAGGCAGGGATAGGGCGTCGATGCAGGCCGCCACCACAGTTGGTAAGGCAGAACGGTTAAGACCAGCTCCTGTCCTACCAGTCCTGCTTGTGCAGCTCAGTGGCATTAACAGGCCTGCTGCTGATGTGCCTGCTGTCCACAGGTGTGGCCCCAATGCACACGGTCAGCGTACTCAATGGCCCCTGTGATGTTAACAGGGAGTTCCTGGGCTGGGTGGGCGTGTGGACCCTGTGACGCTAACAGGGCTCCCAGTCTCCAGATCCCAGTGGCGTCTAACTCGGTTCAGGCAACTATTAGTTTCATAGCCACACAGATCTGTATCCTCCACCTAACCTTCCAGTTGCCAACCTCTCCTTTTCAATCTGGGAGCACGGTGGACACTGACTGCTGATGGGGATATATACCTTTCTCTTTCTTTTCTTATTAATTTTCGTTATATAGCGGTAAGATAGTATATACCACCTTATCCAAATCTGCCAGTCCCACCGTTAGAGATGGTGTTTCTTCATCAAATGTTACTTTTGCTTAACCACCAAACCCACGGACAAAAACTTTTTTCCCCTTTCCAACACACCTGTTCCCCTTTCCACCAGCAT
Organism: Anomaloglossus baeobatrachus; assembly: GCF_048569485.1. Taxonomy (NCBI): domain Eukaryota; kingdom Metazoa; phylum Chordata; class Amphibia; order Anura; family Aromobatidae; genus Anomaloglossus; species Anomaloglossus baeobatrachus. Next base: position 232,954,708 of record NC_134359.1, on the reverse strand, counting down.
CTGTCCTTTTTCAACTCATTTGGTATATGACCAAAAGTGCAACTCTGCAGGGACACCGTACTCAATGCCATCTCAGCACAGCAGCCAGCCCTCGGTCCCTCAGATGTGGACAAGTAAATGACCATTTCCTCCTATCCATGACAAAGCGTTGAGATTCACTCTGTGCAGCACTGGTGTTTACTGGAAAAGCAGATCTAAGAATCCGTACCACCTTCTGCAGATACTCCTGTATACGTGCGTCCCTTTCTATGGCAGGAATTATTTCGCCAAATTTTGTCTTGTACCAGGGATCTAACAGTGTGGCAACTCAGTAGTTAGCATTACTTCGAATTCGTACAATCCGAGGGTCATGTTGTAGGTAGTGCAGCAAGAAGGCGCTCATGTGTCTTGTGCATCCAGGAGGACCAAGTCCTTGGTGTGTTGGTGGCAGAGAGGTGAGAATTGTGCCTCCTTCCTCTGCCCTCTCCCCCCAACATCGCACAACCGAAATGTGAGCAAGCTCTCACTCATCTGCTGAGTCTTCCATGCCCATCGCCAGTTCGTCCTCCATTTCTTCATGGGCTCCTGCACCTTCCTCAACAATTTTTGCTGATACTATGCGCCCTTGTTAATCCCTCTCCCCCACCATGACTGCCGCCTAGGTGCCGCTCACCGTCTGGACCTTGTAGATCTTATTATCCCTTCTGCATATGACTCCTCCTGTACTTCCTCCCCTTCCTCTTGGACCAACACCTGACTCCGAATAATGCTTACATCGTGCTCCATCTTGTAGATGACCAGAATTGTCACGCTGAGAATGGCATCGCCATTGCTAAACATCTTCGTCGACATTTGTAAACTGTGTAGAAGGGTGCATAGGTCCTTGATCTGACACCACTCCAGCAGCGTGATCTGCACCACCTCTGGATCAAGTTAGCCCAGGGTATACGTCAGACCGTATTTCAGCAGGGCTCTGCGGTGCTGCCACAGACGCTGCAACATGTGCAGATTCCAATTCCTGCGTGTCGGAACATCGCATTTCCGGCGTTTAACCGCCAGACCCTAAGACTTCAGGAGTGATGAAAGTTGTTGAGATGCTGGGTGCGAAGGATGAAAGTGAGCACATAGCAGCGTGCCCGCTGCACAAGGCCTTGTAGGCCGGGATGGTATTTTAAAAATTTCTGGAGAATCAGATTCAACACGTGAGCCATACAAGTCACGTGTGTCATTTTGCCCTGCCGAAGGGCCGCAGAAAGGTTTGCATCATTGCCGCACACGGCTGTTAAGTCACCAACGTAGTCCACTCAATCAATTTGTACTCCGGTTGCCAGGTGACAACGTGTTCCTTTCGTGCATAGTGCTGATGATGTGATGAGAAAGGAGTCGATGCCAGCGGCGCAGGTGGACGCAGGTTATGATCACCCACTGGGTTGCGTTACCTTGACAGATACAGAACCACAGGCTGAATGTAGGTGGTGGGTATCTCACAGATGAAGTACCATCATTCAGCTACAACCAACGGGAAGACACCACACCCTTTTTTATGCCCATCCTGTCTGCAGACCACTGCCAGACATAGCTATGAACCTCTGGTTACTGTTACCCCCAGTTCAGTTTTATGATTTTGTGTGCTTGTTACCTGACTACTTTTCCTGCTTGCTGTTTATGTACCTCGTTGGCCGATCCGCATTTCACCTCTGCTTGTTTTCTGATTAAGTCCTGGCTGTCCCATTCTGTTCCTCTTCCTCAATTAATGTTTTTGACCCTGCATGACTACTATTCTCTGGAACTGCAGCCTTCCACAGGTATTGATCACCTTGGGCCCTGTGTAATTCCAAATCACTGTATAGGGGTTAAAGGGTTTCAGGGTTCTGGGTGTCCAGCTTGGTGAGTGGCTTGCCTCTAGCCTATCCTTTACAGCCCATCTGAGTGTGTCGATCCAGGCAGACGTTACACCGTGCCCTCTGCAGAAGGCCATGTAGTCCGGGATAGTGTTTTAAAAATTGCTGGACAACCAGGTTCAACATGTGAGCCATACAAGGCACATGTGTCACATTGCCCTGAAGAAGGGTCGCAGACTGGTTTGCATCATTATCGCACCCGACCTTCCCTGGCTGCTGGTTGAGTGGAGACAACCATTGATGAAACTCGGTCTCACTCTCCAGAGCTTACCGTCCACAACTCCTCAGCGGTGTGACTCACATTTTCCAGACATTTCTAAGTAAAGTGTCGACCGCATCATGCTGTTGAGCTGTGCTGCCAGCATAGTAAGGAGGCGTGTGGGATTCCTTGGGCGCAGTTGCAAGGAAGAGTGGCCTGACCACACAGGGTTTGGGCCGAGGTGGAGGACCCACACGAGGTTGAGGAGGCAGAAGCAGTGGAGGAACTTGTACATACAGAGGAAGGATTGACACACAAGACGTGGGGATGGCAAGACTTGTACAGCAAACCCTTTTCCATCTCTCACCATAGTTACCCAGTGCCCAGTCAGCAACATGTAACTCCCCTGTCCATGCTTACTGGTCCAAGTATCTGAGGTGAAATGCACCCTGTCACACACAGAGATTCTCAAGGAATCGGTGAGGTTGTGTGCGACCTGCTGTGGTAGCGCGGGCACGCCTTTCTTGGAGGAGTGATGACTGGCCATCGGCTCTTGGGGCACTGCAATGGGCATAAGGTCTCCAAAATCCTCGGTCTCAAAAGGGTGTAAAGGCAGCCTTTCTGTTGCCAACAAGTTGCAGATTATGAAACTTAACCTCTTAGGCATGTCATGCCCTTCGAAAATTGTGTAAAACACAGCGAGGGGACTCCAACCACAGTCTCCCTCATTGCCATTGACTAATTAGGCCACACACACCCCACTTGACTGGCATCAGTTGACCCCCCTTTTGAAAAAGAAAAAGATGCTTGGCATTTAGCACTCTCAAAAATACGCGTGCCTTTCACCTCCCCTGGATGACCCAGGGGAAGAAAAGTCCTCTGAGAGCCATGACTTGTTCATCTTGGTTCTTTTACAAACACAGCGAGGGGACTCCAACCACAGTCTCCCTCGTTTCCACTAATTGGGCCACACACACCCCACTTGACTGGCATCAGTTGACCCCCCTTTTGAAAAAGAAAAAGATGCTTGGCATGAAGCACTCTCAAAAATACGCGTGCCTTTCACCTCCCCTGGATGACCCAGGGGAAGAAAAGTCATCTGAGAGCCATGACTTGTTCATCTTGGTTCTTTTACAAACACAGCGAGGGGACTCCAACCACAGTCTCCCTTGTTGCCACTAATTGGGCCACACACACCCCACTTGACTGGCATCAGTTGACCCCCCTTTTGAAAAAGAAAAAGATGCTTTGCATGAAGCACTCTCAAAAATACGTGTGCCTTTCACCTCCCCTGGATGACCCAGGGGAAGAAAAGTCCTCTGAGAGCCATGACTTGTTCATCATGGTTCCTTTACAAACACAGCGAGGGGACTCCAACCACAGTCTCCCTCATTGCCACTAATTGGGCCACACACACCCCACTTGACTGGCATCAGTTGACCCCCTTTTGAAAAAGAAAAAGATGCTTGGCATGAAGCACTCTCAAAAATACATGTGCCTTTCACCTCCCCTGGATGACCCAGGGGAAGAAAAGTCCTCTGAGAGCCATGACTTCTTCATCTTGGTTCTTTTACAAACACAGCGAGGGGACTCCAACCACAGTCTCCCTCGTTGCCACTAATTGGGCCACACACACCCCACTTGACTGGCATCAGTTGACCCCCCTTTTGAAAAAGAAAAAGATGCTTGGCATGAAGCACTCTCAAAAATACATGTGCCTTTCACCTCCCCTGGATGACCCAGGGGAAGAAAAGTCCTCTGAGAGCCATGACTTGTTCATCTTGGTTCTTTTACAAACACAGCGAGGGGACTCCAACCACAGTCTCCCCCATTGCCACTAATTGGGCCACACACACCCCACTTGACTGGCATCAGTTGACCCCCCTTTTGAAAAAGAAAAAGATGCTTGGCATGAAGCACTCTCAAAAATACACGTGCCTTTCACCTCCCCTGGATGACCCAGGGGAAGAAAAGTCCTCTGAGAGCCATGACTTGTTCATCTTGGTTCTTTTACAAACACAGCGAGGGGACTCCAACCACAGTCTCCCTCGTTGCCACTAATTGGGCCACACACACCCCACTTGACTGGCATCAGTTGACCCCCCTTTTGAAAAAGAAAAAGATGCTTGGCATGAAGCACTCTCAAAAATACGCGTGCCTTTCACCTCCCCTGGATGACCCAGGGTAAGAAAAGTCCTCTGAGAGCCATGACTTGTTCATCTTGGTTCTTTTACAAATATAGCGAGGGGACTCCAACCACAGTCTCCCTCGTTTCCACTAATTGGGCCACACACCCCACTTGACTGGCATCAGTTGACCCCCCTTTTGAAAAAGAAAAAGATGCTTGGCATGAAGCACTCTCAAAAATACGCGTGCCTTTCACCTCCCCTGGATGACCCAGGGGAAGAAAAGTCCTCTGAGAGCCATGTCCACATTGTCAGTGGACAGACATGTGTGCTTATCTGCCAGCAGACCCCCAGCAGCACTGAAGACAGTTTCTGAGAGAACGCTGGCTGCAGGACACGACAAGATCCCCAAGGCGTACGTGGCAAGCTCAGGCAATTTATCCAGATTGGAAGCCTAAAATGAGCAGGGCTCAAGTTGCACAGAAATGGCATCGACGTTTCCTTGCATATACTCATATATCTGTGTCTCCTCCTCTTTTTCCTTGTCCTGCTCTTTTGTTTTTGCATGAGTATATGTCCTTGTCTCTTTCCCATGTGTTTGTGTTGTGTTGTGAGTTGTTTGTCACCTTTTGGACACCTTTGAGGGTGTTTTCTAGGTGTTTTTATGTGTTTGTGATTGCCTGCCATTGTTTCCTATGCGGTTTGAGTTCGGTTCGTCGAACGTTCGACGAACTGAACTCGAACGAGACCTCCGTTCGACGAACCAAACTCGAGCCGAACCACGACCGGTTCGCTCATCTCTATTTGTGACCACTCCAATCTCCTTTAAATAGTCACATGATGCATCATTTGATACCGGTAATAGAATTTATTCTGTTTCTGACCACCTTTGGGGAGGAATATCTCTAGGAGCTGCTGGTGATCCGTTGCTGGAGCTTTGGCGGTGCTATTCTTTGGAGCCTTGTCGTCTGCAGCCTTGGTGTCTGGATGCAGCGGTGAAGTTCATTGGATATCCTTTTGTTTAAGTCTCCCTGTCTGTACTCCTTTCCTGGTGTGTCATTACTGTAGTGGTGATGCCGAGTGTACTCATTGGCCTTGTCACTATACAGGGTGAGTGGAGAGACACTAAGGGACTAGGCACGTGAGGGGCAATGAGGGCAAAGACTCATATAGAGATGTTAAGGGAGCTTAGAGACCAGAAACAGGTTAGTGTCAGGATGTGTCCCATCCCCCGGCCCTTACCATCAGAGTCATCCTTTCCTATACCATCCCTGTTGAAATTGGTGTATTTCGCTGTAGATTGGTCAGTCATTTGTCCGTGCGCATCTGTCATGTCTTGTTCCGGTCACTTACCAGTCTCAGCGTAACATTAACAGGGTAACCATAAAAGTTCACAAAAAAACAGCCCACTACAGGGACATAAATTATTGCAAGAGTTTAAATGAGTGTTAGGACCTAACAGCTCTGCTATGACGGTAGAGACCAGGCAATCATGTAATCACCAGGTCCTACAAAACTGTTAACTTTTCTTTACAATATAAAAAACATATTGGACATTATGTAACTGGTGAAATAGAAATCAATAGTGTTGATAAACCCCGATGGATGTTCCTGGCTGTGCCTGAAATGACGTTCTGCTCCTGTTAAATTACAGGAGCTTTAATCCCGCACAGTAAATTTAATATAGCGCATGCTTAAATTTCTGACACTTGGTAGTCATAGAGAGGTTGTCAATGATTATTTTTTTTTATTATGGGCACAAAAACTTACATTCAGATAGTTACTAACTAAAGTCTTTTGATCCTGGTGCTGATTTCTACCCACAAATATCAGTCATTGACTACTCTGGTCAGCAATTCAACTGATCAGCATCAACAAAGCAGCTCTTCCTCTTCCGGGCTGTTCTGTCAACGGGACATGACTGCCAATGTCATGCCGATTGACAGCCACTCCAGAAGTTATTCAACAGGGAGCTGGTTGTCAATAAGCATGACGTTGGCAATCATGTCCCATCAACAGAGCAAAGCGGAAATAAGTCGTTGCCTTGTCGAGATAATGTTGGTGGGACACCTACAGGTGCGTTATTGTGCTTGTGCTGACAGAGAGCGCCACTGGACACAACTGGCAGGTAGTTAGCAACTACCTGCATGCTAGTTTTTATACCATAGTAAAAAAAAAATGTAGTCACAAATATGTTCTTTGCTTTTGTATTTAGTGTAAATTAAATCTGAAGTCTTAAAATGTAGTAACTTTCCAATCAGTGCTATCAACGGAAGACTATTTGTCTTAGAAATGTAAAATCCCCTTGTCTTTTCATACATGACATACATTTTATATAATTATATACCACCTTCTTGATCTCTGAACAGATGCCAAAAAGCTACTGGTGCAAAATTAATTAATTTCTCCAATACCATCATTTTCTCACTTATGCTGGGTTAATAAACCGTATTGAATTAAAATAAAAGTGTTGCAGTATTCTCTCCCCAAATAGTGATTAATCTTCCTTCTGTTTGGCATCAATATTTGCACAGTCTTTGTGAAAGATATACAGTGCATTATAGAAAAATAATAGCAATGAGATTTGTTCATATTTACTGCCTTGCTTTTGTTCCAGTGGACTCAAGCTTTTCATGTATCACATCCAGGGCCGGACTGTGATGAAAAAGCAACCCGGGCAGACAAACCCCATGAGCTCACACTCTAAAACACCATTGAGGCACAATGAACAGTTCACTGAATTTTGCTTTTACTTCGTCATGCCCCTTCCCACTCCCTTAACCACTTAAGGACCAAGCCACTTTGTACGTTAATGACTAGTGATGAGCGAGCATGCTTGTCACTACTCGGTACTCGCACGAGTATCGCTGTACTCGGGCTGCTCGGCGGGGACCGAGTAATCTCGCGATACTCGTGCTGTACTCGTGGTCTTCATTTCTGCATGTTGGCGCTCTTTTGAGAGCCAGCCCTCATGCAGGGATTGGCTGGCAGACCACTGCAATGCCACAGCCCTGTTAGTTGTGGAATTGCAGTGATTGGCCGGCCTGCACAGCGTGACCGAGCCTTTATACCGGCCGGCGCGCTGTGCTCTGCTCACAACTATCCAGACAGTCAGTGCAGGGAGAGTGTCGCTGATTCAGGGAAAGCTTTGCGGCCCTTTATAGTTAGTTCCGGAGCAGGGCTGCAAACAGTGTGACCAGAAGTCCTTCTCAGGACTATTCTAGTTGTATACAGGCAGGCAGGGTATAGCCAGGTCGGAGTACAGTAGCAGAGTCCTTCTCAGGACTATTGTTGCTATATACAGGCAGGGTATAGCCAGGTCGGAATACAGGCTAGTGACCAGAAGAGTCCTTGTCAGGACTATTGTAGCAGTATACAGGCAGGCAGGCAGGGTAGTGGTGACCGTATACCAGCCTTCATCATATCTGGGGCTGGTGTACACAGTGTAAAACAGTCCAGATAGTGTCAGACTTCTCAGTAATTGTCGCTCCTAAAAACCAGTTAGGTTCTTATTGCGTCCGTGGTTGCATTTAAAAACAGCACGTGTGTGGCAGTCGGTGGCAGGGTACAGGTGCGCGTTTTGCACAAACTATTATATAACGCACAAGTCTAGTGTATAATACACGTCAGTCAGCAGTGTCTGATAGTGTCAGACTTCTCAGTAATTGTCGCTCCTAAAAACCAGTTAGGTTCTTATTGCGTCCGTGGTTGCATTTAAAAACAGCACATGTGTGGCAGTCGGTGGCAGGGGACAGGTGCGCGTTTTGCACAAACTATTATATAACGCACAAGTCTAGTGTATAATACACGTCAGTCAGCAGTGTCTGATAGTGTCAGACTTCTCAGTAATTGTCGCTCCTAAAAACCAGTTAGGTTCTTATTGCGTCCGTGCTTGCATTTAAAAACAGCACGTGTGTGGCAGTCGGTGGCAGCGTACAGGTGCGCGTTTTGCACAAACTATTATATAACGCACAAGTCTAGTGTATTATACACGTCAGTCAGCAGTGTCTGATAGTGTCAGACTTCTCAGTAATTGTCGCTCCTAAAAACCAGTTAGGTTCTTATTGCGTCCGTGCTTGCATTTAAAAACAGCATGTGTGTGGCAGTCGGTGGCAGCGTCAGGCTCCATATTGTCCCTGGATAGAGACGTGCATGATGGCCTGTAAACATGAAGTGCCCATTGTAAGGAAGTGGGTCTATTGTAGTATAGCCCTTAGGCAGGGCAGCCAAAAATTGGGAGGCTCCACGTTGTCCCTGGATAGAGACGTGCATGAGGGCCTGTAAACCTGAAGTGCCCATTGGAAGGAAGTGGGTCTATTGTAGTATAGCCCTTAGGCAGGGCAGCCAAAAATTGGGAGGCTCCACGTTGTCCCTGGATAGAGACGTGCATGAGGGCCTGTAAACCTGAAGTGCCCATTGGAAGGAAGTGGGTCTATTGTAGTATAGCCCTTAGGCAGGGCAGCCAAAAATTGTTAGGCTCCACGTTGTCCCTGGGTAGAGACGTGCATGAGGGCCTGTAAACCTGAAGTGCCCATTGGAAGGAAGTGGGTCTATTGTAGTATAGCCCTTAGGCAGGGCAGCCAAAAATTGGGAGGCTCCACGTTGTCCCTGGGTAGAGACGTGCATGAGGGCCTCAAAACATTGTTCCCATTGCAAAGGAGCGGGTCTCCTGTCGTTGTAATGTCCATTCTGCAAAGAATGGGCGAAAAAATTTACCACTGGGGGTATACCTGAAACAAAGGCCTAAGTATTGCAATTTGTAACGGTCATCATCATGGTGGCGCCTGAGGAGAAGGAGGAGCAGTCCAGCGATTATCCAAAGTCCAGAAGTGTGTACCCATGGGTGAGTGGAGGTACATGGCAAACTTTAAATTCCGCTCTCATTTGATGGTGGTGTGGTGAAGTCTGGCCCAATCCAACCCTTGTTCATCTTGATCAGAGTCAGCCTGTCAGCATTTTCAGTTGACAGGCGGGTGCGTTTATCTGTAATGATTCCACCTGCGGCACTAAAAACACGCTCTGACAAAACGCTAGCAGCAGGGCAGGCCAGGACTTCCAAGGCGTAGAGAGCCAATTCATGTCACGTGTCCAGCTTGGATACCCAATAATTGTAAGGCACAGAGGAATGTCGGAGTACAGTTGTTCGATCTGCAAGGTACTCCTTCAGCATCTGGGCAAACTTAGGATTTCTTGTGGCACTACCCCGCACCTCAGGGGCTGTGGTACGTGAGGGGCTGAGAAAACTGTCCCACATCTTAAAGACTGTTCCCCTACCTCTGGCGGATTGGACTTGTGCCTCTCTCGGCTGTACGCCTCGGTTGTCCACTGATTCATGACCTATGCCGCTAGCGTTTTGTGAGGGGAATGCTTTGCCTACTTCCGTGACTATGGCCGTCTGGAACTGCTGCATTTTGCCTGACCTCTCCGCCTCGGGAATAAGAGACATAAAGTTCTCCTTTTAGCGTGGGTCTAACAGTGTTACCAACCAGTAATAATGATTGTCGGCCAAGATGTTCTTAACGCGAGGGTCACGAGACAGGCACCTTACCATAAAGTCAGCCATGTGTGCCAGACTCTTAACAGCCATCACTTCAGTATCCTGACCAACACGATGACTGAACATGCTGTCCTCCTCCTCCTCCTCCTCATCATCTACCCTGTCCTCTGGCCAGCCACGCTGAACCGAGGATATGACTGCATGTCATATCCTCAATTTGGCCAGAGAGTTGCTCCATGTCTTCATCCTCCTCCTCGTCATAGTCCTCCACTGCACGTTGTGATGAGACGAGGCTGGGCTGTGTGTTATCATCACCCACACCCACTACTGTTTCTTGCTCAAACTCATCGCGCTCCGCCTGCAATGCATCATGGTTGTTTTTTGAGCAGAGACCATTTTAGAAGGCAGAGAAGCGGTATGGTGACGCTAATAATGTCGTCATCGCCGCTCACCATCTTGGTGGAGTCCTCAAAGTTTTGGCGGATGGTGCATAGGTCTGACATCCATCTCCACTCCTCAGGTGTTATGTGTGGAGTTTGACCCATTTCCCGACGGCTTAGGTGATGCAGGTACTCAACAACTGCCCTCTTCTGCTCACATATCCTGACCAACTTGTGCAGAGTTGAATTCCAACGCGTGGGGACATCACACACCAGTCTGTGTGCCGGAAGATGCAAACGGCGTCTTAAGCCGGTAAGGCCGGCTGAAGCAGTAGGTGACTTTCGAAAATGTGCAGACAGGCGGCGAACTTTTACCAGCAGATCAGACAGCTCTGAGTATGACTTTAGAAACCGCTGAACCACGAGGTTGAGCACATGGGCCACGCATGGAACATGTGTCAGCTGGCCTCGCCTCAAAGCCGCCACCAGGTTTCGGCCATTGTCACACACGACCTTTCCTGGCTTTAGGTTCAGAGTTGTGAGCCAGTGATCTGCCTGCTGTTTCAGAGCTGTCCACACCTCTTCTGCATTGTGGGGTTTGTCACCTATGCAGATTAGCTTCAGCACTGCCTGTTGCCGCTTCGCCGAGGCAGTGCTGCAGTGCTTCTGTGTCGCCCTGGACAAGCCAGGGGCCACAGAGCACAACACTTAAACACCCCACACTCCCTGCAGGCATATCATAGTCAAAACACAAAATCCTTGTTGCCTTCCCCAGGGGCTGTTGTCCACACCAGGGTGTGGAGCCAGGCGGTTGGTCTCCACCCACCGAGGAGGAGGGAAAACACAGGCAGTGAGAGTTAAGCTAAGGAAGTGGAAGGAGGAAAGTAGTAGAGAGGAGAAAAGTGACAGCAAAGAGCCTGAAGTTGGTCCGGGTGTGTGGCCCGGACAGGACAGCAAGGTTGGCAGGATGTGGTGACCGTCTGCAGTGGAGGCCGATTGGAGTCTGCCATTGGCAGAGGACTTTCGGATCCCGGCAAGGCTTGGTGTCGCCGTGAATTTGCCAAATCCGTTAGTGAAGGGAACCTCAGGGTTTCCAAACAGCCAAGTCCAGATAGAAGGCAACCGTACAACCGTGAAGGGGAGACACAGCCACCGCCAAGGGCAACTGTCTCCCAGGGCCAGCGCCTGTGGGCAAAAGGGGCTCCTCCGGCCCATATCCAGGTCGGGGAGCGGGTTACCGTTGGGAAACCATCACTACCAACACTTAACTTAGGTGCAGGGAGAGACAGTCATCACTAACCTGCAGGGAGGAACAACCGCAGCCGTCCGAGTGACCCGTCCATCCAGCCACTTGTTTAACCGTGAACTGTGTCATCATCATTGGGCTGAGTGAGTACCTCCGTGCCGTGCGGCACAGCGCTGCCCCTGCGACCCTGCACCTCATCAGGCCCCGCAACCCGCCTGTCATCCATGTCTACCCCATCACCAGGCCCCGGGACAACCAACCCCCCTACCCACGGAGGGGAGAAATAACAACAAAGCTGCTCCCTGTCACAGGCTCCCGGGATCCCCGTCCAGAGCAGCGGTGGTGTCCACACAATCACCACAACCGTGGGTGGCGTCACGGACAATATCCCCAAAACCCAAACCACCCCTTTTCACTCACGGGCGAGTAGCGCCGCTCGAGTCCCCGGGATCCGGCCATCGCTCGAGCCAACGAGCAGCAGCAGCCGTAGAGCAGCGTCAGCCGGACCCGAGCAGTGGGAGAGCGCACCGTCCCCTCCTCCGCCCGCGACACTTCCAGCTTCGGACTGGTGTGGAGGGTAAAGTGGATCAGGATGCGCAGGAGGAGGAGGAGGCTGAGGAGCATGACATTCCGGAGCTGTAGAGTGTGTGTGAAACCCTGACTGAGGTAGGGCCTGCAAAACTTGGTGTGTGAAGGACGTGTTCCGTCCCTCGCTCAGACTGGGTCCCAGCTTGCACAATATTAACCCAGTGTGACGTCAACGAGATGTAGTGGCCTTGCCCACATGCACTTGTCCACGTGTCTGTGGTTAGGTGGACTTTGGCTGAAACAGCGTTGTTCAGGGCACGTGTGATGTTTTGTGACACGTGGTTAGTTATGCAATGCGGGGACGGCACACCGGGAGAAATAGTGGTGGCTGTGGACCGAGTAACGTGGGACAGCTGCCACCATCAGGTCGCGGAATGCTTCTGTCTCAACCAGCCTAAAAGGCAACATTTCCAGCGCAAGCAGTCGCGAAATGTTAGCATTTAGAACTGTGGCATGTGGGGTGTTGGCAGTGTATTTGCGCCTGCGTTCAAAGGTTTGCTGAATGGATAACTGAACGTTGCGCTGGGACAAGGACGTGCTTGATGATGGTGTTCTTTCTGCGTAGGCAACTGCAGGTGCAGGAGTGGAGGAGGCTTGTTCGCAGGCAGCATGGACAGGGGATTGGCTCGCATGCACAACCAGCGAAGACATAGCAGTGACATCAGCAAGCACTGCTCCTCGACTCTGTTGTACTTCCCACAAAGTCGGGTGCTTGGCTGACATGTGCCTGATCATGCTGGTGGTGGTCAGGCTGCTAGTTTTGGTACCCCTGCTGATGCTGGCATGGCAGGTGTTGCAAATGGCTTTTTTAGAATCATCTGGAGCCAACTTAAAAAACTGCCAGTGTCAGAGTTCCGGGTTTTCCAGTTTTCTTTTGAAAGAGCTTGCCCTTTGTTAACATGGAGTTTTCTGTTCTGTTGCCCTACTTCCTGTCCATCTGTTTAAAAGCCGCCCCTAAAGCTTAGTCCAGTGCCTGAGTATACTGCTTCCTGTGTGCTCCTGCCCTGCTGCTTTTGGTTCCTGATTGTTATTCGGATCCTCTTGGAAAACAACCGACACCGACTCTGGACTTCATCTGGTATCATCTAGCTGTGCCCGGACTCCGTTTGCCGTCTTTGGTCGGCACTTCTGCCCGGTTCCTTCCGTTTAATACCACTCCGGACTCACATCACGTACGGACATTTTTGGACTTACCTATTGCCCTTTTGTGTCCCGGCTGCTGCGCATTTAGGGCTTCTGGGGTGATTGCCAGACAGTCCCTGTATAGGGGTTCGCTCTTGGTGGTCTCCCTGGGGGAGTCCGGTGCGCGGTCCCGGGAATTCCCTTTCGCTCCGTCCCTGGAAGGTATTTCCTGTATTTATGTTCTACTGTGTTTTTGTTCCGTTTATGTACATATTTGCTGGTTGCATATTATAAACGTCTTGCACCAAGAACTCGTCTCTGGTTGTCATTGCCCTAACGCAATCGAAATCCTCAATACATACAATAGTATTACAGCCAGACTCGGGAAGACCTAACATTTGTACAGGCACCTTGTGTCGTGTTGTTCCGGGGAACAGTTGCCTGACGTCTGCCTGGGGCCACCACTCTGCTTCTTACTGCCTGTTGTGATGCTACGCCTCCCTCCCCCTGTGCACTGCTGTCCTCGCTCTGCATATCCTCCTTCCAGGTTGGGTCAGTTACTGGATCATCCACCACGTCGTCTTCCTCTTCCGCACCCTGCTCCTCCTCCTGACTTCCTGACAATTGTGTCTCATCATCGTCCACCCCTTGTTGAGACACGTTGCCAACTTCGTGAGAACGTGGCTGCTCAAATATTTGGGCATCTGTACATACAATCTCGTCATGGCCCACTTCAACAGGAGCTGGCGAGAGGCCAGAATTTGTGAATGGAAACGTGAACGAACAGCTCTTCCGAGTGTCCAAGTGTGGGATCAGTAATGTCCGTGGACGTGTACTCGGCCTGGTGGTAGGAAGGAGGATCAGGTTCTGAAATGTGCGGTGCAGTATCACGGCTACTGACACTTGACCGTGTGGAAGACAGAGTGTTTGTGGTGGTGCCAATCTGACTGGAAGCATTATCCGCTATCCAACTAACAACCTGTTGACACTGGTCTTGGTTCAAGAGCGGTGTACTGCTGCGGTCCCCAAGAATTTGGGACAGGACGTGCGAGCGACTAGATGTGGCCCTTTGTTGTGGCGAAATTAGAACTTGCACACAACCTCGGTCTCTGCCTGCACCACCATCACGTCCACTTCCTTGTTCGTTGACAACGCCCTTGCGCATTTTGCAATGCTGTGCTGATGTGTACACTAGACTTGTGCGTTATATCCAAGTTTTTGCAAAACTCACACAAATGCAGCGGAAAGCTGCCACCAACAGGCACACACGTGCGGTTTTTAAATGCAAGCACGGAGGCACTAAGAACCTAACAGGTCTCTATCCAGGGACAACGTGGAGCCTCCCAATTTTTGGCTGCCCTGCCTAAGGGCTATACTATAATACACCCACTTCCTTACAATGGGCACTTCAGGTTTACAGGCCCTCATGCACGTCTCTATCCAGGGACAACGTGGAGCCTCCCAATTTTTGGCTGCCCTGCCTAAGGGCTATACTATAATACACCCACTTCCTTACAATGGGCACTTCTGGTTTACAGGCCATCATGCACGTCTCTATCCAGGGACAATGTGGAGCCTCCCAATTTTTGGCTGCCCTGCCTAAGGGCTATACTATAATACACCCACTTCCTTACAATGGGCACTTCAGGTTTACAGGCCCTCATGCACGTCTCTATCCAGGGACAACGTGGAGCCTCCCAATTTTTGGCTGCCCTGCCTAAGGGCTATACTACAATACACCCACTTCCTTACAATGGGCACTTCAGGTTTACAGGCCCTCATGCACGTCTCTATCCAGGGACAACGTGGAGCCTCCCAATTTTTGGCTGCCCTGCCTAAGGGCTATACTATAATACACCCACTTCCTTACAATGGGCACTTCAGGTTTACAGGCCCTCATGCACGTCTCTATCCAGGGACAACGTGGAGCCTCCCAATTTTTGGCTGCCCTGCCTAAGGGCTATACTATAATACACCCACTTCCTTACAATGGGCACTTCAGGTTTACAGGCCCTCATGCACGTCTCTATCCAGGGACAACGTGGAGCCTCCCAATTTTTGGCTGCCCTGCCTAAGGGCTATACTATAATACACCCACTTCCTTACAATGGGCACTTCAGGTTTACAGGCCCTCATGCACGTCTCTATCCAGGGACAACGTGGAGCCTCCCAATTTTTGGCTGCCCTGCCTAAGGGCTATACTATAATACACCCACTTCCTGACAATGGACACTTAATGTTTTGAGGCCCTCATGCACGTCTGTATGCAGGGGCATTGGTGAACCTCACAATTTTGGACTGCCCTGGCAAAGGAAAATACTACAAAGACTCACTTCCTCAAAATGGGCACATTAGACTCAAGAGGCCTTCATGTACGTCTCTTCTCAGGGACATCGGAGTGCCACACAATGTTTTCACGTAAAATCTTTCATGTATTAATCTCAAAAAGTAACATACACCAGCTCTATCTCACTATTGGGTATGTGCCCTTAACATTTCCGCCATGAAAAATCATTTTGGGGTCATTTTGGAAGGTTTTCTGGTGAGTCCGTAAAAATGGCGTAAAACGCGGACAAAATTGTTCACAGCTGTGACTTTTCAGTGATAAATGCTTCAAGGGGTCTTCCCCATGCTGTTGCCATGTCATTTGAGCACTCTTCTGAGACTTTTGTGCCATTTTTAGGGTTTCTCCATGCTGCCGGGGGGTCATTTCACAAAAATACTCGGGTCTCCCATAGGATAACATTGGGCTCGTTGCTCGGCCCGAGTACACGAGTATCTTGGGAGGCTCGGCCCGAGCTTCGAGCACCCGAGCTTTTTAGTACTCGCTCATCACTATTAATGACCAAGCCTTATTTTTCAAATCTGACCAGTATCATTTTATGAAGTAATAACTATGGAACATTTGAACATTTCAAAGTAATTCTCAGAATATTTTTTCAAGATATGTTGTACTTCATATTGGTGGTAAATTTTGTTCAATATTATTTGCATTTATTTATGGAAATATTGAAAATGTGGCAAAAAAATAGAAAATTTCACAATTTCACAAACATTACAGCACGCGATCGCAAATTATTCTTTATATGAAGTAAAATATAAAAAAAACGAAAAAAAAAAAAAACAGGCAGGGGAATGCTTTAGCTAAAAGAAAGAATCAGATACAATCCTGTGCTGTGCTATCTGTACACCCTCTTTTGCATCCTCCCCGGCCCAGGAGCTGTGGTATGATCAGACCATGTCCCTGTATGGTCAGACACAGCCATTACACAGTACAAAGCAGGGACACATTTATAACATTATCTCAGCACAGGAACCTTTTTTTAAACACATCCAGTTCTGGAAATTATTTTTATTCTAAGATCTATTGATTAAAATCAACTTTGAAATTAACTTTGTTCATGGGAAACCTCTTTAACCGAAAAAATAGTATACCACAAAAAGGATAAATGAAAAAAAAAGGCTCCTTCGAATAGATTGAGGAGTAGTGATGGGCGATCCCCTGATGTTCGGGATCAGGAGCCTCCGATCATCAGGAGATCGCCCATCACTACTCCTCAATCTATTCGAAGGAGCCTTTTTTGTATTTATCCTTTTTGTGGCATACTAATTTTTTCAGTTAAAGAGGTTTCCCACGAACAAAGTTTTGTAAACATCGAGATCGGGATCGAGAATGTGAACTTGCGTCCGATCCCCGAACTGGGGCTTTACAGTTATCGGATGGGGCGGGGGCTGGAATATAGTTAATAATAAACATTGTCATTTGTATTTTTAGTTGGTACTAAGCCCAAAATTCATGATGTCACGCCAAATTAGACGTGGCCACCATGAATTTCTAGTAAACAGTAAAAAAAATAACAGAGAGAATTTTTTTTTATTAGAAATAAAAAAAAACATTTAGAGACTTCATCTTTATTGTAAAAAAAGCTTTAGTCCAACATAGTCCACAGGGAGAGCCATGTCAACCCTGCTTCATAACTCTGTAAAGACAAGCGTCTCTACAGAGAGAGAAGCAGGGAGAGCCATGTCAGCTCTGCTTCATCGCTCTGTACAGAATGAGAAGCAGGCTAACAGTGAGTCTCGAATCGGTATCAGCTGGTACGGACTGAAGCTCTCCGGACAGGAGCGCCTCAGATGCATGTAAATACATGCAGCCGACTGCTCCTGTCAGGAGAGTGTGTGGCAATACAGTGTGATGCCAATGCGACACTCGCACAGTGACAAAGTTCAGTTAACAGGACCTTCGATGACGTCATAGTCATGTGACCAGTCTGTAAGCCAATGTATTTACAACATTTACACCAGACTGGTCACATGGCTATGACATCATGGAAGGTTCTTTAGGTAGTGGTGCTTACGGGGGGGCACAGCAATAATCGGACGCGGAAGCAGAAGTGGCCGGGAGACAGAGTCTGCAGGACATGTCGCAGGACCTGTAAGTATGATCATAATCATCATAATGTTTTTTAATAATGTGCTTTTTTTTACAGCCCCTGGACCCCAACTGGACCTGAACTGTAACAGGAGCTTCCCAGGAAAGCTTGTGTTCGAGATCGTGTACACGATCACTATGTGGTCGGTATGATCCCCGAACGTTACAGTTCTGGATCGCCCATCACTATTGAGGAGCGATTTTTTCCAGAGGACATCCAGTAGAAATTAGGACTGATCTACAAATTAAGTTGTCTCTCCTGGATTTGACCATGAGTTGTTCTGGATGAGATTATATAAATGGTTTAATCCACACCTGAGACGTGAATGGCTAATTCTATGCAATGTAAGAAATGGTGCAAAACATATTTACAATTGATGTCATTTTTTGCACAGGAACTTCGTGGTCGAACCATATCTCAACCATATTATGAGCATATTTTCACCATCCTTCAGACCCATACACAACTATAATATATCCAGTATCCAGGTTGATATTACATTTCTGTGGTTTCCTAAGTTTGGCGGTCGAAACCACAGAAGCAATTCTCAACCGATTACAGATATATCCAAGGATGGTATTGATATCAGATTATAAGTGGTATGGCCTGGAAATATTTCCATTGAAAGGTGATGCTAGAGAAGTACTGTCTACCTTAGGGGCCAATATCTTTTCCCACTTATTTTAGCACCCCTTTGCTAGCGACAAAAATACAATTAAATTAGCAATGTTCATCTTGCCACTGTCAGCTGCAGTTGTCCAGTGATATTGGATTTATTAATCTAATCTCGACCTTCTCTATAATATAACGCATAACTGTAAATATAAAATACTGTATTTTTCGTTTTATACGACGCACCAGATTATAGCACGCACCCCAAATTTAGAGGGAAAAAAAAGATAAAAAATTAAATATGGGGTCCGTTTTATAATCCGGTGGTGTCTTACCGGGGAGGGTGGGCATCAGTGGTAGTGGAGCGAGGACCACAGGAGGCAAGGGTACTGCTGGAGGATGGCGATGCTGAGGGTGGTGCAGAAGTGGGCCCAGATGCTAACTGTGGGCACTGCTCTGTGCCAGGGCTGTAGACGCGGTTCTGCTCTGTGCAGGGCTGCTCTGTGTGGTGCTACTCTGTGCTGGGGCTGTGGATGTGACTTTGCTCTGTGTGGCACTGCTCTGTGCGGCACAGGCCATTCTGAAGATGTCGGTAGTGCAAGCTTCAAAAAAATGGCGGCCAGAGATGGCATGTGCATAGATGAGAGCTTGAGCTGAGAGCTCCATCTGCGCATGTGCCGAATCTGGGCGCCATTATTTGAAGTCTTCACCAGCGACATCTTCAGAATGTCTCACCACCCGCCGCACAGAGCAGCTCTGCACAGGGCAACCCTGTACAGAGCATCGCTGTGCCCACAGCCCTGGCACAGAGCATCCCCGCATAGAGCAGTGCCGCACAGAGCAGCGTCGTAACCACAGCAGTGGCACAGAGCAGCCCCTCACAGAGCAGCTCCACACAGAGTAGTTCCGCACAATGCAGCACCGCACCCAAAGCCCCAACACAGAGCAACACCGCCTACCGCACAGAGCATGTCGCCCGCCACACAGAGCAGCACCGCACAGAGCAGCACCCACAGCACACCGCATAGCATTGCCCCTGCCTCCTTTGACCCTTTTTCCCCACCCCCAATTAAGTTACATTCGGGTTTTAAGAAGCACCCCATATTTTCCTCCCAAATTTTTGGGAGGAAAGTACGTCTTATAATCCGAAAAATACGGTAATGTATTAAATAGCATAATAAAATGTAGCACATTCATGAAAACAATTGATGACATTTGAATGGGTGTCATTTTGGATTTAGTGTCTCTTTAATGAAGGCCAAGTTCTCTTTTTATTCACATAAAGGATGATTGACATGATCTGCTTATTCCTGAAAACATTAGACAATCTTTGCCGCCACTGAAAACCAAATCATGTCTCTATTATATCGAAAAAGGGAAATAGCGAAGCCTTAAAATGGTCTTGTGCTATTCTTTATGGGCGGTGAATGGGCTCTGTCTTTTCATGCATTACTTATATTCTATCGAGAGTACCAGCTGTCTAGGAAAATCCATTTTGCAAAAAAAATCATTCATAGAAAAATACAATACAAATCATAGCTGACATAATTCAAAATATGAACACGACAGAATGAGACAGAATGAATCGCCGGGATCCTCAATCATTTTAATTTATGATAAACACCTAATGAAAAGTCAAAGAAACACATTATTTCCTACAATGCAGTTTAAGTATTTTTTTCACATTTGGCTTCATATTTAAGTATCCTTTGTTCTGAAGAAGCCTTACTTTTTATTTCTGTTCTTAATATTATTTATTTTTAAAGCATCATTAGTTCCGTAGTGCTTGTACACGTGAAGAGGGTTTACATACAAAATACATATATAAATTATCATGAACAAACGATAGTGCTAGACCAATGTGGAGGGGGAGAAGATCTTGCCTTCATGGGCTATTATGTTATTATTTTTTCCTTCTATGTGTCATGATTCTGATTAGCGATACGCTGCCCTCCTGCAGAGCCTATGCTGGGCCTCATATTTTCTTCCGGTGAACTCGTTGTTCCCGGTCAAGTCTTGTGTGGTGTTGGAGGGGCCTGTGTGGCGCCCTGGACTAGCCAGGTCGTCACAGGTAACACACACACCCCCACCCCCACTAAACAGTAACATTAACCAAACACAAAATCCTTGTTGCCTCCCTCCAGGGTCTGATGTCCACACCAGGTGGGGCGGAGCAAAGCGGTTGGCCCCACCCACCTAGGAGTTCACAGGCCTTTAGGCGGGAAATGTGTCAGTTAGAAGTTGGAGTTTAGTTCAGGAGGTTGAAGTGAGAGGAGTAAAGTGGAGAGTGTCTGGGTTTGTGGCCCAGGCACTAACAACAAGGTTGTCAGACGGTAGACGGTGGTGGCCGTCTGCAGGAGTGGTGAATCAACGCGGAACCGTAGGACCGGGGTCGGGCGGTGGCCCGCCGGTACCGACCGGGGAGTGAAGTGAAGCCAGCACACACAGGCAGGGCCATCGGACCCCAACTAGGCTTGGAGTCACCGTCAACAGTCAAATCCGAGTGTGACAGGAACCCCAGGGGTTTCCTAACAGCCAGAGACCCGTTAGAAGGCAACCGTCCGCACCGTAAGGGTATACAGCTACCGCCTAAGGCTAGAGACCCAAGAGCCAGCGTCTGCGGGCAAACGGGCTCCTCCGGCATCCATACACAGGGGAGCGGACTACCGTTGGGGATCCATCGTAGTCAAACAGTACACAAAGGTGCAGGGAAAGACAGCCGCCATTATCTGTCCGGGGAGAGACACTGCAGCCGGCTGCGGGACCCGTCCATCCAGCCGTTTGGTTTACCGAGGACTTTGTGCATCTCTTACTGAGTGAGCACATCTGTGCCATCCGGCACCGCGCCGCGCTGTCCCTGCAACCCTGCACCTCACCAACCCTGCCTCCCCGTATCACCACCGGGCCCCGGGACCACCAACCCCTACCCACGGAGGGGGAAAAGAACATCCCAGCTGCTCCCTACCATCGCTCCCGGGATCCCCGTCACCAGCAGCGGTGGTGTCTATCTTCACCACAACCCATGGGTGGCGTCACGGACTTAATCCACCAAACCAACCACCCTTTTCACTCACTGGCGAGGAGCGCCGCTCGAGTCCCCAGATCTGGCCCACCGCTCGAGCAACCGAGCAGCAGTCGCAGCAGCGCCGGACCCGAGCGTTAGTGAGTGCAGCGCCGGTGTCCTCCCCGCCCTCGACAAAACTTGGCGCTGTGAACAGGATTGAACTCATCTACTTACCAGTAGAAGTGCGCCTTGTGCTCTCCGCCGGCGGCGTCCGGCCGAAAAATTTGAAGCGCCACCATCTTGGGCGCGAAAATCTCCCGCTCGAGTGTCTTCTCTGAGCAGGGAAGGCGCGAACGCGAAGCCCTGCCCCCAACAAGCGGAAGTGCTGAAGAAAACCAAGGTGGTACGGGAAAAAGATGTCTGCGCCCGATGGAGCTGTTGGAGGAGTGGCGGTAGCAGCCGCCGCCGCACCCGTAGATGGAAACGGCCGCAGGAGCGGGGGAGGCCGCGGGCACAGCGGTCACCCAGATGATGCCATTCTCCCTGCCCTATGTGCCCGGTGCTACCTGGCTACTGCAGTATGATGGGAAGCCTGATGCTTTGCAGGTGTTCCGGAAAAAGATTAGCCCAGTCCTCGATTTAAATCCCTTGGCTGATAGGCAACGCGCAGCGGTAGTGCTAGGGCAGCTAACCGGCGCGGCTGAGCAGGAGGCGGAGACCTGGACCGACGCGGACCGGGCCTCAGTGACTACCATTTCGAGAAACTACAAATCGCTTTTGAGACCCGCACAGAAGCGGAGCTGCGGATGCAGTTTTATCAGTGCCGACAGCGGCCTGCGGACAATATAAGAGACTATGCCCTGCGCCTGCAAAAAGCCCTCTGTACACTGAAATGGGTGGACACTATTAATGATGCGGACAGCAATAAGATGCTAGTGGAACAATTCCTGCAAGGGCTGGGGTCCACGGAAGACCGCAAGCAGCTGCGGCTGTGGGCCCTAGAACACCCCAATCTGGACTTTGCAGTGCTGAAAGAGCGGGCCATCAAGGCCCTGCAGGCTCCAACGCCAGACGCTCCTGAGGCGGCCCCGTGGCCGGCTGAAACCGCTCCCATCACGGTGGCACCTCCTGTCTCGGCTCTACCGGCCCTTGCAGCGCCCGTCGGGATGATGGAGGAGCTAGCTGCCCAGGTCCGCCCCATTAATGGAGACCTAGCCAAGATCCTCACTGCACTCCAGCTGCCGTTGAGAGTCAAGCCCCCAGGGAGGTTCCAGCTAGCCGACAGCACGGAGGACGTCCCCTGGATGCAGTGGAGAAGGACCAATGACTTACGCTACGGGCCTCCTATTTGATACAGGTGCAGCAAGCTGGGCCACTACTCTAGGCGGTGCCCGTTAAACAAGCAACCCCTGGAGCCAAGGGCCAATCCTCAGGAGTAGACACCAACGGCCCCCCCGATTGGCGAGACCGGTACGTCGGAGCTCGCCCCATCATCCCTCTGACAGTGGATGGCATCCCGCTCATGGCCCTCTTGGACACAGGATCACAGGTAACCACTATACCATATACACTGTACCAGCGGTATTGGGGTACTGACGAACTTGCCCTCTCTGATGATAGTCTGACCCTGGTCGCAGCCAATGGACTCCCTCTAACCCAAGTGGGATACAAAGACCGTGGGACGTGCGGAGTTAAAGGACCAAGGGATGATTGTGGTAATGAATGAACCCAGTGACCATAACCCAAAAGTAAATCTAGGGACCAATGTGATGGAGCATTGTATGAGTGAGGTGCTGAGTCTGTTGCAGCAGTTGGCCGCCACAGCAGGAGGAGGCAGACAGAGGGCTGTGCAGCGTGAGATCCGGGCCCTTCTGTATCGGCAGCAAGTGAACTTAACTGGTGGAGAGATTGGTGGAGTAAGGGTGATGGATGTGGCCCCCTTGGTAGTGCCACCTGGAAGTGAGATGATGATTTGGTGCAGGGCAGCAGAAGGCCCCCAGGGGCGCGACTACCCGGCGATGGTGGAACTCACGCCTTCTGAGCACTGGCCCACGGTGATGGCGGCCAAAGGTGTGGTTGACGTTAAAAAGGGGAGAGTGCCTGTAAGAGTGCTGAATTGTGGAGAGGAGGAAGTCAGGCTCCCCCGTTACGCTACCCTCACCAAGTTGCTCACCCTAGACCCTCACAACATTCACGAAGCCGTCCCTTCTACCTCAGCATCCCCTGCCAGTAACCATACACCCCCTGAACAGTTAGAGGAGTGGTGCCAGGAACTACATGTAGGTACTGAAACCACGCCCACGCATCACAAAGAGGGGGTATACAGGGTAGTGCAAGAGTATGAACAGGTTTTCAGCAGGCACCCATTAGATTTCGGGAGGATTGAGGGGGTTCAACACCATATCCCTACCGGCCTACACCCACCCATCAAAGAGAGGTATAGGCCCATTCCGCCAGCACACTATCAATGCGCCAAAGACATGTTGAGGAACATGAAGGAGGCAGGGGTCATTCGGGATAGTTGTAGTCCCTGGGCAGCCCCACTGGTGCTGGTAAAGAAGAAGGACGGCACCATGAGAATGTGTGTGGATTACAGGAAGATCAACCAGATCACGCATAAAGATGCCTATCCTCTCACCCGTATCGAAGAGTCGCTAGCTGCGCTGAGAACTGCTAACTTCTTCTCTACCCTTGACCTTACTAGCGGGTACTGGCAGGTAGCGGTCGCACCAGAGGACCGTGAGAAGACGGCATTCGTCACTCCCATGGGACTCTGTGAGTTTAACAGCATGCCGTTCGGGCTGTGCAATGCTCCTGGAACCTTCCAACGGCTCATGGAGTGCTGCCTGGGACATCTCAATTTCGAAACGGTCCTACTGTACCTGGACGATGTGATCGTGTATTCCCAGATGTACAAGGCCCATCTGGAACATCTGGCTGAAGTGTTTGCGTCCCTAGCCAAATATGGGATGAAATTGAAGCCCTCTAAGTGCCACCTACTGAAACCCAGGGTGCAGTACCTCGGACATGTGGTGGGCGCGACCCCAGATCCCGAAAAGATCACTGCCATTCAGGACTGGCCGAGGCCGACCACGGTGAGAGAGGTGAGACAGTTCCTGGGCCTGGTGGGCTACTATCGCCACTTCATTAAGGAATACACGAAGATGGCCGCCCCCATGCAAGACCTCCTCGTGGGACAGACCAAGGGTGGCAGGTCCCCTGGAACCCTGTTGGCGTGGGAAGAAAAGCATGAAGAGTCCTTCCGCCAGCTGAAGACGGCCTTGACCGGGGAAGAAATCCTGGCGTACCCCGACTACAGTCTCCCATTCATCCTCTACACCGATGCCAGTAATGTAGGCTTGGGAGCAGTCCTGTCCCAGGTCCAGAACGGAAGGGAAAAAGTGATCGCCTATGCCAGCAGAAAACTCCGGCCCACGGAAAGGAACCCTGAGAATTACAGCTCCTTCAAGCTTGAGTTCCTAGCCTTGGTGTGGGCCATTACCGAGCTATTCCGCCATTACCTCGCAGCAGCTAAGTTCACAGCGTATACGGACAATAATCCGTTGACCCATCTGGACACGGCCAAGCTGAGCGCGTTGGAGCAGTGGTGGGTGGCCAGGCTGTCTAATTATGACTTCACGATCAAGTACCGAGCCGGCTGCAAGAACACCAACGCGGACGCGCTATCCCGGATGCCCCACCTACCGGATGAGGGGGCGGAAGGCGATGATCTCGAAGAAATCGAGTTGCCTGCATTTCACCGGCCAGCGGTCGAGAAGTTGCATGTCAAACAGCAAGAGGCGAACCTGGACCCGCTACCCAGTCAGGGATGGCAAGAAGCCCAAGACCAAGCGCCTGCCGTCCAAGTGGTCAAGACCATGATTGAGCAAGGTTCTGCTAGAATGGACCCTGCTGCTCCTCCCGAGGCCCAACGGCTGTGGAAGGAACGAGCCCGGCTGCATCTGGACCAGGGGAAACTGCATCGGGAACTGAGCAACCCGAAGACTCATGAGAAGGTTCGTCAGCTGGTGGTTCCTCGGGCTAGTGTGCCCACAGTTCTACGGGCTTACCATGACGGTGCCGGGTACTTCAGGTGGAAGAAGCTGGAGATGCTGTTGAGAGAGCGGTTCTATTGGAGTTTGATGCGGGAGTTTGTGGAGGCCTGGTGCCGAGAGTGTGGTCCCTGTGCACTGAGAAGAAGGGACAAGGCCAGCCAGAAGGCCTCTCTACGACCAATCATCACCCATCAGCCGCTGGAATTGGTCGCCCTGGACCACGTCAAACTTACCCCTAGCCGAAGTGGGTACACCTACGCCCTGACCATCGTAGACCACTATTCGAGATTCATGGTGGTTGTCCCAGTCAAGGACCTGACCGGCCGTACCGCCGCTAAAGCATTCCAGGCCTATTTTTGCCGACCGCACGGGTACCCGGAGAGGGTGCTTACCGATCGGGGTCCGGCTTTTGAAGCGGAGGTGTTTCAAGAATTCTGCCAGTTATACGGCTGCAAGAAGATTCGGACCACGCCTTTCCATGCCCAGACTAATGGCATGTGTGAGAAGATGAACCATCTGGTCCTGGGTCTCCTTAAGACGCTACTGTTAGAAGAGCGGAACCTGTGGCCAGAAAAGTTGCCTGACTTGGTCGACATGTACAATAACATTCCCTATAGCTCTACCAAATGTACACCAGCGTATTTGATGAGAGCCCGGCCAGGCCGGTTGCCGGTGGACCTAGAAATGGACTTGGAAGCCCCAGAGGCCCTTCCTTCGACTGCTGGTTGGGACACTCGGCGGAGAGCGCAGTACCGACAGATCCAAGAGTACGTGGAAAGGAACCTGTGTCGGAGCCGGGAACAGCAAGAACAGTACTTCAACAGGCGGGCGCCAGCTGGCCCCTTTAAACCTGGGGATGTAGTACTAAAACGGAAAAGAAGAACCCACAAGCTTGATGACCAGCGGTGATTATTCCGGTAATAATGTTCCCACAACCCGTGGAGGAAAAGGAGACGGAAGTAACCGCCAGTGAACCAGTGCCCAGGGCTGCATCTTTACCTAGTCCCCTTGGGTCTCCGCCTGCCCCACACGAAATACGGGAAGAGGAACAGGTTGTCTCTTCTGTCCCCTCGCCTATAACTACTGACATTGGGCCCCGAAGGTCCACCCACTCCAACCTAGGTAGGCCCCCGCTTAGGTATAGGGAAACCGACATTTAGGGGTGCAACCTGCTGATTGTGTAAATATGTGAGTGAATGACAATAATCATCCGAAAGATCATCTGATTATCTATGTGATTATCCTGGCCGTTGCCGGCAAGTTGTCACCGGAGGGACTCTGTGTGTTTTTACCACCCACATGAGAAACTGCTCATGAACATGGCCGAGAACTGGCAGGCCACCCACGAACTGGTGGGCTTGTAAATAGTATTGTGGGATGGAAGCTGTTGACACCTCCGGAGAGGCAGATTGGAGGAAGGGCCCTCAGCAGAGCAGACTGGGGCCCGGCCACCACCAGGACCGGTGGCCATCCTCCGGGGGTCATGGGTCCCCCTGGATGTGGGGTCCCCTGAAGTGACAGTCGGGTGCAAGTTACCGTACCCGTTCCCGCTCGGGCAGCCTGAACTTGGACTGGGGTCAAGGGGTGCTGCCCACTTCTTAGGGGCAGCATCAGGGCTAGGTTGCTTGGGTGGGAGAGCGGAAGACATCCATCCGTCCATCATTATTAAAAGTGTTTTATATGTGCAACGTTCAAGTGACCTGACAAAAATGCTTATGTTTTATATGTTTACATGTTAATTTCTATTTTACAGTTTTGAAAAATAAAACCAATGATGGACGGGCAGCCCGCGGATGGTCTGCATTTCACCAAGGGGGAATGTGGCGCCCTGGACTAGCCAGGTCGTCACAGGTAACACACACACACCCCCACCCCCACTAGACAGTAACATTAGCCAAACACAAAATCCTTGTTGCCTCCCTCCAGGGTCTGATGTCCACACCAGGTAGGGCGGAGCCAAGTGGTTGGCCCCACCCACCGAGGAGTTCACAGGCCTGGAGGCGGGAAAAGTGTCAGTTAGAAGTTGGAGTTTAGTTCAGGAGGTTGAAGTGAGAGGAGTAAAGTGGAGAGTGTCTGGGTTTGTGGCCCGGGCACTAACAACAAGGTTGGCAGACGGTGGTGGCCATCTGCAGGAGTGGTGAATCAACGCGGAACCGTAGGACCGGGGTCGGGCGGTGGCCCGCCGGTACCGACCGGGGAGCGAAGTGAAGCCAGCACACACAGGCAGGGCCATCGGACCCCAACTAGGCTTGGAGTCGCCGTCAACAGTCAAAGCCGAGTGTGACAGGAACCCCAGGGGTTTCCTAACAGCCAAAGACCCGTTAGAAGGCAACCGTTCGCACCGTAAGGGTATACAGCTACCGCCTAAGGCTAGAGAACCAAGAGCCAGTGCCTGCGGGTAAACAGGCTCCTCCGGCATCCATACACCGGGGAGCGGACTACCGTTGGGGATCCATCGTAGTCAAACAGTACACAAAGGTGCAGGGAAAGACAGCCGCCATTCCCTGTCCGGGGAGAGACACTGCAGCCGGCTGCGGGACCAGTCCATCCAGCCGTTTGGTTTACCAAGGACTTTGTGCATCTCTTACTGAGTGAGTACACCTGTGCCATCCGGCACCACGCCGTGCTGTCCCTGCAACCCTGCACCTCACCACCGGGCCCCGGGACCACCGACCCCTACCCACGGAGGGGGAAAACAACATCCCAGCTGCTCCCTACCATCGCTCCTGTGATCCCCGTCACCAGCAGCGGTGGTGCCTATCTTCACCACAACCCGTGGGTGGCATCACGGACTAAATCCCCCAAACCAACCACAGGCGAGGAGCGCCACTCGAGTCCCCGCATCCGGCCCACCGCTCGAGAAACCGAGCAGCAGTCGCAGCAGCGCCGTACCCGAGTGTTAGCGAGCGCAGCGGCGGCGTCCTCCACGCCTGGGACACCTGTCTTTGGAGCCTCATTCCAGGTGATTGCTCTGCATTATCTGGGAGCTATTTCACCCGGGTCCTCGTTAGAGACTGACCTGATTTTGTCTCGCTATCTAGTTTCTTGTACCCCGTACACCTCCTGCCCTACTCTGACTTGACTCCCTACCTCCCTCTCCTGGCTCCTGACTAGAGTTGAGCGCGGTTCGCGGTTCGTGGTTCTCCAGTTTGCGGTTCGAGTGATTTTGGGAGGTGTTCTAGATCGAACTAGAATTCGACCTTTTTGCTAAAAGCTCGACAGTTCGAGTTACGTTCGAGAATGGTTCTAGCAGCAAAAGCAGGGCTTTTTACAGCTACAGTGTGCAGGGAGCCATCGCTGCCAGCCTGCGGTAAGCTGGTAACCAAGATAAACATCGGGTATCCAAGCAAAGCTCTTTGGTTAGTAACCCGTTATTTATCCTAGTTACGTGTGCAGGGAGCAGACACTTCCCCGCTCAGCTCGCTCCGCCCCCTCCTGCACGTGGCATGTACACACACACACTCACACACACACACACTCACACAGACACTCACACTCACACTCACCTGTCCATAGCCATGCAGTCCATGACACTGATGTCCTCAGCGCCTCATGGCTTCGCTAGGCTCCCCCCCTTCGCACTCCGCCGCCAGCACACATGGCCCCACTAGGCTCCGCCCACCTGTCACTCTGCACACATGGTCCCACTAGGCTCCGCCCACCTGGCACTCTGCACACATAGTCCCGCTAGGCTCCGCCCACCTGACACTCTGCACACATTACCTTGCTAGGCTCTGCCCACCTGTTACTCTGCACACATGGTCCGGTTAGGCTCCGCCCACCTGGTACTCTGCACACATTACCCCGCTAGGCTCCGCCCACCTGGCACTCTGCACACATGGTCCCACTAGGCTCCGCCCACCTGGCACGCTGCACACATGGTCCCGCTAGGCTCCGCCCACCTGGCACTCTGCACACATTACCCCGCTAAGCTCCGCCCACCTCGCACTCTGCACACATGGCCCCGCTAGGCTCCGCCCACCTGGCACTCTGCACACATTACCCCGCTAGGCTCCGCCCACCTGGCACTCTGCACACATGGTCCCACTAGGCTCCGCCCACCTGGCACTCTGCACACATGGTCCCACTAGGCTCCGCCCACCTGGCACGCTGCACACATGGTCCCGCTAGGCTCCGCCCACCTGGCACTCTGCACACATTACCCCGCTAAGCTCCGCCCACCTCGCACTCTGCACACATGGCCCCGCTAGGCTCCGCCCACCTGGCACTCTGCACACATTACCCCGCTAGGCTCCGCCCACCTGGCACTCTGCACACATGGTCCCACTAGGCTCCGCCCACCTGGCACTCTGCACACATTACCCCGCTAGGCTCCGCCCACCTGGCACTCTGCACACATTACCCTGCT
The DNA here is from genome assembly GCF_048569485.1 of Anomaloglossus baeobatrachus. Taxonomy (NCBI): domain Eukaryota; kingdom Metazoa; phylum Chordata; class Amphibia; order Anura; family Aromobatidae; genus Anomaloglossus; species Anomaloglossus baeobatrachus. Next base: position 232,925,197 of record NC_134359.1, on the reverse strand, counting down.
AGGCTCTGTCCACCCGGCACTCTGCACACATTACACCGCGAAGCTCCGCCCACCTGGCACTTTGCACACATGGTCCCGCTAGGCTCCGCCCACCTGGAACTCTGCACACATTACCCCACTAGGCTCCGCCCACTTGGCACTCTGCACACATGGTCCCGCTAGGCTCTGCCCACCTGGCACTCTGCACACATGGCCCCGCTAGGCTCCACCCACCTGGCACTCTGCACACATTACCCCGCTAGGCTCCACCCACCTGGCACTCTGCACACATTACCCCGCTAGGCTCCGCCCACCTGGCACTCTGCACACATTACCCTGCTAGGCTCCGCCCACCTCGCACTCCGCACACATGGCCCCGCTCGGCTTACCTGCGGTGTTGAAGTCCCGCCCTCCCGACCTCAGCACTGTCACTGTCCTCCATGGCCGCCACTTGTCACATCACCTTCTCTCACTTCCGACCCGAGACTGTGACTAGCGGTGACGTCACAGGCTCTCACGATACTTGGCTGTGAAGGTCATTGAAGTCAGTGACAGGTCTGCTGTCAGCAGTGCAGGAGATCAGCGCAGGTAATGTACCTCGCTGACAGCAGCACTTGTCATCCCCTGCAGTGACCTGGGCTATTGATGTTAGCTCAGGTCACTGCATTGCTCTCCCAGCCAATGGGGAACATCCTGCTCTTCATTGACTGGGACAGTGTGGATCGTCATGGGAACCCCTTGGATTACAGCAGACCTGGATTTGTTTTTCTTTCTAATAAATTGATGAAAGAGGCAATGTGTTGGGCAGTGTTTTTTCAAATAAAAATGTGTTTGCCATCTATTTTTTTTTATTACTGACTGGGTTGGTGATGTCGGGTATCTGATAGACGCGTGACATCACTAACCCCAGGGCTTGATGCCAAGTGACATTACACATCTGGTATTAACCCCATATATTACCCTGTTTGCCACTGCACCAGGACACAGGATGAGCTGGGGCGAAGCACCAGGATTGGCGCATCTAATGGATGCGCCACTTCTGGGGTGGCTGCGGCCTGCTATTTTTAGGCTGGGGAGAGTACAATAACCATGGACCTCCCTAGTCTGAGAATATCAGACCCCAGCTGTCTGCTTTACCTTGGCTGGTGATCCAATTTTGGGGGGACCCCCAGGTGTTTTTTTTTTAAATTATTTATTTAGTTTAAAATAACAGCGTGAGGTGCCCTCAGTTTTGGATTACCAGCCAAGGTGAAGCTGCCAGCTATGGTCTGCAGGCTGCAGCCATCTGCTTTACCCTAGCTGGCTACACAAATAGGGGGAACCCCACGTCATTTTTTTTTTTCATTTTTTTGGCTAAATACAAGGCTAAGCACCCCTTAGTGCCACATGAAAGGCACCAAAGGGTGCAAAATTACAAAATGCAGGAGATTGGGACAATATGTGTCTTTCTGCCATTATAATGACAGAAAAGACTGATATGAAGTGTACAAGCACAAGAAAATCACCAGAGCGCTCTACGCTGTGAAAAGCAGTAGAAAATGGCACTGGAGTGAACATGTGACTGCCTCATGTAGGTTGAAGCTATGGATCTGTACCACTCTGGGGGCTCGGCTGCTCTCCGCCGAGCCGCTCGGATCCAGGCTCGGATTGTCGGTGGCTCGAGCGCCTCCGGACCGGGGGCCACACATCACTCTGGAAAGGATGAGGGGGTTGGTTGTTTGGTTTGGGGTGGACTGGTTTCACGGCCGGAGCCGCGGTGACCGGTAACAGTTCGTGACGCCACCCACGGGTCGTGGTGAGGTGATGGGCACCACCGCTGCGGTGAGGCTAGGTGTTGACCCCTCCATGGGTAGGGGGTTTGTTGGTCCCCGGGCCAGGCGGCAGGAGCGGGGGGTTGCAGGACGCAGGGGCTCGCTTGCAGCGCGGTGCCTGATGGCACTGGTGTACTCACGATTAAACCACACAGAGTCAATGGTAAACCAAGTTCGGTGTAGATCGGTGCCCGCAGCCGGCTGGGTGTGTCCCCAGTGAGGTTGGTGATGTCGCCTTTCTCCTGCACTTTTAAATTTGCTATAGTGACTCCTATTCTTCAGCAACGGTAGTCCGCTCCCCGGCTTTTGGGTACAGGAGGAGCCCTTTTGCCCGCAGGTGCTGGCCTTTTGGATCTCTGGCCCTTGGCGGTGGCTCTTATCCGGAATCGGTGGGCTGTTGCCGTCTATCGGGACTTTGGGTGGGAATTAACCCCTGAGGTCCAGACCGCAATCAGTAGATTTGTCTGAGCCCGTTTGCTTCTGGGCTAGAACGGGGTCTGAGTGCCCTGCCTGGTGCTCCGGTTGACTTGTTAGCTCCCCGGTTCGGGTCCAAAGGGTCACCACCCTCTTCTCGATCCCTACGGTTCCGCAGTTCAGTCCCTGACTGGACTCCTGCAGACGGCCACCACCGTCTGCCTGCCTGACCGTTCCAAGGGGTCCTAGGCTCCGTCCTAGGCCCCTGACTCTCAGCTTGCCACTTTTACTCCTCTCTCTAATCCTCTCCCCACTCGACTCACTTGTCCTTTCCCTGCCTCAGGCCAGCAGACTCCTCGGAGGGCGTGCCTATCTGCCTGGCTCCGCCCACCTGGTGTGCCTTGCTAGTCCTGAGGGAGGTGGTCAGGACTTGTTGACTGCTGGTGCCTCACTGGGGTGGGGGTGTGTGTGGTGTTGTGTGTTGTTACCTGTGACCCCTGGGGGTCCAGGGCATCACAGATCCTGGGTAAATTTATGTATTTTCCCTCTTTCAGTTTTTTTGCAGTACGCAAACAAACGGAAGGCACACGGATGACATACGGACCGTATGTGGAACAGAAACGGATGCCACACGGATGCACCCATAAAAAAAACGAACCATTTTTTGCGGACCGCAAAAACGGATCGGTCGTGTGAATGTAGCCTTATTCTGATCTGCCGTTTATAAACAGCAGGCAGAAATAAGTGAATAGCGCCCCCCAGCGTCAGAAAATCTCCGTGGTTTCAGGGGGTAGCTGAAGCCCTGGAGATCATGATTTAGGTCGATTTTTCCGGTCCCTGCTCACGTGATCACCAGTATACACCGTATAGCGATGATCACGTTACAGTAAATGACAGCATCGGTAAAAAATTATTTATCTCCCATCTGGCATGAACAAACATGATAAATCTTCTCCCCGGTCCCCTCCGGTCCCTCGCCAAAGTGCCCCCCCTGACCCTCTCCCGGAAATCCAGGGCGCTGGCCGCATTCACCCTACTCCTCTGATTTCTGTCGCATGTGCCATGACACATGCGACAGAAAACTCCTCCCCAGGACCTGCCACGTCACCCTCTATAACCCCACCAGTGTTCCCCGGTGTCCCACGGTACCTGTGCAGCGTTGATCCCCCGCGGCCCTCTCCTTCACAATAGACGCTGCCGCATGCACAGAGCGGCTGTCAGCTCAGCTTCCTGTGTTCAGACACAGTGAGTGGTGGTTATGCATCTGTAAGCAAAATTGGCGGCACGGTGGCTCAGTGGTTAGCACTGCAGTCTTGCAGCGCTGAGGTCCAGGGTTCAAATCCCAGCAAGGACACCATCTGCAAGGAGTTTGTATGTTCTCTCCGTGTTTGCGTGGGTTTCCTCCGGGTACTCTGGTTTCCTGCCACCCTCCAAAGACATACAGATAGGGTATTTAGATCATGAGCCCCAATAGGAACAGTGTTCCCAATGTATGCAAAGTGCTATGGAATTAATAGCACTATATAAATGAATAAATTATTATTATTACTGCAATGTCCTGCTCATGAGGTAAGGAACATAGTTGATCAGGAGAGCTATATACTACATTTCCAAATGGAGGGATTTGCTTTTATAGTTTCCCTGCTGAACGACTACCAAACATGATAGTCCGTTATACGCCACAAGAAAACACATCTAAATAGCGAGCTTTGTTGTTAAGTATTCATTCAGCTGGATAACTGGACTTAAAGGGGTATTCCATCTCCAAGAACCTATCCCCAATATATAGTAGGTGGAATAGCAATTATATCAGCAAATACCAATATTTGGAAATGTAAAATAGTTCTCCTGATTAGACATGCCCTTACCTCATGAGCAGGGCATTGCAGCTTTGGTAGCAACCGTTACGACATGGACTCTGCTGCTGTGGACCCGAGGAGAGTGAGTGCAGATTCATTGCACCCACACTCCTCACATGAAGGGTCTGCACTCCTAGAAAATGGGGGATACGTTCCCTGAGTGTCTCCCCCCATATTCTAGATGGTCCAGAGTCGTCGTGGGACCCCTTATTTTTTTTCTTACAATAAATTGGTGAAAGAGGAAATGTTTTGGGGAATGTTTTTTCAAATAAATTTTTTTTGTCGATTTTTTTTGTTAGTACTGACAGTTTATGATGTCGGGTATCTGATAGACGCCATGACATCACAAACTGCTGGGCTTGATGTCAGGTGACTTTACAGCTAGTATCAACCCCATTTATTACCCCGTTTGCCACTGCACCAGGGCACGGGATGAGCTGGGGTGAAGCACCAGAATTGGCGCATCTAGTGGATGCGCCACGTCTAGGGTGCCTGCGGCCTGCTATTTTTAGGCTGTGAAGGGCCAATAACTATGGACCTTCCCACCCTGAGAATACCAGGCCACAGCTGTCCGCTTTACCTTGGCTGGTGATCCAATTTGGGGGGGGACCCTACTTTTTTTTTTTTAATTATTAATATTTATAAAATAATTATAAAAAAAGAGCCTGGGGTGACCTCCACATTGGATCCCCAACCACGGTAAAGCTGCCAGCTGTGGTTTTCAGGCTACACCCGTCTGCTTTACCCTAGCTGGCTATCAAAAATGGGGGGACCCAACGTCATTTTTTTTTTAACTATTTTTTAAATAGAAAAAATTAATGGGCTTCCCTGTATTTTGATTGCCAACCAAGGTAACGGCAGGCAGATGGGGGTGGCAACCCATAGCTGTCTGCTTTATCTGCGCTGAGAATCAAAAATACCGCGGAGAGCTACGTCAATTTTTTTAAAGATTTATTTTTACAGCACTGTCATGTCAGGCAATCAAAATACAGGGAAGGCCTTTTTGTTTTTAGTTATTTAAATAAATAATTAAAAAAAAAATATATGGGTTCCCACTGCATTTTCTGTATTGCTAGCTAAGAGTAATCCAAGCAGCTACTGGCTGCTAACCCCCACTGCTTGGTGTTACCTTCACTGGCAATGGAAAATACACGGAAGCATTTTTTATTTTTTTTGCCAAAAAACTACAAAAAAAAAGACGTGTGCTTCACCATTTTTTTGTATGCTAGCCAGGTACAGCAGGCAGCTACAGGCTGCCCCCAACTCCAGCTGCCTATTTGTACCCGGCTGGGAACTACAAATATAGGGAAGCCCTTTTTTTTACTTAATTCATGAATTTTATGAAATAATTAAAAAAAAAACAAAACGACGTGGGCTTCGCCCCATTTTTGTGTCCAGCCGGGTACAACGAGGCAGCTGGGGGATTAGAATCCACAGCACAGGTTAGCCTGAGGTTTCTGGGCCCCTCTGGTGCGAATTGCAGTCCACAGCTGCCCCAGAAAATGGCGCTCTCATAGAAGCGCCATCATCTGGCGCTGTATCCAACTCTTCCAACAGCCCTGAAGCCAGGTGGCTTGTTGGGTAATCATGAGTTAATACTGGCTTTGTTTTACTAGCTAGTATTAAGTCAGAGATTCTTAATGTCAGGCACATTTGACCCGGCCATTAAGACTCTCCAATAAAGGGTTAAAAAAAAACACCACACAGAAATAAAATACTTTAATAGAAATAAATACACAGACACACTTATAGACTTCATCTTTATTATCCCCTCTCAGCCCTACACGATCCATACTCTTCTGTCTTCTTTCCCCTTCAACACATGCAGCTCTGTCTGCTCCATCAGACAGCACAGCTGCATGGGGGAAGACGCTCCGTGCAGAAATCACTCTGTGAGAGTGTCCACAGGCTCCCGGCTGTAAGCGGTAGCACGGGTTGCCAGAGCAACGCTGCTCCGATTATGTGATTCCGGTGCCGCTGCGTGCTGGTAGCGGGACATCCCTGTCACCGCTACCAAGCGTGTTGCTATGGCAACGGTGATCTCCGTTATTGACCGTCTGTGTCAGCCGGTCAGGAGCCGGCTTCTGCGGACGCTGGTAACTACGGTAAACATCGGGTAACCAAAAAGCCCTTTCCTTGGTTACCCGATGTTTACCGTAGTTACCAGCGTCCGCCGCTCTCACGCTGCCAGTGCCAGCTCCCTGCTCCCTGCACACATAGCCAGACTACACATCGGGTTAAATTAACCCGATGTGTACTCTGGCTAGGAGTGCAGGGAGCCAGCGCTAAGCGGTGTGCGCTGGTAACCAAGGTAAATATTGGGTTGGTTACCCGATATTTACCTTAGTTACCAAGCGCAGCATCGCTTCCACGCGTCGCTGCTGGCTGGGGGCTGGTCACTGGTTGCTGGTGAGATCTGCCTGTGTGACAGCTTACCAGCAACCCGTGTAGCGACGCTCCAGCGATCCCTGCCAGGTCAGGTTGCTGGTGGGATCGCTGGAGCGTCGCTTAGTGTTACGGTACCTTAAGGGAACGGGGAAGCAGAGCGGGGAGTCGACCATGTGCTAGAGCATGTCGCCGGTACACGGCGATACACAAACGTGCACCGTGTAACAGAGAGATGCAATGACAGGTCCTATATGATGCGTCATAGTCATGTGACCAGTCTGTAGCCAATGAGATAACAGACACGTGACTGGCCACATGCTATTTTGATAACGTCACGTAGGTCCTGCATCACTGCTGGTTAACAGGAGGACGCAGCGATTATCGGGAGGAATAGCGGCAGGAGACAGAGTGCAGGACGCATCCCGGGGACAAGTAAGTGTTATGGCAATGTTTATTAACAGTATGTGTACATTTATAATGTGTTTTTATGTGTTTGTGATTGCCTCCCATTGTTTCCTATGGGGTTCGAGTGGTTCGCCGACGGCGAACCGAGCTCGAGCCGAACCACGACCGGTTCGCTCATCTCTACTCCTGACCCATGGCTTGTCCGACTACCGAGCAAATCTCCTCCACTAGTGTGTCTAGCGACTCCTAGTGGTTTTGTGTCTCTTTACACCTGGGTGTTTGGCATCACGTGTCCTACAATTATTACCTTATTTTTTTCCTTGCTTTTTCTCTTTATCAAAGAAGTTTCATGCTTTTGTGTTTCATTTTTAGCAACATTAAAATATAAACTGAAAATATATTTTTCCTTTAGCCCCTTAAGGTTTGTGACATTTTTACATTTTTGAGGTTCCATTTTTTCCTCCCTTTATTCCAAGAGCCATCAAATTTATATTTTTCCATCAATATAGCCATTTAAGGGCTTTTTTTGGTGGAATGAGTTGTACTTTTGAATGACACTATCCATTTTATCATATGAATTACTGAAAAGCAGGAAAAAAGTTCCAAGTGTGGTGAAATAGCAAAATAAGTGCAATTCTGCAATTGTTTTATGTTTTTTTATTTACACTGTTGAATTTATAGTAAAAATGGCCTGGCTGTATGATTCTTCAGTTCAGTACAATTATACAGATACCAAATATGTATCTTATTTTTTTTTTTCTTATACTGTTTACCAATCAGATTTTTTTATATATACACTGTATATATATATATATATATATATATATATATATATATATATATATATATATATATATAAATATATATATATTGGACTTTTACAAATGCAGCAGAACTAAATATGAGTATTTTTTTCTATTAATTAATTTTTTAATAAGGCAAAAGGGTTATAGTTTGACATTTCATATTTTTTTCTTATTTTAAAACATTTTTTTAACTTTCCACTGTATTTGTTAGTCCTCTTAGTGAACTTGGATCATCTGATCACTTGTGCTATATACAGCAATGCCTCAGTGTTGCTGCATATAGCAGAAATCACAGTTTCCTTTGAATGCCAGCCAAGCTCTGGTTTTCGCAGAAGTACTGTGATGAAAGACACATGGATCTGGCTGCTCTGGCAACACATCAGTGTTACACTATTGCATTGAGGGAGTGCTGATGGGAGGATAGAATGGCACGCCCCCTGCCAATGCATTAAAAGCCGCTATCACAAATTGACGGTGTCATTTAATAGGTTAGTTGTTAGAGGTGGATGATGGCTGAATATCACAGCCATCATCTGCAAGGAAAGATATGGGCTCAACTTGTGAGCCTGCATCAGTTGCAGGGAGACAACATATGATGCACATAGTTAAGGGACTAATATATTGGGTTTTTTTTCTGGGTGCACGTTTTGTAACAAATTTGCCTTGTCATCCGCATACTATCTGTGTCCTATCCATGTGTATGTGTCTCAAGTACGTGTGGCGTCTGTGACATCTTTGTTACATGTACTGGACAAAAATGCATGACATGGAAATTAATATTTTTTTCTAGATAGATAGATTTTGGTTCACCTGGAACCTTTTTCAAGCAGTCTGACCAAGAGTAATCAAATGACCTGGCATCCCTGAATAGTAGTATCGTTAGCAAAGTCACTGTTCTTCAGAGGCATTGGGCCTGACGCAGCACAATCTGATATGGAATTACCTGTAAGCAAAGTCTATGGAGTGTCAGAACGATACTCCATAGATTTTGGTCGTCAAAATAACTGGCCTATGTCGGACTAGGTAGGATTTTTTTTTCTTTTGAATAAATTGGTGAACAAGGGTAAGGGGCCCTTTGCACGTGACACTACGACATCGCAAGCCGATGGTAGCGATGCCGAGCGCGATAGTCCCCGCCCCCGTCGCAGCTGCGATATCTTGTGATAGCTGCCATAGCGAATATTATCGCTACGGCAGCTTCACATGCACTTACCTGCCCTGCGACGTTGCTCTGGCCAGCGACCCGCCTCCTCCCTAAGGGGGCAGGTCGTGTGGCGTCACAGCGACGTTACACAGCAGGCAGCCAATAGAAGCGGAGGGGCGGAGATGAGTGGGACGAAAATATCCCGCCCACCTCTTTCCTTCCGCACTGCAGACGGGACGCAGGTAGGAGATGTTCCTCGCTCTTGCTACTTCATACACAGCGATGTGTGCTGCCGCAGGAACGAGGAACAACATCGTACCATCGCTGCAGCCAAAATAATGAAAATGACCGACACTACACCGATCATACGATACCAACGCTTTTGCGCTCAGTAATCGTAGTTAAAACAATTTACATACTACGATGTCGAGAGCGATGCCGGATGTGCGTCACTTTCGATTTGAACCCACTGACATCGCACCTGCGATGTCGTAGTGTGCAAAGGGCCCCTAAGTGTCTTGTTTTATTAATCTGTGTTTGTATATTTTGGGGTTTTTTTAGATATCTTTTTTGAACTATGACTGATTCGGTGCACTATGGTGGATTCCCTGGTCTATGGTGGAGCTGCATGTTTGCTTTTTGTTTTTGTTTTTTTTAATAAAATAGCGAGTGAAAGTTTTGGGGAGTGTTTATTCACATAAATTATTTTGTCTGTGTGTTATTTTTTGGATTACTGGATTAGTAATGTGGGTGTCTGATAGATGCATCTCCATTACTAACATCAAGGCTTAAAGGGAACCTGTCAGCAGAAATTTCGCCCAAAAACTAAAAAATTCCCTCTCTGCAGCTCCTGGGCTGCATAGTAGAAAGGTCCCTGTTATTATTGTGCCCCCTGTGAGACCAAAATAAAGACTTTATAAAGTCTTACCTTTTTGTATGCAGATTCTGTAAATGTGACACAGGGGCGGGCTGCCTGATGGCCGTTATGCTGCCTCCTGCCGCTTTAGGCCGTCCCCCATCGCCGATTTCCATAGCTGTGGACGCCGCCCAGTGCTCCACAGGTCCCCGCGCATGCCCTGTGCTCATCTCTCGTGGATGAGCACTGTTCCCAGTGTCACCGCTGGTGACGTGCGCGCAGGCTTTAGATTATGGGCGGTGCTGTGATGTTTATTACCAAGCAACCGCCCATAATCGTGAGACCGTGCTTTCCCCCTCGGCGTCCTTCGTTCTGCGCAAGCGCGGTGCTGCTGACCCCACGTCACCTCCTATTTCCTGCCTCGGCAATATGGGAAGGAGGTCACGTGGGGTCAGCAGCACCGCGCTTGCGCAGAACGAAGGACGCCGAGGGTGAAAAAGCGGTCCCGTGATTATGGGCGGTTGCTTGGTAATAAACATCACAGCACCGCCCATAATCTAAAGCCTGCACGCACGTCACCAGCGGTGACACTGGGCACAGTGCTCATCCACGAGAGATGAGCACTGGGCATGCGCGGGGACCTGTGGAGCACTGGGCGGCGTCCACAGCTATGGAAATCGGCGATGGGGGACGGCCTAAAGCGGCAGGAGGCAGAATAACGGCCATCAGGCAGCCCGCCCCCGTGTCACATTTACAGAATCTGCATACAAAAAGGTAAGACTTTATAAAGTCTTTATTTTGGTCTCACAGGGGGCACAATAATAACAGGGACCTTTCTAGAATGCAGCCCAGGAGCTGCAGAGGGGGAATTTTTTAGTTTTTGGACGAAATTTCTACTGACAGGTTCCCTTTAATGCCAGCTGAAATTACACAGCTGACATCAACCTCATAAACAATCTCCCCAATTTCCACCGCACCAGGACAATCAGGAAGAGCTGAAGTGTAGTGCCAGAATTGACGTTGCTAGTTTTAGGCTGGGGACGGCTCGATAGCCATGGACCTTCCAAGCCTAATAATATCAACCTTTTCTTGCACTCCTTTAAACACATAAAAATCTTTAATTTATTGAAAGCATTTAATTTTTGTTTGTGTCACATGGAGGGCACATGGATGTTACACGGATGTTATTCGTGTACTGTACATTTTTTTTCATAAACGCATTTGTTTTCTATTGACCCTTTTCATCTCTTCTGACCCTAAAAAAGGACATGTCTCCATGTGCATCACATGAATACGTGTGTGATTCACCCAGACACATGATCCATATGAAAACACGGAGGTGTGAAAGTCAACACTGATTTTAATGAGTCACCCATATGAAAATGGACATCACACATACATATGAAGAGGTCTTTAATTCAAGCTCTGATAATCTTGCTGATTGGCTGTGTTACAATATGAGATGTCATCTCTGCAGAGAAATGTGGGGAAGCCTGACTGACCGTCCAAAATGTGATTAGTCCAAGCTTTGTTAGCCCATTGTAATTTCTCATAACAGTTTTAAAAAGGTCAAAGTGCTAAAGTTTCTCCTTGTGGAGAGTTTAAAGTTGATGTAGGAAGACTAACGGGCTATGCAATGCTCCCTTCAGAATTTAGGTATGCAATTTTTATCACAGAGGAAGACTGAGTGGACTCTAGTGTCATCTGTTGGAACTAAAAATCAAAAAGCCAATACCAACCCTTTAAAGAGCCTTAACACATGACTTAGGATAAAGCCAAATCAAAAACTTAAATTTCATAAGGCTATGTCCGCACTTTGCTTTTTACCTGCTTTTTCAACTGCAGCGTTTAATGCCAAAATGGATGTGTTCTGATTTTCAAGCATAGTCTATGGGAATTTGGGTTTCTTGTCCGCACTATGCTGTTCAAAATGCTGCCTTTTTGTGGCAGAAATTTGGGCAAAAACTCGGATGGCACATGAACGACACACATATGGCACTCACATACACACAAATGACACACATACACCTGGATGACACACACAAACACAAGGATGACACACACGGACACACAGATGGACAAAACGGACTTTGCAACAAGTGCATTTTTTAAACGGACATGTGAAGAGACCTTATGGCCTTAAGGTCTCCTTCACACATCCATGTCTCCGGTACGTGTGACGTCCATTTCCACACATACCAGAGACTCAGACACACGTAGACCCATTAAAATCAATGGGTCTGCATAAACGTTCATGTTTTTGTGCTCCACACGGCGACGTGTCCATTATTTGGCGGCAGCTCGAGTGTCACACTGATGTGATCTGTGTGACATCAGTGTGACACATACCAGAGAAAACACAGGTAACATAAAAAAAAGACTTTTTATACTTACCTATCTCCAGCGCTGCTGTCTCTGCCTCTGCTGTTGCTTTCGGGCCCACTCATTATGCTCATTGCATATTCACTGCACTCTCTGGGGACAGAAGTAACAGCCGTGCCGCAGACAGCAGAGATGGAGACAGGTAAGTATACCAGCTCATACTGTCCGTGAGCTATCCGGATGTCACTCGGATAGCACAGGGACATCACACGTTCTGCCTTTTCTGCTCTCAGTTTACACACTGAGAGCTTGAGGAAGGGGAGTGTACAGCACCTTCCACAGTGTGCTGGTGCGTGTGGTGGCCATTGTTGTGGTGATTTTGTGTCAGTGAGGTGGTTGGGCCTGGAGCCATGGGGGCTCTGCCTTGCAGCAAGGTGTCATGAGGCATCAAGTCACCTGCCCTGCTGGTGCATTGCTGGCACGACGGTGGTTGGCGCACGGCGCCGCACCTTCAAGGCATAGATTAGGAACCCACTCAGAGTCTCAATCAAAATGTTAAACTAAGAACCTCATCTTCAGGTATTTCATTTTTGCCTAGCGGCTTTAGATTAAAGAGTAGAGATGAGTGAACCGGCCGTGGTTTGGCTCGAGTACGGTTCGCCGAACGAAGGTCTCGTTCGAGTTCGGTTCAGCGAACTGGTTCAGCGAACCACTCAAACCGCATAGGAAACAATGGGAGGCAATCACAAACACATAAAAACACCTAGAAAACACCCTCAAAGGTGTCCAAAAGGTGACAAACAACTCACAACACAACACAAACACATGGGAAAGTGACAAGAACAAATTCTCATGCGAAAACAAAACAGCGTTACGAGGAAAAAGAGGAGGAGACAAAGATATATGAGTATATGCAAGGGAACATCGATGCCATTACTGTGCAACTTGAACCTTGCTCATTTTAGGCTTCTAGTCTGGATAAATTGCCTGAGCTCGCCACGTACGCCTTGGGGATCTTGTCGTGTACTGCAGCCAGCGTTCTCTCGGAACCTGTCTTCAGTGCTGCTGGGGGGTCTGCTGACAGATAAGCATACGCGTCTGTCCACTGACAATGTGGACATGGCTCTCCGAGGACTTTACTTCCCCTGAGTCATTCAGGGGAGGCGAAAGGCACGCGTATTTTTGAGAGTGCTTCATGCAAAGCATCTTTTTCATTTTCAAAAGGGGGCTCAACTGATGCCAGTCAAGTGGGGTGTGTGTGGCCCAATTAGTGGCAACGAGGGAGACTGTGGTTGGAGTCCCCTCACTGTGTTTCTCAAAGAACCAAGATGAACAAGTCATGGCTCTCAGAGGACTTTTCTTCCCCTGGGTCACCCAGGGGAGGCGAAAGGCACGCATATTTTTGAGAGTGCTTCATGCAAAGCATCTTTTTTTTTTTCAAAAGGGGGGTCAACTGATGCCAGTCAAGTGGGGTGTGTGTGGCCCAATTAGTGGAAACGAGGGAGACTGTGGTTGGAGTCCCCTCGCTGTGTTTGTAAAAGAACCAAGATGAACAAGTCATGGCTCTCCGAGGACTTTACTTCCCCTGAGTCATCCAGGGGAGGCGAAAGGCACGCGTATTTTTGAGAGCGCTTCATGCAAAGCATCTTTTTCATTTTCAAAAGGGGGCTCAACTGATGCCAGTCAAGTGGGGTGTGTGTGGCCCAATTAGTGGCAACGAGGGAGACTGTGGTTGGAGTCCCCTCACTGTGTTTCTCAAAGAACCAAGATGAACAAGTCATGGCTCTCAGAGGACTTTTCTTCCCCTGGGTCACCCAGGGGAGGCGAAAGGCACGCATATTTTTGAGAGTGCTTCATGCAAAGCATCTTTTTCATTTTCAAAAGGGGGGTCAACTGATGCCAGTCAAGTGGGGTGTGTGTGGCCCAATTAGTGGAAACGAGGGAGACTGTGGTTGGAGTCCCCTCGCTGTGTTTGTAAAAGAACCAAGATGAACAAGTCATGGCTCTCAGAGGACTTTTCTTCCCCTGGGTCAGCCAGGGGAGGCGAACGACACACGTATTTTTGATAGTGCTTCATGCAAAGCATCTTTTTCATTTTGAAAAGGGGGGTCAACTGATGACAGTCAAGTGGGGTGTGTGTGGCCCAATTAGTGGCAACGAGGGAGACTGTGGTTGGAGTCCCCTCGCTGTTTTATACATGATTTTCGAAGTGCATGACATGCCTAGGAGGTTTAGTTTCAGCATCTCAAACTTCTTGGCTACAGAAAGGTTGCCTTTACACCCTTTTGTCACTGAGGATTTTCGAGACCTTATGCCCATTGCAGTGCCTCAAGAGCCGATGGCCATTTGCCACTCCTTCTCCAAGAAAGGGGTGCCCGCGCTAACACAGAAGGTCACACACAACATCACCGCTTCCTTGAGAAACTCTGTGTGTGACAGGGTGCATTTCACCACAGATACTTGGAACAGTAAGCATGGACAGGAGCGTTACATGTCGCTGACTGGGCACTGGGTAACTAGGTTGATAGATGGAGAAGTAGCTGCTGTACAAGTCTTTCCGTCCCCACGAGTTGTGTGTTTCAATCCTTCCTCTGTATGTAAAAGTTCATCCACTGTTTCTGCCTCATCAACCTCGTGTTGTTCCTGCACCTCAGCCCAAACCCTATGTAGTCAGGCCACCCTTCCTTGTAACTGCGCCCAAGGAATCCCACACACCTCCTTATTATGCTGGCAGCAAAGCTTAAGGCTATCAGGCAGTCAAATGTTTACTTTGAAATGTAGGGGAAATGTGAGACACCGCTGAGGAGTTGTGGACGGTTAGCTCTGTAGAGTGAGACCGAGTTTGATCAATGGTTGTCTCCACTCAACCAGCAGCCAGGGAATGCCGGGTGCGACAATGATGCTAAACAGTCTGCGGCCCTTCTTCAGGGCAATGTGACACACGTGCCTTGTATGGCTCACGTGTTGAATCCGAATCTCCAGCAATTTTTAAAACACTATCCCGGCCTACATGTCCTTCTGTCGAGGGCACGGTGTAACGCCTGCCTGGATCGACACACTCAGACGGGCAGTAAAGGATAGGCTAGAGGGAACCCACTTACCAAGCTGGACCCCCAGAACCCTGAAACCCTTTAACCCCTATACAGTGATTTTGAATGACACAGGGCCCAAGTTGATCAATACCTGTGGAAGGCTGCAGTTCCGGGGAATAATAGTCATGCAGGGTCAAAACATTAATTGAGGAAGAGGAACAGAATGGGAGGGACAGGACTTAATCAGAAAACAAGCAGAGGTGAAATGCAAATCGGCCAACGAGGTACCTAAACAGCAAGCAGGAAAAGTAGTCAGGTAACAAGCACACAAACTCATAAAACTAAACTGGGGGTAACAGTAACCAGAGGTTCATAGCTATGTCTGGCAGTGGTCTTCAGACAGGAGGGGCCTAAAAAAGGGTGTTATGTCTTCCCATTGGTTGTAGCTGAATGATGGTACTTCATCTGTGAGATACCCACCACCTGCATTCAGCCATTGGTTCTGCATATGTCAAGGTAAATCAGCCCAGTGGGTGGGCATAACCTGCGTCCACCTGCGCCGCTGGCGTCGACTCCTCTCCCATCATCAGCATTATGCACGAAAGGAATACGTTGTCACCTTGCGACAGGAGTACAAATTGACGGAGCGGACTCCGGTGGTGACTTAACAGCCGTGTGCGGCAATGATGCAAACCTGGCTGCGTGCCTTCGTCAGGCCAATGTGACACATGTGACTTGTATGGCTCACATGTTTAATCTGATTCTCCAGCAATTTTTAAAACAACATCCCGGCCTACATGACCTTGTACAGCGGGCACGCTCGCTATGTGCTCACTTCCATCGTTCGCACCCAGTAGCTCAACAACTTTCATCGCTCCTGAAGTCTTAAGGTCTGGCGGTTAAACGTCTGAAATGCGATGTTCCGACACGCAGGAATTTGAATCTGCACATGTTGCAGCGTCTGTGGCAGCACCGCAGAGCCCTGCTGAAATACGTTATGATGTATACTCTGGGCTAACTTGATCCAGAGGTGGTGCAGATCACGCTGCTGGAGTGGTGTCAGATCAAGGACATATGCACCGTTCTACACAGTTTACAAATGTCGACACAGATGTTTAACGCTGGCGATGACATTCTCAGCGTGACAATTTTGGTCATCTACATGATGAAGCACACTGTAAGCATTATTCGGAGTCAGGTGTTGGTCCAAGAGGAAGGGAGGAAGTACTGGAGGAGTCATATGTGGAAGGGATAACAAGATCTACAAGGTCCAGATGGTCAGCGGCACCTTGGCGGCAGTCATGGTATGATCGGGGAGAGGGATTATCAAGGGCGCATAGTATCAGCAAAACAGTTGAGGAAGATGCAGGAGCCCAGGAAGAAATGGAGGACGAACTGGCAATGGGCATGGAAGACTCAGCAGATTAGTGAGAGCTTGCTGACATTTCGGTTGTGAAAGGTTGTGGGGAGAGGGCAGAGGAAGGAGGCACGATTCTCACCTCTCCGCCACCAACACACCAAGGACTTGGTCCTCCTGGATGCTCAAGACACATGAGCGCCTTCTTGCTGCACTACCTACAACATGACCCTCGGATTGTACGAATTCCAAGTCATGCTGACTACTGGGTTGCCACACTGTTAGATCCCCAGTACAACACAAAATTTTGCGAAATAATTCCTGCCATAGAAAGGGACGCACGTATGCAGGAGTATCAGCAGAAGGTGTTACGCAATCTTACATCTGCTTTTCCACTAAACACCAGTGGTGCACAGAGTGAATCTCAACGCTTTGTCATGGATAGGAGGAAATGGTCTTTTACTTGTCCACATCTGAGGGACCGAGGGCTGGCTGCTGTGCTGAGATGGCATTGAGTACGGTGTCTCTGCAGAGTTGCATTTTTGGTCATATACAAACTGAGTTGAAAAAGGACAGATGCTGGTGGAAAGGGGAACAGGTGTGTTGGAAAGGGGAAAAAAGTTTGTGTCCATGGGTTTGGTGGTTAAGCAACATTAACATTTGCTGAAGAAACAACATCTGGTATGGTGGGACTGGCAGATTTGGATAAGGTGGTATATACTATGTTACCGCTATATAAAAAATATTACGAAGAAAAGAAAGAGAAAGGTAGATATCCCAATCGCCATTCGGTGTCCACCGTGCTCACAGATGGAAAAGGAGAGGTTGGCAACTGGAAGGTTAGGTGGAGGATACAGAGCAGGTTGATTCTCAAACAAATAGTAGTATACATAAAGACCAAAAATGCAGAAAAAAACAGAAACACCAAAGCATGGCACCTGTCGTAGCACACTCAAGACATCAGATAAAAACTGGAGGACAAGGAGTACAGTGCAAATGTGTTTAATAAATGGTAACTGGCACAAAAAAGATCAGCGGCAAGCAGGCCGGCGGGTAAAAAAATTGTACATAATCACCAATATATGTTAAATACATATAGAAAAATAATGAGTCACAGGCTGGGTCAATGTTAATACATACAAAAAGGCATCCAGCACAAATTGGGCATGATATAAAATTTTGACAATTGTTACATATGGACAGATGATAAAAACCAGCATAGATAAGTACTAAGGTACAAGTACGTACTCTGAGGTAGCAGGGATACATTCAATATATACAATGAGGCCCAAAAATCACTAATAAGAAGCTACAGGTGCTGGTAGAAAGCAAGCTCTGCAATGACAGAGTGAATAGTTAAACAAAAGTCAAGGCTAATAGTCAAAATGGAAGGTTTAGCCACCAGGAGGTGCTAAATGGATGCACATAAACAGTCAGATAAGGTATGAGACATAAACATTGAATTAAAATCCAGCCGATTGAGTAACCATACCCATAGAATGCACAACATAACAGCAGAGCGGACCCCACCGGTGAGAGCCTCAACGTATACGTTTCACAATCTCTGTAATAGGATTATTTCATCAGGGGGAAGTGGAACGCTATGAGGCAGCCATGTGTATTTATAGCTGCTCCCTCAGAGTACGTACTTGTACCTTAGTACTTATCTATGCTGGTTTTTATCATCTGTCCATATGTAACAATTGTCAACATTTTATATCATGCCCAATTTGTGCTGGATGCCTTTTTGTATGTATTAACATTGACCCAGCCTGTGACTCATTATTTTTCTATATGTATTTAACATATATTGGTGATTATGTACAATTTTTTTACCTGCCGGCCTGCTTGCCGCTGATCTTTTTTGTGCCAGTTACCATTTATTAAACACATTTGCACTGTACTCCTTGTCCTCCAGTTTTTATCTGATGTCTTGAGTGTGCTACGACAGGTGCCATGCTTTGGTGTTTCTGTTTTTTTCTGCATTTTTGGTCTTTATGTATACTAATTCAATTTTCTGTGGTTTCCACAGCTGACCCAAGTCTTACCATGGACTTTCGCTCTCACGATGAATCGTGGTTAATCGAGCTAGATAAGGCACTAGCTGAGGTTGGTGGCACCACAGCAGAGACGGGAGGAGGGAGCGCATTGTCCGAAAGCGTGCAAAACTATAGATCTTTACTACAGAAACGTACCAGGACCTGGTGGAGCAGGGCGTTTCTTACTAAATACTTGCAAATAGGGCTCATTCCACGGGGCTTGCGGGTACAAGTGTGTCCATCCTCCCCCTGTCGGCGCGGCTGCGTCAGTGGCCTGCTGGCCCGGCTCTGTAGGCGTCATTATTGCCTGCGCACGTGCGCGGTTCGCGGGTGACGCGTCCCCATGTTCCGCGCATGCGCGCTACCTTTACGGGGCGTTGACAGCCGATGGCGCAGGGTATCAGCCGCGATTGGCTCGGTCGCGCTGACAATAAGGGGGTGGAGCAGCTGGAGCGTGCGGGCGCCATGTATAAATACACATGGCTGCCTCATAGCGTTCCACTTCCCCCTGATGAAATAATCCTATTACAGAGATTGTGAAACGTATACGTTGGGGCTCTCACCGGGGGGTCCGCTCTGCTGTTATCAGGCCGGCTTTGTGCATTCTATGAGTATGGTTACTCAATCGGCTGGGTTTTAATTCAATGTTTATGTCTCATACCTTATCTGACTGTTTATGTGCATCCATTTAGCACCTCCTGGTGGCTAAACCTTCCATTTTGACTATTAGCCTTGACTTTTGTTTAACTATTCACTCTGTCATTGCAGAGCTTGCTTTCTACCAGCACCTGTAGCTTCTTATTAGTGATTTTTGGGCCTCATTGTATATATTGAATGTATCCCTGCTACCTCAGAGTACGTACTTGTACCTTAGTACTTATCTATGCTGGTTTTTATCATCTGTCCATATGTAACAATTGTCAAAATTTTATATCATGCCCAATTTGTGCTGGATGCCTTTTTGTATGTATTAACATTGACCCAGCCTGTGACTCATTATTTTTCTATATGTATTTAACATATATTGGTGATTATGTACAATTTTTTTACCTGCCGGCCTGCTTACCGCTGATCTTTTTTGTGCCAGTTACCATTTATTAAACACATTTGCACTGTACTCCTTGTCCTCCAGTTTTTATCAAACAAATAGTAGCCTGAACCGAGTTAGATGCCACTCGGATCTGGAGACTGGGAGCCCTGTTAGCGTGACAGGGTTCACACGACCACCCAGCTCCGGAACTCCTTGTTAACAACACAGGGGCCATTGGTTACGCTGTCCGTGTGCGTAGGGGACACACCTGTGGACAGCAGGTGCATCAGCAGCAGCAGGCCTGTTTATGCCACTGGGCTGCACTAGCAGGACTTGTAGGACAGGAGCTGTTCTTAAACGTTTTGCGTTACCAACTGTGGTGGCGGCCTGCATCGATGACCCATCCCTGCCTACTTCTGGCCTAAAGCCACAATGGGTTCAACACATGGAGGTGTGCTCTTTCGGAGCATAATAGAAGACTGGGCACCTTCTTGTTGGCTCCAGTCCCTTTTATAACCTGGGTCCGCCCCAAACCAGGGTGGACAACAATGCACCTCCTGGAGACAAAAGCAGAGTGACACGTCATGAGTGGCATAACTAGTGTCCTATTTTGAACCGCCACTTGAATGATGACCTCATGGCTGCCACAACCAAAACACCTCAACAGTCATCGTCTGACCAACAACAATGAGGTGACAAGTCATAGGGGCGGCCCTCTGCAAGCCTGTTCGGAGTGGCCTGGCCAAATTGTCAGGAAATCTGATGCCCAGTGGTCTATATGGGCCCCCCACATCAGAGGCAGGGCCAAAGAGTTCATTACCCGACCTAGCCTCTGATGCAGTAAGTGCCTGAGCATGAAATACAGTTTCTGAAAAAAAAAGACTATCCGCTTCAGCATGCTGTCTAGGCACAACACAGAACTTAGACCCGGCACAGAGTGCAAGTACCTGTGCAAAGAGGCTTTTCTCAGTCAGTGTGAAGCCCCACAGGTGTTGTGTTGGTGCATTACCTTCAGGGACTCCATGTGGACATGTGGAGGAAGAGTCTGGTCACACTTTGGTTGCTTCTTTATATGTATTTTCGTGACGCCACTCTCGGTATTGCGGTCAGTGGGGACCGCCACTGCAGTGTAAGGGGACACTTGGGGCTGATGTTGGGTGCAGTTAGTTTTAGTGGCCTCCCGAGAGTGAGTCAAGCCCCAGGGCCCTGTGTAAGTGTGTTGACTCGCAGGTCGCAGAATGACTCAGGCACAGTCCAAACGAGCATGCGCTGTAGCCCAAAATTAAGACTTTGCCTCAGGAATGACACAGTCAAGCACAGCATACTCAGTTGGCGAAACACTGGAGTTAGGCTGCGGCTGGGGTAAATCGGCACACAGGAAGGAGCAACCGCAGAAACACTTCGTTCAATTGTGAGGGGAGTCATTTTGGAGTTTGGTGAGGAATACCGTAACGCCAGTGAGCAGCATCTTGTGCCACAGACCAACATTCTTCCAGTGCTGTCTATACTGTTAACCATGATAGGAGCGTAAAGTCTGTATTTATGGCAACTGGACATCACAGTACCTGGGTATGGTAGGCTGTGCCCAGACAGTAATGCGTGCACGCAACACTTTGTTTTATTATGAAAACACATATCTGTTCTGTGTAGGATGACTATATAGACAATCACACTTGCTGCCTCTGCACTGTCAAATTGTCACGTACAGTTTAAATCATAGAGGGACAGCGACACATGTTTACATTGAATGTTGCTTTTCAAGATTTACATGACTGTGTTGCAGAGCTGTGTGGTTTGCATCCACACTGTTATCATCTGCCTTATCTGTGAGGCTTCAGCTAACAAGCTAACAAGGGTATTCAGGGTGGGTGATGTGTTTTGTCTATGTTTAGGTAGATAACTGGGAAGCTCTTGTGATGCGCCACTAGTAAGTTGTCTTCGCGCACACACACACACACACACACACACACACACAATTACTGCTGCTACGCAGAGGGCTTAGCAAGCAGTAGGCAACTGAATAGATTGTTCTATTATTTCAATTTAATGCATGGTTCTTATTGTTTGTTTTGGGAAAGTGAAACAATTATTTATGAACCCAACTGCAAACAGTGCTTTTCATGTTGCGTGGTTTTGCTGCATACTGTGGATCCCACCAAATACAAGACTTAAAATGAAGCATAAGTCGCAAAGGGAATTTCACTGTGCTACAATGTGGCCTAGCGAGGCTGTGCAACCACCGCCTGCCCCATCACGTGCATCTGCGTGCTCTTCATCCTCTGTGACTGTGGGGACAGCAGTCACACATGCTATTTCACACTCAACTTCCACCCCGTTACAGGCAGGTTGTCACTTGTTTTGGAAGTGGAAACAGATGGTATTGTTGAGCTGTCAGACATCGAGAGAACCACCATTGGATGAAGGAAACATTATATCCACGCCTGCACCTTCGTGAAAGATTGGCTGGACTACCTGCAGTTAATTATTGCGTTCCACAAATGGAAAGGAGTGTAGAATGCACATGTGTTGCACCTTGCTTGGCAGCAAAGGAACAATAACTTAATATTCCAGACAATTTTAGGATGGCAGAAAAAGTGTCAGCTCTTTGGGCAAATTAAATAGCGTGGCAAAAGTGGCAGGTGGGTACAGTGGCCGTGTTCTGTGTGTACCAGGACAGTAAAAGAAGCCTCACTTTCTATCCCTCCTAATGATGAAATGCAGCAAGGAATTCCCTGAGTTTGCTGTAAAAATAGCGTAGCAAAATGTGTATGAGGGTGTAATGCAGAGGTGCTAGAAATAGCTTGGCACCAGTGGGGCACAAATGGAGTACAACAGCCACTTTTTGTATGCCACTAAGTTGCAGCATTTTTTGCAACTATAGCTTATTAAAAACAGAGCAGGAGGGTGTAATGCAGAGGTGCTAGAAATAGCTTGGCACCAGTGGGGCACAAATGGAGTCCAACAGCCACTTTTAGGATGCCACTAAGTTTCCTCAGTGATTGCTATTATAATAGCTTAGTAAAAATGAGTTTGAGTGTGCAATGCAGTTGTGCTGCAAATAGCTTTGCACCAGTGGGACAATAATGAAGTCCAACAGCCACTTTTAGGATGCCACTAAGTTTCCTCAGTGTTTGTGTCCCGGGCGGAGGAGGGGACGCTGCGCTCACCCACTGCTCGGGTCCGGCTGCTGCTGCTACTGCTGCTCGGTGGTGGCTCGAGCGGTGGGCCGGATCCCGGGGACTCGAGCGGTGTTCCTCGCCCGTGAGTGAAGGGGTGGTGGTTTGGTTTAGGGATATTGTCCGTGACGCCACCCACGGTTGTGGTGAGATTGGTGACACCACCGCTGCTCTGGACGGGGATCCCGGGAGCAATGACAGGGAGCAGCTTGGATGTTGTTTCTCCCCTCCGTGGGTAGGGGGTCGGTTGTCCCGGGGCCCGGTGAAGGGGGTAGGGATGGATGGCAGGTGGGTTACGGGGCCTGGTGAGGTGCAGAGTCGCGGGGGCAGCGCTGTGCCGCACGACACGGTGGTACTCACTCAGCCAATGATGAATACAAAGTCTCTGGTAAAACAAACGGCTGGATGGACGGGTCCCACAGACGGCTGCGGTAGTTCTCCCGGTAGGTTGGTGGTGACTGCCTTTCCCTGCACCTGTGTTGTGTAACGGTTCCAATGGCTTCCCACCGGTAACCCGCTCCCCAGCTTGGATAGATGCTGAGGGAGCCCCTTTTGCCCGCAGGCTCTGGCTCTGGGAACTGTAGCCTTGGCGGTGACTGTGTTTCCCCCTTACGGTGTGAGCTGTTGCCTTCAATCGGGTCTTTACTGCTGGGAAACCCCGGAGGTTCCCTTCGCTAACGGATTTGACCAGTTTTACGGCGACTCCTAGCTAGAGTTGAGCGCGGTTCGCGGTTCGTGGTTCTCCAGTTCGCGGCTCGAGTGATTTTGGGGGCTGTTCTAGATCGAACTAGAACTCGAGCTTTTTGCTAAAGCTCGATAGTTCTAGATGCGTTCGAGAACGGTTCTAGCAGCAAAAAACACAGCTAATTCCAAGCTGGCTTTCCGCTGTAATAGTGTAAGTCACTCTGTGACTCACACTATTATGACATTTCAGTGTACAGTGTGCGGGAACAGCGCATTCAGATCACTGCTGTATGGATAATGGCGATCGCCATTTTTTTTTTTTTCCTTGTCTTCCTTCCCTAAGCGCGTGAGTGTAGTGGGGCGGGCCAGCATGTCAGCCAATCCCAGACACACACACAGCTAAGTGGAATTTTAGCCAGAGAAGCAACGGCATGTGTGATAGGATGTCCATGTCACATGTCCCTGCATTATAAAACCGGACATTTTCCTCCAGCACGCCATTATCTGCCTTCTGCGTCCTTGGTGTCAGACATCACTGGCGCAGCTCCTATTGCCGATACAGCTGTATACGCTCCATACACAGCACTGGACAGCATAGGGATAGCACTTACTATCAGTCCTTTTAAGGGCTCATACCGGCAGGGTCAGAGCCATAGGTGACAGAGTTTAAAACAGAGTTTAACAGCTACACAAGATGACAGCGTCTGTGTAGCTAAAGTCAGGGATTTCCTCGCTGCATTTCCCCATTAGGAGGGATAGAAAAGCAGGCTTCCTTTCCTCTACCCAGAGACCCACAACCCTGCCACTGTACCCTCCTGCCCTTTGCACACTCAAACTCATTGTTACTAAGCCATTATACTAGCAAACACTGAGTGAACTTAGTGGCATCCTAAACGTGGCTGTTGGACTTCTGTATCGTCCCACAAGTGCAAAGATATTTGCAGCACCTCTGCCTGCATTGCACACTCAAACTCATTGTTACTAAGCCATTATAGTAGCAAACACTGAGTGAACTTAGTGGCATCCTAAACGTGGCTATTGGACTTCTGTATAGTCCCAGTAGTGCAAAGATATTTGCAGCACGTCTGCCTGCATTGCACACTCAAACTCATTGTTACTAAGCCATCATACTAGCAAACACTGAGTGAACTTAGTGGCATCCTAAAAGTGGCTGTTGTACTCCATTAGTGCCCCACTGGTGCAAATCTATGTGCAGCACCTCTGCATGACACCCACCTGCCCTGTTTTTAATAAGCTATTGTCGCGGCCGGAGGAGGGGACGCCGCGCTCTCCCACTGCTCGGGTCCGGCTGCCGCGGCTGCTGCGGCCTGCCGCTGCTCGGTGGCTCGAGCGATGGGCCGGATCCCGGGGACTCGAGCGGCGCTCCTCGCCCGTGAGTGAAAGGGGATTGGGATTTGGGGATAGTTTATTGTCCGTGACGCCACCCACGGTTGTGGTGATTGAATGTACACCACCGCTGCTCTGGCTGGGGATCCCGGGAGTGATGGTGTGGAGCAGCCAGTTGTTGTGTTGCCCCTCCGTGGGTAGGGGTTGGTGATCCCGGGGCCCAGTGATGAGGTTGGGATGGTGGACAGGCGGGTATGGGGCCTGTGGAGGTGCAGGGGCGCAGGGGCAGCGCTGTGCCGCACGGCACGGAGGTACTCACTCAGCCAGTAAACACGACACAGTTCTCGGTAAACAAACGGCTGGTTGGACAGGTCCTTCGGACGGTTACGGTGCTGACTTCCCCTGCAGTTGACGGTGACGGTCTCTTCCCTGCACCTATGTGTTGTTGTTTGGTAGCGATGGGTTCCCACCGGTAACCCGCTCCCCAGCTTGGATATGAGCCGGAGGAGCTCCACTCTTGCCCGCAGGCGCTGGCCCTGGGAAACTGGTGCCTTGGCGGTGGCGGTGTCTCCCCTTAACGGTTGGACTGTTGCCTTCAAACGGGACTTGGTTGTTGGGAGACAGTCGTCCCCTTCACTGACGGATTTGGCAAATTCGGCGACTCCTAGCCTTGCCGGGATCCGAAAGGCCCCTGCCCTGGTGCTGACTAATCTTCGTATACTGTTCCGGTACCGCCGGGTCACCACCCGTCCACGGTCCTTTCGGCAACCTCCAATCAGTCTCTCCTGCAGACGGTCACCGCCGTCTGCCAACCTTGCTGTCTCAGTCCGGGGCACACACCCGGACTAACTTCAGGCTTCTTTCTGTCACTTTCTCTGTTGCTCTTACTTTAGCTCCTCTACCACTTCCTCTCACTTTGAACTTCCACTTCTAACTCTCCACTTCAACTCCTTCCACCTCCTCCTCCAAACTCTATCTGCCTGGTTCTCCCGCCTCCAGGGCTGTGAACTCCTTGGTGGGTGGAGCCAACCGCCTGCCCACCCCCTGGTGTGGACACCAGCCCCTGGAGGAAGGCAACAAGGATTTTAGTTTTGACCTTGTGTGTACCTGCAGGGAATGTGGGGTGCGTGTGGTGTTGTGACCTGTGATCCCTGGCTTGCCCAGGGCGTCACACTATAATGATAGCAAAAAATGCTGCCATTTAGTGGCATACAAGAAGTGGCTGTTGGACTCCATTAGTGCCCCACTGGTGCAAATCTATGTGCAGCACCTCTGCATGACACCCTCATGCACATTTTGCTACGCTAATTTTATAGCAAACTCAGGGAATTCCTTGCTGCATTTGATCATTCGGAGGGATAGAAAGTGAGGCTTCCTTTAGCTTTTCCTTCTGTTCATAGACAGCATCTCCAAGTCCACACCCGAAGAGCAATTTCTCCTCCACGTGTAAGTGTGGAGAGGCAGCTAGTGCACATGCGTGTGCCGATTTACCCCAGCTGCAGCCTAACTACAGTGTTTTGCCTAGTGAGTATGCTCAGCCTGACTGTGCCATTCCTGACGCTAAGTCTTCATTTCGGGATACAGCGCATGTGGAACGCCCACGCCGGGGCTTGCAGGGCTCGCACGGACACCGGGCCGGTGGTATTCGGGGTCAGGCTGTGAGTGGCCCGACCCGGCTTCCGTGACCCCCGGCGGGTTTCAATAAAAAGGAAAGTCCGACCGTCAGTCCGGTATTAAAAGGCGGACGGAAGGAGGGTAACGGGGTCCCTGGGGAGGCTTGCCATCGCTCTTCCCCAGGAAACGGTACGGGACGGGGACGGGGGTGCTTGCAGCGCCACCCGTGGTTTGCGGCCAGGTGTTAAGCCGCCGCTGCGCGGTCTCTCTCCGGGGCAGGTGTTACGGGCAGCCGGATGGAATCGCTCCCCACGGGTGGAGCGGGGGAGCCCCGGGAGGTTAATGAGACCCAGGGCAACAGTCTTCAGGGACACCGGGGGCACAAGGCGGCGGCATTACTCACAGCAGTCACGGTGTGCGGTTCCAGTTGTTCTTTATTTAAAGTCCGTTTCCCATCGCACCCGGGTGCTGGTCCTTGCTGCCTGTAGCCTTTGGTCGGTCCCGGGCAGGTAGGAGGAAGGGGCGTCCGGTGAGGTGTTCTGGGGGTCTCTCCCTTTCGGTGCGTTAGTGCCGTCCCCGTGGCATAGAGCATCTTGGGAACTCGCCGCCTCTCTGTCTCTCTCCTCCCCGGTAGCGGACCTAACACAACCGCCACCGGGTACAACTTGCTCCACGGAACCCCAGTCCTCAGCTCCATTCCCCTCCTCTAGGTGTTATCAGCCCTGGTCTCGTGGCATCTCCTCAACAGGAGCGGTTCTCTGGACGTTTGCACTCCCTTGCAGCCCCTGACGTGCTAAACTTCTGTGTGCTTTGCACTAAACTCACTCCTTCAGGCCCCCCTCCCCTTGGTTGTCATGGGGACCTGCCTGTGTCCAGCCACCTGCTCATTAATGAGACAGGATGAGTCATGGACTCAGAACAAACTTCATGCTGCAAATGCTGTTAACTCCTTCCTGCCAGTGTGATGTTAGTGTGTGTTGTGGGGACCCTTCTTCCTCCTGCCCGGGAAAAATGGGGTAACATTTAATACCCTGTAACGACCCGTTTACAGGGGCGTTACACATGCTCCCACACTTAGTGCCAAAAGCCTCTTTGCACAGTACTTGCATTCCGTGCCGGGTCTAAGTCCTGTTTTGTGCCTAGACACCATGCTAAAGCTGATAGTCTTTTTTCAGAGACTGTATTTCATGCTACTGAGCATGCTCAGGCACTTACTGCATCAGAGACTAGGTCCGGTAAGGAACTCTTTGGCCCTGCCCCTGATGTGGGGGGTCCATATAGACCACAGGGCATCAGGTGTCCTGACAATGTGGCCATGCCACTCCCAAATGGCTTGCAGAGGCCCGCCCCTATGACTTGTCACCTCATTATTGATGGTCAGACGATGACTGGTGAGGTGTTTGTGTCGTGGCAGCCATGAGGTCATTATTGAAGTTGCGGTTCCAAATAGGACGCTAGTTATGCCACTCATGACGTGGCACTCTGCTTTTGTCTCCAGGAGGTGCATTGTGGTCCACCCTGGTTTGGGGCGGACCCAGGTTATAAAATGGGCTGGAGCCAACAAGGAGGTGCGCAGTCTTCTATTATGCTCCGAAAGAGCACACCTCCATGTGTTGAACCCATTGCGGCTTTAGGCCAGAGGTAGGCAGGGATAGGGCGTCGATGCAGGCCGCCACCACAGTTGGTAACGCAGAACGGTTAAGACCAGCTCCTGTCCTACAAGTCCTGCTTGTGCAGCCCAGTGGCATTAACAGGCCTGCTGCTGCTGATGCGCCTACTGTCCACAGGTGTGGCCCCAATGCACACGGTCAGCGTACTGAATGGCCCCTGTGATGTTAACAGGGAGTTCCTGGGCTGGGTGGGCGTGTGGATCCTGTGACGCTAACAGGGCTCCCAGTCTCCAGATCCGAGTGGCGTCTAACTCGGTTCAGGCTACTATTAGTTTCATGGCCACACAGATCTGTATCCTCCAACTAACCTTCCAGTTGCCAACCTCTCCTTTTCCATCTGGGAGCACGGTGGACATTGACTGCTGATGGGGATATATACCTTTCTCTTTCTTTTCTTATTAATTTTCGTTATATAGCGGTAACATAGTATATACCACCTTATCCAAATCTGCCAGTCCCACCGTAACAGATGGTGTTTCTTCATCAAATGTTACTTTTGCTTAACCAACAAACCCACGGACAAAAACTTTTTTCCCCTTTCCAACACACCTGTTCCCCTTTCCACCAGCATTTGTCCTTTTTCAACTCATTTGGTATATGACCAAAAGTGCAACTCTGCAGGGACACCGTACTCAATGCCATTTTAGCACAGCAGCCAGCCCTCGGTCCCTCAGATGTGGACAAGTAAAAGACCATTTCCTCCTATCCATGACAAAGCATTGAGATTCACTCTGTGCAGCACTGGTGTTTACTGGAAAAGCAAATCTAAGAATCCGTACCACCTTCTGCAGATACTCCTGTATACGTGCGTCCCTTTCTATGGCAGGAATTATTTCGCCAAATTTTGTCTTGTACCGGGGATCTAACAGTGTGGCAACCCCGTAGTTAGCATTACTTCGAATTCGTACAATCCGAGGGTCATGTTGTAGGTAGTGCAGCAAGAAGGCGCTCATGTGTCTTGTGCATCCAGGAGGACCAAGTGCTTGGTGTGTTGGTGGCAGAGAGGTGAGAATCGTGCCTCTTTCCTCTGCCCTCTCCCCCCAACCTCGCACAACTGAAATGTGAGCAAGCTCTCACTCATCAGCTGAGTCTTCCATGCCCATCGCAAGTTCGTCCTCCATTTCTTCGTGGGCTCCTGCACCTTCCTCAACAATTTTTACTGATACTATGCGCCCTTGTTAATCCCTATCCCCCACCATGACTGCCGCCTAGGTGCCGCTCACCGTATGGACCTTGTAGATCTTATTATCCCTTCTGCATATGACTCCTCCTGTACTTCCTCCCCTTCCTCTTGGACCAACACCTGACTCCGAATAATGCTTACAGTGTGCTCCATCTTGTAGATGACCAGAATTGTCACGCTGAGAATGGCATCGCCAGTGCTAAACATCTTCGTCGACATTTGTAAACTGTGCAGAAGGGTGCATAGGTCCTTGATCTGACACCACTCCAGCAGCGTGATCTGCACCACCTCTGGATCAAGTTAGCCCAGGGTATACGTCATACCGTATTTCAGCAGGGCTCTGCGGTGCTGCCACACACGCTGCAACATGTGCAGATTCCATTTCCTGCGTGTCGGAACATGGCATTTCCGGCGTTTAACCGCCAGACCCTAAGACTTCAGGAGCGATGAAAGTTGTTGAGCTGCTGGGTGCGAAGGATGAAAGTGAGCACATAGCAGCGTGCCCGCTGCACAAGGCCATGTAGGCCGGGATGGTATTTTAAAAATTGCTGGAGAATCAGATTCAACACGTGAGCCATGCAAGGCACGTGTGTCACATTGCCCTGACGAAGGACCGCAGACAGGTTTGCATCATTGCCGCACACGGCTGTTAAGTCACCAACGTAGTCCACTCAATCAATTTGTACTCCAGTCGCCAGGTGACAACGTGTTCCTTTCGTGCATAGTGCTGATGATGGGAAAGGAGTCGATGCCTGCGGCGCAGGTGGACGCAGGTTATGGTCACCCACTGGGTTGCGTTACCTTGACAGATACAGAACCACACGCTGAATGTAGGTGGTGGGTATCTCACAGATGAAGTACCATCATTCAGCTACCACCAATGGGAAGACACCACACCCTTTTTTAGGCCCCTCCTGTCTGCAGACCACTGCCAGACAAAGCTATGAACCTCTTGTTACTGTTACCCCCAGTTTTATGAGTTTGTGTGCTTGTTACCTGACTACTTTTCCTGCTTGCTGTTTATGTACCTCGTTGGCCGATCCACATTTCACCTCTGCTTGTTTTCTGATTAAGTCCTGGCCATCCCATTCTGTTCCTCTTCCTCAATTAATGTTTTTGACCCTGCATGATTACTATTCTCTGGAACTGCAGCCTTCCACAGGTATTGATCAACTTGGGCCCTGTGTAATTCCAAATCACTGTATAGGGGTTAAAGGGTTTCAGGGTTCTGGGTGTCCAGCTTGGTGAGTGGCTTGCCTCTAGCCTATCCTTTACAGCCCATCTGAGTGTGTCGATCCAGGCAGGCGTTACACCGTGCCCTCTGCAGAAGGCCATGTAGGCCGGGATAGTGTTTTAAAAATTGCTGGACAACCAGGTTCAATACGTGAGCCATACAAGGCACGTGTGTCACATTGCCCTGAAGAAGGGTCGCAGACTGGTTTGCATCATTGCCACACCCGACCTTCCCTGACTGCTGGTTGAGTGTAGACAACCATTGATGAAACTCGGTCTCACTCTCCAGAGCTAACCGTCCACAATTCCTCAGCGGTGTCTCACATTTCCCCTACATTTCAAAGTAAACATTTGACCGCCTGATGGCCTTGAGCTCTGCTGCCAGCATAGTAAGGAGGTGTGTGGGATTCCTTGGGCGCAGTTACAAGGAAGGGTGGCCTGACCACACAGGGTTTGGGCCGAGGTGGAGGACCCACACGAGGTTAAGGAGGCAGAAGCAGTGGAGGAACTTGTACATACAGAGGAAGGATTGACACACAAGTCGTGGGGACGGCAAGACTTGTACAGCAAACCCTTCTCCATCTCTCACCATAGTTACCCAGTGCCCAGCCAGCAACATGTAACTCTCCTGTCCATGCTTACTGGTCCAAGTATCTGTGGTGAAATGCACCCTGTCACAGACAGAGTTTCTCAAGGAATCGGTGAGGTTGTGTGCGACCTGCTGTGGTAGCGCGGGCACGCCTTTCTTGGAGAAGGAGTGACGACTGGCCATCGGCTCTTGGGGCACTGCAATGGGCATAACGTCTCGAAAATCCTCGGTCTCAAAAGGTTGTAAAGGCAGCCTTTCTGTTGCCAACAAGTTGCAGATGATGAAACTCAACCTCTTAGGCATGTCATGCCCTTCGAAAATCATGTAAAACACAGCGAGGGGACTCCAACCACAGTCTCCCTCGTTGCCACTAATTGGACCACACACACCCCACTTGACTGGCATCACTTGACCCTCCTTTTCAAAATGAAAAAGATGCTTTGCATGAAGCACTCTCAAAAATACACGTGCCTTTCCCGTCCCCTGGATGACCCAGGGGAAGAAAAGTCCTCTGAGAGCCATGACTTGTTCATCTTGGTTCTTTTAGAAACACAGCGAGGGGACTCCAACCACAGTCTCCCTCGTTGCCACTAATTGGGCCACACACACCCCACTTGACTGGCATCAGTTGACCCCCCTTTTGAAAAAGAAAAAGATGTTTGGCATGAAGCACTCTCAAAAATACGCGTGCCTTTCCCGTCCCCTGGATGACCCAGGGGAAGAAAAGTCCTCTGAGAGCCATGACTTGTTCATCTTGGTTCTTTTAGAAACACAGCGAGGGGACTCCAACCACAGTCTCCCTCGTTGCCACTAATTGGGCCACACACACCCCACTTGACTGGCATCAGTTGACCCACCTTTTGAAAAAGAAAAAGATGCTTGGCATGAAGCACTCTCAAAAATACGCGTGCCTTTCCCGTCCCCTGGATGACCCAGGGGAAGAAAAGTCCTCTGAAAGCCATGACTTGTTCATCTTGGTTCTTTTAGAAACACAGCGAGGGGACTCCAACCACAGTCTCCCTCGTTGCCACTAATTGGGCCACACACACCCCACTTGACTGGCATCAGTTGACCCCCCCTTTTGAAAAAGAAAAAGATACTTGGCATGAAGCACTCTCAAAAATACGGGTGCCTTTCCCGTCCCCTGGATGACCCAGGGGAAGAAAAGTCCTCTGAGAGCTATGACTTGTTCATCTTGGTTCTTTTAGAAACACAGCGAGAGGACTCCAACCACAGTCTCCCTTGTTGCCACGAATTGGGCCACACACACCCCACTTGACTGGCATCAGTTGACCCCCCTTTTGAAAAAGAAAAAGATGCTTGGCATGAAGCACTCTCAAAAATACGCGTGCCTTTCCCGTCCCCTGGATGACCCAGGGGAAGAAAAGTCCTCTGAGAGCCATGACTTGTTCATCTTGGTTCTTTTAGAAACACAGCGAGGGGACTCCAACCACAGTCTCCCTCATTGCCACTAATTGGGCCACACACACCCCACTTGACTGGCATCAGTTGACCCCCCTTTTGAAAAAGAAAAAGATGCTTGGCATGAAGCACTCTCAAAAATACGCGTGCCTTTCTCGTCCCCTGGATGACCCAGGGAAAGAAAAGTCCTCTGAGAGCCATGACTTGTTCATCTTGGTTCTTTTAGAAACACAGCGAGGGGACTCCAACCACAGTCTTCCTCGTTGCCACTAATTGGACCACACACACCCCACTTGACTGGCATCACTTGACCCCCCTTTTCAAAATGAAAAAGATGCTTTGCATGAAGCACTCTCAAAAATACGCATGCCTTTCCCGTCCCCTGGCTGACCCAGGGGAAGAAAAGTCCTCTGAGAGCCATGTCCACATTGTCAGTGGACAGACACGTGTGCTTATCTGCCAGCAGACCCCCAGCAGCACTGAAGACAGGTTCCGAGAGAACGCTGGCTGCAGGACACGACAAGATCCCCAAGGTGTACGTGGCAAGCTCAGGCAATTTTTCCAGATTGGAAGCCTAAAATGAGCAGGGCTCAAGTTGCACAGTAATGGCATCAATGTTTCCTTGCATATACTCATATATCTGTGTCTCCTCCTCTTTTTCCTTGTCCAGCTCTTTTGTTTTCGCATGAGTATATGTCCTTGTCACTTTCCCATGTGTTTGTGTTGTGTTGTGAGTTGTTTATCACCTTTTGGACACCTTTGAGGGTGTTTTCTAGGTGTTTTTATGTGTTTGTGAT
Organism: Anomaloglossus baeobatrachus; assembly: GCF_048569485.1. Taxonomy (NCBI): domain Eukaryota; kingdom Metazoa; phylum Chordata; class Amphibia; order Anura; family Aromobatidae; genus Anomaloglossus; species Anomaloglossus baeobatrachus. Next base: position 232,892,040 of record NC_134359.1, on the reverse strand, counting down.
TGCCTGCCATTGTTTCCTATGCAGTTCGAGTTCGGTTCGTCGAACGTTCGACGAACCGAACTCGAGCTCCATTCGGCGAACCGACCTCGAGCCGAACCGCGACCGGTTCGCTCATCTCTACTCCTAGCCTGGTCGGGGTCCGTAAGCCCTGCCGAATGGTGCTGGCTTCTCTTTGCTCCCCGATCCGGTACCGTCGGGCTACCGCCCGTCCCCGGTCCTTACGGTTCGCTCCAATCGGCCTCTCCTGCAGACGGTCACCACCGTCTGCCAACCTTGCTGTTCCGTCCGGGCCACACACCCGGACGCCTTCAGTCTCCTCTCCTACTACTTCACTTCACTACCTACTTCTCCAACTTTAAACTCTATCTCCCTTCTTCCCCTTCCTTTTCCTGCCTCCAGGACTGTGAACTCCTCGGTGGGCGGGGCCAACCGCCTGGCCCACCCCCTTGTGTGGACATCAGCCCCTGGAGGGAGGCAACAAGGATTTTGTGTTTGACTTCGGTGTGCCTAACCGGGGTCTGGGGTGTGTTGGTGTAGTTCTGTGACGATCTGGCTTGTCCAGGGCGCCACATTTGCTAGTATAATGGCTTAGTAAAAATGAATTTGAGTGTGCAATGCAGTGGTGCTGCAAATAGCTTGGCACCAGTGGGGCACAAATGGAGTACGACAGCCACTTTTAGGATGCCACTAAGTTTCCTCAGTGTTTGCTAGTATAATGGCTTAGTAACAATGAGCTTGAGTGTGCAAAGGGCAGGAGGGTACAGTGGCCGGGTTGTGGGTCTGTGTAGAGGAAAGGAAGCCTCACTTTATATCCCTCCTAATGGTGAAATGCAGCGAGGAACTCCTTGACCTTAGCTACACAGACGCTCTTATCTGTAGCTGTTAAAATCTGTTTCCACGGACCTGACTGTCACCCATGGCTCTGAGCCTGCTGTTATTAGCCGTTACAAGAGCTGAAAGAAACTTCTATCCCTATTCTGTGTAGTGCTGTGTGTAGAGCGTACACAGCAGTATCGGAGACAGGAGCTATGCCAGAGGTGACTGACACCCAGACGCAGAAGGCAGATAATGGCATCCTGACGGGCAGATACCCGTTTTTATAATGCAGGGACATGTGACATGGACATCCTATCACACATGCCGTTACTTCTCTGGCTAAAAGTCCACTTAGCTGTGTGTGTGTCTGGGATTGGCTGACATGCTGGCCCGCCCCACTACACGCGCGCACTTAGGGAAGGAAGACAAGGAAAAAAAAAAATGGCAATCGCCATTATCCCAGCAGCAGTGATCTGAATGCGCTGTTCCCGCACACTATACGCTGAAATTTCATAATAGTGTGAGTCACAGAGTGACTTACACTATTACAGCGGAAAGCCAGCTAGTATTTAGCTTGGCTTTTTGCTGCTAGAACTGTTCTCGAACATAACTAGAACTATCGAGCTTTAGCAAAAAGCTCGAGTTCTAGTTCGATCTAGAACAGCCCCCAAAATCACTCGAACCGCGAACTGGAGAACCACGAACCACGAACCGTGCTCAACTCTATATAAGAGTGATTTTGGGATGTGCGATTCATGTTTTTTTCTACAGTTGCTGCATAATACATACACAAGGACACACACACACACATACGCACCTTCACCATGGACCATGCAAAATGTTAGTGTTTTGCTTGGACGTGTGAAGGAGGCCTAATGCTGGGTTTCGGTGGAAAATGCTAGATCAGTTTGTCTGTGGAAACAACAGTGGACAGAGAGGAAAGTTTACTGGCAAGCTAGAGAAAAAAGAAAAGGGAAAATCATAGCCATCCTAATACTCCAATCAACCTTCTAACCAACAAAGGGATTTGCGCTTAACTTTGGTGAGGGGTTCCATCTGCTCAACGTTCCTCATTGTGTCCAGTTGCATCTGTTCAAAATAATAAGATTTCTGTGTAGACCTCAGTCTGTTTGGGACTATGAGGGCAAAGCCACTTCCAGCGATTGGCGCCTATTTTTACAAGAACATAGAATACTCTGTAAATTACTTCCTCATCTACGTAACAATGTAAAAGAAAAAGTAAAAATAAACTGTTTATTTTTTGTCTAGAAAGAACTCTCATAATGGAAATACTACTGAATAACAGTAATGATTTTTCACAGATAAATAAGTCCGACATCATTATTCACGCCACTAATTACTAATGTTTTGTGGAAAACAAATACCATCAAATTGAGCCTCATTACTATTTTCCTTTGCAATGTTCATTATTCTTGGCATTCCGATTTTTGTTAATAGTGTCCATCGCAGCTTTTGTCTGCCTATGAATTAATGAGCTGGCATTTCAGTTGGTAAATTAGAAGTAATATGTTATTGCCCAGAATAAAAAAAAAATCTGGGAGGCAAGGCTGAATATACTTAATGCTGCTGTGATAAAGATATAGTATGTATGGTAATGTGGGGAAAATGATCTGAATCATTTATGATAATTTCCAACATAATTTCATTACTATGTTCACTGGCAATTATATTGAAATTAGAAATGTAATAAACAAACATTGGCATATCTATTTAGAGTATTCTTATTTGAACAATATCTTACAATTAAAGTCTTACATTAAGAAGAGCTCCTACCATAAAAAAAATCTACTTGCAGATTGCAAATTAGACTGCAAAAAATCCCCAAAACTCTCATTTTGTTTGCAGTATCTATCGGTAGCTATAGGAGTGGGGTGAACACTTTGAAACGTTCACTAGTTGCCTGCTCCTGACCTTATTGGTGTGGATCAAGTGCACGTGTGAAAGAATTGACACCAGACAGTCAAATGTGAATCTCTCCTTGATCAGAGAATGGCAAGGCTTCAACTGCCTTAATTTCAACAGAGCATCGAATTATGTAAACAAGGGTATGGAGCGTGGTTAGCTCTATAGTGGGCATGCTCAGATATGCCTATTGGTAAGTGGGTTGGTCAATGGGTTAGTCCATGGGCCAATCAGTGAGTTGGTCCGTGACATCATTGGTGGGTTGGTCAGTGATGTCATCTGTGGGCGAATCTATGACATCATCAGTGGGTGGATACATGATGTCATCGGAGGGCAGATCCATGATGTCATTAGTGAGCAGATCTGTGACATCATCGGTGGGCAGATCCGTGATGTCATCGGTGGGCTTAGAGGACAGGAATCAGCAGCTATCTTGGATGTGTGTCACACACTATGATGTATCTAAAACTGGCAAAACTGGCTTATGTAAGGAGAATCGATTTCATTGGACATTTTTCCCATAATCCCCTATATTTTGAAGGTAATTAGGTATTTGATCCAATGACCCTCCTCAACAGGCGCAACCATACAAACTTGCCAACTTGTCACCCAGAGGAGTAAATAAATTGTAACCCATTTTACAGGCAAAGCATTCAAATAAAATCATTAATTAATTGCAATTATCAGTTTATCTACCTATTGGAGTGCCCATATGGGTTCCACTATGTAGACTGTTTACAGCCTTATGAAGGTTCATAGATGAAAAATAAAGGGTTCATATTTTCAACACAGTGTATCATGGACCTCGATGCTGATCAATCCTCACTCAAACTCACCTTTAGAGAACATATTGCAGACCATATATCTAATAGGCTAACCACATTTATAATAGACAATTTTTATTCTTTAAACTCACAAACTTAATTCCTAATGATGCACCTCAATAAATTAGAATATCATCAAAAAGTTAATTTATTTTAGTAATTCAATACAAAAAGGGAAACACATATATTATATAGAGTCATTACACACAGAGGGATCTATTTCAAGTGTTTATTTCCGTTAATGTTGATGATTATGGATTACAGCGTATAAAAACCCACACGTCATTATCTCAGAAAATTTGAAAAACTACCACAAAACACCTGAAAAGGCTTCCTAAGCATTTAAAATGGTCCCTTAGTCTGGTTCAGTAGCATACACAATTATGGGGAAGACTACTGACAACAAATATCCAGAAGGCAGTCATTGACCCACTCCACAAGGAGGGTATTTGCTAAAGGTCATTGCTAAAGAAGATGGCTGTTCACAGAGTGCTGTCTCCAAGCATATTAATGGAAAGTTCAGTGGAAGGAAAAAGTGTGGTAGAAAAAGGTGCACAAGAAACCGGGATAACTGCAGCCTTGATTAGATTGTTAAGAAAAGGCCATTCAAAAATTTGGGGGAGATTCACAAGGAGTGGACTGTTGCTGGAGTCAGTGCTTCAAGAGCTACCACACACAGACGTATCCAGGAGATGGGCTAGAACTGTTGCATTCCTTGTGTCAAGCCACTCATGATCAATAGACAAGAGAAGCGTCTTACCTGGGCCAAGGAGAAAAAGAACTGGACTGTTGCTCAGTCAACCAAGGTGTTGTTTTCAGATGAAAGTAAATTTTGTATTTCATTTGGAAATTGTGGTCCCAGAGTCTGGAGGAAGAGTGGAGAGGCCACAATCCAAGCTGCTTGAGGTCTAGTGTGAAGTTTCTACAATCAGTGATGGTTTGGGGAGCCATGTCATCTGCTCATGTAGGTTCACTGTGTTTTATTAAGACCAAAGTCAGCACAGCCATCTACCAGGAAATTTTAGAGCACTTCATGCTTCCCACTGCCGACTAACTTTTTGGAGATGGAAATTTCCTATCCAGCAGGATTTGGCACCTGTCCACACTGCCAAAAGTACCAATAACTGGTTTAATAACTACGGTATCACTGTGCTTGATTGGCCAGCAAACTCACCTATTGAGTGCACTTACTGTACATACTTTACAGAAAGCGCCAACATTTCTGAGTTTAAAATATTTTTTTCAGTTGATCCTACATAATATTCTAATTTTTTTAGATAATGACTTTTGGGTTTTCATTGGCTGTAAGCCATAATCATCAACATTAACAGAAATAAACACTTGAAATAGATCCCTCTGTTTATGATGACTCTATATAAAATGTGTGTTTCTCTTTTTGTATTGAATTAAGGAAATAAATGAACTTTTTGATGATATTCTAATTTATTGAGATGCGCTTTTATATATATATCTATATATATATATATATATATATATAGATATATATATCTATATATATATATATATAGATATATATATATATCTATATGTATATATATATATATATATATATATATATCTATATATATAATTGCCTTATTCTGTCTGTCTGTCTGTCTGTCTGTCTGTCATGCTCCGAAATTGTGTCCTTACGGTGACACAAAGCTGATTGGCCGCTGGGCTCGCCATGGCCCCGCCCCCCCACACGGATTGGCCTCTCGCCCCGGCTCTCTGCAGGCCCCGCCCCCCTCACGCAATCCACGCTCGCTCTGGCCCAACTGACACGGAGCCCCGATTCCCAGGTGAGTACACACACACATCAGATCACACTCACTCTCACACTCACTCTCACACACACCTCACACATCACAACATGCTGGGATATCGCTTGCTTCTACACCGGCTCCGTCAGGATCCCGGCAGCGCCACACATAACCTTGCGATGCTGGGATCTTCACGGAGGCCGTGAAAGCTGGTAACCATTATACACATCGGGTAACTAAGGTCCCTTAGTTACCCGATGTGTATCATAGTTACCAGTGTACACCGGCTCACACTCACTCTCACACACACCTCACACACACATCACATCGCATCCACACATCAAGGTCCTGCAGCTGCGGAAAATACAGACACATAACAGCACACACACACACACACACACAAATCAGATCACACTCACACAGACCTCACACATCACATCGCATCCACATACTCACAACATCCTGGGATATCGCTTGCTTCTCGGCCTCGATACTGTGCTGTTGTGATCTTCCAGGACCTGCCGGGGGATCACATGGCCAGAAGCATGTGATATCCCCGGATGTTGTGAGTATAAGCGCGTATGTGCGATATCGTCAGTGTCTGTGTGTGTGAGTGTATGCGATCGGGTGTGTGTGAGTGTATGCGATCGGGTGTGTGTGAGTGGATGCGATCGGGTGTGTGTGAGTGGATGCGATCGGGTGTGTGTGAGTGGATGCGATCGGGTGTGTGTGAGTGGATGCGATCGGGTGTGTGAGTGTCGGCAGAGGAGCACGGCGTGCTGGAGGAGGCTGGGAGCAGAGAGGCTGATCATGGGGAAGGCTGGGAGGAGAGAGGCTGATGCTGGGGGAGGCTGGAAGGGGGAGGCTGGGACGAGGGAGGCTGATGCTGGTGGAGGCTGATGCTTGGGGAGGCTGATGCTGGGGGAGGCTGGAAGGAGAGAGGCTAATGCTGGTGGAGGCTGATGCTTGGGGAGGCTGATGCTGGGGGAGACTGGGAGGGGAAGGCTGATGCTGAGGGAGGCTGGGAGGAAGGAGGCTGGGAGGAGAGAGGCTGATCCTGGGGAAGGCTGGGAACGAGAGGCTGATGCTGAGGGAGGCTGATGCTGAGGGAGGCTGGGAGGGGAAAGCTGATGCTGGGGAAGGCTGGGAGGACGGAGGCTGGGAGGAGAGAGGCTGATCCTGGGGAAGGCTGGGAACGGGAGGCTGATGCTGGGGAAGGCTGATGCTGAGGGAGGCTGGGAGGGGAAAGCTGATGCTGGGGAAGGCTGGGAGGACGGAGGCTGGGAGGAGAGAGGCTGATCCTGGGGAAGGCTGGGAGAGGGAGGCTGATGCTGGAGGAGGCTGGAAGGAGAGAGGCTAATGCTGGTGGAGGCTGATGCTTGGGGAGGCTGATGCTGGGGGAGACTGGGAGGGGAAGGCTGATGCTGAGGGAGGCTGGGAGGAAGGAGGCTGGGAGGAGAGAGGCTGATCCTGGGGAAGGCTGGGAACGGGAGGCTGATGCTGAGGGAGGCTGGGAGGGGAAAGCTGATGCTGGGGAAGGCTGGGAGGAAGGAGGCTGGGAGGAGAGAGGCTGATCCTGGGGAAGGCTGGGAACGGGAGGCTGATGCTGGGGAAGGCTGATGCTGAGGGAGGCTGGGAGGGGAAAGCTGATGCTGGGGAATCCTGGGAGGACGGAGGCTGGGAGGAGAGAGGCTGATCCTGGGGAAGGCTGGGAGAGGGAGGCTGATGCTGGAGGAGGCTGGAAGGAGAGAGGCTGATGCTGGCGGAGGCTGATGCTGGGGAGGCTGGGAGAGGGAGGCTGATGCTGAGGGAGGCTGGGAGGAGGGAGGCTGGGAGAGGTAGGCTGAGAGAAGAGAGGCTGATGCACACACACACACACACACACACACGCGCGCGCGCACTGCACAACACACCACACACACACACACACACTGGGAACCACAAACAACTGCCCTACACAGACACCCACACACACAGACAACGCTGCACACACACAACACCCAACACACAAACACCGCGGCACACACAAATATACGCACATACCGCACAACACACACATTGCACAAAACATACCTCCCCCCAAAACACACCACACACACACAAACCGCGCAACACACACACAACGCTACAGACACACAGCGCTCCACAAACAACGCAACACACGCAACACACATACAACACCGCTCTCACCCCCCGTCACACCCAGACAACACCCAGAACATGTACAGCGCCCTACACAAACACTTGGTAACTACAGACAACAACATCTCTCTCTCTCTATATATATATATATATATATATATATATATATATATATATATAACAAAAATCATACATGAACTACACAATACGTAAATTCTAGAATACCCGATACGTAGAATCGGGCCACCTTCTAGTATATATATATATATACAGTTAGGTCCAAAAATATTTGGACAGTGACACAAGTTTTGTTATTTTAGCTGTTTACAAAAACATGTTCAGAAATACAATTATATATATAATATGGGCTGAAAGTGCACACTCCCAGCTGCAATATGAGACTTTTCACATCCAAATCGGAGAAAGGGTTTAGGAATCATAGCTCTGTAATGCATAGCCTCCTCTTTTTCAAGGGACCAAAAGTAATTGGACAAGGGACTCTAAGGGCTGCAATTCACTCTGAAGGCGTCTCCCTCGTTAACCTGTAATCAATGAAGTAGTTAAAAGGTCTGGGGTTGATTACAGGTGTGTGGTTTTGCATTTGGAAGCTGTTGCTGTGACCAGACAACATGCGGTCTAAGGAACTCTTAATTGAGGTGAAGCAGAACATCCTGAGGCTGAAAAAAAAGAAAAAATCCATCAGAGAGATAGCAGACATGCTTGGAGTAGCAAAATCAACAGTCGGGTACATTCTGAGAAAAAAGGAATTGACTGGTGAGCTTGGGAACTCAAAAAGGCCTGGGCGTCCACAGATGACAACAGTGGTGGATGATCGCCGCATACTTTCTTTGGTGAAGAAGAACCCGTTCACAACATCAACTGAAGTCCAGAACACTCTCAGTGAAGTAGGTGTATCTGTCTCTAAGTCAATAGTAAAGAGAAGACTCCATGAAAGTAAATACAAAGGGTTCACATCTAGATGCAAACCATTCATCAATTCCAAAAATAGACAGGCCAGAGTTAAATTTGCTGAAAAACACCTCATGAAGCCAGCTCAGTTCTGGAAAAGTATTCTATGGACAGATGAGACAAAGATCAACCTGTACCAGAATGATGGGAAGAAAAAAGTTTGGAGAAGAAAGTCAACGGCACATGATCCAAGGCACACCACATCTTCTGTAAAACATGGTGGAGGCAACGTGATGGCATGGGCATGCATGGCTTTCAATGGCACTGGGTCACTTGTGTTTATTGATGACATAACAGCAGACAAGAGTAGCCGGATGAATTCTGAAGTGTACCAGGATATACTTTCAGCCCAGATTCAGCCAAATGCCGCAAAGTTGATCGGACGGCGCTTCATAGTACAGATGGACAATGACCCCAAGCATACAGCCAAAGCTACCCAGGAGTTCATGAGTGCAAAAAAGTGGAACATTCTGCAATGGCCAAGTCAATCACCAGATCTTAACCCAATTGAGCATGCATTTCACTTGCTCAAATCCAGACTTAAGACGGAAAGACCCACAAACAAGCAAGACCTGAAGGCTGCAGCTGTAAAGGCCTGGCAAAGCATTAAGAAGGAGGAAACCCAGCGTTTGGTGATGTCCATGGGTTCCAGATTTAAGGCAGTGATTGCCTCCAAAGGATTCGCAACAAAATATTGAAAATAAAAATATTTTGTTCGGGTTTGGTTTATTTGTCCAATTACTTTTGACCTCCTAAAATGTGGAGTGTTTGTAAAGAAATGTGTACAATTCCTACAATTTCTATCAGATATTTTTGTTCAAACCTTCAAATTAAACGTTACAATCTGCACTTGAAATCTGTTGTAGAGATTTCATTTCAAATCCAATGTGGTGGCATGCAGAGCCCAACTCGCGAAAATTGTGTCACTGTCCAAATATTTCTGGACCTAACTGTATATATATATATACGTCCTAAGTTATTAGGAGGTTAAACTTCTGCTGGTTTATTAAGGCTTCCTAAATCAGTCAAAACTTAACTCAAACCAGCCTTTTTCCCCCATAAACAAACAAATAGAACTTAACAGTCCATATATTCCTGCGACTCTCACCCGCTCAGGTAAATATTTAGCTATTTTAGCCCAAGCAGTCCGGTGGAGGTCTGCACACCTCCAAACTCACAGACAACAGATTAAATCCAGAGTTCTCCATTTTACCTCCTCAAGCGCACGCCCAGGGTAGAGAAAAGTGAACAGCCATCACACTCATCTCTTTGATTGTTCACAAAAGCCCGGTCCTGTCATGGCCTTTTAACACTCTCACCATTTAAAATACTGGAGCCTCCTTCCAGGTTTTCATCAAAGAGGTGATCAACCTTGGTGAAGCATATCTCCCCCCAAGGTTTTTTCAGTGACCCTCTTACATTGTCTAATTTAGCAATGGCTATCACATTCCAACCATACTACAATCTTTACCGTTCAATTTTACTGTGAGTCCTTTAGCTGTCAAACACTTAGATAACAGTCAAGGAGGACTGGGAGCATACGACACAACTTTTGATGTTATAGCTAAATTATGTCCATTTTACTGGAGCAAATGAGGATTCCATATCCTTCCTTATGCATTTATTCTGCTATCGTAAGCAAGATTGCTTCCTTTAAGTAGTAAATGTGTTTTTTTCGTAAATCAATAGGACAAGTGAAGATAAAAATCATTGTAACAAACTGCATGTTATTGAAGAAAACTTTCTTTCTCCTCCAAGACTAATCTTTCACTTAACATTCTTAGATATAAATCTGTATTGACTGAATACAGTTTCACATCACTAAGATAGGAGATGCCAGTTTTTTGCTTTTTTATAAAACTCTATAGACAGAGGACATAGGATGAGTTAGCGGCAGAGACATACATTCTGCTACACGTTTCCAGAAACAACAGATACAAATTGAGTCAAATTCTGTGGAAAAGTTTCTGTCTTGTCGTACGACTTGTTGCTTCAGAAACAAAGCACCATACTTCTAATATCTAAATATTCATCACTTTAAATGTGTCATTCCAATTTGCACTTTAATCATATATTGCAGTTTTGACTTTTTTTCGTAATCCCTCATGGAAATTGTTGTTGTCGTATTATTTTCCACATATAGTCTTTCATTAATAGGGTTTATCAAAGTCACAGTCAGTTTCCTCCTAACTCCCTATTTATTTGTTGCCCTAATCTAAGCTATTTTCTAATATCCTTGCATTAAAAATTCTGTATACTTGGCCCACTACTCTAAAGGGGGCTTTACACGCTGCGATATCGCTAATGACTTATCGACGTGGTCACGATGTTTGTGACGCACATCAGGCATCCTTAGCGAAATTGCAGCATGTGACACGTACGAGCGATCTTAAACGATCGCAAAACAGGCCAGAATCGTTGGTTTTGGAGAGGTCATCCTAAAACCAAATATCATTGCCTGTTTATTAGCGATGTTGTTCCTCGTTACTGCGGCATCACACATCGCTGTGTGTGACACCGCAAGAGCGACGAACATCTCCTTACCTGCGTCCACCGGCAATGAGGAAGGAAGGAGGTGGGCGGCAGGGCCGTATTTACCATTAGGCACCCGTGGTCCCGTGCCTAGGGCGGCAGGATGCAGGGGGCGGCACCTTCTAGCAGTAAACACATTCATTAAATCCGCTGTATTTTCGGAGGGGGGAGGGGGGAGAGGCGCACCTTTATTTATTTGTATCCGCGTCAATTAAGACGCGAATGCAGACAAACTGCGGCGGCCAAGCACAGAGAGCTGATTGACCCCGGAACTGCCGGCGCCTGCACTTCCGGGGTCACAGGCGCGCCAATCAGCTCCTTCCTCTGTGCTGCGTCCAATGCTGTGTAGATTTCACATACAGAGCTCACAGCAAGACGCCGCAGAGGACGCCGCGATGGAAGCCGGTGTCAGAAGAGGATACTCACGTGAGCCAGGAAGATGACGGCGGGCCCTGGAGCAGGTAAGTGCTCGCAGAGCTGAAGATTCATAAGGAGCATGGGGGTGTCTCTAATGCAGACTGGAGATCTGCGTATGGGGTGGGAGGAGAGAGGCTGATACTGGGGGAGACTTGGGGGAAGAGAAGCTGATACTGGGGGAGGCTGGGAGGAGAGAGTATGATGCTGGGGGAGGCTGGGAGGGGGTAGGCTTATGTTGCGGAAGGCTGGGATGGGGGGAGGCTGACGCTGGGTGAGGCTGGGAGGAGGGAGGCTGATGCTGAGGGAGGCTGATGCTGGGGGAGGCTGGGAGGAGAGAGGCTGATGCTGGGGGAGGCTGGGAGGAGAGAGGCTGATGCTGGGGGAGGCTGATGCTGGGGGAGGCTGGGAGGAGGGAGGCTGATGCTGAGGGAGGGTGATGCTGGGGGAGGCTGGGAGGAGAGAGGCTGATGCTGAGGGAGGCTGATGCTGGGGGAGGCTGGGAGGAGAGAGGGGGAGGCTGGGAGGAGAGAGGCTGATGCTGGGGGAGGCTGATGCTGGGAGAGTTTGGGAGGAGAGAGGCTGATGCTGGGGAGGCTGGGAGGAGAGAGGCTGGTGCTGGGGGAGGCTGGGAGGAGGGAGGCTGATGCTGAGGGAGGCTGGGAGGGGGGGAGGCTGATGCTGGGGGAGGCTGGAAGGAGGGACGCTGATGCTGAGGGAGGCTGATGCTGGGAGAGGCTGGGAGGAGAGAGGCTGATGCTGGGGGAGGCTGGGGCTGGGGAAGGCTGATGCTGGGGGAGGCTGGGAGGAGGGAGGCTGATGCTGAGGGAGGCTGATGCTGGGGGAGGCTGGGAGGAGGGAGGCTGATGCTGAGGGAGTCTGGGAGGGGGGAGGCTGGGAGGAGAGAGGCTGATGCTGGGGGAGGCTGGGAGGAAAGAGGCTGATGCTGAGGTAGGCTGATGCTGGGAGAGGCTGATGCTTCGGGAGGCTCGGAGGAGAGAGAGGGAGGCTAGGAGGAGAGAGGCTGATACTGGGGGCGGCTGGGAGGAGAGAGGGGGAGGCTGGGAGGAGAGAGGCTGATACTGGGGGAGGCTGATGCTGGGAGAGTTTGGGAGGAGAGAGGCTGATGCTGGGGGAGGCTGGGAGGAGAGAGGCTGGTGCTGGGGGAGGCTGGTGCTGGGGGAGACTGATGCTGTGGGAGGCTGGGAGGAGGGAGGCTGATGCTGTTTGAGGCTGGGAGGAGGAAGGCTGATGCTGAGGGAGGGGGGAGGCTGGGAGGAGAGAGGCTGATGCTGGGGGAGGCTGGGAGGAGGGAGGCTGATGCTGAGGGAGGCTGATGCTGGGGGAGGCTGGGAGGAAAGAGGCTGATGCTGAGGGAGGCTGATGCTGGGAGGGGCTGATGCTGTGGGAGGCTCGGAGGAGAGAGGCTGATGCTGAGGGAGGCTGATGCTGGGGGAGGCTGGGAGGAGAGAGGGGGAGGCCTGGAGGAGAGAGGCTGATACTGGGGGAGGCTGATGCTGGGAGAGTTTGGGAGGAGAGAGGCTGATGCTGAGGGAGGCTGGGAGGAGAGAGGCTGGTGCTGGGGGAGGCTGATGCTGGGGGAGGCTGGGAGGAGGGAGGCTGATGCTGTGGGAGGCTGGGAGGAGGGAGGCTGATGCTGAGGGAGGCTGGGAGGGGGGAGGCTGGGAGGAGAGAGGCTGATGCTGGGGGAGGATGGGGGAAGGGAGGCTGATGCTGAAGGAGGCTGATGCTGGGGGAGGCTGGGAGGAGGGAGGCTGATGCTGAGGGAGTCTGGGAGGGGGGAGGCTGGGAGGAGAGAGGCTGATGCTGGGGGAGGCTGGGAGGAAAGAGGCTGATGCTGAGGTAGGCTGATGCTGGGAGAGGCTGATGCTTCGGGAGGCTCGGAGGAGAGAGAGGGAGGCTAGGAGGAGAGAGGCTGATACTGGGGGCGGCTGGGAGGAGAGAGGGGGAGGCTGGGAGGAGAGAGGCTGATACTGGGGGAGGCTGATGCTGGGAGAGTTTGGGAGGAGAGAGGCTGATGCTGGGGGAGGCTGGGAGGAGAGAGGCTGGTGCTGGGGGAGGCTGGTGCTGGGGGAGACTGATGCTGTGGGAGGCTGGGAGGAGGGAGGCTGATGCTGTTTGAGGCTGGGAGGAGGAAGGCTGATGCTGAGGGAGGGGGGAGGCTGGGAGGAGAGAGGCTGATGCTGGGGGAGGCTGGGAGGAGGGAGGCTGATGCTGAGGGAGGCTGATGCTGGGGGAGGCTGGGAGGAAAGAGGCTGATGCTGAGGGAGGCTGATGCTGGGAGGGGCTGATGCTGTGGGAGGCTCGGAGGAGAGAGGCTGATGCTGAGGGAGGCTGATGCTGGGGGAGGCTGGGAGGAGAGAGGGGGAGGCCTGGAGGAGAGAGGCTGATACTGGGGGAGGCTGATGCTGGGAGAGTTTGGGAGGAGAGAGGCTGATGCTGAGGGAGGCTGGGAGGAGAGAGGCTGGTGCTGGGGGAGGCTGATGCTGGGGGAGGCTGGGAGGAGGGAGGCTGATGCTGTGGGAGGCTGGGAGGAGGGAGGCTGATGCTGAGGGAGGCTGGGAGGGGGGAGGCTGGGAGGAGAGAGGCTGATGCTGGGGGAGGATGGGGGAAGGGAGGCTGATGCTGAAGGAGGCTGATGCTGGGGGAGGCTGGGAGGAAAGAGGCTGATGCTGAGGGAGGCTGATGCTGGGAGAGGCTGATGCTGCGGGAGGCTCGGAGGAGAGAGGCTGATACTGGGGGAGGCTGATGCTGGGAGAGTTTGGGAGGAGAGAGGCTGATGCTGGGGGAGGCTGGGAGGAGAGAGGCTGGTGCTGGGGGAGGCTGATGCTGGGGGAGGCTGGGAGGAGGGAGGCTGATGCTGTGGGAGGCTGGGAGGAGGGAGGCTGATGCTGAGGGAGGCTGGGAGGAGAGAGGCTGATGCTGGGGGAGGCTCGGAGGAGGGAGGCTGATGCTGAGGGAGGCTGATGCTGAGGGAGGCTGATGCTGGGAGAGGCTAATGCTGCGGGAGGCTCGGAGGAGAGAGGCTGATGCTGGAGGAGGCTGGGAGGAGAGAGGCTGATGCTGGGGGAGGCTAGGAGGGGGGAGGCTGATGCTGGGGGAGGCTGGGAGGAGGGAGGCTGATGCTGAGGGAGGCTGATTGCTGGGGGAGACTGTTGCTGGGGGAGGCTGGGAGGAGAAGGCTGATGCTGGGGGAGGCTGGTGCTGGGGGAGGATGATGCTGGGGGAGGCATGGAGGAGGGAGGCTGATGCTGGGGGAGGCTGGGAGGAGGGAGGCTGATGCTGAGGAAGGCTGGGAGGGGGGAGGCTGGGAGGAGAGAGGCTAATGCTGGGGGAGGCTGGGAGTAGGGAGGCTGATGCTGAAGGAGGCTGATGCTGGGGGAGGCTGGGAGGAGAGAGGCTGATGCTGGGGGAGGCTGGGAGGAAAGAGGCTGATGCTGGGAGAGGCTGATGCTGGGAGAGGCTGATGCTGCGGGAGGCTCGGAGGAGAGAGGCTGATGCTGAGGGAGGCTGATGCTGGGGGAGGCTGGAAGGAGAGAGGCTGATGCTGGGGGAGGCTAAGAGGGGGAGGCTTTTGCTGGGGGAGGCTGGGAGGGGGAAGGCTGATGCTGGGGGAGGCTGGGAGGAGGGAGGCTGATGCTGAGGGAGGCTGATGCTGGGGGAGGCTGGGAGGAGAGAGGCTGATGCTGGGGGAGGCTGATGCTGGGGGAGGCTGGGAGGGGGAGGCTGATGCTGGGGGAGGCTGGGAGGAGAGAGGCTGATGCTGGGGGAAGCTGGGGGAGAGAGGCTGATGCTGGGGGAAGCTGGGGGAGAGAGGCTGAAGCAGGGGGAGGCTGGGGGGAGAGAGGCTGAAGCTGGGGGACGCTGGGGGGAGAGAGGTTGATACTGGGGGGGCTGGGGGGAGAGAGGCTGATGCTGGGGGAGAGGCTGCTGGTGAAGGCGGGGGAGAGCGGCTGCTGCTGGGGGAATGGGAGAGAGGGGCCAATCCTAGAGACAGAGGACAAGGGTTGAGGGATAGTGCAATGACAAAATCGATGGCGGGGGAGTGTAAGGACTCAGAATGAGAGGGTGGCAGCATTGGGAGCTCATTATGGAGAAGGGGCAGCATGTGTGGGCTCAGAATGGAGTGGAGCAATGTAGGGGAGTCAATATCAAGAGTGGGGTAGTGTGTGTGTGTGTGTGTGTGTGTGGGAGGGTTGTCTCAGCATAAGCGTTAGTGTGGTGGATGATGAATGGGGCAGCATGGAGGTGTCATTATGAAAAAGAGGAAGGCAGCATTAGGAGCTCATGGAGAGGGGCAGCATGCATGGGACATTGTGAGGAGGGGGCAGCATGCATGGGACATTGTGAGGACGGGGAAGCATGCATGGGACATTGTGAGGAGGGGGCAGCATGCAAGGGACATTGTGAGGAGGGGGCAGCATGCATGGGAAACTGTGAGGAGGGAGCAGCATGCATGGGACATTATGAGGAGAGGGCAGCAAGCATGGGACATTGTGAGGAGGGGGCAGCAAGCATGGGACATTGTGAGGAGGGGGCAGCATGCATGGGACACTGTGAGGAGGGGGAAGCATGCATGGGACATTGTGAGGAGGGGGCAGCATGCATGGGACATTGTGAGGAGGGGGCAGCATGCATGGGACATTGTGAGGAGGGGGCAGCATGCATGGGACATTGTGAGGAGGGGGCAGCATGATGTGAGGTCAATGTCCAGATCATATTTCATAATTGAGGAAGGTGTGGTGGGTATAATTTATAAGGGAGGGCAGTGTGTAGTTTATTAGCGGCAGTGTGACAGTCACAGTATATAAGTGGGGACGGTGTGGGGGGAATATTTTATACTCATGCTATGTTTTGATGTGCCTGTGGTGATCCCCATTGGGGGGGGGGTTAGTGCCCTTCGTTTCTCATTGATACTTTTTCAAGTGTTTTACAGAGTAGATCTGCCTTAAACAGATGTCGTGTGCGAAAACTCAGTGTTACGTTGTCACTAAGGGGCGCGACCACTTAAAGTGCCTAGGGCAGCACGAAGGCAAAATACAGCCCTGGTGGGCGAGATGTTACAGCCGCTCATCTCCGCCCCTCCTCTGTTATTGGACGGCTGCCGTGTGACGTCGCTGTGACGCCGCACGACCCGCCCCCTTAAAAAGGAGGCGGATCACCGGCCAGAGCGACGTCGCAGAGCAGGTATGTGCGTGTGACGCTGCCGTAGCGATAATGTTCGCTACGGCAGCGATCACACAATATCGCACGTACGACGGGGGCGGGTGCTATCGCACTCAACATTGCAAGCCGATGCTAGCGATGTCGCAGCGTGTAAAGCCCGCTTAACTCTAACATATTTTCTATTTTTTAATTTTCACTTGCTGTCTAATGAAGCTTTGTTTGAGAATTCCCAGTGCATGCTGATACAGTCAAACAAAGCACTATCACAACAGGGGGCAGAGGCAGCAATCCCTGTTGCAATCTTTGCCCCCCTCCCTGAAATTAAGCATCAACAGTGATGCTAATTTCAGGGGCTCATCCTTGCGCTCTGTTGTTGGCTTATTCTGGTGTCACACATCCACCATTTCGCTGCTTTGTCGGATCCGTCACACTCCAGTACAGTGCAATACAGTACAATGGCATTGCGGCAAGCTCTGGTCACATGACAGCATGTGACCAGAGCTTGCCGCGATGCTATTGTACTGTATTGCACTGTACTGGAGTGTGACAGATCCGGCAAAGCGGCAAAATGCCGCATGTGTGAAACCGGCCTTAGATGAATTGTAAAAAGCCGACGACAGATTGGTCATACCTGGCAAGCAGGAGACTGGGGCTTCCCTGGCAGGTGACGCTACTGGTCTCTGCCAGGTATTCTGAAACCGCTATGTTGCTGGCTTATTACTATTCATCTAAGCCCATCAAATACCGGCCAATTCTGGTACATATTAAGTGTTATTAGATGCATGAAACACAGCAGGTGGCAAAGAAATGTCTTATCTGAAATAGTTAGAAAAGCATAAGAATTAAAGAAAGTTCTCTTCTCTGATCTTCTTTTCTTCTGCCTGATCTAGTTCGCCTCCAAGGATGACAAATAAGGCATAATCAAATAATATATTAAATTTATGGCATTGTGTTTGTTCCTTGAGACTTCTTATTAGGCAATCAATAAATTAGCAGTCACTTTGCAGCACATGTTATATGTGCCATCTGTTCAATGTAAATATGAAAACAAAATATTTTCCTAGAGTTATTTTATAGAGAGGATAAAAATTCAATAAGAAAATAAAATATTAAAAGCTCACAGAGATTACCTTTTTTTATTTTTTACAAAGCTTCTGATCTACTGTGTTTTTCCAAAAATCAGGCGCTGTCTTATTATTTTATTTTGCCCCCAAAAAGCGCTAGGGCTTATTTTTAGTGAAAGTCTTATTCTTAGAGTAACATGATTGAGGGTAAGTTTACCCCCCAAAAAAGAACACCCCCTTTCCGAGACACTCATACTTACCAGACCCCGGGCGTCTGCGTTGCTCCAGGTCCTCCCTGTGATCTCCAGTGGACCCTCTCTGCAGGTATGCTTCACACCGTCCTCCCCTGCTTCTGGTCGACACACTCACATACATCAGAACGTGCACACACACTCATACACATACATAATTGTGACGCCCTGGGCAAGCCAGGGGTCACAGGTCACAACATCACATGCACCCCACATTCCCTGCAGGAACACCAAGCTAACCTAAAATCCTTGTTGCCTTCCTCCAGGGGCTGATGTCCACACCAGGGGGTGGGCCAGGCGGTGGGCCCCGCCCACCCAGGAGTTCACAGCCCTGGAGGCAAGAAGAACCAGGCAGATAGAGTTTGGAGGAAGAAGTGGAAGGAGTAAACAGTGAGAGTAGAGACAGTGAAAAGAAACAGTTTGTAAAGCCTGAAGTTGGTCCGGGTGTGTGCCCCGGACTGTGACAGCAAGGTCAGCAGACGGCGGTGATAGTCTGCAGGGGGACTGCTTGGATGTTGCTGGAAGGACCGCGGACGGGTGGTGACCCGGCGGTACCGGAGCAGTATACGAAGAACAGTCAGCACCAGGGCAGGGGCCTTTCAGATCCCGGCAAGGCTAGGAGTCACCATAATTTGCCAAATCCGTCAGTGAAGGGGATGTCTGTCTCCTAACAACCAAGTCCCGATTGAAGGCAACAGCCCGACCGTGAAGGGGAGACACCACCACTGCCAGGGCACCAGTTTCCCAGGGCCAGCGCCTGCGGGCAAAGTAGAGCTCCTTCGGCCCAGCTTGAAGCCGAGGAGTGGGTAACCGGTGGGGACCCATCGCTACCAAAGAGACTTTCATAGGTGCAGGGAAGAGACCGTCACCGCTAACTGCAGGGAACATCAGCACCGTGAACCGTCCAAGGGACCCGTCCAACCAGCCGTTTGTTTACCGAGAACTGTGTCGTGTTTACTGGCTGAGTGAGTACCTCCGTGCCGTGCGGCACAGCGCTGTCCCTGCGCCCCTGCACCTCCACAGGCCCTAGACCCGCCTGTCCACCATCCCAATCCCATCACCGGGCCCCGGGAGCACCACAACCCCTGCCCACGGAGGGCACATCAACAACTGGCTGCTCCATACCATCACTCCCGGGCTCCCCATACAGAGCAGCGGTGGTGTTAACAAATCACCACAACCGTGGGTGGCGTCACGGACAATAAACTATCCCAAAACCCAATCCCCTTTCACTCACGGGCGAGGAGCGCCGCTCGAGTCCCCGGGATCTGGCCCCTCGCTCGAGCCACCGAGCAGCAGGAGGCCGCAGCAGCCGGGCCCGAGCAGTGGGAGAGCGCGGCGTCCCCTCCTCCGCCCGCGACATAATCACCAATCTGATCACACACACACAATCACTAGTCATTCACCACATCCGGTGGTACAGAATGCCTCCGGCTGCAGGGAAAGATGGGAGGAAGTTATGAATCGCAGGTCCTGTAAGCATTCCATCCACAGCCACAGGTCCTGGTGTTCCACCACACTGCATCTCAGGATTCTGCCGGCCAGAAGAAATTGGCATCGCTGGATGTGGTGAGTGTGTGTTTGTGTAATCTGATGGGTGATTGTGTGTGATCTGATGTATGCAGGTGTGAGATCTCATTTGTGTGCAGGTGTGAGATCTGATGTGTGCAGGTGTGTAATCCACTGCAGGGCCTCCCGCTTGGCATCTGTGAGTATGATTGTGGGGTGCCGCTGTCTATAATGAAGTGTCCTGCAATATCTTTAACTTTTTTATCTGCATGGACACTTCATTATTGAACCACGAATAGGGCTTATTTTTGGGATAGGGCTTATATTTAAGCCTTGCTCTGACAATGCTGAAAATCACTGCTGGGGCTTATTTTTGGGGGAGTGCTTATTTTTGGAAAAACACGGTATGAATGTAGAACATGCAAAACTGTTCCTACTAGCCCTCAGAATGATTGCCACTACCAATGTTGCGAGAAAATTGTCTATTTGTATAAGGTAATCAAGTGATCATCAGGCTCAGTTAGCAGACCTTTATCATGCCTCATCCTGTGCCATCCTCAAGCGCTGTGACTCTGGCTCCCGCTGGCCATGGGGACCGGGGACGTCTCTGCAGCGTCACCAGGGCTGGAACAGCTTCTATCCGTTCTGTACTTACCATTTCCAGTAAGCTGACACAGCTCACGCATGCTCCATGTTCTCCTGCATTCATAGTAACACTGCAGAATTCAGCATGCACTAAGGATCATGTGATCTTTGACGCCTCTCCTCCCTCTGACATCATCGCGTGTCCTGTTAGTACTGAGCTGTTCTGAGTGCAATTCCCTCCTAGCCTATTGCTGAGCAGCTCTGTGTATATAAAGCGGACTTCCCCGTATGGGAAGTGCTTGGGCAACATTTTCTATCCTTAGGTATGTTGTCAGTGTCTTGGTAGCGCTGCGTATCTCTTCCTGTGCCTTTTACTAATGTGACATTTTCTATCCTTAGATTTACTTGTCTTTACTGTGCCTCTGGAACTGCTGCTTCTGTTGCCAAAAGGACCTCTAAGCTGTGCCTCCTCCTTGGTGTCAAGCTTCACTTGCGGTTTCACATCCATAGAGCTTTGTTGTAACAGCGGTGCCGCATCCGGTGGAGCCACTTCCACTGAACCTTCCTGTTTGCCGTGTCTTCACACGTTGTGCCATGCCACTGTCTGGGTACACTAACCAGAGACTTTGCTCTAACCCTGTGACGCGGTGAGTCGTAACCACTGTCTTGGAGATCGTGCATTTAGGCCCCCTGGGGTTGGGCCAGACAGCCCCTGTATAGGCGTTTGCTCTCGGTTGCTCTTCTAGGGGAGTCCAGTGCATGGCCCAGTGGAGCCTCTCCCGGTCACCCTCGCACTCCTTTCCTGTTTAAGGATTATCAATAAACCTTGTTTATTGCCCACCAACTACGCTCTCCCATGTCCTGCTTGTGGTCAGCTACAGGTCTACAGTAGTGGGTTCAGACATCCACACTCGCCGTGCTGCGGCGAGCATTATACATTATACAAACATTAAACTGCACTGATACACTGTGGTCAAGTTGTGTTTTTTGTTGCGATCACAGCAAAAAACAACTTGATATTAAAGGGTCCCTAACTTAATCCTAAATGTTTATTTGTTGTAATAGCCTAGTTGCTTTTCTAATATACTTTAATTAAAAATCAAATGTATATACAGTATATATGTGTGCTGCTGCAATAATCAGTCTGCAAGCATTATACACATCAGGGTTTGCCCAAATGAAAGTGTACCGCCCCGCGGACTCGGCCGGTTGCCGAGCTGCTTGGATCCGTGCTCGTATGGTGGGTGGCTCGAGCTCCTCCCGGACCCGGGGGTCATGTCGCTCTGCAAGGGGGTTGACGCTACAAGCAGGGACTTCGGTGGGGAGTTCCACGGCCGGGGCCACGGTGGTTTGTAAGGGATATAAGTTTGTGACGCCACCCACGGGTTGTGGTGAATGGATGGACACCACCGTGGCCATTGACTAGGCCTCCCGGGGATGGTGTTGTGCAGCTTGGTGTTGACCCCTCCGTGGGTAGGGGAGTGATGGACCCGGGGGCCCGAGGGAGGTGCTGAAGTGTAGGGATGGATGCATGCTGGGTGCTGGTGCGTTGCGGCGCGGTGCGCGGCCCGAAGGCACTGGTGTACTCACTATGACACAACACACTGGAGTCTCTGGTAAACCAAACGGGGTGATGAACGGGGCCCACAGCCAGCTGCAGCTTCTCCCTTAACAGGTTGGTGGTTTCCGCCTTTCTCCTGCACCTCTTTATGTGAATGTTTTCACTCCTATGCCTAAGCAATGGTAGTCCGCTCCCCGGCTTGCTGGATGTCGGGAGAGCCCTGTTTGCCCGCAGACGCTGGCCCCTTGGGTCTCTATGCCTTGGCGGTGGCTTTACCCTAATGGTTGGGCTGTTGTCTTCAGTCGGGTCTTGTGTGGGAAAGGTCCTAAAGTCCAGTGCTCAATCAGTTGATTCGACTCAGCCCTGTGGATTCTGGGCTTCGTACTGGGTCTGAGTACCCCTCCTGGTGCTCCGGTTTCCAATCGGTTCCCTGGTTCGGTACTGGCTTGCCACCCCCGTCCCTACGGTTCCACCGGCTGTAATCCCAGCTCCTCCAGGCAGCCACCACCATCTGCTTCCTTGCCAGAAGTGACTGGGCTCCAACCCAGCTACCTGAGTAGACTGTTGGCAGGCCTGGTCACAGGTCTGCCCCTGAACTTGACTTCTCTCCTCCACTGTCAAACTACTCTCTAGAACTACTGCTTTTTCCCGCCTCCAGGCCTGTGAACTCCTCGGTGGGCGGAGCCAACCACCTGGCTCCACCCCCCTGGTGTGGACATCAAACCTGGAGGGTGGTGACAAGGTTTTTAAGTTTGGCTGCTGTCACCTTTTTAGGGAGGGGGTGTGTGTGCATGGGACTACCTGGGACGACCTGACTAGTCCAGGGCGTCACAAAAGGACCAGACAAATGGAAAAGCTGGGCTGAATAAATATCTTAAAAGGGGTATAAAAAAATACTCAGTCATAAGATACATGTAATAATGGGTACCGTGCATATCATAAGGAGTGGTGATAACAAATCACTTTGACCTCAGATGTAATGCTGGACACCAATGTGTGAGGTAGCAGGTGACTCCAGATAGGTGATAGATAAGTAATATGGAGCACAATCTAACAGGTACCTTCCTCTAATAAAAGAGATGGGCCGAAGGGGGTTCCACAGATTAATTAAGTCCTCTGTGTGGTCAGCGGTCCCAAAGTTAGAGATATGCCCCAGGGGAAGTGCCAGGTACAGGGTACTGTCCGGGTCGATCCCGACACAGCAGTGAGAGCCCCATTCTGCTGGGTGCGATGCTGCTGCAGGGACACCTTGGCTGACGGCATGCCCAGCAACGCAGCAAGGCACCGGATGCAGAGTCTATAGAAGCTGAGCGAGTGACGTTGAAGCGACCGATGGGAGGGCCGCGGGTGTGTGTGTATGCTCTATTCCAACAAAATCCCCATACTCAGATTTTACCGGTAGTAACATTTCTTTACTAGGAAACATGTTTATAATACAATCAACTGAGCTATCTGCACACATGGGTATAGGAAGCCCCTGGACTTTCACTCCTTCCGGGTATGCAGCAAGAAAAAAACAACAACAAAAAAATGGCGGCAACTTTCCCTAACTTTCCCTACAAACACGTACCAGTCTATCCCGAAAGAAGATGTCGCTCCCACGTCGCAGGCCTGGGGTCTCGCGGTGATGGGTCCCGGTGCAGCGCTGGAGAGATGAAGCTCCTCGGTCTTTTCTTTTCTTTTATCTTCCCCAGCTGGTGACGGATTATAAGTAGTCTTTTGGTCCCGGAGCACGCCGGGCAGAAGAAGGCAGGTCACAGTCCCCGCAATTACACTCAGATGGCGGTGCTCGGTAGTCCGGTTAACTCCCTGAGGAAAACAAAGTTCTGCAGACTGGGAGTGACAGAAACTGCTTTCACCGGGTGATTTCTTCCTGACTTTTGCGGCAAAACGAGCCCTCTCTTCAGGGAGACCACACGCAGGACTCTCCTCACTGAGCTCCGGAGCTGAACAACACTTTCCCGCGTCTTCTCTTCTGGTTTTTCACACACCAGCTCCTGTGGGGAATTTCCCAGCTCTGTGTTTGTCGTTGTACAGTACGACGCTGCCCCCTTGTGGGCAATTGCTGGAACAGTATTCAAAGCCATTTCTACAGAAGGGATACAGTCGGACTTGTTGACCCCATTACATACCCCCCCACTTAAAGGTTGGCAGTCCCTGTCAACTACCGTCGGTTCCCAGGCAGCGATGACTGCAGATGTTACAGGGGTTGGTTGAGAAGTGGGCCATACGTACTGGTCCCTGTAAGACCGCCCGGGCGGGATCCCAGCAGTGGTGCGGTCAGTGCGCCTCAAGGGTCGGTTGTTCCCCTCCCTGTCACTGTCTCTACGCCCCACTCCAGTCAGCACCCCGGGGAAAGAACTGGGTTGTGTAGGGAGGTCACTGATCTCAGAGTCAAGGTGATCACTGTGCCGGGAAACGTCCGTGTCGTCAGTCGTGTTGGTAGTGTCATCCCCTCCGGGTACTGTGGTAGGGGAGTCAGGCTGGGATCGGCAGGGCCGCAACATATTTCGGTGCACAGTGCGGATGCTGTGATTGTCTTCACCCCGCACTCGGTATACATGCCCGTTGGGGTAGGGGCGTTCGATTACCCGGTAAACCTCAGTCTCCCACTTGGCTCGAAGTTTCCCTTGGGGCTTCTTGATACGGAGCAGGACTGGCTGTCCCAACTTCAAGGGTTGCTCTTGCACGGGGAGTGGATCAGCATGTATCTGGCCCCGGATTTGTTTGCTCACCAGTCGGTGTACCGTCTCCATCTTCTGTCGGTGAGCATTTAGCCAGGAGGGGTAGTTATGGCAGACGTCAACTCCAGGGCGAAATAGGTTCAGGTCATGGACCCCTTTTCCGGGGCGACCAAAGAGAAGGGTGTGTGGAGTGTAGCCAGTCACAGAGTGGACCTGGTTGTTATAGGCCCATACTAAATCAGGAAGGAATTGAGGCCATTGGTCTTTCTTATCATCGGCCAAGGTGCGGATCAGCTGGAGTAGGGTCCGGTTGAAGCGTTCACATGCACCGTTCCCTTGTGGGTGATAAGGAGTGGTCCTCGACTTCTGGATCCCATACATCTGGTGCAGCTCTTCGATGACTCGGCCCTCGAAACAAGCCCCCTGGTCGGAGTGCAACCTCTCCGGGCACCCGTAGACATGGATGAACTGTCGACAGATGGCCCGAGCAGCCGATTCAGCCGTCTGGTCTTTGGTAGCGACAGCGACAGCGAATTTTGTGAAGTGATCCACCATGACTAAACAATACTGATAGCCACTGCTCGCCGTCCCAACCAGCAGATAATCCACCATCAACAGCTCAAGGGGTCTGGATGTTTTAATTGTCTGAACAGGTGCACGCTGCTCAGAGGACTTGTGTAGTTCACAGGTGCGACAGGTCTGGCAGACGTCTTCAACCAGCTTGCGGAGCCCCGGACAATAGATGGACTGTTGAACCCACCGAAAAGTCTTGTCCATTCCGAAGTGTCCATTCCTTTTGTGGGCCTGGACCACCATCTCACGGGCCAATTGTTCAGGCACTACAACTTGTGCGCATTCTTCCAGCATGTGTGACAAGAGAACCTTCCGGTATAGCACTCCTTCTCTCAGAATCAGCCGGTCCCACTGGCTGAGCAGGGTCAAGGTCCCGGTAGACAGTCGCGCCCGTATATCGGCGGGAGGCTTCTGCTGCCGTTTCACCCATTGTTTGAGTAGAGCCCAATCGGGGTTCTGGTCCTGAATCCTGCACCACTCCTGGGGTGGCAAGGCGACTCCCACCGGAGTTCCAGCTTCGCCCACAACGAGCTGGCGGTGATCCACCATCTGTTGGGCGAGCTTTGCAAAGTCAGGTGTCTCGTCCCCTTCTAATTCTTCATCCCGGTCTCGGTTGAGTAAGGGGTATGACACTCTAGACAGGCTGTCCGCATTTTGGTTCTCAGCGCCAGCCCGATACTTGATCTTGTAATTGAACTTGGAGAGCCGAGCCATCCAACGCTGCTCCATGACTCCGAGCTTCGCATTTTCTAGATGGGCCAACGGGTTGTTATCGGTCAGGACTAGTACTTCGGTCCCCGTGAGATACCCTGCAAATTTCTCCGCCATAGCCCACGTTAGGGCCAACAGCTCCAGCCGGAACGAGCTATAATTGGTGGGGTTCTTCTCGCCCTCATGTAGGGACCGACTGGCATAGGCTATGACCCGTTCCTTGCCGTCCTGGACCTGTGAAAGTACTGCCCCTAGACCCTGTAAACTGGCATCGGTGTGTAGTTGGAAGGGCAGGTTGTAGTCCGCATATGCCAGGATGGGGGGAGACGTTAAGGCACCCTTTAGGGCTTGGAAGGAGTCTTCCTGGCTGGGTCCCCAGCGGATGAGTCGTCCTCTGGGGCTGTTGGTGGTCCCTCGAAGCAGATCCTGCAAGGGTGCAGCAAGCCGGGCGAAGTTTTTGATGAACCGGCGGTAGTAGCCGGCCAACCCCAGGAAAGCCCTGACCTCCTTGACGTTTGTGGGCTGCGGCCAATCCCGTACGGCGGCTATCTTCTCTGAAGATGGCTGGACGCCTTCGGCTGAGATCCGGTGACCCAGGTAATTGATCTCGGGCTGCAGAAGACGGCACTTGTTGGGTTTCAACTTCAGGCCATGTTCCCTCAACCTACTGAACACACGGCCCAGCTGCTGCAGGTGTTCTTCAAATGTGGCCGAATAGACTACAATGTCGTCCAGATAGATGAGGGTGAAGTCGAAGTTGAAGTCTCCCAAGCAGCGCTCCATCAGCCGCTGGAAAGTCCCCGGCGCGTTGTTCAGACCAAAGGGCATCCGGTCAAACTCGTACAGGCCCATGGGTAAGATGAAAGCAGTCTTCTCTCTATCTTTCTCATGCATAGGTACCTGCCAATATCCGCTGGCCAGATCCAACGAGGAGAAGTATTTGGCTTTCTTCAGGGCTGTCAGGGATTCTTCGATCCTTGGCAGAGGGTACGAGTCCCGGATGGTGCAAGCATTCAAACGGCGGTAGTCCACACAGAATCTCAGGGATCCGTCCTTCTTCTTGACTAACACTACCGGCGCCGCCCAGGGGCTCTGGCTTTCCCGTACCACTCCCGCGTGTAGCATGGAATTCAGGAGATTTTTCACTTCTTGGTATTGCTGGGGAGGAATTTGGCGGTACCTTTCACGGATAGGAGCAGTGTCACCGGTGGGGATCTCGTGTTTGATACTGGTGGTGCACCCAAAATCGGTGTCGTGCCGGGCAAAGGACGCCTGATGCTCTTGGAGTAGCTCTTCCACCTGAGACACCTCCCGTTTGGAGTATTGGGATACGTCCAACTGACACTTCTCTCGGAGTTCTCGCCCCACGTTGGTGTCACCCGCGACAGCGGCCATGGTAGAGACCGTCACTGTCCAATCTCCCTCTGTAGACGGTACAAACTGGAGGGGGCTCATAGGGTTCACCTCTTCGGTTAGAGCGTAGACTCGGCCGAGCTGTGTCCCGGCTTCTAGGTCAACGCTCACATTAGCCGTGTTGCCCAGCCTGACAGGAATTCTTCCCTTTCTCACTACTGCTAGAGTTCGAGCGACTAGTGGGTTCAGCTTCCCCTCCCTCGGGGAGCGCGGCTCAATCAGCACCTCCACGCCTTCAAACTGTCTCATGGTGCCAAGGGGTAGTGAGATAACTGTCTCTTTTCCAGCTGGTAAGGTGATCCTAGTATGGCGGGGTACGGTGACCGTGGCCAGCGGCAGCTGTTCTTCGGTCATTCGCTGGAGGTTGCAGGTCCGGACCACTTGTTGAAAGGCACGGCGGGTGGCCTTATGTGCGGTCACTCCTTGCCAGTACTTGGGCCCCTTCTTGGTAAACAGCACCAGATTCAGGTCCTTCAAGATGTTCATCCCAATAATCATGGGCGTTTCTGGTTCAAAGCCTTCCCTGACCACAATTATCCCTCTCTTCCCGAGATCTTGGCCACAGATTTCGGTGTTCATCCAGGCAACTCCCGACACCGGAATGGGTAGATTATTGGCTGCTTTGATCTTGATGGCGGTATCAGGGTCATAGGCAACTCGCGGCTTTAGACATTCTTCGTAGAACTGCTCGGAGATAGTGGATACCTGAGACCCAGTATCCATTAACCCTTGTACGGCGATCCCTTCCAGTAATACTTCTAGGGTGGGGCTATTTGATGCAAGTTTGTTCCGTGGCTGGCTCTGTTTTCCTACACCCCTCTCTTTGGCATCCCCTGTCGAGTGAGCCTCTTTGACAGGGGCGTCTAGTTTAAAGGCGGCCTCTGTTGTGGGACCTGACTTGCTGGTTCTGGTAGATCGGACTGTGGAGGAGCTTGAAAGTTCTGAGGGCAACGGTTGGCTCTATGGCGGGGATCGCCGCATGTCCAGCATCTTCCCATCGGCCGGCTGGGTTGTTGTCTCGCTTGCCGGCCCGCCTGTTGATCTAAGGTGAGCTGTAACACCTGTTTCTGCAACTCTGCCACCATCTGTTTCAGTTCCTCCGTGTTGCTGTTCGGCGTCCCGATATCAGATATGGACCTGCAAGCCGCGGTATATGTCTGTGTCTCCACGACAGGCCCCCTTGAACGTTCTATAGCTTCTTGTTTGGCCTCAGCGAACGTAAAGGCCGGATTTATCCGGAGTAGATCTTGCAATGAGCGGTTAAGGTACGGGTCTCTCAATCCGGTCACAAACTGATCTCTCAACACCAGGTCACGGGTACCCGTACTAGCTATCTGTTCTTCTTTTCTACAGGCTTGTTCTAGTAGCACTTGAAGGGCATTGGCATATTGAGGGATGTCCTCCGACTCGAGTTGCGTCCGCCGGAAAAACATATAGCGCAATGTTCCCGCATATGTGGTCGGTCCATAGGTGTTCTCCAGCACCCGCACTAAGTCATCCAACGTACGCTGGCCCCTAACCGTCTCCAGCCTGACTGTCGTCCACGCTTCCCCTTCTAGTGTTAGCATGGCCATTTCTGCTAAGGTCTTAGGGTCAGTGTTATACATTTCCCCCACTATCTTAAGTTGTTCAGTCCATTCCGTTACAGGATAGTTCCGTCCGTCAAACTTCCTCACCTGATTGACAATAGACGGCGGGGGAGCTGTCTGGTTATAAGTTACTACCGGGGGATGATTTTGTTGGTCACACATCCTGCCGACTACGCCACATGAAGCGACCGATGGGAGGGCCGCGGGTGTGTGTGTATGCTCTATTCCAACAAAATCCCCATACTCAGATTTTACCGGTAGTAACATTTCTTTACTAGGAAACATGTTTATAATACAATCAACTGAGCTATCTGCACACATGGGTATAGGAAGCCCCTGGACTTTCACTCCTTCCGGGTATGCAGCAAGAAAAAAACAACAACAAAAAAATGGCGGCAACTTTCCCTAACTTTCCCTACAAACACGTACCAGTCTATCCCGAAAGAAGATGTCGCTCCCACGTCGCAGGCCTGGGGTCTCGCGGTGATGGGTCCCGGTGCAGCGCTGGAGAGATGAAGCTCCTTCTTTTCTTTTATCTTCCCCAGCTGGTGACGGATTATAAGTAGTCTTTTGGTCCCGGAGCACGCCGGGCAGAAGAAGGCAGGTCACAGTCCCCGCAATTACACTCAGATGGCGGTGCTCGGTAGTCCGGTTAACTCCCTGAGGAAAACAAAGTTCTGCAGACTGGGAGTGACAGAAACTGCTTTCACCGGGTGATTTCTTCCTGACTTTTGCGGCAAAACGAGCCCTCTCTTCAGGGAGACCACACGCAGGACTCTCCTCACTGAGCTCCGGAGCTGAACAACACTTTCCCGCGTCTTCTCTTCTGGTTTTTCACACACCAGCTCCTGTGGGGAATTTCCCAGCTCTGTGTTTGTCGTTGTACAGTACGACGCTGCCCCCTTGTGGGCAATTGCTGGAACAGTATTCAAAGCCATTTCTACAGAAGGGATACAGTCGGACTTGTTGACCCCATTACAACGTCACACCTGAGTACAGAGGCCTGTAGTGGCTACTAACCAACGAGTTTTCAAATACACTTGTGTCTTCATCAGGGATTGACTCAGGGCTCTCTTCCTGAATTGTATGTATCCTATAATTGGGAGCAAATGATGACCAATTGGAGCTAATAGTACTAATCATGCATGTATCAAGTTTAGGATTGCTGGACACTATAAAAAAGGAGAGTATGGAATATAAAACATACATCAATCACTCCACAATGTAAAAACGTACTTTATTAAATATTATATTACAATGCTATGTCCCCACTTTGTCCTCACCCTGAAATGAAGTATTATCATTATAGAGAATGCGGTGACTGGCAATTCCAATGTAAGCTTAGTACAAGCTCCCTTGTCACTGTGCAATAAATTTTTCAATGCACAGTTACAGTACATTCCCTTGCCAGCTCTGATGAAAAGTGATATGCCAGCAAGAGAGTGCTGTCAGTGTGCACTGTAAGGCTGCTTTCACACCTGCGGTTTTTCCTGTGCGGCACAATCCGGCACTTTGCAGAAAAAACGCAACCGTTTTTTTGCTGCCGGTTGCGTTTTTCCTGCATAGACTTTAATTAGTGCCGCATTGTGCCGCATGGGCTTGCGTTCCGTCCGGTTTTTGACACATGCGGCAGATTTAGCCGATGCTGCGGCCGAATGGAACGTTGCCTGGCACGTTTTTTTGTGCGGCAAAAAAAACGCATCACACCGCATCCAGCCGATGCGGCGCATTTTTCAATGCATGCCTATGGACGCCAAATGCAACGCGATGCGGCAAAAACCGCATCTGGCCGCCGTATGCGGTTCTTTCCACTGCTCAGGCTCAGTAGCATGCCGCAAGCGGCAAAAACCGGACGGGCCGCATTTAAAAAACGTATGCAAAGGATGCGGCTTTTTCGCCGCATCCGTTGCATAGGTTTTAGAGCCGGACTGGCCGGCTCTGCACCTACTGGATGTGTGAAAGCAGCCTAAGGAGGAAACCCAGTGAGCAGGAAAAGCAAAGATCAGCTTCACTCCAGAAACAGATGTGACATCCTGGAGCAAGGCTGGTCTCTGCACTCCCTAATCTCTGGGTTCTTTCTTTACAGTAAGCACTGACAATGCACTCTATTGCTAGCTCATCACTTCAAATTAGAGCCAATGAGGAAGAGCACTGACAGAGTGCATTGAAAAGGATATTGCACAGAGAGAAGGGTGCTCGCACTGAGTATATGTTGGAAATGACAACCACCGCATGCTCAGTAAAGCTGGGAATAGCCAAGCCCGTGAAATGTACATCAGTGATGATACTTTGTTACATGGTGGAGATGAAGGCGGCGGGAGTGGCCGCAGCCCCTTCCCCTGATCAAGTCTTCTTTGAGTATATCAGCATGGACTTGGCATTCTTAAATGAATTGTCATCAAACCTGATGTACCATGTTTCCAAAAAGAGGGCTAGAACTTATTTTTGGGGGATGGCTTATTTTTTTCCCATGAATAACAATCACACATTTCTGCTTGACGAAAAATCTACATTTATGAAAATATGATATAATCATGTCATTACATTCTGGAAAATCTTCACAACTCTCCAAACCTTGAATTTCACCATGAATTTCTTGAGATCCTACGGTATTTTCATGTACATTAACTGGTATGCATGAACAAAAAAAACTCAACATTTTTTTCAAAAACAGTCATGTCATCTTCTTCTGGAACATCATCACAACTCTGCAAATCTTGAATTCCATCGTGAATTTCTTGTTACTTCACTTTCTTTACAAGCATTTGCCTTAATTTCTCCTGAAATGAGCGCCTCTTGTCCAAGTAGCCTGCTTGTATTGCACTGGCAACGTAACTGTCAGTGATTTTGTCCCATGAATTCTTCACCCAAGTCACAACGTCTTCCAGTTTAGGTTTCAGAAAGTTGCCACGCTGATTTCTCTCCATTCTATTTTCAATGTAGTCATTGATTTCGAAGTACAAGTGGTCCTTGAGTGGCTTATTTATTGCAATATCAAGAGTCTGGAGATAGGCCGTCATTCCTGCAGGAATCATTATTGTATCTACTTTTCTCTCATGAAGGAAGTTCTTCATGTCATTGGCACTATGTGTACTGGCTGAATCCCAGACTAGCAAACCTCTTTGGCCACCTCGCATAACAAGCGGCAGCATTAAATTGACCCACTTTCTTATAACTAGAGATGAGCGAACCGGTCCCGGTTCGGCTCGAGGTCGGTTTGCCGAACGGACCTCCCGTTCGAGTTCGGCTCGTCGAACGTTCGACGAACCGAACTCGAGCCAATAGGAAACAATGGCAGGCAATCACAAACACAGTAAAACACCTAGAAAACACCCTCAAAGGTGTCCAAAAGGTGACAAACAACTCAAACACATTGGAAAGTGACAAGGACATATACTCATGCGAAAACAAAACAGCTGGACAAGGAAAAAGAGGAGGACACACAGATATAGGCATGGCACGCCCTTCTAAAATCATGTAAAACACCGCAAGGTGACTCCAAGCATAGTCTCCCTTTTTTTCCAAAAATTGGGCCCCACACCCACCCACCCATTCAGTGGCAGCAGTTGGGCCCCAGTTGTACAATTCACAGCTAGATTTGCAGCAAGCACATTCAAAAATACGCCATTCTTATCCGTCCCCAGGATGACACCGGGGTAGGTAGCAAAGTCTTTCCTGATCCCAGCTCTGTTCATCTTGGCTTCTTTTAAAAACACAGCAAGCAAGGGTTACTCCAAGCGGAGTCTCCCTTTTTTTCCAAAAATTGGGCCCCACACACACCCACCCATTCAGTGGCAGCACTTGTGCCCTAGTTGTACACTTCACAGCTAGATTTGCATCAAGCACATTCAAAAATACGCCATTCTTATCCGTCCCCAGGATGACACCGGGGTAGGTAGATAAAGTCTTTGCTGACCCATGACTTGTTCATCTTGGCTTCTTTTAAAAACAATGTAAGCAAGGGTTACTCCAAGCGGAGTCTCCCTTTTTTCCAAAAATTGGGCCCCACACACACCCACCCCTTCAGTGGCAGCAGTTGTGCCCCAGTTGTACACTTCACAGCTACATTTGCATCAAGCACATTCCAAAATACGCCATTCTTATCCGTCCCCAGGATGACACCGGGGTAGGTAGATAAAGTCTTTGCTGACCCATGACTTGTTCATCTTGGCTTCTTTTAAAAACAATGTAAGCAAGGGTTACTCCAAGCGGAGTCTCCCTTTTTTTCCAAAAATTGGGCCCCACACACACCCACCCATTCAGTGGCAGCACTTGTGCCCTTGTTGTACACTTCACAGCTAGATTTGCATCAAGCACATTCCAAAATACGCCATAATTAACCGTCCCCAGCATGACACCGGGGTAGGTAGCAAAGTCTTTCCTGATCCCAGCTCTGTTCATCTTGGCTTCTTTTAAAAACACAGCAAGCAAGGGTTACTCCAAGCGGAGTCTCCCTTTTTTCCAAAAATTGGGCCACACAGACACCCACCCCATCAGTGGCAGCACTTGGGCCCTAGTTGCAAACAGGATGTTTTGATTTGCATCAAGCACATTCAAAAATACGCCATTCTTATCCGTCCCCAGGATGACACCGGGGTAGGTAGCAAAGTCTTTCCTGATCCCAGCTCTGTTCATCTTGGCTTCTTTTAAAAACACAGCAAGCAAGGGTTACTCCAAGCGGAGTCTCCCTTTTTTTCCAAAAATTGGGCCCCACACACCCACCCATTCAGTGGCAGCACTTGTGCCCTAGTTGTACACTTCACAGCTACATTTGCATCAAGCACATTCAAAAATACGCCATAATTAACCGTCCCCAGCATGACACCGGGGTAGGTAGCAAAGTCTTTCCTGATCCCAGCTCTGTTCATCTTGGCTTCTTTTAAAAACACAGCAAGCAAGGGTTACTCCAAGCGGAGTCTCCCTTTTTTCCAAAAATTGGGCCACACAGACACCCACCCCATCAGTGGCAGCACTTGGGCACTAGTTGCAAACAGGATGTTTTGATTTGCATCAAGCGCATTCCAAATCAACAAGCATTTACTCTCCCCAGGATGACACAGGGGTAGTAAATTCCTTCTGGATCCATGACTTGTTCATTTTGATGAACGTCAGTCTGTCCACATTGTCACTGGAGAGACGCGTGCGCTTATCTGTCAGCACACACCCAGCAGCACTGAATACACGTTCAGAGACAACGCTGGCAGCTGGACACGACAAAATCTCCAAGGCGTAAGTTGCGAGCTCTGGCCATTTTTCTAGGTTTGAAGCCCAAAAGGAGCAAGGCTCCAGTTGCACAGTCATGGCATCGATGTTCATTTGGAGATACTCCTGTATTATCCTCTCCAGCCGTTGACTATGTGTCAGACTTGTTGTCTCTGGTGGCCTTGCAAAAGAGGGTCTAAAAAAATTATGAAAAGATTCCATAAAATTGCTGTTACCGGCACCAGATACGGTCCTACTGGTACGGGTAGACTGTTGAAGATGACGAGACCGTCCCATGTTTGTCAAGTTACAACTGGGAGATTCCCTCCCTGCACCTGCACGGTTGTTTGGTGGAAAAGCCGAGCTAAGATCGAGTAACAGCTTCTGCTGATACTCCTGCATACGTGCGTCCCTTTCTATGGCTGGAATTATGTCACAAAATTTGGACTTGTACCGGGGATCTAATAGTGTGGCAATCCAGTAGTCATCATCACTTCTAATTTTGACAATACGACTGTCATGTTGGAGGTAGTGCAACAAAAAGGCACTCATGTGTCTTGCGCAGCCATGCGGACCAAGTCCACGCTGTGTTTGTGGCATAGAGGTGCTACCCGTTCTTTCTTCCTCTGACATCTCCCCCCAACCTCTTTCAACTGAAATTTGACCAAGGTCTCCCTCATCCGCTGAGTCTTCCATGTCCATGGACAGTTCGTCCTCCATTTCTTCATGTTCTCCTGCACCTTGCTCAACATTTCGCCTGCTACTATGCGCCCTTGTCGATCCCTGTCCCCCATGGTCCCATGCCTGCTGCGTTGGTGATGATGAACGTCTGGACCTTGGTGATGTTGTTGTCCCTTGCGCATATGAATCCTCCTGTAGTTCCTCCCCTTCATGTTGTCCCACCCCCTGACTCCGAATAGTGTTTAGCGTGTGCTCCAGCATGTAAATGACTGGAATCGTCATGCTGATAATGGCATTGTCAGAGCTAAACATATTCGTCGCCATGTCGAAACTGTGCAGAAGGGTGCATAGGTCCTTGATCTGAGACCACTCCATCAGGGTGATCTGCCCCACCTCTGCATCTCGTTGGCCCAGGCTATACGTCATGACGTATTGCACCAGGGCTCTGCGGTGCTGCCACAGTCGCTGTAACATGTGGAGAGTTGAATTCCAGCGTGTCGCCACATCGCATTTCAGGCGATGAACCGGAAGGCCGAAAGACTTCTGGAGCGATGCAAGTCGCTCTGCTGCGGCGCTTGAACGGCGGAAGTGAGCTGACAGTTTTCGTGCCCTGTTCAGAAGGCCATCTAGGCCGGGATAGTGTGTTAAAAATTGCTGGACGACAAGGTTCAACACGTGAGCCATACAAGGTACGTGTGTCACCTTGCCCAGGCGAAGTGCCGCACCCAGGTTTGCAGCATTGTCGCACACGGCCTTACCAGGCTGCAGGTTGAGTGGAGACAACCATTTATTAAACTCGGACCGCAGAGCTGACCACAACTCCTCAGCTGTGTGACTCTTATTCCCAAGACATGTCAAGCTAAAGACCGCCTGATGCCGTTGCGCTCTGCTGCCAGCATAGTAATGAGGGGTGCGTGATTCCTTCTGCGCAGTGAGAACGCTGGTGGCCTGACCAGGCAGGCTTGGGGCGGAGGTGGAGGACCCAGATGAGGTGGAGGATGCAGAAGCTGTGGCGGAACTTGGACAGACATAGGATTGACACACAAGTCGTGGGGACGGCAAGACTTGTGCAGCAGACCCTTCACCATCTATCACCATAGTTACCCAGTGCCCAGTCAGCGACATGTAACGTCCCTGTCCATGCTTACTGGTCCAAGTATCGGTGGTGAAATGCACCCGTTCACACACAGAGTTTCTCAAGGAAGCGGTGATGTTGTGTGCGACATGCTGGTGTAGCGCGGGCACACCTTTCTTAGAGAAGTAGTGGCGACTAGGCATCTGGTACTGGGGCACAGCGACAGACATAAGGTCTCTAAAATCCTGTGTGTCCACTAGGCGGAAAGGCAGCATTTCGGTAGCCAACAGCTTACAGAGGGATAGAGTCAACCTCTTAGCTTTGTCATGGGTCGGAGGAAGTGGCCTTTTATTTGACCACATCTGAGGGACAGAGATCTGGCTGCTGTGTGTAGACGGTGTTGAGTAGGGTGTCCCTGGAAAAATGCAGGTTTGTGAGGAAAGTGCAGGCGGAGACATGATGTTGCCTTGATCCAACGTTGGTGCTATCGATGTCTGAGAGAGCTGTACACACTCACTTGTTTCCCCTTCCAAACCAACTGACGACCTTACAAGCAAACTGCCTGTTGCGGTTACAGTGGTGGAAGTTTTGCGTGGAAAAACAGGTGTGACAGCTGTCCCCACAGTCCTAGAAGATGAAGAGCGCGCGGATGCACTGGAAGGGGCGGGCGGTGGATGGTTCGCTCCGCTAGGCCGCATTGCAGCACGGTGAGCTTCCCACCGGGACTTATGATATTTATTCATGTGACGATTCATGGAAGAAGTTGTCAAACTGCTGAGGTTTTGACCTCTACTAAGAGAATCATGACAAATGTTACATATCACATGATTTGGGCGATCTTTTTCGATGTCAAAAAAGGACCAGGCTAGGCAAGGCTTAGAGGCCATGCGACCTGTTGATCCACCCCGAATAATGCTCATAGGCAGAGTGGTGGCTGAGGATGCAGTTGTAGACGTGCTACCAGTGCTCCGACTCTGTCCAGGAAGGCGCAAGGTAACTTCGTCGTCGGTTGCATCCTCCTCCACCGCCTCTGTTGACCTCCTCGAGTGCCTGACTGGGGGTTGACAGTAGGTGGGATCTAGAACGTCATCATCAATTGTTGTGTTTGCACTCCCCTCCCCCTCAGACCGAGCCTCTTCTTGCCCTGACCGAATATTTAAGTTGTCATCCCAATCGGGTATCTGCGTCTCATCTTCATCAGTATGTTCCTCATTGTCTATAACCACAGGTGTTACAGTTTGTGACAAAGGGTCAACATTATGCTCAGAAACTTGGTCCTCACGGCCTGAATCAGAGTCACAAAGGTTCTGGGCATCACTGCAGACCATTTCCTGTTCTGTACTCACTGTAGCTTGGGAGCAGACCTCTGATTCCCAGGCTATAGTGTGACTGAACAGCTCTGCAGACTCAGCCATCTCAGTTCCACCATACTGTGCAGGGCTGATGGAGACTTCAGAGCTAGGAGAAATCAAGTGTGATTGGGATGACAACTCAGAGGACTGGTGTTTTTTGGATGCGGTACTTGAAGTGGCTGAGAGGGCACTTGTTGGACCACTTGAGATCCATTCAAGCATTTTCCTTTTTTGCCCATCATCTACCTTTCTTCCTGTTGTTCGTGTCCGTAAAAAAGGGAGCACATCGGATTGTCCACGGTAAGTAGTAGACATCTTACTTTTGCTGGTAGATGGTCTATCTTCAGCAGATGATAATGGAGCTTTGCCACCTTCCCCACGGACAAAACCTTTTTTGCCTTTTCCACCACGCCTCTTCCCCTTTCCACCAGCATCTGTCATTTTGCCACTCATGTTGATTGCGACAAGATTGTGGACTGAAAATGTGGTAGTAAAAATTGAGAGGTGGTGAAGATTGCAGTGGTGGTCTAGCTTTATTAACAGCAGAATAATAAAGAATAAATATCCCTGACAATGCAACTTAGTTATAATTAGTTGGAGTGTGCAACGCAGGCAGATGCGCTCTGCAAATGTCTTGGCACTAGTGGGACTATAGCAAAGTCCAATAGCCACGTATAGGATGCCACTAGGTACACTGAGTGTTTGCTAGTATAATGGGTTAGTTATAATTAGTTGGAGTGTGCAACGCAGGCAGACGTGCTGCAAATGTCTTGGCACTAGTGGGACTATAGCAAAGTCCAATAGCCACGTATAGGATGCCACTAGGTACACTGAGTGTTTGCTAGTATAATGGCTTAGTTATAATTAGTTGGAGTGTGCAACGCAGGCAGATGCGCTCTGCAAATGTCTTGGCACTAGTGGGACTATAGCAAAGTCCAATAGCCACGTATAGGATGCCACTAGGTACACTGAGTGTTTGCTAGTATAATGGCTTAGTTATAATTAGTTGGAGTGTGCAACGCAGGCAGATGCGCTCTGCAAATGTCTTGGCACTAGTGGGACTATAGCAAAGTCCAATAGCCACGTATAGGATGCCACTAGGTACACTGAGTGTTTGCTAGTATAATGGCTTAGTTATAATTAGTTGGAGTGTGCAACGCAGGCAGACGTGCTGCAAATGTCTTGGCACTAGTGGGACTATAGCAAAGTCCAATAGCCACGTATAGGATGCCACTAGGTACACTGAGTGTTTGCTAGTATAATGGCTTAGTTATAATTAGTTGGAGTGTGCAACGCAGGCAGATGCGCTCTGCAAATGTCTTGGCACTAGTGGGACTATAGCAAAGTCCAATAGCCACGTATGGGATGCCACTAGGTACACTGAGTGTTTGCTAGTATAATGGCTTAGTTATAATTAGTTGGAGTGTGCAACGCAGGCAGACGTGCTGCAAATGTCTTGGCACTAGTGGGACTATAGCAAAGTCCAATAGCCACGTATAGGATGCCACTAGGTACACTGAGTGTTTGCTAGTATAATGGCTTAGTTATAATTAGTTGGAGTGTGCAACGCAGGCAGACGTGCTGCAAATGTCTTGGCACTAGTGGGACTATAGCAAAGTCCAATAGCCACGTATAGGATGCCACTAGGTACACTGAGTGTTTGCTAGTATAATGGCTTAGTTATAATTAGTTGGAGTGTGCAACGCAGGCAGATGCGCTCTGCAAATGTCTTGGCACTAGTGGGACTATAGCAAAGTCCAATAGCCACGTATAGGATGCCACTAGGTACACTGAGTGTTTGCTAGTATAATGGCTTAGTTATAATTAGTTGGAGTGTGCAACGCAGGCAGATGCGCTCTGCAAATGTCTTGGCACTAGTGGGACTATAGCAAAGTCCAATAGCCACGTATAGGATGCCACTAGGTACACTGAGTGTTTGCTAGTATAATGGCTTAGTTATAATTAGTTGGAGTGTGCAACGCAGGCAGACGTGCTGCAAATGTCTTGGCACTAGTGGGACTATAGCAAAGTCCAATAGCCACGTATAGGATGCCACTAGGTACACTGAGTGTTTGCTAGTATAATGGCTTAGTTATAATTAGTTGGAGTGTGCAACGCAGGCAGATGCGCTCTGCAAATGTCTTGGCACTAGTGGGACTATAGCAAAGTCCAATAGCCACGTATAGGATGCCACTAGGTACACTGAGTGTTTGCTAGTATAATGGCTTAGTTATAATTAGTTGGAGTGTGCAACGCAGGCAGATGCGCTCTGCAAATGTCTTGGCACTAGTGGGACTATAGCAAAGTCCAATAGCCACTTTTTGTATGCCACTAGGTACACTGAGTGTTTGCTAGTATAATGGCTTAGTTATAATTAGTTGGAGTGTGCAACGCAGGCAGACGTGCTGCAAATGTCTTGGCACTAGTGGGACTATAGCAAAGTCCAATAGCCACGTATAGGATGCCACTAGGTACACTGAGTGTTTGCTAGTATAATGGCTTAGTTATAATTAGTTGGAGTGTGCAACGCAGGCAGATGCGCTCTGCAAATGTCTTGGCACTAGTGGGACTATAGCAAAGTCCAATAGCCACGTATAGGATGCCACTAGGTACACTGAGTGTTTGCTAGTATAATGGCTTAGTTATAATTAGTTGGAGTGTGCAACGCAGGCAGATGCGCTCTGCAAATGTCTTGGCACTAGTGGGACTAAAGCAAAGTCCAATAGCCACAGATAGGATGCCACTAGGTACACTGAGTGTTTGCTAGTATAATGGCTTAGTTATGAGTTGGAGTGTGCAGAGGACAAGAGGGTACAGTGGCAGGATTGTGGTGCTCTGGGTAGAGGAATGGAAGCCTGCCTTTCTATTCCCTCCTAATGGGGAAATGCAGGGAGGAAATCCCTGACCTTGGCTGCACAGACGCTGGCGCTGTTTTCAGGACCTGTCACCTTAACTCTGACCCTGCCGGTTTGAGCCCTTAAAAGGACTGCTATAAAGTGCTCTCCCTATGCTGTCTAATGCTGTGTATGCAGCGCATACAGCTGTATCGGCTATAGGACTCAGGATGACGGAGCTGCGACAGTGATGTCTGACACCAAAGACGCAGAAGGCAGATAATGGCGTCCGTGAAGAAAATGTCCGGTTTTATAATGCAGGGACATGTGACATGGACATCCTATCACACATGCCGTTGCTTCTCTGGCTCAAAGTCCACTTAGCTGTGTGTGTGTCTGTGATTGGCTGACATGCTGGCCCGCCCCACAAGACGCGCGCGCTTAGGGAAGGAAGACAAGAAAAAAAAAAAAAAAAAATGGCGATCGCCATTATAGAAACAGCAGTGATCTGAAGGCGCTGTTCACGCACACTATACACTGAAATGTGATAATAGTTTGATTCACAGAGTGACTTACACTATTACAGCAGAAACCAAGCTATGATTTAGCTGTTTTTTGGCTGCTAGAACCGTTCTCGAACGTTTCTAGAACTATCGAGCTTTTGCAAAAAGCTCGAGTTCTAGTTCGATCTAGAACATGCCCCAAAATCACTCGAGCCTAGAACTGGAGAACCACGAACCACGAACCGCGCTCAACTCTACTTATAACTGCTAGTATACACCAGGCTTTTTCGGTTTCAATAACATAAATGCCTAAAATGCATTCAATCTAATCCTTCTTGTCCTTAGCAATGATTAGAGATGGGATTTTACTGCCATCCAAACGAATTGCTAAAATACAGGTAACACGTAGACTAAGAAGGCATCCTGGTCAATTGTAGTCTGTGATCCTTGGCCCATAAGTACTGCAGTTTCATCCATAGCAATCATGTTGGAAAGTTGGTATTTAGAAAAGTCAATGCCATCAACAAAGCACTTGAATGCAAGTGCACTTTAATAACTTCTGCAATGTATAGCTTAAACAGTGTCATGGATCTTCTTAAAGACATTTCACTTTGCTGAAGGAAGCCATCCAGCCAGCGAATTGATGCTTTGAAATATTCTGACGACATGTCCAATTGTGGTCCAATTGCAAGGGCAAATTCTTGAATATCAGCTCTGTGCACAATTAATCCTTTAACTCCCGGGCGATTTTCCGTTTTTTGGGGGTTTTTTTGCTCCCTTTCTTCCGAGAGCCGTAACTTTTTATTTTTCGTCAATCTTGCCATATGAGTGCTTGTTGTTTGTGGGACGAATTGTACTTTTAAATTAAACCATAAGTTTTAATTCTAAGTGAGTGGAGGAGTAGGAGGTTGAAGTTGACAGGCGCCGGGGTTGGAGCCCTGGTGCATTGGCTAGGTGGCAGACGGTGGCCCGTGTCTAGCAGGAGACGGGAAGACGGCAGCCGGAGATCGGAGGTGGACCACGGCAGGGTAGGAGCCTGCCAGTACCGACACCGGAGAACCGACTCAGAAACCGTGCACAGAGGGTGTACTTGTACCCTGAAGCCAGGACCAGAACCAACGCCCTAGCTAATTAACCAATTGAGGGCAGGATTATAGGTCCTGTCCCAATCAAAGTCCCAAAAGCAGACAACCACCCACAGAGAGGGATAGGGCATCCACCAGGACCCGGTAGATCCCAGGGGTCAGCATCAGCGAACACGGCTCCCAACAATAGTACCGGGAGCGGACTCCTGCGTTCCACACCGGCAAGTCCACCACATCACAACACAGTGCAGAGGAAAGTGGCACAGACCACCAGCCCGGGTGGGGGACCAGAGTACACCCGACCGTGGCAGCCGGACACCAGCACCTTGGTTAACTATTGGACTTTTCTGATTTCTTTAACCGTGAGTAAGCTGAGACTCCCTGGTCTGACCAGGCTCGCCGGCTCCTGCCATCACCGTCCCCTGCACCAAGTCACCGGGTCCCGGGGCAACCATCCCTACCCGCGGAGGGGTTAACAACCAGCTGCCATCCCATCGCCCCGGGTGTCCCACAACAGCAGCGGTGGTGCCATACTTCACCACACACCGTGAGTGGCGTCACAGGCTGACTACGGCAAATCCCGTACAAATACGTCCCCCTTTGATTTGGAGTGTCCGCGTGACACCAGGGTCCGGAGAATCCCTCGAGCCACACTACGGGTCTGAATCCAAGCAGCCCAGCTGCTACTGACGTGGGGGTGGCACACCCCAAAAACTGGCGTCACGAACAGGATTGTAACCCATCCATCTACCTGGTGGAAGTGCGCTTTTTTCTGGACTGTCAGTGGTACGCCGCTGCAAAAATTTTGCCGCCATTTTTAGGCGCGAAAAAGGACAACCAGCATCTTCTTCCCCGAGAAAGGGCGCGAAGCCAAAGCCCCGCCCCCTGGGAACAAGGCCAGAAGCATGTAACACCCTGAGGTCGAAAACGAAACTAGAGAGCGGAGCAAAGAGAGTGCTCGCAAAAGACCAATGGTGGCGGGTGGAGAAGCTGCGGCATGTGACCCGAAGAGATAAAGGGCATGGACGCCAGGACTCTGCCATCTTTTGCTCCTGGACATCAAAGTGGAAGGATGTCTGACCGGTCCGGCAACCCGGCTTTGGAAGAACCTGCTCCAGGGACGGCTGACTGGGTCGAAGCCCAGACTAGAAAAAATGTGCCGCAATATCCAGGCCCAGGCTAATTATCTGCTGGCAAGATGGATGGCCGAGATGAGGGATCTGGCTGCAGTCGTTCAGGCACGTGAAGAGGAGATGGTCTCGGAGAAGCGGGTAAGCAACACATGCCCATATGTTCCACCAGAACCAGCCCAACTGGCTGTGGAGCTTGGTCTGCCCCCGTCCGCCACGTCGCCTCCCTCACTGCCCGCACCTGCAGTTGGTGACCCAATCGGTCCGCTGCCCCAAGTCACGGCGGCGGAGCCCGTTGCATCTGCCTCCGAGGACCCGGCAAGTGGGTCCTCGGGCCGAGAGCATACCACCGCTCCGGGACCCGCACAGGCTACAAGCAAGCCCAAAACTCGTAAGACATCTCCT
This sequence comes from Anomaloglossus baeobatrachus, assembly GCF_048569485.1. Classification (NCBI taxonomy): domain Eukaryota; kingdom Metazoa; phylum Chordata; class Amphibia; order Anura; family Aromobatidae; genus Anomaloglossus; species Anomaloglossus baeobatrachus. Next base: position 232,849,263 of record NC_134359.1, on the reverse strand, counting down.
CCAGCCCCGAGCCTGACCACGCCAAAGATGACGTCACCCCCGGCCACGAGGATGGCCACACGCATGACAAGACCGGCCCTGGCAGTCCGCCCGGCCTCATCGGGGGCAGAGCCAACCCGGAAGTCAGCTACAGTCATGAGTCCCAGCGTCAGCCCATGCCCAGTCCCGGCTGTGGAGCAGTCTGGGTGTATCTGCTGAGAAGCGGAGCAGGCCATGGAACAGAGCCCTCAGCCAAGAATGGAGCCGGTGGTGGCCGGCAGTGAGAGAATCCGCATGAGACGAGCTCCCGAGAAGGTGGAGGAGCCTGAAGACTATGCTCTGTACTGGGAGCAGCAGCAGAAGTAACTGAAAAAGGAAATTGCAGCCCGGGAAAAGAGAAAGGCGGAGGTGCTGCCCCGGACTTAACAAGAAAAAGATCATCTCCGGCAATCCACCTTCCGGGTGCGGAGTCCAACATACCATGGGCAGGTCCGCCATTTTAACCCCGAGCGAGGGTGGGGTTTCATCTACGAGCCGGGCATGGATGCCGAGATTTTCATGTCCCGGAGGGACATATCCCTGCATTGGGCCACAGGACACCTGGATCGAGACCTGGAGAGCTGGTCTCGTACACCCTGCATTGCGGAGAGAGGGAATGGTTCGCCCTAAATGTCCGAAAATGGGAGAATGTTGAGGGGAAGCTGTGCCCCTACCCCCCTTCACCATCTCCAGCACCAGAAGATGAGAAGGTAGCAGATTCCCGTCTACCCCAGTTATGTGTCCCCGTTGGGACTGTTCTACAGTGTTACAGTTCCTACAGTTTTAAACATGGACCACAGCCGTGAACTGGCAGGCCAACCAAAGAACTTTTGGGTTTTGTAAATAATTCCCGTCCACCTTCATGTAGCACCGACCCGGTCTCTGGAGAGGCTGATTGGAGGAAGGGCCTGCGGTAGAGTCGGCCGAGGCCCGTCACCATTCCAACCGGTGACTACCCTCCAGACCGGGTGGACCCGTAGCAAGGACTACCGGGTAAGGAACTTTTTACCTGGCCCGTGTGGGCGCTACCCAGACCCGTTCCTGGATTTGGGCAAAGGGGTGCCCACCTGTTTTAGTGGTGGCACCAGGGAACAGGTTGTTTGGGTGGCGGGGTCAAACAGAAGGTGGTCCGGTCTGTTTAGTTTGCAACGTTAAAGATCTGTGCCTCCCGTAAAGGGAAGAAATTGTAAAAATGTTATACTTGTTACCCCTGTTTTATCTTTCAGTTCCAGTTAAAATAAATGTTGGTGGTTGGACAGCCCGTGGACGGTCTGTATTAAACCAAGGGGGAATGTGACGCCCTGGCAAAACCAGGTAGTCACAAAGATTAGGCCCCCGCACAACACCTTCCCTCACAGGGTTACACACAGCCAACCTGAAACCCTAGTCACCTCCCCCAGGGAAGGACAGGCACACCAGTGTCGGGACCAGGCGGAGATGGAGAACGCCCACCTAGGGGTTTGGAGGGCCCAGGGCAGGAAAAGCAGTCAGTTCAGTTTGGAAGTCTAAGTAAGTGGAGGAGTAGGAGGTTGAAGTTGACAGGTGCCGGGGTTGGAGCCCTGGTGCATTGGCTAGGTGGCAGACGGTGGCCAGTGTCTAGCAGGAGATGGGAAGACGGCAGCCGGAGATCGGAGGTGGACCGGGGCAGGGTAGGAGCCCACCGGTACCGACAACGGAGAACCAACCTGGAACCCATGCACAGAGGGGGTACTTGGACCCTGAAGCAAGGACCGGAACCAACGGCCTAGCTAATTAACCAATTGAGGGCAGGATTATAGGTCCTGTCCCAACCAAAGTCCCAAAAGCAGACAATCACCCACAGAGAGAGATAGGGCTTCCGCCAGGGCCTGGTAGATCCCACGGGTAAGCGTCAGCGGGCACGGCTCCCAACAATAGTACCGGGAGCGGACTCCCGCGTTCCACACTGGGAAGTCCCCCATATCACAACACAGTGCAGAGGAAAATGACACCGACCACCAGCCCGGGCGGGGGACCAGAGTACACCCGGCCGCGGCGGCCGGCCACCAGCACCTTGGTTAACCATTGGACTTGTCTGATTTCTTTAACCGTGAGTAAGCTGAGACTCCCTGGTATGACCAGGCGCGCCAGCCCCTGCCATCACCGTCCCCTGCACCAAGTCACCAGGTCCCGAGGCAACCATCCCTACCCATGGAGGGGTTAACAACCAGCTGCCATCCCATCGCCCCGTGTGTCCCACAGCAGCAGCGGTGGTGCCATACTTCACCACACACCGTGAGTGGCGTCACAGGCTGACTACGGCAAATCCCATACAAATACGTCCCCCTTTGATTTGGAGTGTCCGCGTGACACCAGGGTCCGGAGAATCCCTCGAGCCACACTACGGGTCTGAATCCGAGCAGCCCAGCTGCTACTGACGTGGGCGCGGCACACCCACAGATAGGGACTCTGGATTGTGAGCCCCAATGAGGACAGTGTTGCCAATATACGTAAAGCACTGTGCAATTAATAGCACTATATAAATGAATAAAATTATTATTATTATTAGTTTGTAGACACCAAACATGTATAGGTTTACTTTTATCTAAGGGGTTAAAAAAAATTCAAAAGTTTGTTCCTAAAAAAGGTGCACTTTTTGCACCATTTTCCATGACCCATAGCGTTCTCATTTTTTGGGATATGGGGCTCAGTGTGGCTTATTTTTTGCGTATCGAGCTGACACTTTTAATGATACCATTTTTGAGCAGATGCTATGATTTGATCGCCTGTTATTGCATTTTGCACAAAATTTGTGACAACCAAAAAATGTAATTTTGGTGTTTGGAATTTTTTTGCCGCTACAACGTTTACTGATCAGCTTATTTATTCATACTTTGATAGCTCGGGCGTTTCTGAATATGGCAATACCAAATGTATGTATGTTTTTAATTTTTTTAACCCATAAGTTTCAATGGAGCGAATTGAGGTTGATTTGAACTTTTAGGGTTTTTTATTTTTTAAAACTTTTTTTTTAACTAGTCCCCCTAGGGGGCTATAAGGATCAGCAGTCTGATCACTCATTCATTTCTGAATATCAGAGCTGCACAGCTCAAATCACCAGAAATGCTCATCTCTTGTAACAGTGGCTGCTCTGCCAGCTGTTACAGGAAGTGAGTCATAATAGCACAGGAGTCCTCCCATGACCCTGTGTTACCATGGTAACCATCGGTTCCCTGTGATCAAGTTTAAGGGCTTATGATGATGGTGAGAAAGGGCGCGTTACCAACACTGGGTATTTAAATCACTCTGTCACATTTTGACAGCACGATTTAAGGGGTTAACAGGCGTGGATGGATCTCTTCATGATTTAGGATGTACTGGTACATTCTCAGTCACGATGGAGTTAAAGCCTTTGCTCTCTTGTCAGCAATCCATTCACAGATCCTGTCTTCCAGCTCAGGAAAAAATGGATGCCGTCCTGATCCACACTTGTGCGTTTTAGTAATTCTCTTGACTGAGGATATCATACTCTGCTCCCCATTTTCTGACCATTCGGATAGCTAACATCTTTTCCTTGAAGAAAGCAGTAAGAGTTTTGCCCTGCGAGTCCTCCATGATACCTTTCTTGTATTACATGGGGTGGCTTTTTCTTTTTGAACTTATGTTGTATTCAGTTGGTATCAAATAAAAGCGCTAAAGGACAAAAACATTATTTTAGTGCAAAAAAAGTTAAAATGACGACTTCATTTTGATCCATATTGTTTCAAAACTTTCTTTAACTTATTGAAAAAAATGATATCGACTTCACAGAATCTTTAATACTTTATTTGTAATGTACTTTAAATGAATTTCAGCATTAAGACTTTAAGTGCGGGGTTATGTTTCTGTCACTGGAAAGCTCTTTAGAACTTTCTAATGTCACAGCATTTAAATAATGGAATATTCCAACCTAATGTGAATGGTGCTTTGTCCTCTACAATACGAATAACTATCATTAGCACTGAGATGAAGTTTTGTCTTACATTTAAAGTTTTATTTCAAACACATCCAAGTAGCTTTGAAAGCTTGCAATTAAACTCCATTTAGTTATCTAACAAAGGTTTGTGATTTATCTGCACTTTTTTTAATGACTCTTACCTTATTCTTTTGAGAGGCAAAAGTAAAATTCTTTCCGTACAGTTGGAAGGTGCATTTTCAGCGCCTCTTTTGCTTAGTAGGAATGGAATGATGTCCTGCGTGCGTATTGGGATTCCGGTAGGCAGAAGGCGATTTGTATGGCTCTAGTTTGTGACTATAAACAGCCCACCGACTACAAATGTGGTGGCTGCACCAAGATCCTGCAATTTTTTTCGATAATTTCTAGTTACATGCACTTAGAAAAGAAACAGCTATGGGTTTTAGAAAACCGTTATAAAATTGCCAAAAATTAATGTGTACTCAAGGGGCAAAATTGTTCAAAATGTTCTTAAGGGGTTAGTCACATTTAACAACTCAAATGGGGTTTAACACATATATTCAATATTAGGATCTTGCTGTAGTTACCATATTTTTCGTTTTGGTTATAAGACACACCCCAAGTTTAGAGGAAGAAAATAAGTAAAAATTAATTTTTAATGTTAAAATGAGCATCCGTCTTATAATCCTAGTGCGTCTTATATTAGCTCACCAGGGGGAGCAGCGGTGGTGGAGTGGCTCAGGAGGGTCACAGGAGGCAGTGTCTGTGATCCTGCAAGCTCGGAGGAGGGTGTGTCACAGCTCAGGAGGGTCAGTGGATGGAGGGTCGGCGATACTGGGGGCTCAGGGCTATCGTGGCGGTGGGCATCATTTATCTTCCAGTGCAATGTGTGCTCCATTGAACTGCCAGCTGTTGACGCGATGGACTTCAAGAAAGTGGACACAAAGGCGGCGCGTGCACAGATTGACCTCCTTGGCCATTTTCTTGAAGTCCAACAGCCGGCAGTTCAATATAGCCCGCAGCCCGCAGTGCGCCAACAGATCAATGGCGCCCGCCGCAATACTCCAGAGCTCACAGTATCACAGACTCCCTGTCCTGTGACTCTCCTGAGCTGCTCCACTGCAGTGACACCCCCTCCTTTGAGCCCTCTGTATCGCCAACCCCGCCTGCTGTGACCCTGCTCCACCACCGCTGTCTCGGTAAGCAATATTTGGATTATAAGATGCACCCCCATTTCCCCCCCAATTTTTGAGGGAAAAAGTGCATCTTATAATCCTGAAACTAGTGAAATCTCAACTTTCCCCTCTTTGTCTGTAGGATGCCTGGGGGAAGACACAGAGCCCCTCACCCACAACTGCCAACCCTGGCACCATTACACTTGTCTGATATTTAGATTTTGAAAACACAGAGAGGTTGCACACATGACGTATCCATCGCTTTGAGACTAGAGATGAGAAAACTTTTGGAATTTTGGTTCGGCAGGCACAGTTGAACCATAAAACAAGTACAGTTTGTGAGTGACCCCGACTTGATCTGAACCTCAATGGAAGTCTGTAACTGGGCAGTTCAGGACTCCACCCACATGCTGCCAGCCATAAATTTTTATTTTTTTGTGTGTGTCCACACTATATCTGATCACGCAGATTTTACCCCAAGTGTGAGCTGTTCAAACACTGCAATCTACTTGCATAGGGCTGAGCATCAGTAATACCCAAGCACAGGGCTGCTTTCTTGAGTGGTTTGCATTCATAACTCACCTGAACTTCGAACCCGAACTTTGTTTTCTTGGTAGTTGGTTTCCGAACCCAAACTCCGAACATCGAAGCTCAAGTTTGCTCATCTCTAGTAGTGTGCACACACACACATAAAAATATTGTCGGCTTTATCATGGTTGGCTATCAAAATTGGGGGGACCGCCTGTCATTTTTTTAAAATGATTTATTTAAATAATTAAAAAAGACACATGGGGTCCTTCGTAGCCAAGATAGAGCACATGGCTGGGGGCTGCAGCCTGTAGCCATCACCTTTACCTGTGCTGGGTATCACACTATAGGTGGGAGATAGCACAAGGGGGATCTGGTGCTCCTGTGAGATGTAATGCCTCTCAGTGCAGTGAGGATCTTACTCACTAGAGGTCACTAGTATCCATGTGGAGTTGCAATAGAATTGTCACACAAGCTGAAGTCAGTGTCAGGAGGTAACAGAGGTACAAAGGGAATAGACAGAGTCATAATCAGAAAACAAGCCAAGGTCAGAAGCCAGGAGATATCGTTAGGAGCTGAAGGGAAGCAGAGTCTTGTCAGAGAGAAAGCCGAGGTCAGGAACTGGGATTACACGTGGGAAGGCAGGAGGGAACGGAGATGGGACAATAGGCAGGGAGCAGGTCAGGGAGACAGGGAGGTCAGGCAGGACAGGAGGGACGGAGGTCAGGGAAAGGAGTACCGGGTAGTGGGCAGGATCAGAGCAACTAGATTACCAGAGGCACACGCTGCAGAGTAGGAACTATCACTGGTAACGTGCGTGGGAAGCTGATCCCAGATTAGGCAGCATGACCCCAGGATGAGGCCCAAAGGAATAAGCTCTTCCCACCACAGGACCTAACCCTCCCTGGAGAATGCAGCCAGCAAAACAAAAGCAATGGCTCAGATAATAGGGGGACCCTACTCCAATTTCTTTTATTTATTTATTTTTACACCACTATAGGGGCACAGACAGTGTGTGATTCCAACCAATCACAGATACTGTCAGACATGGTGGGGGCGCAGTCTGACTGCAACCAATCACAGGACTGCCAGAGTGCAGGGGAAGCAGTGAATATGTATGAGCTTTAATGAGCGGATCGTTAAGTAGTGTTACAGCCGCGGGGAAGGTCGGCAAGTATAACTGTCCTGCTTTATTCCTTTTTTTTTTTATTGCAGCCCCCCTAGCCCTTATTAGCACCAGCCCCCTAGTCCTTACTGTCACCAGCCCCCTAGTCCTTACTGTCACCAGCAGGGCCGCCACTAGGAATTTCAGGGCCTCATACTGGCAAAATTATGGGGCCCCCTTGAACTCCACCCAGGCTCCACCCCAGCTCCGCCTCCACCCCGCAAACCTTCTACAGTCCGCCACCACTCTTGGAAAATCATACACATATATATATATATATATATATATATATATATATATATATATATATATATTTACACACAAAGTCATGGCCAAAAGTCTTAGCACCCTTGAAGTTGTTCCAGAAAATGAAGTATTTCCCTCAGAAAAGTAATAATACACCCTCTACACCGCCTGCCCCTCTCCATAATGCACCTTCTACATCGCCCCTCTCCATAATACCATAACACACCACCTACCTACACAGCCTCTTTCCATAATACCCGCTCTACACCTCCCTGCTCCATGATACACGCTCTACACCGCCTCTCTCCGTAATACACCCTCTACACCGCCCCTCTCCATAATGCACCTTCTACACTGCCCCTCTACATAACACCATAACACACCACCTACACTGCCTCTTTCCATAATACCGCTCTACACCTCCCTGCTCCATGTTACACGCTCTACACCGCCTCTCTCCGTAATACACCCTCTACACCGCCCCTCTCCATAATGCACCTTCTACACTGCCCCTCTACATAACACCATAACACACCACCTACACTGCCTCTTTCCATAATACACGCTCTACACCTCCCTGCTCCATAATACATGCTCTACACCGCCTCTTTACGTAATACAGCCTCTACTCTGCCCCCCTCCGTCACACTCTGCCCCCCTCCGTCACACTTTGCCCCTCTCCATCACACTCTGCTTCTCACAGTCTGCCCCTCTCTGTCACAGTCTGCCCCTCACACTCTGCCCCTCACACTCAGCACCTCTCTTGTCACACTCAGCCCCTCACACTCTGCCCATCTCTGTCACACTCAGCCCCTCACACTCAGCACCTCTCTTGTCACACTCAGCCCCTCACACTCTGCCCATCTCTGTCACACTCAGCCCCTCACACTCAGCACCTCTCTTGTCACACTCAGCCCCTCACACTGTGCCCATCTCTGTCACACTCAGCCCCTCACACTCAGCACCTCTCTTGTTACACTCAGCCCATCACACTCAGCACGTCTCTTGTAACACACAGCACCTCACACTCTACCCATCTCTGTCCCACTCAGCCCCTCACACTCAGCCCCTCACACTCAGCACCTCTCTTGTCACACTCAGCCCATCACACTCAGCACCTCTCTTGTCACACTCAGCCCATCACACTTTGCCCCTCTCTTGTCACACTCAGCCCCCCCCCATGTTCTCCTCTTCACTCATTACCTGTCATGTGACTTCATCTGCTACAGCTACTGAAGTCTCTTCTGGCTCCTCCCGCATGGGGGTCACATAGACATGACGTCATCATCGCAGGTCCTGCATGGGAGCAGATTAGAGCTTCCCTGCCTCTGCAGCGCTCAGGTATTACATCCCCTCTCCCCTCCCCCTTGAAAATAAATGCCGGATTTGCTAGATGGCAAAAGGAAATGGGAGTTAAAAAAAAACTGTTTTAACATGGCCCTGAGTGACAATAGCTCGAAGCGACCGCCCCCCTGCTCCCTCTACGGTAGCTAAGCTACTGCTACACCCCCAGTATTAGTCACCAGTGCTTCTTCTCTTGTATGGGCCCTGGCTGTGACGGTGCTGTTCTTCTAGGGGCCCCCGCTGTGCCGCTTCTTCTCCTGCCAGCCGGGCGGGAACTTTTGAAATGACACACACGCGCGCAATACTGACGTCATCAAGGCGCGCGCGTGTGTCACAGACAAAGTGCCGGCAGGTAACAGAGGAGAGATTCCTGCGTTCCGCTGCCTGCACTGACTGTGCGGAGCTGCAGGATAGCTCCCTGCCTGGCACGCAACGTGTAATGAGGGCGATCTGACCAGGGCCCCCAGAAGCCTGGAGCTCCAGACAACAGGTCATATTGCCCTCATTACTGACCGGCGAGCAAGGGCCCCAGAGTGACAGCCGCGCTCAGGGGATAACCAGCTCCCACTACGGGTCCAGACTTTAACACTGCTGCATCAGGCAGCCCGACAGCACCCCCCTCACAGTTGCGCCGAGGGCAGATGCATCGCCAGACCCCCCTAGATACCGGGTATACAGTTGCATACCCGATATATCCAGCACGCATGGCTAATTTGCATGCGATGCAAAATAGCCACGTGTATAGTGTCAAAAGCAACACTGCCAGGGTCCTCTGCTGCGGCTGTGACTAGGGGGGACCCGGTGAAGAGGGGTGGGGGCCCGGCTGGCCTGAGGCTTAATAAAGTTAAGTAATGGTCCCTGGCTCAGCTGGGCCCCCCTCTTCACCTGGCCCCCTACACCAGTCTCAGTAGTAATGCCCTGATGGTGGCCCTGGTCACCAGTCCCCTAGCCCTTATTAACACAACTTTTGCCTCCCATTGAACTCAGTTGTGTTTGGATGTTTGTTGAACTGTTCGGCAAACACTTGGAAATTTTGTGAACCCGAACAGAACTTTGAAAGGTTTGTTCATCTCTAATCTCAAATACCATACTATTCGTGCGAGTAACACATAGCGCCCAGTATATTCATTCATCAATAGACATCAGCCTATACTGATTTTTTTTTTCCAGGTATCTAATGTTCTGCTTTAGTTAGACATTTAGCAAGAAACAAAATGTTAATGCATTTAATAAAGTGCTAAGCTTTCATGCTGCATTGCATGAAGGAGTTCATAACGCTTGTAAATGTTACTCATTATGATGTAGCATGACATTTTATTATTATTAATTAATTTTGAGCAAAAACAATATATCAGAATAGTTTTATTTTGCATTAGTTTATAATGAAATATTTGGATATTGGGAAAAGTTCTTTATTAAAATATTGATTTTGTGTTATTTGGAATGCACTTAATATTCTCACAGTGCAATCTTATAAAAATTGTTGCTGCCGCTATGTCGTAAAGTCAGACTATAGTATATTTCCACAATGCATGTTATTAGAATGGCTGCTTTCGATGTCAAATACTGTAGCTCCAGGTAGCGTATGCAAAAGGTTTCTGTCCTACTAGGACAAAGACGCTACGTGAACAAAGCAGACAAAATTCACAGGCGAGACTATCCTCTTTGATTCCCTATTCTTTGCTCCAAGCTATGACCATTATCCAACTATCCTATAAAATGGCATTTAAATCTGAGTTTTATCAGAATTATCCACAGTCTGGCATTTTCAAAATATATCCTTCTGTTTATACACCATAACTCATTTAATTTGCTTGCAACACAAAAGATGGAAATATCCATTCTGGCATACAAATGTAATTAGAAATGCAATGAGCAGCTATGCCCCAGGTATCTGTAATTAATTATGTGTATTACTGAGCCATGAGCATATCTAAAGGATCATCCTTCACAGCAGGAAACAAACAAAATAAACTCAATAAAATAAAAAAATGTGATATTTCAATACAGTCGTTAATCTACTTCCAACTGTACCATAGCCAAGGTCCCGTGCACAGATGGCCTCTTGGTGGAATTGCGCTCAACAAAACATGAGGCCACCATTTTAGTAGTGATTCCAGAACTCAATTCATTTCAAAAGAATGAGCAAGAAGGCGTTTATTAGGTGACTAAGTCCACCGCCTCTGGTAGGAAATAAATTATAGATTATAACTTAACAGAAGTATTTTGTTGACTCATAGGTATCAATCTAGAATTAAACAGGGAATGCCATTCAACTAATCTGTTTTGCTTCTAAACAACTAGATGAGTGAATACCAGGTGCAAGTTCTGTTAGAATCTAATTATATAGTTATTACTGTGTCTTGCTTTGTTTGTGAAACACTTCTTACCACTAGATTGGGTTTAAAGGGAACCTGACATCACCAAAAATATATTTACTTGCACATATAGGGTTAATGTCACCAGGTATGTACAGATAGAACAAGGCCTCCTAGGCATCCTAGTAAAGCCTATGAACAGTGTGCAAAGACTGCCAAAAATTATAAGTATGGACTTCAATACACCATTGAAAACATGTAAAGGAGGGCCTCAGATTACAATGTTTTGCTAGTATTAAGGAGTGGGACACCTAGACTAGTAAAGCTTTCCAAAAATTAGGAGAGACTAAAATACAGCCTGGAAGACCCATAAAGGAGGATTTTTTTTTTACATTATTAGGGTGGGACTCCTAAACTAATAAAGCCTATGCACTATATGCATGGGCTGTGAAAAATTAGAAGGATGGACTAAAATACAACTTGGAAGACACATAAACGAAGGCCTCAGAAATGCTTTTTTACCATTAGTAAAATTGGGACTCCTAGATTAGTAAGCCTCTACACTAAGGGCAAGGGCTGAGAAACATTTACTCTTGGGGGTTTATATACAGTGTATACCGTCTTTCCCCAAAAATAAGACCTCCCACGAAAATAAGACCTAGCAGGAGTTTTCAGGGAGGCTTAAATATAAGACCTCCCCTGAAAATAAAACCTAGCAGGAGTTTTCAGGGAGGCTTAAATCTAAGACATCCCCTGAAAATAAGACATAGCTGTGGTCAATAATGAAGTGTCATGAAGCGGTAAAAAAGTTAAAGATACTGCAGGACACTTCATTATAGACAGAGGACACCCCCTAAAGAAAGAAGAAAGAATAGAGAAGACCCCCCCGTTCATACTCACCAGACACCGATCAGGAGCAGGTGAGCGCATCAAGGTCCTGCGGTGGAACACACACGCACACACACATCAGATCTCACACACACACAAACATATCAGATCACACACACACACACACACTACAGATCGCATCCACACACTCACCACATCCAGCGATATCGCTTGCTTCTCGGCGGCGATACTATGCAGTGCAGTGACCTTCCAGGACCTGCCGGAGGATCACATGGCCGGAAGCATGTCGTATCTCCGGATGTTGTGAGTGTGTGTGCACGATTGCATCGGCATGTGTGATATCGTGAGTGTGTGTTAGTGTATGCGATCGAATGTGTGCGTGTATGCTGTCTGATGTGTGGGTGTGTGTGTGTGTGTGTGATCAGATGTGTGAATGTCGGCAGGAGGCAGAGGAGAACGGTGTGCAGCACAGCTGCTGGGAGCGCCCACCGGAGAGCACAGGGAGGAAAGATGTGAAAGATGTGTGTGTGTGTGTGTGTGTGTGTGTGTGTGAGAAAGATCTGATGTATGCGAGTGTCAGTCAGATGTAGGGGAACACAGCTGCTGGGAGATCACAGGAAGGAATGATGTGGAATCTGATGTGTGTGTGTGTATGAGTATGAGTGAGTGTGATGTGATCTATGCGAGTGTCAGCCAGAGATAGGGGATGCGTGCAGCACACCTGCTGGGAGATCACATCGAGATCTGGGAGCCATACAGATGCCCGGGACTGGTAAGTATGGCCATCCTGGGAGGGGGGGTCTGCTTTTTTTGGGGGGGGTAAACTTACCCCCAACCATGTCTCCTCGAATAAGACACCCCCTGAAAATAAGACCTAGTGCTTTTTTCAGTGCAAAAAAAATATAAGACAGTGTCTTATTTTTGAGGAAACAGGGTGTGTGTGTGTGTATATATATATGGGAGGGTTGAATGAAACGGTTCCAGACACTTCCTCTGCTGGACCTGGGGTATATCTCCCTTATTTCTCCTACTTTGTTACTATAGGAACTATGACCTCTGCCGCTAGCTATGTTAGATGGGAATTTTTTGTACTAATTGTTCTACTAGAGACTTCTGGTATACCACCATTTTACTAACCCTCTCCGATATAGGAAGGAGAGATGTAAAGTTCTTCTTGCAGTATTGGTCAAGAAGGGTGAACAACCAGTAAAGTGCTGACCAAAATGTGAATAACGCAAGGGTCATGGGAAAGGCAGCGGGACAAAAAATCAGCCATGTGTGCCAGACTGATAACAGGCAAGACTTCCCTGTCCCCACCATGAAGAGGACTCTCCATCTCCTCTTCCTTCCTTTCCTACTTCGGCTACTCCTCTTCAGGCCATCCACTCTGAACAGATGGGATGAAACTGGTTTCAGTAGTACTTTCTGTAGTGCAGGCACCCCACTTCTCTTCCTCCTCCTCCTCAAAATATTCTTCCACATTATTACCAAATCTACACTGAGAAGATGAGATGAGGATGGACTGGATAATATCACCCTGTGTACTTTCTTCCTCCATTTCCACCTGGTACGCATGCAAAGCTTCCTCTTTAATTGTTAGCAGAGCGCATTTGAGTAGACACAGAAGTGGATTGGTTATGCTGATTATGGTGTCACCATCTTGGTTGAATGTTCAAAGTTTTTTAGAACCTCACAGATATCCGACATCAATGCTCACTTGTCAATTCTTATATGTGGAGGCTGACTGGAATACCGGTGGGCATGTGATAACTGGTATTCAGCCACTGCTCTTTATTGCTCACAAAGCCTTAGCCAACATATGTAGTGTGGAGATCAAGAACATGGGCATGTCGCACATCAGTCGGTGAGCTGGCACTTGGAAGCACTGCTGCGGCACTGCCAGAAAAATGGCAGCTGTAGCTGAATTGTGGAAATGGGAACACATGGGACATACCTTCACAAGTATCTCAGTTAAATATGGGTAGAAACCACTGAACCACTAAGTTAAGGACATGGGCCAGGCATGGTGCGAGTTTGCCAAGCTTCAGAGTTGCCACCAGGTTTACACCATTATCACACACAGCCATGCCTGGTTTTAGATTCAGTGGCAAGAACCTGCTATCCCAGCATCCTCCCCCTAGGCCTAAATAAATTAGCATCTTGATTTTTCTACAAACTGTTTTCTTTCCCTTTGGAAGAGCCTCAGATCTGTGTGACGTCGCTGTGACGCCAAACGTCCCTCCCCCTTCAGGAAGAGGATGTTCGCCGCCCACAGCGTCGTTGTTCAGGAGGTAAGTACGTGTGACGGGGGTTCACGACATTGTGCGTGACGGGCAACGAATTGCCCGTGACGCACAAACGACGGGGGCGAGTGCGATCGCATGATATATCGTCGCGTGTGACATGGCCTTTAGTGTTGAGAAGCCTAAACGACAACATTTCCTAGACAATAAATCTGGAAATGTGGCCTTTTAGTGTTTGGGCCTGTGGTTGGGTGCGGGGACATGAACGTGGACATGGGTGTTGAGGGTGGTTGCGATACCACCTTCCCAGGTTAGGTCAGTGAGCTCATCGTCCACCACCTCATCTTCCACTACTTCCTCACTCTGGTCTTCCTCCTGACTTGTTGACTTAACAACAAGACTTATTGGTAACGGTGTCTCATCATCATCTACCTCTTGAGACAGTAAATTATGTTACCTATTTTTAACATAGAAAAACCCTTTTAAAATGTAACCAATAAAAAAATCATTAAAATCTATATATACCACAAAAAACACATTAACACATTAAGTGCATAGAAGAGGAGAAGGGTCAATCCCTATAGATATCTCTCTTCTGTGCACTACCTGACAGCGATGATCAGCACCGTAAAGTCAGTATTGGCACTGCCACTCAACGTTGGTTGTCCCTAAGCTATCCTGTGATTCCCTACCAAGAAAAATATAAAAAAAGTGCCTGTGCCTAACCAATTAAATTGGTATAGTACAAAAATCAATCTAGTCAGAAACTCAGGTGAGGTATTGGACGCTGTAATGAGTATCTATTTGGACTATCCAAAAACAAAAAAATTAGCTGTCCTATATTAGTCTGAGATTCTTACAAGGTTTAAGTTTGCACTGTATCACTTTCACTTGGCCCACGGCCTCGGCCTCTGCATGCACCATCAGTAACACGTCCACTTCCCTGTCCCTTACTGCACATTAAATAAGGTAAGCAGCTACCAGTGGTATGGATAAGGACTAGAATAGAATAGATGTAGGACTGAACAATACTTTTGGTTTTATGTTGCAGCAGCAAGGACTGTAAGGTAAAAATCCCTGCTTATTTGCCTCTAATGCGAAACTAATACCCTATGCTTTCTCCAGCATCTCTTCCTACATGACGTTGGCATAGTGGAGTCCTGGTGACCCCTTAACTGCTACCATACCCCCTAATACTTAACCCCTTATTGAAATGACCACAGACACATAGTTGGATAAAATGGCCACAGCAGCCTTTTATTTAACATAACTTATAAAAAACATTTATAAAACAGGGGGTTGTGGTCCTCGAAGCTCAAACAATCTGGTGATCACCCAATACTCCAATCCTACCTTCCCCCTCAAACCCCATTACTCCCAGCCGCAACCACAAACTCGGGAGCACCAAACAAATATGAGGGGAAAGGGTTAAACCACCAAACCGGGAACCGACCCCACCAAGCCGATGTTCCCCCCATGATCACCAGACCACTCCCCAAACCAGTAATTAACGGGGGGAATTCCACCTCCATTGGGACCCCCCAATCCAATTTTCACCAACTTCGAGGACCCCACCCCCACCACCCCTGCCACTATGACCCAGACAAACAAAACAAAATAAAACAAAACAAAACAAAAGGGGAGGGTGGGCGGGACAACTACTTCAGCTGCAGCCGCAGCAATGCCTGGCTTTTCCCCGCTCCCAACCTAACGGTCCCTAAACCCCCACCCCTTTTCCCTCTTCACCCTATCCCCCCTAGCCACGTCATGCCGGCCTCCACCTACCCCCTGGGGAGGGGGTGGAGGTTCCAGCCGGGCACTTGACGTTGGCATAGTGGAGTCCTGGTGACCCCTTAACTGCTACCATACCCCCTAATACTTAACCCCTTATTGAAATGACCACAGACACATAGTTGGATAAAATGGCCACAGCAGCCTTTTATTTAACATAACTTATAAAAAACATTTATAAAACAGGGGGTTGTGGTCCTCGAAGCTCAAACAATCTGGTGATCACCCAATACTCCAATCCTACCTTCCCCCTCAAACCCCATTACTCCCAGCCGCAACCACAAACTCGGGAGCACCAAACAAATATGAGGGGAAAGGGTTAAACCACCAAACCGGGAACCGACCCCACCAAGCCGATGTTCCCCCCATGATCACCAGACCACTCCCCAAACCAGTAATTAACGGGGGGAATTCCACCTCCATTGGGACCCCCCAATCCAATTTTCACCAACTTCGAGGACCCCACCCCCACCACCACAACGAGAGCGTTTTGACCCCCTCAAACGCTCGAGACCCCCCCTCTACCGGGCAATGCCATGGCCCGCTCAATACCCTCCTGAATTCCCAAAGACCACAAATCTGTCCCCACTGCATTCAGGTGAACCCCATCTGCCAACCAGTAATCCTGATCCACCGCCTCCAACTCAAAATGACGGACCGCCACCCCCCCATTCCTCACTACAAAACCCGAAATGGCCCGATTGATTTTTATACGGGTCTTATTCAGCCTTTCAACTGACCGAGCCCTACGCCATGTCCGCCTCGGGACAATCTCTGACCAGACCGTCCGAAGTCCTGGTACAGCCACCCACAGCCGAAGCAAATCATGTTTTATATCCCTAATCAACTCCCGGCCCGCCACCATTCCCACATCATTCCCCCCAACGTGCAGGACCAGAATATCCGGCGCCCGGTCCAATCGCATTGCCCTGTGCACCTCGGGCAACACCCGCATCCACCGCATGCCCCGGATACCCAACCACCGGAGTACCGCCACATTTCGTGCAAAGCCCAGCTGACGACCCTCCGATCGGATGTCTGCCCGGATCGCTGCCCAGTGCACAAAGGAGTGGCCCAATATCCAGACCAAAAGGGAAAAGTCCCCTGCAAAGGAAGACAACAAAAACATTACAGTACCATACCATAACACAACAAATCCAAAACTCCCCACCTCATAAGCCATGCTAAGGGCGCACATAACTCAAATATCTCCTGGATTCCCACCGACCTATCCTCCGTACTATCTCCGGACTCAACCCGCACACAGCCGCCTCAGTTGCCGCTCCAATCCTAAAAGAATGAGGCGCATAACAACCGGGATCCAAGCCAAGACCTTCCACACACCTCCGGAAAACTGCCCGAAACTGATAATTCGACAAGAAAGAACCATCCTCATGACAAAGCAACGGCCCATCTTCCCGCGGTCGCAACCCCCGAAACTCCCGCAAACACCGCACCGGACACATTGCCGATTCCGCCACCATCCCCAGTAACACCCGCCGTCCTCTGCCGGATTGATCCGTCTTGGACCTCCGGAGCCAAAATTCCACGCTGGTGTCAAATAAAAGAACATCTCGCGCCTGAATCCCCCCGGAACCTTGCCGACTAACCGCCACCAATTCCCCAATCCGGAGCGCCCCGAAAAACGCAAACGAAAACGCCAGCCGAAACAAAATAACCTCAAAAACAGACGAACACACCGCACTCAGGTGGGCCCCCAATCGCTCCAAGAGAGCAAAAGACACTGGCCTCCTTCTATCCCCACAACTCTGCCCCCGGCGAAACCCCCTCAACGCCTGCCGCACCAAAAAGTTTTTTGTCAAATCCGGCCTATTCCGCAACTTAAACCCAAAGGCCAGGCCCGCCACCACCCGACCCACCTTCGCCTGGGACCAACCCCATGCCGACCACCGCCCAATCCACAAGAGTAACACGCCTACCTGATCCTCCACCGACCGAATCAAACCAAAAGACTGCACCCAAAACTCCCATTGCTGCCACGCCTGCTGATAAGCCGTCCAGGTCGCCTCAGCCAACGATCCTCTGATCAAATGTCCAACTGCCCTCATACCACACTCCAAAGTTCGGGAGGGCACTGCAATCCCACGGCCATCGCCCCCGGCGCCAATTCCCTGAAGCGATCCCACTGGAAACGAGAGAGAGCATCAGCAATAGAGTTCAACACCCCCGGCACATGCGACGCAGACACACAAGCATTGATAGACAAACAGGCCAGCACTAATCTCCGCAAAACTTTAATCACCGGAGGGGAATTGGCCGAGATATTGTTAATTGCTAACACGACCCCCATGTTATCACAGTAAAACCGCACCCGCCTGTTCCGAAAATGCTCCTGCCACAGAGTCACTGCCACCAAAATAGGAAAGATTTCCAACAGCACCAAATTCTTCACCAGCCCTGCCGACCGCCAAACCTCCGGCCATCCCTCTGCACACCACTCTCCTCCAAAATAAGCCCCAAAACCCTGACCCCCAGATGCATCAGTAAACAAGTCCAACTCCGAATTACCCACTAGAGGCTCCATGAAGAGGGACCGCCCGTTATAGTCCACCAAAAAACGCCCCCACACCTCTAAATCCGCCTTGACGTCGGCCGACAGACGCACAAAATGATGAGGCACTAGCACCCCCGCAGTGGCCATCGCAAGCCGCCGTGAAAAAATCCGCCCCATCGGCATCACCCGACACGCAAAATTGAGTCTGCCCAGCAACGATTGCACCTCCCTCAGGGAAAGCTTTTTGACCCTCAGTGCTCTCGCTACCTGCTCCCTGAGAGCGACCACCTTATCCGCCGGTAACCGAAACTCCCACTTGTCCGAATCAATAACAATGCCAAGAAAAGAAATACATGTCCCCGGACCCTCTGTCTTCCCCGGCGCCAACGGGACTCCAAAACGCTGAGCTACCCACTCGATCGTTGCAAGCAAACTCTGGCAAACCCCCGCATCCCCTGGACCAACACAGAAAAAATCGTCTAAATAGTGAATAACAGACTGCAAACCCGAAACATCCCTAACCACCCACTCCAAAAAGGAACTAAATGCCTCAAACAATGAACAGGACAACGAGCATCCCATGGGCAGGCATCTGTCAACAAAATAATTCCCTTCCCAAAAACAGCCGAGCAAGCGGACACTGTCCGGATGAACCGGCAACAACCGAAATGCGGATTCAATGTCCGTCTTAGCCATCAGAGCCCCCCGTCCACACCGCCGCACCCAGGCCGCCGCTTCATCAAACGACGTATACACCACCGAGCATAGCTCAGGATCTATACCATCATTCACCGATCCCCCCCCCCGCGGGTAAGATAAGTGGTGAATCAGCCGAAACTTATTCGCCTCCTTCTTCGGCACCACCCCCAACGGTGAAACCACCAGATCCGGAAAAGGCGGGGACCGAAACGGCCCCGCCATACGCCCCAAAGACACCTCTTTTTCCAACTTCTCCCGTACCACCTCCGGATGCTGGCTTGCCGACTGTAAATTCTTAAAACACCCCTGCCCCGGACCTGCTCCCGAAGGAATGCGAAAACCGAATTGAAAACCCTTCGCTAGCAACTCTGCCTCCTCCCTCCTAGGAAACCTATTTAGGTAAGGGAGCATCTCTCGAAGCTTCACTGGAGTCTCCCCCTTTTGAATTACCAGGCCCCCCCTTGACCCTGCTACGTCGGAAACACTTTGACGCCCCGTGATTGGTGCCGCTACAGTGTGAGCAGTGGTGTTTAAACTTACACTGCTCCCCAAACTTGCACTGGCCCTCATTGAAGAGCCAGCAAAGTCCTGATTTCTGCGATCCCTGTTGACCTCCGGCTCCCCCGCCGGCCTGCTGGCCGTACCGCCCCCCAGCCTGGCCGGAAGCCCCGGCCGCCCCTGGAAAGGATTGCCCATACCGAGTCGGTGCCATGACCCGCAACCAGAGCCCAATATCCTTCTGGTCCCATCTTATGGATGGCCGAATGGCTTTCCGCTGACGAAACTCTTCGTCGTACCGCAACCAGGCCTGCCCCCCATACACCCTATAAGCTTCCCCTATAGAATCCAAATAGCAGAAAAGGTGCGAACAGTTGTCCGGCGCCTTTTCCCCTATTACACTGGCTAAAATTGCAAACGCTTGCAGCCAGTTTGTGAACGTCTGAGGGATCAACCGCCACCGCCGCTTCTCCTCATCCTCTTTTTTGTTGTCGTCTTTCTTGGGCTTGTCCAAATTAAATTTCTCTAACGGCAACAAAGAGAAGATTTCCACATAATCATCCCTCCAAATTTTTTCCCTAACTTCCTTCTTTAAATGCGAGCCCAGCGGCCCCTCAAAACACACATAAACCTCCCCCCTTGCCTTATCATCCAAATGAATCCGATCCTTGTCTTTTTCCGTCTGCACAGAAACCGACACTGGATCGGACCCCCGCCGTACCTCCGCCGCACTCGCCGCCGCCACCCCCACACCCGGGACCCCGGATCCCACCCACGCCGACGCACAACTTCCGACACTCCCGCTCCCCTCCAGCCGCGCCAACAACTGCCTTACTTCCGACAAAACCTCCACAACCCCTAGTGACCCTGGCGGCGCCGCCTGCCCCTGAGCCGTCCCAGCCCCAGCCGGACCCACTGCACTACCTAACACATCATTAGTCAAAGAAGACAAACAAGACACAGAGCTGTACTCACCAAGCTGCGCAGGAGCTGTGATCCCGCCAGCCGTCACTCCAGAATCCTGCCGTCCAGCCGTCACTGGCCCCGTGTCCCTCTCCTGTCTGACGTCCTCCACTGGTCCGATCGGCGAAGGGAACCTCGGATCGGTCGGTCCCGAGCCCAATCCAGGTGGTCCACGCACCGCCGCTCCTGGATCCCGACCACCAGGCTGCTGTTGAGACCCAGAGCAGTCCTGCCCTGGCCCGCCGACCTCCTGCCAGGGATCCCGCCGTCCGTCCTGCGTGTCCCGTGCCGACCAGCCAGGCCGCCCGACCGGAACATCGCCAGTGCGGCCCGCCGCAGCCTCCAGGTCCTCCTGACGCCAGGTAGCAGCAGGCCCCTCCCCCCTATCGGGCCGAGGCCTGCTAACCACCGCCGACCTCAGCCGCGGACGTGAATTCCTCCCGGCCCGGAGGGGGCTCCCAAGGCTGGACACCCCCCCCACCGCCGGAGGGTCCCTAATGGGGCTTCTCCGCTGCCGCTGAGGCCCCGCAGGCACTGCACTGGGCAGCCCCGACTCTAACCGCGGCCTGCGAGCAGGCCGCGCCTGCCCTGTGGCCCGCCCGGAACCGCCGGGAGAGAGACGCTCCGGAGGCCTGGACCGACGGCATGGCCGCTCCCTGATAGCCGGAGAGACCTCCGCGGCCGGCCCCGGAGCCCCCCCCGACCGCCGACCGCAACGAGCGGGCCGCGCCTGCGGCCTGGCCGGGGGAGCCGCACCCGACACCACGCCACCAGCCAGCACTGACCGCAGCTGCTCCTCCAGCCAGCCGGATGGATGGCGCCGGGCCGCCCCCCGCAGCTCCTCCAACAGACCGTCCATGGTAGGTGAAACGGTCACTTTTTTTTTTTTTTTTTCTTTTAACAGCAGTGTCTGTGACGCCAGACAACTACTTCAGCTGCAGCCGCAGCAATGCCTGGCTTTTCCCCGCTCCCAATCTAACGGTCCCTAAACCCCCACCCCTTTTCCCTCTTCACCCTATCCCCCCTAGCCACGTCATGCCGGCCTCCACCTACCCCCTGGGGAGGGGGTGGAGGTTCCAGCCGGGCACTCTAAATGCAGCTAAGAGCAAAATAAATAGGAACTACAATAGAATAGATGTAGGACTGAAAAGGACTTTTGATTTTATGTTGCAGCAGCAAAGACTGTAAGGTAATAATCCCAGCCTATATGCAGTTAATGCAAAACTAATACACTATGTCTTCTGGAGCAATTCTCCTTAAGCAGAGAGGCATAAAGTATACCTTTCATTTGCTCAGCACACACTCAAGAGCTCTTGCATCACACAAGGAAAAGCCCAACTACTCAAGAGAGAGAAAATACTTTTTTAGGCCCCCTTCACACGTCCGTGAAAATCACGCACGTGTTTCACGGACATGTCAAAGGTGCGTTTTCCCCTCCGTGAGCCGTGTTAATGGCACTACGTGTGTTCTCCATGTGTAATCCGTAATAACACACGGAGAACGAGAACTTTCTACTCACCTGTCCCTGGCATCGCTGTCCGTGGTGCTGATCTTCGGTCCCCGGTCCTGCCGACTCCCCGCTGCTGCTGCTTCCGGCCGCAGTGAAGTGAATATTAAATGAGCATAATGAGCGGCGGTCGGCAGCAAGTGACAGCAGCGGCAGAGACAGGAGGGCTGGAGAAGGTGAGTAAAGATTTGTTATTTTTTTCTCTGAGACGTGAGTTTTCTTTGGCGCGTGTCACACGAGACCACATCCACACTACATCCGTGTGGTCTGTATGCGGGCCGTGTGACACCCGTGATGCCGGAGAAAACGTGGACATGTCTATGTGTGGAACACACGGATACGCGTATGCTCCACACGTACACACGTTCCATGGCAAAACACGCACGCGTGCGCAGACCCATTGATTTTAATGGGTCTACGTGTGCCCGTGTCTCCGGTACGTGCACCGGAGACATGTGCGTGTGAACGGGGCCTTACAGGAATCAGTACCATAAAGGCAAATTATTTAGAATGAACACAAAATTTATGTTATTTACAGCCGGATTGATTATGAGTTTTGTCATAACAACTCCAAAGGGCAATGTTGACTCAGTGACCATATTTTTCAACTCCGGTTTTGAATCAAAATGATACTAGCCTAAATTATTCCTTGTATGTATATAAAAACTATAATAAAAGCATAACTAACTGTTAGAAATGTCGACATCGTACTCTGGATAATTAATGTTTTAGATTTCTTTATGCACCATTATTTGCTGGAGGCTTATATCAAAGTTGGTTATATTATTACAAGAAATCATTGCTTTAAAAGGCATACAATTATGAGCACGCAGTGACTTTTTGTACCAACTCTCAGCATTACGTCCACTTGGCTGGCATTAGCAAAGGTTCTTGATTCACTTATGTATTGACAATTTCTAAAACAGCTTTTTAAAAGCAAATCAAAATTATAGTCTGTGTTTTTCTACTTTTCTTGTTTCATAAACCATTCAATTCTTCTGCAAAATATCATATTCAAAACTGATGCATTTATTAACATAAAGAATCTCTTACAATGGTTATTATGGCCAGTAAATAAGTTAAAAAAAAATATTATGCTGTTATGGTTTTCCGCAGATCTTTTTGGTTTAGCTCTTTGGGTCAACAAGGTTTAACAATTCATTTGGCATTACTTCTAAAGGGATCCTATTTAATGAACTTTTTTGTACAAGTATATTTTCTTTTATCTACCAAAGCTCAACTTTTCTGTTTTAATCTAATGGTAAAATGTCACATTAAAAAGTTGTCCATTCTGATAGGGATGGCGGAGATGAGTTGATTCCTACAGTTTTGTAGGAAAAAAGTCCCATATAGCTTGTAATTTCCTGGCTCATTGGGTCTAGTAGTTCATTGGGCGGTTCTACTTAGCAACGTCCCGGGACTGTACCTCTGTATGTACACTAATGGCCTTGGTTACACTTGCGCATAGCTTCCGATGCGAGAGCATCAGAAGCGATATGCTAATTACCCTTTGCTGCGAGTGCGAGCCGAGGGTCATGCGACTGTGATCCAATCTTGCAATCGGATCGCAGCTGCAGAGAAGGAGGGAGCATTTTCTCCCCACCTTCTCACCAGCCTGTCTCTACATACAACGCACTGCACTTAGATGACATGTGAGTGCAGTGCGATGTTTCACACGCACCCCTAGACTTATATCGGTGTATGTGAGCCAAGACTCACTGCCAAACACAGCACACTGAGATTCATTCCGCATGCCGATATGTCATGAGAAATCAACCGCAGATGGACACTGCCCCATAGTTTTGCACTAGAGAGAGAGCAATCCGATGTTTTATCAGATTGCACGCATCCTTGCAAAGCAAAAGTGGAACCGAGCCCTATAAGGAAGGCTTTCATTCACAAAACTTAGTGTAAGCAGTGGTTCAAATGAATGAAGCACAAGTTGTAATTGATCTTTCCCCACAAAACTATACATTCACGTTAGAACTTGCTACCTGCACATGAATATTTATTTCCCTTTAAAGGCTTTATCTTAGAATAGAAACCCATAGCATAATGTTTTAAATTGTTTAGTCAGATATTTCTATGGATACTGAAGTACATTTATAAGAATTTTATAAGTTTTTAAACTTTTATTGACAACTACCTCAAGTTTTTGTAGAGACTCAGTATTTACGGTTTAGACCCTTATTTTTCAAGACTTCTGCAATTTGCTATAGTATGCTGGATATCAGCTTATGAGACAAATCCTGACAAATGATAACTCATTTTTGCCTAATCAGTGTTGGCAGTTTATGCATTTTTTGTATTTTTGTTTGTTCACTCATTTTTTGATTCTTGATCAAAGGCTCTCAGTAGGATTAAGCCTAGAGACAATCTGTTCGGTCGAGGCTCGGTTCACCGACAGCAAATGAGCCTAGCTCCACAGGCTCGAGCTTGACCCGAACCCCGTATCAAGTCACTGATTGGCAGTTTGAGCCTCCGCATACAGCCAGTCATAAGCAGATTACTTCCGGAGAAGGGCGCACAACCTAACCAGGTGAGCAATTCTATAATATAAATATACAGAAATAACTCCACGGGTGCTTCTCATATGCGCTATATTTTTATCTCTACAGTGATCCACATCCAGCCAGTCATAAGCAGATTACTTCCGGAGGAGGGTGGGCGGTATTTTTCAAACTTTTTTTGTTGCACACTCCTTGTGATCCTGCTGTTGCTACCCCCAGTGTGAGCCATTTAAACACTGTAAGAGGCTCAGAGAGAGCTGAGCACCAAGTATACCTGAGAACAGCTTTGCTTGCGTGACTTTTGTTCACACAAACAGCATCCAATCCACAAACTCGAACCATGATTTTTAAATTTGGTGTTCGGTTCGAAAGCTGAACCTCAGGTTCGCTGATCTCTAATTAAGACCTGATAATAGTGCTAAAAAACAGAAGCGCTGATAGGGTTTTACCAGTTAAGTACAGGTTAGTATATAGATAAATACACTCACCAAAAATGGTTGTGAAGGGTCACAACCACCGTAGATAGCATAGGATAATGGCGGCTGCCGCGGCCCCACGTGCAAAAGTCTTCAGTGTAGGAGGAGAAAAAGGGGTTAAACCCGCGCAATCCGCCAAATAAGATGTAGAGATGTTGATAGTTTAATCACTCTTTTATTCCATAGGTCTACGCGTTTCAAGGTGCAGGGACCTCTTCCTCAGGACCAGAAAATCAACATCAAAGTTGATTTTCTGGTCCTGAGGAAGAGGTCCCTGCACCTTGAAACGCGTAGACCTATGGAATAAAAGGGTGATTAAACTATCAACATCTCTACATCTTATTTGGCGGATTGCGCGGGTTTAACCCCTTTTTCTCCTCCTACACTGAAGACTAATTAAGACCTGGGGAGCTTCCTGGCCATGAACCAAAATTTTCAATGATTTGTTCACCAAACCCCTTGTTTATTACTTTTGTCTTGGTACATGGATCTCCATCATGCTGGAAAAAGAATATTTCATCACCAAATTGCTCTTGAGAATCTGGTAGAAGATGCTCTCTGAAGATGTTTAGATGCCACTCTTTATTCATGGCAGTGTTTTTAGGCAAAATTGTTAGTGAGCCCAGTCCAGTTAATGGAAAGCGACCCCACAAATAAATGATATCAGGTGGCTTTACTGTTGACATGACATAGAACTCATGATAAGGCACATCTTTTCTTCTGCAGGCAATCTTTCTTCCAGATGTCCCAATAAGTCAGAAGTAGAGATGAGCAAACCCTGAGATTCGATGTTTGTAGTTTGGGTTCGGAAACCGACTTTCAAAAAAACTAAGTTTGGGTTTGAATTTTGTGTGAGTTACGAGTGCAAACCAATCAAGAGAGCAGCAATGTTTTTGGGTATGAGTGATGCTCAGCCCTGTGTGAGCTGCTTGCAGTGTTTGATCAGCTTGCACTTGGGGTAAAATCAGTGTCATCAGATGAGCACATACATACAAAACAAAAATTGAAAAACCTTGCCCACCCTCTCCTCTAAGTGTTCTGCTTATGGCTGACTGCATGTGGGCGGAGCCACGAACTGCATAATTTCTGACTTCAATTGAAGTTCAGATCAAGTTGTGGTCAAAAACCAAACTTTTTTAAGGTTCGAATGTACTTGACCAACCGAACTTCCAAAGGTTTGCTCATCTCTAGTCAGAAGGAGGCTTCATCAGAAAAAATAACTTTAGCACAGTCATTTACACTTGAAGTTTGTGCTTAATGAATTTTTGAGGGGAGAAATGGATAAGTGATTTTTTTGCTGCCCTTCTTGACTCTAGGCTAGCCTAAAAAAAACTTTTGCCTCACTATGCATGCAAATGTACTTACATCTGCTTGCTGCCATTCTTTAGCAAGCTCTATACTGATATTGAACTAATCCTGCAGCTGAATCCTCTTTAGGAGAGAGTCATGGCACTTGCCAGAAATTCTTGGGTGTCCTGAAGACTCCTTTACAGCAATTTAACCTCTCTTTTGAAGTTCTTGATGAGCAGGTAAATGGTTAGTTTAGAGGCATTCTTACAAGCAGCATATCCTTACCTTTAAAGCCCATTTGATGTGATACAAAGCAATATTGACTTAAAGTGAACCTGTCAGGTGCAATATGGACCCAGAACCACAGACAGTTCTGGGTGCATATTGCTAATCCTTGTTTAACTGTCCCAGCCTATGTAGCATAGATAACGAGAGCTTTAGAAGAAGTATTTCTAAAGATCCCATATGATATGCTAATGAGGCCACTGACTAATTGCAAGGGCATTAGTTCCCTTGGCTAGTCGGCCCCCTTCGCATGTTAGAACGCACCTGTGGGTATACTAACATACTAATGAATGTGCAGCGCCAGAGGATGGTCGTGCTCACTTTTCTGCTGCCATTGCTTCTGACACTGAACTTTGGCTCAGCGTGCATGATCCCCAACTTTCGGTCATGCGCACTAAATGAGTTTGAAGCCAGAATGCGTACACACGCCATTATACTGCTCATGCCCGAAGGGCTAGGATCATGCGCACTGAGCCGAAATCCAGGCATCGGACGCGATGGTAGCAGAGAGATGAGCGTTACCATCCTCTGATGCTGCACATTCATTAGCATGTTAGTACGCCCACAGGGGTGTGCTTAAATGCTAAGAGGGCCGACTAGCCAAGGGAACTAAAGCCCTTGTGACTAGTCCCTGGCCTCATTAGCATATCATATGGGATCTTTAGAAATACTTTTTCTAAAGATCCCTTTATGTAAACTACTAGAGGCTGGGACTGCTAGGCAAGGATTAGCAATATGCATCTAGAACTGTGCGTGGCTCTGGGTGCATATTGCACCTGACAGGTTCCCTTTAACATGTTTCTTAGGAAATAACTATGGTTAACTGATGAAAGTGTTTTCAAACACCAGCTCCCTTTAAAAGCAACTAGTGTACTCTTATAACTCAATCTGCCTGACAGAGTGATACAGTGCCTACAAGTAGTATTCAATCCCCTGCAGATTTAGCAGGTTTGATAAGATGCAAATAAGTTAATAAGTTAGAGCCTGCAAACTTCAAACAAGAGCAGGATTTATTAACAGATGCATAAATCTTACAAACCAACAAGTTATGTTGCTCAGTTAAATTTTAATACATTTTCAACATAAAAGTGTGGGTCAATTATTATTCAACCCCTAGGTTTAATATTTTGTGGAATAACCCTTGTTTGCAATTGCAGCTAATAATCGTCTTTTATAAGACCTGATCAGGCCGGCACAGGTCTCTGGAGTTATCTTTGCCCACTCCTCCATGCAGATCTTCTCCAAGTTATCTAGGCTCTTTGGGTGTCTCATGTGGACTTTAATCTTGAGCTCCTTCCACAAGTTTTCAATTGGGTTAAGGTCAGGAGACTGACTAGGCCACTGCAACACCTTGATTTTTTCCCTCTTGAACCAGGCCTTGGTTTTCTTGGCTGTGTGCTTTGGGTCGTTGTCTTGTTGGAAGATGAAATGACGACCCATCTTAAGATCCTTGATGGAGGAGCAGAGGTTCTTAGCCAAAATCTCCAGGTAGGCCGTGCTATCCATCTTCCCATGGATGCGGACCAGATGGCCAGGCCCCTTGGCTGAGAAACAGCCCCACAGCATGATGCTGCCACCACCATGCTTGACTGTAGGGATGGTATTCTTGGGGTCGTATGCAGTGCCATCCAGTCTCCAAACGTCACGTGTGTGGTTGGCACCAAAGATTTTGATCTTGGTCTCATCAGACCAGAGAACCTTGAACCAGTCTGTCTCAGAGTCCTCCAAGTGATCATGAGCAAACTGTAGACGAGCCTTGACATGACGCTTTGAAAGTAAAGGTACCTTACGGGCTCGTCTGGAACGGAGACCATTGCGGTGGAGTACGTTACTTATGGTATTGACTGAAACCAATGTCCCCACTGCCATGAGATCTTCCCGGAGCTCCTTCCTTGTTGTCCTTGGGCTAGCCTTGACTCTTCGGACAAGCCTGGCCTCGGCACGGGTGGAAACTTTCAAAGGCTGTCCAGGCCGTGGAAGGCTAACAGTAGTTCCATAAGCCTTCCACTTCCGGATGATGCTCCCAACAGTAGAGACAGGTAGGCCCAACTCCTTGGAAAGGGTTTTGGACCCCTTGCCAGCCTTGTTTCATAGTTTCATAGTTTCATAGTTTTTAAGGTTGAAGGGAGACTCTAAGTCCATCTAGTTCAACCCATAGCCTAAGGCGGGCTTTGCACGCTGCGACATCAGTAACAATGTGTTACCGATGCTGCAGCGATAGTCCCGCCCCCGTCGCACGTTCGATATATAGTTAAAGCTGCCGTAGCGATTATTATCGCTACGGCAGCTTTACACACACATACCTGCCGTGCGACGTCCCTCTGGCCGGCGACCCGCCTCCTTCCTTAGGGGGCGGGTCGTGCGGCGTCACAGTGACGTCACACGGCAGGCGGCCAATTGAAGCGGAGGGGCGGAGATGAGCAGGATGTAAACATCCCGCCCACCTCCGTCCTTCTCATTGCAGCCGGCGGCAGGTAAGGTGAAGTTCCTCGCTCCTGCGGCTTCATACACAGCGATGTGTGCTGCCGCAGGAGCGAGGAACAACATCGCACCTGTCGCTGCACCGGCATTATGGAAATGTCGGAGGCTGCAGCGATGATACGATAACGACGCTTTTGCGCTCGTTCATCGTATCAAAAAGGATTTGCACGTTGCGATATCGACTGCGACGCCGGATGTGCGTCACTTTCGATTTGACCCCACCGACATCGCACGTGCAATGTCGCAACGTGCAAAGCCCGCCTAACATGTTGATCTAGAGGAAGGCAAAAAAACCCCAATGTGTCAAATAAGCTCCAATGGGGAAAAAAATTCCTTCCTGACTCCACATACGGCAATCAGACTAGTTCCCTGGATCAACACCCTGTCATAAAATCCAATATACATAACTGGGTAATTAGATTATCGGTCTGGCGAGCGCTGACAATGCACAGGTTCCATAAAGGTTAGAGTTGCTTTATTATTAAAATATTTCAGAATGCTCCTGTTATTCAGATACAACGCGTTTCAGCATTACAACAATGCTTTCCTCAGGTATAACAGGGGTGTTTCTCAAACAATAAATATATAGGGGTTGCACAGGTGTTTGTTCTTATGGGTGTGCCTTTACTTAGAACTTTTGCTTCCTTTATACAAAATATAGTGAGATAAAATTTATTTGATTTCATAATAAAATGGTTATTATAGAGATAGTTATTAAAATCCTTTTAGGGGTATTAGGTATATAGTATAAATAAATAATATATAATAAAATTTATTATGTAATAAAAATTATTTGAATTAAAATTAATAAAATTTTATAATTTTATTAAAAAATCCGTTTGAGAGTTTTATTTTTCCTTTGTATATTTCTTATAAAATTGTGTTCTCTATATTTCTACTATGTTTGTTTTTACTATATATATATATGTATTATAATATATTTATATATGAAGTTCCTTTAAGGATTTTTCTTGATTTCTCTTAAAGGGATTTTTTCTCTCTTAAAGGGATTTTTTTCCTCTCTTAAAGGGATTTTTTTCTAAAAGGGATTTTTTTCTAAAAGGGATTTTTTACTATAGGAATCAGACATTTAGTGATCTTATCTGGCTACATTGTCCAATGTTAAATTGTGCCCTTCTGGGGCTAAAGTGCCCAGTTTAAAGATCCAAAAACTTTCTCTCCTGGTTAGTTTCATTAATGCTTCTGGGTCTTTATTATCGACAGAATCTATAATGATGAGGGTCATCTTTGTGTGATCCCTGTTGTGCTGAATACTATAATGTTTTGAGATACTGTGTTGCATATAACCATTTTTAATATTATGCCGATGTTTGTTTAATCTGGAGTGCATCTCTTGTATTGTTCGACCCACATATTGTGTGCCGCATGGGCATTCTAGGAGATAAATTATATATGTAGATTTACAATTGAAGATATATTTTATTGGGAAGGTTTCCCCTGTAGTTTTGGAGGTAAAAGTTTTAGCTCCTTTTTTCATGACTTGACACCAAAGGCATTTGGATGCTGTGCAGGGGTAACATCCCCAAAGGTTCGGATTGTCTGTTTTGATTATTTTTGGTTTTATGGATGTGTTGCTGGGTGCAACCATATTTCCTATATTCCTATTTTTCCTGTATATAACCATTGGTTTATGAGGTATATGATCTGTTAGGATAGGGTCATTTTTCAAGATGAACCAATATTTGTTCATTAATTTTTCTATGTGGGTTCTCGGTTGGCAATATGTAGTGATTAAACTCCATTTTAAATATTTATTTTTTCTTTCTTTTTCCATTGTGTTTTCTTGTTTGGGTTGTAAGCATTTTTCTTGAGTGAGGAGATTTGTCTTTTTATAGGCGTCTTGGATAAGTTTTTTTGGATAGCCTTTTTCTAAAAACCGCTGCTTTAAAGTCTTGGATTCATTTTTATAGTCTTCATCGGCCGTACAGTTTTTCCTAATTCTCCTATATTGTCCGTATGGGATATTGCGTATCCACCTTGCTTACAACCCAAACAAGAAAACACAATGGAAAAAGAAAGAAAAAATAAATATTTAAAATGGAGTTTAATCACTACATATTGCCAACCGAGAACCCACATAGAAAAATTAATGAACAAATATTGGTTCATCTTGAAAAATGACCCTATCCTAACAGATCATATACCTCATAAACCAATGGTTATATACAGGAAAAATAGGAATATAGGAAATATGGTTGCACCCAGCAACACATCCATAAAACCAAAAATAATCAAAACAGACAATCCGAACCTTTGGGGATGTTACCCCTGCACAGCATCCAAATGCCTTTGGTGTCAAGTCATGAAAAAAGGAGCTAAAACTTTTACCTCCAAAACTACAGGGGAAACCTTCCCAATAAAATATATCTTCAATTGTAAATCTACATATATAATTTATCTCCTAGAATGCCCATGCGGCACACAATATGTGGGTCGAACAATACAAGAGATGCACTCCAGATTAAACAAACATCGGCATAATATTAAAAATGGTTATATGCAACACAGTATCTCAAAACATTATAGTATTCAGCACAACAGGGATCACACAAAGATGACCCTCATCATTATAGATTCTGTCGATAATAAAGACCCAGAAGCATTAATGAAACTAACCAGGAGAGAAAGTTTTTGGATCTTTAAACTGGGCACTTTAGCCCCAGAAGGGCACAATTTAACATTGGACAATGTAGCCAGATAAGATCACTAAATGTCTGATTCCTATAGTAAAAAATCCCTTTTAGAAAAAAATCCCTTTTAGAAAAAAATCCCTTTAAGAGAGGAAAAAAATCCCTTTAAGAGAGAAAAAATCCCTTTAAGAGAAATCAAGAAAAATCCTTAAAGGAACTTCATATATAAATATATTATAATACATATATATATATAGTAAAAACAAACATAGTAGAAATATAGAGAACACAATTTTATAAGAAATATACAAAGGAAAAATAAAACTCTCAAACGGATTTTTTAATAAAATTATAAAATTTTATTAATTTTAATTCAAATAATTTTTATTACATAATAAATTTTATTATATATTATTTATTTATACTATATACCTAATACCCCTAAAAGGATTTTAATAACTATCTCTATAATAACCATTTTATTATGAAATCAAATAAATTTTATCTCACTATATTTTGTATAAAGGAAGCAAAAGTTCTAAGTAAAGGCACACCCATAAGAACAAACACCTGTGCAACCCCTATATATTTATTGTTTGAGAAACACCCCTGTTATACCTGAGGAAAGCATTGTTGTAATGCTGAAACGCGTTGTATCTGAATAACAGGAGCATTCTGAAATATTTTAATAATAAAGCAACTCTAACCTTTATGGAACCTGTGCATTGTCAGCGCTCGCCAGACCGATAATCTAATTACCCACTATATGCACACTCCCTTCTGAGGGATTCGGTCAGAGCTGCAGCAAGACATAGGCACTCCATTTAGAAGTGAAACCCATAGCTGGAGAACGGTGGATCGCTGCAACACTCCAGAACCCAGAGTGCCGGGGATCCTAGGAGAAAACCAGCGGTCCTGTATCCGGACATCTCCAACAAAGATCACGATCTAATAGGATCGATACCAAGGCTTCAAACTCCCAATCCAGATAAGATCGGAGGATCTATACAACTAACACCGGGGTTGTGCGAGGGCGCACAACCTCACCAGGTGAGCAAACCCTTATACCTCTAAACTTAATATTAGACCCGCAGGTACTACTCATAAGCGCTATTTCTCTTTTTAGTGAATATACATAACTGGTAATATTATATTTTTCAATTAATGCGATCAGGCTCTGCTTAAATTTTACTTGTGAATCCCTCAATACAACATCATACGGCAGAGAGCTCCATAGTCTCACTGCTCGTACAGTAAAGAATCCTCATCTGTGATTATGATTAAACATTCTTTCCTCAAGACGTAGCGGATGCCCCCGTGTTCCAGTCGCAGGCCTAGGTGTAAAGAGATCTTTGGAAAGGTCTCTGTACTGTCCCCTCATATATTTATACATTGTGATTAGATCCCCCTAAGCCTTTGTTTTTCCTAACTAACTAACCCCAAGTTTAATAACCTGTCTTGGTATTGCAGCCCACCCATTCCTCTAATAATCTTGGTCGCTCTTCTATCTACCTGTAAGATTATGCTATTTATAACCTTCTATACTTTTGCTAACAAGAAATGCATCCATTCCTCTCTTAAATTCATTCAGTGAGTTGGCCATCACCACTTCCTCAGGAAGAGAGTTCCAGAGCCTCACTGCTCTTACCGTGAAGAACCCTCTTCTATGCTGATGTAGGAATTTTCCTTCCTCCAATCGAAAAGAATGCCCCCTTGTTCTTGTCATAGTCCTTGGTACAAACAGATCATGGGAGAGATCTCTATATGGCCCTCTGATATATTTGTACATATTTATTAGGTCTCCCCTAAGTCTTCTCTTTTCTAGAGTAAATAGACCTAATTTTGATAACCTTTCCATGTATTGTAATGCACCCATTCCATTTATTATTTTAGTAGCCCGCCTCTGAACCCTTTCAAGTTCAGTAATGTCTTTCTTCAGCACCGGCGCCCAAAATTGCACACAATACTCCAAGTGTGGTCTGACTAGTGATTTGTACAGAGGGAGAATGATGTTTTCATCTCGTGCCCCCAGACCTCTTCTAATGCATCCCATCACCCTATTTGCTTTGGTGCCTGCTGCCTGACACTGGGCACTCCAATTTAGATTCTTATTCACTAAGATGCCTAAGTCTTTTTCCATGTCTGATTTCCCCAGCAGTTTCCCATTTAGTAAGTAATCGTAGCATCTGTTTCTCCTTCCCATGTGCATAACCTTACACTTATCTGTGTTAAACCTCATTTGCCATTTTTCAGCCCAATTCTCCAATTTACTCAAGTCCATCTGTAGTTGCAAACTGTCCTCCTTTGTGTTAACTACCTTACATAGTTTTGTATCATCTGCAAATACTGATATTTTACTCTGTAAACCATCCACCAGATCATTAATAAATATATTAAATAGTAGGGGGCCCAATACAGACCCCTGTGGCACCCCACTAGTAACCCTGGCCCAATCTGAGTATGCACCATTAATAACCACTCTTTGTTTTCTACCACTAAGCCAGCTACCTACCCATCTACACACATTTTCCCCGAGCCCAAGCTTTCTCATTTTACTTAGCAGTCTTTTATGTGGGACAGTGTCAAATGCTTTACCGAAGTCGAGATAAATGACATCCAATGATTCTCCTCGGTCCATGTGAGAGCTTACATCCTCATAGAAGCTGATCAGGTTAGTTTGACAGGAGCGATCCTTCATAAATCCATGTTGATATGGAGTTAAACAGTTATTAACATTGAGACATTCCATAATAGTATCCCTTAAAAACCCTTCAAACATTTTACCCACAACAGATGTTAAGCTTACCGGCCTATAGTTTCCAGGTTCCCTTTTGCACCCTTTTTTGAATATTGGTACCACATTTGCTAGCTGCCAATCCAGTGGAACAGACCCAGTTTCTATAGAGTCTTTAAATAAAAGGAATAGAGGCCTGTCTATCACATTACTTAACTCCCTTAATACCCGAGGGTGAATGCCATCAGGGCCTGGTGATTTGTCAATTTTAATGTTACTAAGTCGGTTCTGCACTTCTTCCTGGGTTAGGCAGGTCATACTTAATGGGGCATTTACATGATCACTCTGCATTTCCCCTGGCATATGCTTTTCCTGTGTGAACACAGTTGAGAAAAAAGTATTTAAAACATTTGCTTTTCCCACATCGCTTTCTATGATTTTACCCTCATTATTCTTTAAAGGGCCAACACCATCAATTTTAATCTTTTTTCTGTTTATATAATTAAAGAATAGTTTGGGATTTGTTTTGCTTTCCTTAGCAATGAGTCTCTCAGTTTCTACTTTTGCTAAATATATTTGTTTTTTACACATTTTATTTTTTTCTCTATATATTTTTAATGCTTCCTCGCTGCCTTCTTGTTTTAGCTTTTTAAATGCCTTTTTCTTATTATTTATTGCCCCTTTTACATCCTTATTTAGCCACATTGGTTTTCTCCTGTTCCTAGCCCTTTTATTTCTGTATGGTATGGCTAGCTCGCAGTGGGTGTTTAATACCGATTTAAAAATTTCCCACTTATTTTCTGTGCTCCCATTTTTGAGGACATTGTCCCAATCAATTTGGCGAAGGTCTTCTCTAAGCTGATCAAACTTTGCTTTCCTGAAATTCAGCGTTTTTGTAACCCCCCTCCAAGGCACCTTACTGAAGGACAAGTGGAATTGTATTATATGGTGGTCACTATTTCCTAGGTGCCCATCCACTCGTACGTCTGTTATTCTATCTGGCCTGTTGCTTAAAATTAAGTCCAGAAGGGCTGCCCCTCTAGTTGGGCCCGGCACAAGTTGGGACAGATAATTATCCTTAGTTACTGACAGAAGCCGGTTTCCTTTCTGAGATCCACAGGTTTCAGTTTCCCAGTCTATATCGGGGTAGTTGAAGTCCCCCATAATAATCACCTCATTGTGATTTGCTGCTTTGTCTATTTGTTTCAATAATACATTTTCAGTGGTTTCTGTTATATTTGGTGGCTTATAACAAACCCCTATGAGGATTTTATTAGTTTTCCCTCCTTGTATCTCCACCCATAGAGACTCCACCTCTTCAT
This sequence comes from Anomaloglossus baeobatrachus, assembly GCF_048569485.1. NCBI lineage: Eukaryota > Metazoa > Chordata > Amphibia > Anura > Aromobatidae > Anomaloglossus > Anomaloglossus baeobatrachus. The sequence goes on along the minus strand of NC_134359.1, from coordinate 232,813,742 downwards.
TTCCCTCTTGAATATCTTCTCTTAGTCTGGGCTTTAAACTGGACTTTATATATAGACAGACTCCACCCCCTTTCCTTTTTTTACGATCCCTCCTAAACAATTCATATCCTTGCAGGTTAGCCGCCCAGTCATAACTGTCATCTAACCATGTCTCAGTTATTCCTACTATGTCGTATTTCTCCTCATACATTACCAGCTCCAGTTCCTCCATCTTATTGGTCAGGCTTCTTGCATTGGTCAGCATGCAGGAAAGAAGTTTTGCTCCCCTTTTCTCAGCTTCCTTCTTAGTACCCTGTCTTGGCTCCTCTTTACGGCATCTAGTATCCTTGTGACCCTCCACGATCTTGTCTCTGATGTCCTTGGAATGCTCCTTTGTCTTTCCCATATTGACCAAGTATGAGTGCTGTTCACAAGTTTGGGGAGGGTCTTAATTAGTCAGAAAAGGCTGGAAAAAGAGATAATTAATCCAAACATGTGAAGCTCATTGTTCTTTGTGCCTGAAATACTTCTTAATACTTTAGGGGAACCAAACAGAATTCTGGTGGATTGAGGGGTTGAATAATAAATGACCCTCTGAATAAACTTTTCACAATTTAAAAAAAAAAAAAAAGAAATAGCATTCTTTTTTGCTGCAGTGCATTTCACACTTCCAGGCTGATCTACAGTCCAAATGTCACAATGCCAAGTTAATTCCCAATGTGTAAACCTGCTAAATCTGCAGGGGGTTGAAGACTACTTGTAGGCACTGTATCAGCTGCCTTGTTCTTGTTAACACTTTCTCCTGAACAAACAAGATCATGTATCTCATTGTGTGGCAAGGCTGAAATCCAGTGGAAATGTTTTTACATTTTTTGTGATTAAGGTAATGTTCATGACAAGGAATGACTTTTCAATTTATTTGATCACTCTCCACAACAATACAATGTTAATGGCACTATAACAACTGAAACAGCAAACTTTGTAACTACCAAACTTTTGGTCGGTCTCAAAACGTTTTTCCAATACTATACATTTTTTTTTTATGGGCCAACCAAAAGGAAAGCCAAGCAGAGCTGACGGGAGTAAAAGTTGAGTCAGCTGCTTCTTCGTTCTAATTAAAATAAAACCCTTATAGATTAGACAATGCCATCTTATCTTAGACAGTTCCTTTATTAGCCAAAAATGTGTATGAATTTATGTGATTTTGCATTGAAAGTTAGACATTATTTGAATTTTGTGTATTGATAGGAAAACTTACATCATATTTGACATTTGATTGTATGTTACACAATCTTTTAGTTTAATTTAAAACGTTACTACATGCTTGCTAAATCCAACTTAATTGACATTTTATTATGCAAGTTAGCAATTATTTTAGTCACTAATCACTCCAGAACTTTATTATAGTGTATTACTAGTTTTGCTCAACTTCATTGACTTTTGTTTGAGATGAATCAAGACGAGTATAATACTTGCTGGATCTTATTAGAAAATGCAGTGAGTCATAGCTACACAATTTTATTTATTTATTTATTTTTTTAAAAAGAAGCCTCTTTTAGGCTGAAACCTGAAAAATGAGTTCAAATGAAGACACTATATATATACTGTAAATGAGAATTTTACAAGTTAAACTAATGCACTCACCAATAGAAGCTGTTTCTTTTTTAAGAATTACAGTATTACAAAAAGTGTAAATAAACTGGACTAGAATCCATAGTCTTGGCCACTGAATTAGTAGTACCATTTTGGGTATTGAGACTTATAGTTTAAAGAAATATAGCATGCTCAAGCTTGTATGTCTAAAGCCTGCTTTACACGTTGCAATTTCGCATACAATATCGTATGCGATTTGCAACACCCCCATCGTATGTGCGGCACGTTCAATTTGTTGAACGTGCCGCACAGACGATTCACCCCCGTCACACGTATTTACCTACCATACGACCTAGATGTGGGCGGCGAACGTCCACTTCCTGGAGTGGGAGGGACATTCGGCGTCACATCGACGTCACGCGGCAGCCGGCCAATAGAAGTGGAGGGGCGGAGATGAGCGGCACGTAAGCATCCCGCCCACCTCCTTCCTTCCACATTGTCAGAGGGAGCCGCGGACGGAAGTAAGCTGTCGTTCAATGTTCCCGGGGTGTCACACACTGCGATGTGTGCTGCCTCGGGAACATTGCACAACCTCACGTTCATTTTTTGAGGAATGAACGACGTGCATGCGATGAACGGATTTTTGTTCAAACGCAATTGCACGGAGGTTTTACACGCTACAATCATACTTACGATGCCGGATGTGCGTCACTTACGACGTGCCCCCACCGACACATCGTAAGATTTATTGTAGCGTGTAAAGCGGGCTTTAGACCATTAAATTGTATGTTTTTGAGGTACATACCGTGACAAGCAAAAGGGTAACAATGTTTTGACCTTTTGACTTTCAGGTTCTATATTTCACCAAACACTATAGCTTTGAGTGTGAGTCTGTCTTCATTTTATAGGCAATCATCTTGCTTATCTCATACATAAAGGTGAGTTGGAAATTATTTTAGCTTAAGATTAGTTATGCAGATTCCTGTCATGCTACTGTATAGTTACTGTTTTGCTCCTGGTATCTGAATTTTTTTTTTCTTCCTGTATACCAGAAATTACCATCTTTGCTCACATTCCCTAATAGCTTAGTGTTTTATTAAGTTGATTACCAAACAAAATGTCACTAGTTCGAATCAAGGAGCAACTGTGAAGATTTCCCAAGAAAAGAGAAACAGCATCATCCAGCTTATTGATAACATTCTCTACTGGCCAAGAAAATTGCCAAACTGCATCATGCGAGTGCCATGACAGTTGTAAGAATATGAAATGAAGTCCATCTATTCATTCAAAAACCAATAGGTGGACATGCAGGTAAAATATTGGAGTCAACAAGTTGGCTCATCACAAGGCCTTTCAGTTCTGGCAGAACAAACACGGCAATGAAGGTGGCGCATATGCTTTGTAATAGTGAGCTCACATGTGTCCATGCAAACACCAAGTGAGCTGCACTACACAAATCTGGAATTATATCCCAAAAAATTGTGAAGAAGCCTTGACTTCAATATCATCAGAAAAAGTGTTGACTCAAGTTTGCAAAGAAGTACGAAAAATGTACAGTAGAAGATTGGAAATGGGTGATTTGGAGCAATGAGACGAAAGTCAATAGACCAGGCTCTGATGGGTGAAAATAGGTCTGGAAGAAATAAGTGGGAAATGAGATAACGGATCGAGAAATTGAAGGAACTGTCAAGTTTGGTGAAGAAAGCTTAATAATATGGGGGTGTTTCTCAGGCAAAGGCATAGGATACTTGACTTCACCACCTGTCACAGGTCTTCAGTTAGGCTGGCATGAGCCCATGCTATGTTCACCCATTATTGTGCTGTAACTCTGCTAATGTCCGTTATTTGTCTGTCTGTTTACTCCTGAACTTTAGTAAACCGTTCTCTTGCATTCTACATGTCCATGTTCCCCAAGCTCCACCCGGAGCAGCGGGCTTCAAGACTCTACCGCCACCACATGAGTTTGCCTCACGCTACAGTATGGCTTGATTTCTTTGCCTGTGTGGATTGGATGGAATGTAACTGATATCTGGTGAAAAATTCAAGTCAATAGCACCTTTACAAAAATATTTACTTAGAAAATTGGTGACATGTTCAATACTTATTTCAACTGCTGTATACACTATATGCATATTTATGCAATGATATATTACATGGAATGTGTATAAAACATTTGACTCTATAGCACAATTATATAATATTAATACTTATATTGTATCATATTCTTCCACACTATTTCCTTTATACCGATATTATATAATATTATTTCATTATGTTTTGCAATTATCTGATACAAAATTCAAAAATGTCTTTCATTGTCAAGTATTTTAACTAAATATTAAAAGAAAATTTGCACTGAAATGAGTCTGGCCTCTGACATTATTTTTATAATATTATACAAGTTGCAAACTTTTAAGCTGAGCTAGAAAGAGAAGACAGTGTCAGACAACATGAAATCCACCAATCGGTTTATTCTCTATGACATCTTCATGAATAAATGATCTGAGTTGATAACTATGTTAATGTATTACAATTTATTAGTTGCTTTCAGGCTTGATATTAATAACAAAAAAGTAACAGAAAGATAAAGTACAGTAGACATTGTTAAGAAGAAGCAATAGGAATATTTTGCTAAGATAGATTTAGGTTATATTATATAAACTTATGCAAAAGACATGACAATGTGTCACTTGGAGAAGAAAAACTGTCTGTAGTTTGGAAAGTGAAAGAAATTTGGAGATGCATAAAAATGTGTATGTTAGTTAAAAAATGGCAATATTTTATCTAAAATAAAAAGCAAACATTTTTTATTTTATTTTTTTATTTTAAATGATACATTTTACACTATTACCTATTTTTATTTATTTTGGCCCTGTCGTATAGTAACATATGTCAATATTGACCTAAAACACTTTTTCATCAATTCACTGGAAAATGAAGGAAGTTGGGACCAGACTCCTGGGATTTACATCAGCTGCCCCAAAGAGGAGGTTGAATGGAGTGGGGGTAAAACAGGATTTTTTTGTCATGAGTGTGTCCCTCTCTGGGAAGTCCTCTGGTGAGTCTGACCCCCACTTGTATTTGAGTGAAATATACTTGCTTTTAGTGCTGTAGGGGTTAAGGACTCTTTTCTATCTGTGTCCTGTTTAGCCTAAGGGGTACTTCTCACATAGCGAGATCACTAGCGATATTGCTGCTGAGTCACAGGTTTTGTGACGTACCAGTGACCTCATCAGCGATCTCGCTGTGTGTGACACTAAGCAGCGATCTGGACCCTGCTGTGAAATCGCTGATCGTTACACACTGTTCTGGTTCATTTTTTGCCCATTTTTTGCTCGTTGCTCTCCCGCTGTGAAGCACACATCGCTGTGTTTGACGGCAGGAGAAAATGATCTGAATGTGCAGGGAGCCGGCTTCTGGCAGCCTGCAGTACGCTGGTAACCATGGTACACATCGGGTAACTAAGCAAAGCGCTTTGCTTGGATACACGATATGTACCTTGGTTACCAGTGTACGCCGCTCCCTGGCTCCCTGCACACGTAGCCAGGGTACACATCGGGTAACTATGCAAGCACTTTGCTTAGTAACCCGATGTGTACCCTGGCTACATGTTCAGGGAGCCGGCTTCTGGCAGCTGTGGACGCTGGTAACCATGGTACACATCGGGTAAATAAGCAAAGCGCTTTGCTTAGTAACCCAATGTGTACAATGGTTACGAAGCACACATTGTTACACGGGTCGCTGGTGGCTGGTGGCTGCTCTCTGATCGCTGTGGAGATCTGCCTGATTGACAGCACACCAGTGACCATGTAGCAACGCTCCAGCGATCCCTGCCAGGTCAGATCACTGGTGGGATCGCTGGTTGTGTCGCTTAGTGTGACGGTACCCTTAATCCTACGGGCAGGTCTTTTGCAACCACTCCCTTTCATTTAAGAGACAAAAAGAGAAACTTTCAGCTCACCCATTCCATGTGCTCAGATTTCCTTCTGCTGCTCGGGCTGCAGGTGCTGTTACCTGTGTATAATGAAGAGGGAAGAGTTCTGCCCAGCGCAAGAAGGAGAAATACGTCAGTAAATTTCCAGGTGCTTTTATTCTGCTTGGTTTCCAATAAAAACGGTCATATAAACATATGAACAGTTAAGACATAGTCCTCCATGGATATTGACACAACAGCGATGCGTTTCGGCTACTGGAGTGTAGCCTTTGTCAAGTGGCTTTACTATGTGAACTGAGTCCTCTTTATTCCCATACATGAAAAAGTCCTCCAAACAAACAGGTGCAGGTTCTTGCTGAAATCCTCAGAGTTAACCCATGATGGATCCACTGGCTCAAGACGTATCACAGCACATTACAGGTACATGGGTTCAAATACAATATAAAAACAAAAGATAGGCACATTATATAACAGTTCTCTCATATCAAAAGACACTGCTTGAAAGTTACATTATAATATTCATATAATAAAAGTTACATGAAAAATACATGAATGTATAACAATCAGAGTGACGTGAACCATTACCAAAGAGAGTGTGTCACAATATAGATGCATTGTTATAATTGCCCTGTTCCTTAGAAGTGATGGAATAACATATGTAGTAAATATTCCATACCCAACGATCAATGCACTAATACAATTGAATCCAGAGAAAGAGAAAAGAAAAAAAAAAAAAAAAAAAAAGGGGAAATTTTGATGGGTTCATAAACCTTTTCTATGTCCCCAGAGCTGAAACTACTATTGTATAACAGTTCTCTCGTATCATCAGACACTACTTGAATGCTACATTATAATATTCACATGATAAAAATTACATAAAAAATATACAAATGTATAACAATCAGAGTGATGTGAACTATTACCAAAGAGAGTGTGTCACAATATAGATGCATTGTCATAGTTGCCCTGTTCATAGATATGATAGAATAACATATGTAATAGATATTCCATACCCAACGGTCAATGCACTAGTACAAGTACAAGTACAATATAAAAAAAAAAAAAAGTTTATGAAAAGATACCTATGTGGTTGTTCTTTAAGTCCAACCAAACCGCAACTCCACTGAATTCAACTAACAATAGTATTGACAAATCTCCGCTATAGGGGGAGGAAAAAGGGGGGGGGGAAGAGGGAGGGGAAAGGGGGGGGGAGTATATGTATATTTCTCTGTTCATTTATTATATATCATGTATAGTTATAATTCTTTATTTTATTTTTGTATATATTATCATTTGTTTAATCAATTATATATGTATTACACCCTACGGAGACATGTCAATCAATTGTATTGCAATATCAGATCTTTGCGTATATTCAAACCATTTGGCTGCCTAGTTCCCAATTTAAAGATCCAAAAAGACTCACGATTTAAGATTTTACGTCTATAACATCCCCCTCTAATAGGTTTCTGAACCCTTTCTATGCCACAAAAACTGAAACTACTGTTGTCACCTCCGTGTACTTCAGAAAAATGTTTTGATACCATTGAAGTACCAATTTTATTCGTTCCCAAGGCATCAGATAAGTGTCGCCTTATTCATTTCTTAAGGGGACCAATAGTGCACCCTACATACTGGATTCGACATAGGGTGCATGTTATTAAATAAATTACTCCGGTGGTATTACAGTTAATGAATCCATTAATGTCATAAGTATGGCCATTAACTATAGAGGTAAATGTTTTCGTCCTACCAGCATGGGAGCAAGAAATGCAAATATTGTGATGACATTTAAAAAAACCCTTAAGGTCCAACCATGTAGAACCCTTTTGCGGGGGAGATTTTAAAAAACTTGGGGATATTATATTACCAATTGTGGGAGCTTTTTTTGGAATGAATCTAATATCACACTTGGTCAGTACTTCTCTGGTTGTCAAATCACTGTTCAGAATGGGAATGTATTTTCTCACAATTTTAACAATGTCATTAAAATCCTCACTGTAAGTAGTGACAAAGTTTATGACATTGTTGTCATTGCTACATGAGGGTTTTACCCTATCTATTAGCAGTGACTCACGTTTGATCTGAGAAACCTCCTCATATGTCCTAGCTAGCAAATCTTTGGGGTAACCCCTATCTCTTAGATCCTTACACTTGTCCCTTAATACTTCATCCAAATACCTGCTATCTGAGCAATTACGTTTAGTTCGAATTAACTCCTCCTTAGGGATGTTAGAAGTCACATGCCTAGGATGACATGAACCATATCTCAAAATGGTGTTCTCACTTATGTCCTTATGGTAAGGAGTAATAAGCACATCAGGCGTACCTCCGCCGGCCCGCAGGGTGATGTCCAGGAAGTTTATTTGGCTTTGATGATAATTTGAAGTAAAACGCAAATTAAAGTCATTGCGATTGATATACTCTATAAACAGACCGATTTCTTCCTGGGTACCACCCCACACCAACAGGAGGTCATCAATGTACCTTCCGTACCACATTATTTGCCGTTGCCAGGGGTTACCATCATTCATCAGAAAAATCTCTTCCCAGAAACCCATAACGAGGTTAGCGAGGGAGGGTGAATATTTCCCTCCCATGCTAACGCCCTGCTTCTGGATGTAAAAAGTTCCATTAAAGAGAAAATAGTTTTTATTCAAAAGATATTTAGTAACATCAAGTATAAAGGACTGCATGTAATTGTCGTAGTCGCTATATTTGCATAAAAAATGTTTTAGTGATGTCATGATGACCTCATAAGAGATAGAGGGATAAAGAGCTACCACATCTGCTGTCAGCCATATAAAACGATCCTCCCATTGAAAATTTTCAAAGGCACAAAGGACACTTTTAGTGTCCTTTATGTACCCCGGCAAAGATTTGACCAAGGGCTGCAAGGCATGGTCTAGCCAGGCCCCTAATCTCTCCGAAAGAGACCCTATGGCCGACACGATGGGTCTAAATTTAGGGGGGAATCCACCCTTATGCACCTTGGGGAGGGAGTGGTAGATGGGGATAACAGGATTATCAACGTATAAAAAATCCATTAATTTTTGCGTAATGATCCCCATCTCCACTCCATCCCTTAGTACTGATAGCAGTTCCTTTTGAAAAAATGAGGTGGGATCCCCCCCCAAAATCCCATAGGTGTCACTATTGCTAAGAAGTTCTACATTGCACTTAATATACAGATCCGTGTCCATAATTGTGATTGCACCCCCTTTATCCGCCCTTTTTACTGTGATATGCCAGTCATTTTTTATTTCTTGTAAAGCTGCTTTTTCTAGTTTGGTGAGATTAGATCTAATATCCCTGTGTGAGGAGTGCAGTTTTACCAAATCTTCCTCAATGAGATCTTGGAATCTATCAAAAATCAAGGGTCTAGAATTAATGAGATAGTAGTCCCTATTGTGTGTATGAAAGGAATTCATGTTTGCTTTGATAAAACCACCACTTTCTGCTTCCAATTGTCTCAAAGAAGTAATACCACACAGTTCAGAAAAACTGGGAATTAAAGTGGTAGTAGCAACACTACTCTTCCATTCCATCAATATTAGTAGTGACATTTTCCCCTTCACAACCCAAAAAATGACATTTCAATGTTAAATTGCGTGTAAACTTATTAATGTCTAACAGGGTAGAAAACAAATTGAAGCGTGTTTTAGGAGCAAATCCCAAACCTTTGGAGAGCGCAGACAAATGTTCAGGTTGAAAAATTCTGGTGGTAAGATTCCAAACGGTGTTCATATTTTCTTTTTCCTGGTAGATTGCCTTGTTTGTATTATGCTTTCTACCGGCTCTCCGTCCCCGTTTTTTGACTGCAATGGACCCAAATCGTCCTGACTGTCACTCTGATCCAACTTCTCAGATGAGGAATGAGTAAGGGAATCCCCTGATGTCTCCGGATAGGAAAAACTGACGCGTCTTTTGTTTTTATTCCTTTTAAATGCAAATTTGGATCCACTTCTATGCTTTTTCCACGTATAAACTTGATTTTTTGAATAATCCTCATTATCTCGTTCCCATTTACGTATTTTAATGTCCACAATTTTGTTTTCTAAATTTTCTATGTTGCTAGACATTTTCTTCATTAGATTTTCATAGTTGTCGGGTTTGACCACATCAGACATTTTTTCTTCTATTTCAGTAATGGTTTGTTGTACTTTCACTAACTCCAATTGCTCATATTTAATAATGCAATTCATCAAACTCAATGAGCAGGTAGACAGAATGTCATTCCAATCAGAAAAAAATTGATCTGGATAAGGATAAGTGCAGTCTTTCGTGATTCTCAAACCTCTTGGCACCATTTTTTTATCCACATAATTACTGAGGAATTCAGCATCCAACCATAATTTTGTTTCTTTTGTTTTTTTTGCTGTTAGTTGTTTGTATAGGTTTTTAAAGTCCTCTTTAGCAATATCCCCTGGAGGAGTTGCTTGATTCTTGTTCAAAAAAACATTTTGCACCAAGCGTTTGTGTCTGTCCTGGACTGACATTGCAGGTTCTTGTCCGGTGTCCATATTATAGAAAAATCACCAAGGACAAAAATAACCCCGTTATGGAAGCACAGGGGAGCACGAAAAACCAGCAATTTAAGAGACAAAAAGAGAAACTTTCAGCTCACCCATTCCATGTGCTCAGATTTCCTTCTGCTGCTCGGGCTGCAGGTGCTGTTACCTGTGTATAATGAAGAGGGAAGAGTTCTGCCCAGCGCAAGAAGGAGAAATACGTCAGTAAATTTCCAGGTGCTTTTATTCTGCTTGGTTTCCAATAAAAACGGTCATATAAACATATGAACAGTTAAGACATAGTCCTCCATGGATATTGACACAACAGCGACGCGTTTCGGCTACTGGAGTGTAGCCTTTGTCAAGTGGCTTTACTATGTGAACTGAGTCCTCTTTATACCCATACATGAAAAAGTCCTCCAAACAAACAGGTGCAGGTTCTTGCTGAAATCCTCAGAGTTAACCCATGATAGATCCACTGGCTCAAGACGTATCACAGCACATTACAGGTACATGGGTTCAAATACAATATAAAAACAAAAGATAGGCACATTATATAACAGTTCTCTCATATCAAAAGACACTGCTTGAAATTTACATTATAATATTCATATAATAAAAGTTACATGAAAAATACATGAATGTATAACAATCAGAGTGACGTGAACCATTACCAAAGAGAGTGTGTCACAATATAGATGCATTGTTATAATTGCCCTGTTCCTTAGAAGGGATGGAATAACATATGTAGTAAATATTCCATACCCAACGATCAATGCACTAATACAATTGAATCCAGAGAAAGAGAAAAGAAAAAAAAAAAGGGGAAATTTTGATGGGTTTATAAATCTTTTCTATGTCCCCAGAGCTGAAACTACTATTGTATAACAGTTCTCTCATATCAACAAATCTGGTCAAATCTTTGCCGGGGTACATAAAGGACACTAAAAGTGTCCTTTGTGCCTTTGAAAATTTTCAATGGGAGGATCGTTTTATATGGCTGACAGCAGATGTGGTAGCTCTTTATCCCTCTATCTCTTATGAGGTCATCATGACATCACTAAAACATTTTTTATGCAAATATAGCGACTACGGCAATTACATGCAGTCCTTTATACTTGATGTTACTAAATATCTTTTGAATAAAAACTATTTTCTCTTTAATGGAACTTTTTACATCCAGAAGCAGGGCGTTAGCATGGGAGGGAAATATTCACCCTCCCTTGCTAACCTCGTTATGGGTTTCTGGGAAGAGATTTTTCTGATGAATGATGATAACCCGTGGCAACGGCAAATAATGTGGTACGGAAGGTACATTGATGACCTCCTGTTGGTGTGGGGTGGTACCCAGGAAGAAATCGGTCTGTTTATAGAGTATATCAATCGCAATGACTTTAATTTGCGTTTTACTTCAAATTATCATCAAAGCCAAATAAACTTCCTGGACATCACCCTGCAGGCCGGCGGAGGTACGCCTGATGTGCTTATTACTCCTTACCATAAGGACATAAGTGAGAACACCATTTTGAGATATGGTTCATGTCATCCTAGGCATGTGACTTCTAACATCCCTAAGGGGGAGTTAATTCGAACTAAACGTAATTGCTCAGATAGCAGGTATTTGGATGAAGTATTAAGGGACAAGTGTAAGGATCTAAGAGATAGGGGTTACCCCAAAGATTTGCTAGCTAGGACATATGAGGAGGTTTCTCAGATCAAACGTGAGTCACTGCTAATAGATAGGGTAAAACCCTCATGTAGCAATGACAACAATGTCATAAACTTTGTCACCACTTACAGTGAGGATTTTAATGACATTGTTAAAATTGTGAGAAAATACATTCCCATTCTGAACAGTGATTTGACAACCAGAGAAGTACTGACCAAGTGTGATATTAGATTCATTCCAAAAAAAGCTCCCACAATTGGTAATATAATATCCCCAAGTTTTTTAAAATCTCCCCCGCAAAAGGGTTCTACATGGTTGGACCTTAAGGGTTTTTTTAAATGTCATCACAATATTTGTATTTCTTGCTCCCATGCTGGTAGGACGAAAACATTTACCTCTATAGTTAATGGCCATACTTATGACATTAATGGATTCATTAACTGTAATACCACCGGAGTAATTTATTTAATAACATGCACCCTATGTCGAATCCAGTATGTAGGGTGCACTATTGGTCCCCTTAAGAAATGAATAAGGCGACACTTATCTGATGCCTTGGGAAGGAATAAAATTGGTACTTCAATGGTATCAAAACATTTTTCTGAAGTACACGGAGGTGACAACAGTAGTTTCAGTTTTTGTGGCATAGAAAGGGTTCAGAAACCTATTAGAGGGGGATGTTATAGACGTAAAATCTTAAATCGTGAGACTTTTTGGATCTTCAAATTGGGAACTAGGCAGCCAAATGGTTTGAATATACGCAAAGATCTGATATTGCAATACAATTGATTGACATGTCTCCGTAGGGTGTAATACATATATAATTGATTAAACAAATGATAATATATACAAAAATAAAATAAAGAATTATAACTATACATGATATATAATAAATGAACAGAGAAATATACATATACTCCCCACCCCCCTTTCCCCTCCCTCTTCCCCCCCCCCCCTTTTTCCTCCCCCTATAGCGGAGATTTGTCAATACTATTGATAGTTGAATTCAGTGGAGTTGCGGTTTGGTGGGACTTAAAGAACAACCACATAGGTATCTTTTCATAAACTTTTTTTTTTTTTTTATATTGTACTTGTACTTGTACTAGTGCATTGACCGTTGGGTATGGAATATCTATTACATATGTTATTCTATCATATCTATGAACAGGGCAACTATGACAATGCATCTATATTGTGACACACTCTCTTTGGTAATAGTTCACATCACTCTGATTGTTATACATTTGTATATTTTTTATGTAATTTTTATCATGTGAATATTATAATGTAGCATTCAAGTAGTGTCTGATGATACGAGAGAACTGTTATACAATAGTAGTTTCAGCTCTGGGGACATAGAAAAGGTTTATAAACCCATCAAAATTTCCCCTTTTTTTTTTTTTTTTTTTTCTTTTCTCTTTCTCTGGATTCAATTGTATTAGTGCATTGATCGTTGGGTATGGAATATTTACTACATATGTTATTCCATCCCTTCTAAGGAACAGGGCAATTATAACAATGCATCTATATTGTGACACACTCTCTTTGGTAATGGTTCACGTCACTCTGATTGTTATACATTCATGTATTTTTCATGTAACTTTTATTATATGAATATTATAATGTAACTTTCAAGCAGTGTCTTTTGATATGAGAGAACTGTTATATAATGTGCCTATCTTTTGTTTTTATATTGTATTTGAACCCATGTACCTGTAATGTGCTGTGATACGTCTTGAGCCAGTGGATCCATCATGGGTTAACTCTGAGGATTTCAGCAAGAACCTGCACCTGTTTGTTTGGAGGGCTTTTTCATGTATGGGTATAAAGAGGACTCAGTTCACATAGTAAAGCCACTTGACAAAGGCTACACTCCAGTAGCCGAAACGCGTCGCTGTTGTGTCAATATCCATGGAGGACTATGTCTTAACTGTTCATATGTTTATATGACCGTTTTTATTGGAAACCAAGCAGAATAAAAGCACCTGGAAATTTACTGACGTATTTCTCCTTCTTGCGCTGGGCAGAACTCTTCCCACTCCCTTTCATTATAAAGAGTCACATCTCTTACTATCTGACACCGGTGAAAGAATCTTTATTCTTATGCTGACCACTTTGGAAGGAGCTAGTCTCTGGAAGAAGCTGAGGGATTGTGACAGTTGTACCTGTGGTGTTTAGCTGCATTGGAGGAGCTTAGAGTGTATTACTTTTCTGTCCAGTTTTCCCCTGTCTGTCTTCATTCCCTTGTGTTGCATTATTGCAGTTGTGAGACTAATGCTCTTGCCGGTCTGCTCACTAGCTAGGGTGAGTTCAGGGCAAGCGAAGGCCTAGGCACATGATCATCCACAGGGGTAAGGACCCGTATATGTATGCTAGGGTGTGCAGGGATCAGCCTCAAAAGAGTAGCAGGAGGTTATACCTCTTCTTTTTCCATAGCATCAAGTCTCACAATTGTATCTTGTTCTCTGTGTATCGTCTGTGTTGCGGTGCTTGCCGGGTGTTACCTTATACCTTGCAGAAACCCCTTTCAGTGGAGGTCAGTCCTAGCAGTTGGTCCACCACAAATTTAACATTTGTTACCTTTGCAGTTGTCACGCTCCCCGACTCCCCTGTCACGCTCTCCGGCTCCCCTGCCACGCTCCCCGGCTCCCCTGCCACGCTCCCCGGCTCCCCTGCCTCGCTCCCCGGCTCCTCTGCCAGGCATCCCCTGCTCCACAGTCTCCATGCCCCATCACCTGCGGTCCCCAGGCAGCCCGGTCCCCGCTCCCGGCGCCCGTCGACAACTCTGCTCCAGCCCGGCTCTCCTGCCTCCTGTTCACCGCTCTCTGCTCTGTCTTCTGGCACCCAGGCCTCGCGCATGCGCATTAGGGCGCGCGCGCGGTCATTGACCCTCTCTTAAAGGGCCAGTGTCCTCCAACAGGATATTGAAGAATCAGGTACAGGGTATATAGGGAGATCCTTTCCAAGTGGGCGGGGCCTGTTCTTCGTGTTTTGCTAAGCTAGGAGTCAGGTCCCCTTGTGTCTTGTGGTATACTTACCTATCTCTCTCCTAGAGCCGCTCCTGCCTCGCCAACCGGTCCTGACGATACCCGAACCCCGAACGGTGACGGTCTGCCATCCCGTCAGTTCATACCACCTCCGATCCCTGTGGTGACCCGTCTTCTCGCTCCGTCGGTTCCGGACTCTGCCTGACGTCTTCTCGGCCTCCGAACCTGAGCTCCGTCACCCGGACTACCTTCAGCGACTCCGTGGTCCCAGGGACTTCTACACTCCACTCCTCTGAACGGACTGTCCTGCTACCCGTTGTGCTCCGGCTACCGGGCACCTTGCCTTCGGTGAGGTGTTCAGCCCAGTGGATCCACCTCCTGGGTCTGTCCGTCCACCTGGCCCTAACAGTAAGAACAGGCCATGGATCCCGCCGAAGCACTAGCGACCCAGCTGGGGACCTTGCAGCAGGAACTCGTACGACAGCGCGAGACCCAGTCCCGCATGCTGGCCTTCATGTCCTCGGTGGATACCCACCTGCACACGCTGCAAGCATCTGCCACGTCCCTGGCATCTCAGGTTACTACTGCACAGTCCACGGCCACGGTTCCCGTGGCGGCTACCTCGGAAGCTTCTAAACTCCGCTTGGCCTCTCCACCCCGATATGCCGGAGATCCCAAGACCTGCAGAGGATTCTTAAACCAGTGCTCCCTCCATTTCAAGCTGCTTCCGCACCTGTTTGCCTCCGACCAAGCCAAGGTGGCGTTTGTGATGTCCCATCTAGAGGGTGAGGCACTGGCCTGGATGAACCCCTTGTGGGAGAAGGAGGACCCTGTGACCACTAACATCCAGGACTTCCTGCAGGCGTTTAGAACCACCTTTGACGAACCCGGACGTGCCGCCGCATCCGCCTCATCACTCCTCCTCAGGCTACGTCAGGGGACCATGACGGTGGGGCAGTATGCCATCCGCTTCCGCACTTTGGCCTCAGAATTGGGGTGTAACAATGAAGCCCTCACCGCCGCCTTCTGGGAAAGACTCTCCAGCCGTATTAAGGACGAGCTGGCAGGCCGCGATGTTCCTTCCACCCTGGATGCCCTGATCGCACTAGCCACCCGCGTGGACCTCAGATTCCAGGAACGATCCAAAGAGGTGTCCCGTGAGAGACATCCGATACGGCATTCCTCTCCTCCACAGAAGCCCGCCGTACTTCAGTCAGCGTCGTCTGGTGTCTCTGTCCACGAGCCCATGCAGATTGACCGTTTGCGGCAGTCCGACCAACGCTGAGCAGAACGGCTCGCCAAGGGCCTCTGCTCTACTGCGGAGAGGGCACACACCTGCTACGTTCCTGTCCAGAGAGGCCGGGAAACTCCAAAGCCTAGGGTTGGTAGGAGAGGCCACCCTAGGTGCTGGGACTCTCTCTGGCCCGGTTACGTGGACTGTTCAAGTAACAACGGGAGAGACGCGGTTCACGGCCAAGGCGTACCTCGATTCCGGGGCAGCAGGCAATTTCATCCAGCAGGCCACGGTGGACAAGTACCAGGTGCCTGTTACTCCACTCGACAAACCCCTTGTGATTGCCTCTGTAGATGGGAGACCCCTCTCTGACACCATCTCGTGGATCACCAAGCCGGTGGAACTATGTATCGGTGCCCTGCACACCGAGAACATCGCTCTCTACGTCCTCCGACACATGTCTCATCAAATCCTGCTGGGACTCCCCTGGTTACGGACACACGAACCGTCAGTCAGCTGGTGTACTGGTGAAATCACCCGATGGGGCTCCTCTTGCCACGAGAACTGTCTGAAGACTATACAGCCCATCCGACGACCTCCGGTTCCGGAGTCCCTACCGGGACTACCCTTGGCCTATTGGTCCTTCGCGGACGTCTTTGATAAAAAGGAGTCAGAGGTACTGCCGCCACATCATCCTTATGACTGTGCCATCGACCTACTCCCGGGAACTACACCACCTCGAGAACGGATATATACTCTGTCTCCTGCTGAAACAAGGGCCATGTCTGCCTACATCACGGAGAACCTGGCAAGGGGATTCATTCGGAGATCCTCCTCTCCTGCTGGAGCAGGCTTCTTCTTCGTTAAGAAGACAGAGGGCGACCTACGCCCATGCATTGACTACCAGGGATTGAACCAAATCACCGTGAAAAATAAATACCCCCTGCCGCTCATCCCCGAATTGTTTGATCGGCTTAGAGGAGCTCGTGTGTTTACCAAGTTGGCTCTTCGGGGTGCCTACAACCTGGTCCGCATCCGCTCTGGGGACGAATGGAAGACCGCATTCAATACTCGCGATGGGCACTATGAATACTGTGTGATGCCCTTCGGCCTGTGTAACGCACCAGCAGTCTTTCAGGAATTGGTGAACGACGTGTTCCGGGACCTTCTCTACGTCTGTGTGGTGGTGTATCTTGATGATATCCTGGTCTTCTCTCCGGACCTCCAGACCCACAGAGAGAACGTGCAGCTGGTACTACAAAGACTGAGAGTGGATCGGCTGTACGCCAAGTACGAGAAGTGTGTCTTCGAGCAGTCTTCTCTTCCCTTCCTGGGTTACGTAATCTCCGATACCGGTCTGCAGATGGACCCGGAGAAGGTCTCTTCCATTCTCAACTGGCCCCCTCCTTCCGGACTGAAGGCAATCCAACGCTTTCTTGGATTCGCAAACTATTACCGTCAGTTCATCCCTCACTTCTCTGCCCTGACTGCGCCTCTCTCCGCCTTGAACAAGAAAGGGGCTAATCCAAAGGACTGGTCACCTGCGGCCGACGCTGCGTTTGGCTCCCTGAAACAGGCATTTGCTTCTTCCCCTGTGCTCCACCGTCCTGAGTTAAACCGACAGTTCACCTTGGAGGTGGATGCCTCCTCCTCGGGAGCCGGAGCAGTGCTCATGCAGAAGTCCTCCTCCGGGAAAATGGTTACTTGCGGTTTCTACTCCAAGGGCTTCTCAGCGCCTGAACGCAACTACACCATCGGTGACCGAGAGTTATTAGCAGTCAAACTGGCTCTGGAGGAATGGCGCTACCTTCTGGAGGGAGCAGTGTACCCCGTGATCATTTACACGGACCACAAGAACCTGGAATACCTGCGGTCCGCTCAGCGACTGAACCCACGGCAAGCCAGGTGGTCCTTGTTCTTTGCCAGGTTTGATTTTCAGCTCCATTTTCGACCCGCGGACAAGAATGTGCGAGCAGATGCCTTGTCCAGGTCATTCATGCCCATGGAACAGGAGGAGGAGACATCCCAGCCCATCATCTGCCCAAGTAAAATCATTCCGGTGGCCCCTGTCAGCCTGGCCCAGATACCGCCAGGGAAGACCTATGTCTCTGAGACTGACAGGCAAAAAGTGTTGCACTGGGGCCATGCCTCGAAAATAGCCGGCCATGCTGGTCAGAAGAAAACATGGAGTACCATTGTACGTCACTACTGGTGGCCATCCCTTCGCACGGACGTCGCTTCTTTTGTCTCAGCCTGCTCCTCTTGTGCCAGGAACAAGACGCCCAAACACCTGCCATATGGTCGTCTTCTGCCTCTGCCTATACCCTCCGTTCCGTGGCAACACATTGCAATGGACTTTATTACAGACTTGCCCCTGTCCTCCGGACACACAGTCATATGGGTCGTGGTGGATCGGTTCTCCAAAATGGCTCATTTCGTCCCTATGGCTGGACTGCCCTCTGCCCAGGAACTCGCTGACGCCTACATACAGCACATCTTCCGGTTGCATGGCTTTCCATCACACATTGTGTCCGACAGAGGAACTCAGTTTACCTCCCGCTTCTGGAGGGCCCTCTGCAAACATCTGGGAGTGGCTCTGGACTTTTATTCAGCCTACCATCCTCAGTCGAATGGCCAAGTGGAACGAGTCAATCAGATCTTGACCTCCTTCTTACGTCACTACGTTAACGCCCATCACGACGACTGGTCCACGCTTCTTCCTTGGGCAGAATTCTCCCATAACCACCACGTCAGTGAGTCCTCCTCCAGCTCTCCCTTCCATGTCATTTACGGACTTCAGCCTTCCGTCCCTTTACCTGTATCCTCTTCCTCGGATGTCCCTGCTGCTGATGCTGTAGTCCGTGACTTTACAACAATTTGGGACTCTGTCAAGACGTCCCTTGGATGTTCTTCCCTGCAGATGAAGAGACACGCAGACAAGAGGCATCTGGATCCTCCGTGTTTCTCTCCAGGAGATCTGGTCTGGCTTGCTTCCAAGTACGTCCGATTGAAGCTACCATCATACAAGCTGGGTCCTCGCTACATCGGGCCTTTTAAAGTCCTCAGCAAAATAAATGAGGTCTCCTACAAGCTGCAGCTCCCGGCCACGATGAGAATACCCAACTCCTTCCACGTCTCCCTGCTCAAGCCGGTTGTCCTTGGTCCCTTCTCCGCTGCTGCCAGTTCTGCTCCTCCTCCTATTGCTGATGATGACATCTATGCGGTAAGGGATATCGTGGCCATGAAAACCGTATGGGGCCGACAGTTCTTCCTGGTGGACTGGGTAGGGTATGGTCCTGAGGATAGGTCCTGGGAACTCCGGGAGAATGTGGGTACTCCCCTGATACGTGCCTTCCTGTCTCGGTTGCGGGGAGGGGGGCGTGGGGGAGGGGGTACTGTCACGCTCCCCGGCTCCCCTGTCACGCTCTCCGGCTCCCCTGCCACGCTCCCCGGCTCCCCTGCCACGCTCCCCGGCTCCCCTGCCTCGCTCCCCGGCTCCTCTGCCAGGCGTCCCCCGCTCCACAGCCTCCATGCCCCATCACCTGCGGTCCCCAGGCAGCCCGGTCCCCGCTCCCAGCGCCCGTCGGCAACTCTGCTCCAGCCCGGCTCTCCTGCCTCCTGTTCACCGCTCCCTGCTCTGGCTTCTGGCACCCGGGCCTCGCGCATGCGCATTAGGGCGCGCGCGCGGTCATTGACCCTCTCTTAATGGGCCAGTGTCCTCCAACAGGATATTGAAGAATCAGGTACAGGGTATATAGGGAGATCCTTTCCAAGTGGGCGGGGCCTGTTCTTCGTGTTTTGCTAAGCTAGGAGTCAGGTCCCCTTGTGTCTTGTGGTATACTTACCTATCTCTCTCCTAGAGCCGCTCCTGCCTCGCCAACCGGTACTGACGATACCCGAACCCCGAACGGTGACGGTCTGCCATCCCGTCAGTTCATACCACCTCCGATCCCTGTGGTGACCCGTCTTCTCGCTCCGTCGGTTCCGGACTCTGCCTGACGTCTTCTCGGCCTCCGAACCTGAGCTCCGTCACCCGGACTACCTTCAGTGACTCTGTGGTCCCAGGGACTTCTACACTCCACTCCTCTGAACGGACTGTCCTGCTACCCGTTGTGCTCCGGCTACCGGGCACCTTGCCTTCGGTGAGGTGTTCAGCCCAGTGGATCCACCTCCTGGGTCTGCCCGTCCACCTGGCCCTAACAGCAGTGAGTAGATATTAAACATTTTAAGTCAAAAAATATATTGTAAACAGATAGGATAAACAGATGTACCAGCAGCCAACATGATTATTAAAAGTGAATAAGGATTGGCGGCCCTATGCAAATAATCTAGACTAGTGGCTTAGTGCGGAACACAATTAACATAGTGTGGTAGCTGTCATGCTGTGGCTGATACATCTATATATTAAGAATGTCCTCACAGAACTCCGGTGATCCAAGTGCTTTGGCTGTCAGAAAAGTCACATGCCACCCCTCTCATATTTTTATAATAAATTCTTGTTGCATCATTAAATCTCTAATGAGTTAAATCACTGGGAACTATGATTTCTATAATTTCAGCTAACTGAAAAGATGGTAATAAATCGCAAGCTTTCGAGACTACTCAGGTTTCTTCGGGCATGAAGAGACCTGAGTAGTCTGGAAAGCTTGCTATTATTACCAGCTTTTCAGTTAGCCATTAAAAGGTATCAACCACTGAGGACTTCAGTTCTTTTAAACATTTTTTTTCCTATCTATTGGTTAATATGGTACAAAGATATATTTGACCTGTATAATTTCAGCAAGCTATATTTTATGTAGTTTGCTGGAGGAAAATTTGTGATTCTCCGGAAGAAGGAGGGGGCTGTCTCCGAAACGCATATAGAAATAAAACACTATTGACCTTCTACTGGATGTTTTCTTCACCATGGCAGCGCGTCATCCGTACCCATGCTTCCTCTTTTGGTTAAAGCTATAGTTTATGGTATATGTGATTTTGGGATGCAGTATTATTTCCCTGGGATCAAGATTTCAGAAGAACTGTACAAGCTATTGTACCGCCCCCACGCCAGCGGCTGAGCCGCTCGGGTGCGGAGCTGCAGTGGCTCGATGGGTCTCCGGATCCGGGGGGTCTGCGCAGACACTCAAATTAAAAGAAGAGGGGGACTATGTACAAAAGGGATTAGAAAGTTTGTGACGCCTCCCACGGTGTGTGGTAATGTGATGAACCACCGCTGCCGTTGGGGAGCCCGGTGACGATGGTGTGGCAGCCTGATGTTTAACCCCTCCATGTGTAGGGGGTTGTGTGTCCCGGGGCCCGTTGGATGGTTGGTGTTTGGGTGCCGTAGGGGATAGGAACAGGGAGGTTTTCAGTGTACTCACCCAGTCCAGGAATAACAACACCGACAGCTTGTAAACCAGAAATCTGAGCACCACTGCAGTATGTAGGGAGCACGCTTGGGTCCGTGCCCTTGGTTGTTGCTGTTAGCCTGTGGCCCTGTCCTTGGCACCTATGTCTCTGTATGGACCCTCGGGTATAAAACTCTTCGGGTCCCGCTCACCCAAATGGCTAACGGAGTGAGCTTGCTCTCAGGGTTCATGCGTAGGATTTCTTTGGACTGTATTGAAAAAGTCCTATCCCATCGGTGCGCTAGTACCTCGATTTTGGAGTGGGTTGGGGATGACACTTGAAGTCTTCACCCCCATCGGGTAAATTACCGGAACGCGTGACGCTACTTTCCGGTCGAGGATCCACGTACCCAGTTGTGCCCTGGCCCCTGTCCGGTGATAGCTCTCCTCGACAGTCCGTGCGCCTTGAGACTGTCCCCTGTGACCGGGGTTCCAGCTCCTACCAGGCCCAGACCAACGTCTGCCACCTAGTACTACAGGAGTCCTGCTCTGTGACCTCTCCCTCACAGAGTCACTTCACCTCCTCTCCTTTCACTCTCCACTGCTCAGCTCAACTGTCACTTCCTTCACGTTCCCCTCACCAACCCTCCATGTGGGCGACCCTATTCCCTTCAGGCCCCCCAATGGTGTGTCTGGTGGGTAAAGTGTAAAGTGTTCCTAGGATTTTGATTGGCTTAAGCTGTTAGCAACACCAAAAGACCAGGATCCATAACCAAGGAGGGGGAATACCGTGCAGAAGGGCAGATTGAACGATACCCTGCAACGACCTGATAGGCCAGAGCGTCACATTATGCTTATGTCTATTTAAAACCACTTAAAAGGCAACCTGTCAATATATGCTTCCCAAATTATGGGCAGCATGAATCAGAGCCTGTTGCACAATCACAGACAGATATGATTTTCTTCAATGATCCAGCAATTCAGAAAAAAAACTTAGTTTGAAGAACCAGCCAGGGAGGGACTAAACTACTCTGGCATTACAGCGCCACCCCTGTCCAGCCTGTTTCCACACTGCTCTAGTTGATTGACAGGTTTCTTCCATGTGTGCACAGAGGGAGAGATCTGGCAATCACCTAGAGCAGCACAGAAAGCAACTGGCTGAGGGCAGCGCCAGAAAGGTTTGTCTCCTTCTCTCTCTCTCTTCAAACAATGTACTCTCTGAAATACTGGAGCTTTTCAGAAAAAAATATACATGAATGCAAGCAGGATCTGATTAATTCTCCCAGTAGCTTGGGCAGGATGAATGAAATGACAGGTTCCTTTATAAGAGGACCAAACTAAAGCCAGTGCTATACTGGCGCTATCATGCTGATTCTATACATACCTTTAGTTGTGAGATCGGATATATAGTTTCTGAAATACAGGCAAGTAAAGTTTGTGAAATTCACCGTTATTTGATTGATAGGTGCTGCAGAATACCTAACAGGTGGGTCGGGTTTTGCTAGTTATTCCTGTCCCGTTGGCCTGCCTGTACTTCCTCCCCTCTGTCCTTCCGCCCTCTTCTCTGTCATAACAGGGACAGGGAAGGAAGGACAGTCAGGCATACAGGGGAGGGAAAAACTAGCAAACCCGACCCACCTTTTAGATATTCTGCAGCACCTATCAATTAAGTAACAGTGAATTTCACCAACTTTACTTGCCTGTATTTCAGAAACCATAAATCCAATCTCACAAATAAAGGTATGTATAGAATCAGCATGATAGCGCCAGTACAGAACTGTCTCTAGTTTACATAGCAAAATCTTTCTGGTTGGTCCTCTTTTAGGGATATTTGTATATGTATTGTACAAAAGTGGGCACTACCTCCCACCGGTGAAGGCTATACCTATTTACTGTTAAGTTTACTTTACACATTGCAATTTATTAAAATTAAAAAAAAAATAATAAAAAAAAAATAGAATGAGTATCCCAAAGGTCATGTTACCTAATTCAACTACTATAGGTGGGAAGATTGGGTTTAAACAAATACATCTTGTCAAAACTTTTTCTGGGACTTATGCTAAAAGTAAGGTAAAATATATCTTTGTACCGTGTTAGGCCCCTTTCACACGTCAGTGATTCTGGGACGTTTGTGCTTTTTTTAAACGTACCAGAATCACTGACATACGCAGACCCATTATAATGAATGGGTCTGCTCACACGTCAGTGATTTTTCACTGCACGTGTCTCCGTGCAGCATACCCGCGTGTGCGTGATTGCTGCACGGAGACATGTCCATTTTTTTCTGGCATCACTGATGTTCCACGGACCACACAGTGGTGTGGTCCGTGAAACACGTGCCAGAAAAAAACGTGCTTTTAAAATAAAAAACATTTTAACTCACCCGGCGTCCAGTGATGTCCTCTGCAGCTCATTCTCCCTGCTCCTTCTGTGCCGGCTGATTACTGTCGCGCATATTCATTATGCGCGACACAGCCGACCCGGAAGCAGCTCCTGCAGGGGTCACCGCCGGCCGGATGCTACGTCGCGGGAGGATTCAGCACCATGGACAGCGGGAGCGCGCACAGGTGAGTGAATTTCTAAGTGCAATCTCGGGCCACGGAGAACGGAGCCCGGATTGCACTTAGACAACCCACGTGTGCTGTGATTTTCGGCACACGCAGGGACATGTGCGTGTTTTACACGCCAGGAAAAACGTCTGTGTTTTTCACTGACGTGTGAAACGGGCCTTAGCCCGTAGTACTCTCTACTGGCTAACACGGTACAAAGATATATTTTACCTGTATCAAAATGGAGGATACCAGAATGTACCGTATCTCTACTGGCTAAAAGTAAGGTTATTATTCATTAAAAAAATAATAGTTAAGTTACCATAAGAAAAAAATAAAGGTTGTTCTGAATATAATGTTCAAAAATAATCAGCACCAATTCTAAATATTTTATTAGAAGATATAAACTTTTGCTAAGGAAAATATTATCATTCTATTGTCATTCAAATTCTCAACTCATTTATTGTATATTTGCTCTTTTCTGTCCAAAATTAATTAATTTGCATTTTACATAGACAGTTAAAACTAATGCTCACATTAAATCTTTATCAAATGCCAAAATGTGAATATCCATTGAACTTTGACTACTTTAACCTTAGACCTCGATAATTTCCTGCTTCGCGACTACAGATGGGCTAAGCAATTTCCATATTAATGGAGCGGCAAAAAGTGACATATTTGTAGAAAACCAATTTGCAAATTGAAGTAATTCCAAATATCCTAGTATTTTGTTAAAACAATTAAATGTAGCAAGTTATTGATTATTTTCCTATTTTAAGTGCCGTGTGTAATCAGCCAGATGTAACCGCAGAGAGATTCTCAGCTTACATTAAAGAGAATGCAATGGATGTTATCGTTTTCATTATCAAAACCGTTGGCAGGCTGTGAAGAAGTATCACCTGGTGTACCTAATATTACCGCTAAACAAAGAAGGAAGAAAAGAGATGGGATTAATTATATTTGAAAAAAGGACTTTAATTTTTTATAATGTTTTATTTTTAACACACATTAACCCCTTCGCCCCCCGACGATTTTCCATTTTTCGTTTTCGTGTTTTCCTCCCCTTTTTCCAAGAGCCATAACTTTTTTTTCTTTTTCTGGCAATATAGCCATATGTGGGCTTGTTTTTGGTGGGACGAGTTGTACTTTTAAATGATATTATTCTTTCAGCCACATATTGTATTAGAAAACTGGGAAAAAATTCCAAAAAGTGCAACTGCACGATTGTTTTTTTATTCACCATGTAAAACTGATCTGCCAATATGATTCCCCAGATCAGAACCAGTGCATAGACACCAAACGTATAGTTTTACTTTTATCTAAGTGGTGAAAAAAACTCAGAAATTTGTAAAAAAAAGATTTGCGCTTTTCTCATAAATTTCTGAGACCCGTAGCGTTCTTATTTTGTCAGATCTGGGGTTCAGTGATTGTTTATTTTTTGCTTCTTTACTAGTGTTGAGCGGACCCGGATCCGCAAAATCCGGATCCGCACGGTTTGAGCACCCGATCCGAGTCCGACCAGTACCCGGGATTCGGGGTTAACGATCCGGATCCGTTTTTTTTTTTTTTCTCTCTCTCTCTCTCATCTGGATAGATGCAAGGTTTTCATCGCCTGTTATTGCATTTATTGCAATGATGCAGCGATAAAAAAAAACGTAATTCTGGAGATTTGAATTCTTTTTTCTCACTATGCCCTTTGCCAATTAGATTTATTGATTTTATATTTTGATAGATCGGACATTTCTGAACATGGTGATACCAAATGTGTTTGTTGTTTTTTTTTTAATTGCTTTATTTTCCATGAGGCAAAAGGGGGGTGAATTGAACTTTTACGGGGTTTTTTTATTTTTCATATTTTTAAAAACTTTTTTTTTACTTTTTATTTAATTTACTAGCCCCCTTAGGAGACTTAAAGCCTGCACTGTCCAATCGCTTCTGTTGTTCAGAGGAATGCTTCAACATCTATTGACTGTACATTTTGGCTGATCAAATTAACTGACAAGGAAAAACCACAGGAGCCTGCATTAAAGGGACAGACACAGTCTTAGGGTGGTGTCACACACAGCGACGACGACAACGACGTCGCTGCTACGTCACCATTTTCTGTGACGTTGCAGTGACGTCCCGTCGCTGTCGCTGTGTGTGACATCCAGCAACGAGCTGGCCCATGCTGTGAGGTCGCCGGTTGTTGCTGAATGTCCTGCTTCATTTTTTCGTCGTCACTCTCCCGCTGTGACACACACATCGCTGTGTGTGACAGCGAGAGAGCGACGAAATGAAGCGAGCATGGAGCAGGAGCCGGCGTCTGGCAGCTGCGGAAAGCTGTAACCACTGTAAACATCGAGTAACCAAGGGAAGACCTTTCCCTGGTTACCCGATATTTACCTTCGTTACCAACCTCCGCCGCTCTTGCTGCTAGTGCCGGCTCCTGCTCTGTGCACATGTAGCTGCAGTACGCATCGGGTAATTAACCCTATGTGTACTGTAGCTAGGAGAGCAAGGAGCCAGCGCTAAGCAGTGTGCGCGGCTCCCTGCTCTCTGCACATGTAGCGATGTTATGATCGCTGCTGCATCGCTGTGTTTGACAGCTAAGCAGCGATCATAACAGCGACTTACAAGGTCGCTGTTACGTCACAGAAAATGGTGACGTAACAGCGATGTCGTTGTCGCTGTCGCTATGTGTGAACCCAGCTTTAGGTACGTTCAAGGTCTTAAAGGAGATTATTATACACTTCATCCGGATCATATCTAATAGGTCAAAAAACATAGCCACTGCAAGGACCTTTAGCTGAGGCCCCCTATTTTGGAATTTTTGTCAGCCTAATAAAAATCTACGGAAAGTTTATAACTATTGGAACTGACAGCCTGAATCTCAGGGTCTATGTACAAAGCAGGCTGTCAATCAAAGTGTAGTGATTACTGTGTAGTTAACGGTAAATGTAAATGCTCCATGCGCCTCCTCGATAACTGAAAAGGATCAGCTATGCAGAGGATATAAGGTCATTTTACCACTGTAGCCATTCTTCCAGTAAGGCAGCCAAGCAAGATTTTAATAATATTTTTCTGTAGATTAACCCTGTATTTGTGTGTACATAGCATTTTTGGTCATGACAGGTTCCATTTAAGCATGTATCTTTGTGTATCAATTTAAATTTTAGTCAAACATTGCATACACCCACCTCCCTGCATACTTGACTGACTACTTTCTCCATCAATTTTTCTGTCCCTGCACTAGAAGTAAGAACAAACTTCCCAACATGTGTTTTATCTATGTGACCGGTGGGGAATCAGAAGTGCACCCAGCTTCTTTATATATTAAGATTTGAATGACATCTATAGTGGTTAACTCTATTCAGTCATTGATATGAACAGAAGCAGCTAGGAAAAAGTCCAGCATTTCATGTATATTTAGTGACTACTCTAACTTTACTTCCAACACATGTAAATAACTAAACAAAAGAGGAACCGTGAATCAGAGAACAATAGCATGTTTAGAAGTAGAGGTACATGTCAATATACACTGATCAAAAATATAAACGCAACACTTTTGTTTTTGCTCCTATTTTTCATAAGCTGAACTCAAAAGATCTAAGACTTTCTCTATGTACAAAAGGCCTTTTTTTTCTCAAATATTGTTTATTAATTTGTCTAAATCTGTGTTAGCGATCACTTTGCCGAGATAATCCATTCACATCACAGGTGTGGCATATCAAGATGCTGGTTAGACAGCATGATTATTGCACAGGGGTGCCTTAGGCAAGTTTTGAAGGAGCGTTTAAGTGGCATCCTGACTTCAGGAACGTCCACCAGAGCTGTTGCCCATAAATTGAATGTTCACCATAAGCAAACTCCAAAGGTGTTTCAATGAATTTGTCTGACACTGGCCACCCGGACAGGTGCTGCAACAATCAGTTTGCATAACCAAAGAATTTCTGAACAAATTGTCAGAAACTGACTAAAGGGGGTGTTACACGCAGCAATATCGCTGGTGAAAGCACCCGCCTCCGTCGTTTGTGCGTCACGGGCAAATCGCTGCCTGTGGCGCACAAAATCGTTTGGAGCTGTCATATGTACTTACCTGCCTAGCGACGTCGCTGTTGCCGGCGAACTGCCTCATTTCTAACGGGGGCGGTTCGTGCAACGCCACAGCAACGTCACTAAGCAGCCGACCAATAGAAGCGGAGGGGCGGAGATGAGCGGGACATAACATCCCGCCCACATGCTTCCTTCCTCATTGCCGGCGGCCACAGGTAAGCTGCAGTTCGTCGTTCCAGAGATGTCACACGTAGCGATGTGTGCTGCTTCGGGAACGACGAACAGCCTGCGTGCTCAACAATCAACGATTTTTTAAATATGAACGACGCGTCAGCGATAGATGATAAGGTGAGTATTTTCCATTGTTAAGGGTCGTTTCTTGCTGTCACACGCAATGACGTCGCTAACGATGCCGGATGTGCGTGACCTCGGTAATATATAGTTAGATCCGTCGTTGCGTGTAACGAGGCCTTTAGGGAAGCTCATCTGCTGGTCATCATCCTCATCAGGGTCTTCATCTAACTGTTTGTCATTATAACTGAGGAGTGGAGAAAATATATCCAGCTCACCCTGAGATCCATCCACTCTCTCGGCGGTATAGAAGCAAATGATCCCACCGCTGCCCACTTGTGAAGAACAGGTTTAAGAGCCAAGTGCTCGAAATGCGTCTGGTGTGCGGTTTTGAGCATGAATATTTTTCCCTAGACCTGATGTTATTATAGAAAAGTTTGGATAATGTGAACTGTGGTTTTACTAATTTTTCATTAACCCCTTAACGACCCATGACGTACTAGATACGTCATGGATCGTGTTCCGGTAAGCCCCGCCCCCTGCCGCCGGCAGGCGGCGGCGAGACGCGCACATATCAGCTGTTATCAACAGCTGATATGTGTGCCTGCTAGCCGCGGGTGGAATCGCTTCCACCCGCGGCCATTAACCCCTTACATTTCGCTGCCAAAGTCTTGGCAGCGATATGTATATCGGCGCCGCCATGACAGTGACTTACCCCGCCCCCGCCGGAAGTCACGTGACATGATCACGTGACTTTCGGCGGTTGCCATGGTAGCACAGGGTCATGTGATGACGCCTGTGGCTAACATGAGTCACTTCCTCTCAATGCCGGAATACAGCTGGCATTGAAAGTGAAGCAGCAAATCTGCAGTTCTCAGCTCTGTAGCTGAGATCTGAAGATTGTGCAAAGCGATCGGATTGCTGATCGCAATAGCCCCCTAGGGGGACTAGTAAAATAAAAAAAAAAGTTTTAAAAATTAAAAAAAAATAAAAAAACCTAAAAGTTCAAATCACCCCCCTTTCACCCCATTGAAAATTAAAGGGTTAAAAAAATAAAAAATACACACATATTTGGTATCGCCGCGTTCAGAAATGCCCAATCTATCAAAATATAAAATCAATGAATCTGATCAGTAAACGGCGTAGCGGCAAAAAAATTCCAAACGCCAAAATTACGTTTTTTGGTCGCCGCAAATTTTGCGCAAAATGCAATAACAGGCGATCAAAACGTAGCATCTGCGCAAAAATGGTACCGTTAAGAACGTCAGGTCAAGACGCAAAAAATAAGTCATCACTGAGCCTCAGATCCTGAAAAATGAGAACGCTACGGGTTTTGGAAAATGGCGCAAAACGTGCGCCACTTTTTTCGGACAAGCTTGTGAATTTTTTTTAACCCCTTAGATACAAGTAAACCTATACATGTTTGGTGTCTATAAACTCGCACCGACCTGAGGCATCATACCCACACATCAGTTTTACCATATAGTGAACACGGTGAATAAAATATCCCAAAAACTATTGTACAATCCCACTTTTTTGCAATTTTTCCGCACTTGGAATTTTTTTGCCGTTTTCCAGTACACTATATGGTAAAAATTATGGTTTCATTTAAAAGTACAACTCGTCCCGCAAAAAACAAGCCCTCATATGGCAAGATTGATGGAAAAATAAAAAAGTTACGCCTCTCGGAAGAAGGGGAGCAAAAAACAAAAACGCAAAAACGGAAAGTGCCCGGGGGCTGAAGGGGTTAAAAGCTGAATTTTATCACAAGCTGGAAGCTGGATCATTCTTCCTTCAACTGATTTGAGTGGACAAATGCTCACAAATTGGTAGCATCTCACACAGTGGAGAGGTGTTCTCTTCATGGATGAATCCCAGTTTTCACTATACAGGGCAAATGGCAGACTGGCAAATGGTGGTGACACCAGATCACGAGATACTAACTGGTTGTCAGAAACTCAATATTCAATATTCAATATTCAAAAATATGAAACTCAAATTTCAAAAAAGATTATACAGCTATTCTGAAATGGATTTACAATCTAATTTCACCATCCTCATCACGTCTAAGATATCTATCTAATAGTGTATGCCCCTATTTGCACCTTTTTCATGTAACTAACTACTCACCCCAATGTAACTTCAAGCACAGCAATTATAAAAATGAACAATTGGATTAGACATGTGACATTTAAAGATAAACACAACTTGCAATTTTTAATAAATGTTCTTAGCATATTGGTGGTTTCTTGGCTTTTATACCCTGAACATAAACCTGCTTTAATTTAAAGGAATGTCTGAAGTGTCTATTAGAAGGTAATAATCGACTTCTGAATACTGTTTTTTTTCCTATACACTAATGTTCTCTTCACACATAAATCCAATAAAAATTGATTGTTACAAAAAGCTGTTGTGCAGCTGAAATACTAACAAATTAGGAATGACACTTGTCAACTTCAGTCTTCAGCTTTGTGGCAAGTTTAATGAACTTCAAAAGACTTGGCTAATCCCTCAGAGTCTTCTCATGTGTTTGATCACACTCTTGCTGGTAAGTATGTTAGATGTCATCCAGAAACATAAAACCATATACATGATTGCTTTGAGTGTTTTCTTTAAGATATGAAGCAATAAATTTACTTTTAATCTGGTGCTTTATCATCTTAGTAAGTCATTATAAAATAGTGATACATGTAATACTTTTTAAGTAATTTATTAACACATTTTAATCAATTATGTTCGCAAATAAGAAAATAGTTTACAAAGAGATATATACGTAGATAGATATTATGGGTGATGTATCAGAGGTGACAAAAAAAGACTGTTGGAATGACCAAAAAAATGGGAACTTGCTCCAAAGCCCTAATTTATGCCAGTCGTTTGTCAATTAACAAAAGAAGCTATGTTTGAGAATTGACGATTGCCATGTTTCACTTTTTCCATTTTAAAATTAGATGGTATGGCAACCAGCCTGAAACAATTAGATCTTAGAATCGCCATTGTCACAGGGTATGTAATGACAGGACAGGGGCCCCTAGGCTGGCCCTCAGACTCGAGACTCTGCGCTGTCCCTTATCTCGGAGGTAGGCTTGATGGTAGCCAGGTCTGAGCCATCAGCGTGACCCTGACTCCTGTCCTAGCCCTGATCTTACTCCCCCTCTCCTCCAACCTTGGGGCATACCGGAAAACAATTAAAAAAAATGACACGGACAAGGGAGAATGGAAACTCGTACACACTGCACTCAAAATACACAGGAGAGACAATATGTGTACAAGGGAACAACAAAAAAGGGAAGAAAGTAATGCACAACAGGGGAACGTTCACACCACTCAAAGCACAACACAGATCACTATAAACAAGTGACTGGGATAGCTGGAGCTTATGCTGAAGCTATCATTGGCGCATACTGGAAGAAGGCCATGCTTTAAGTGGGAAGGAGGCAGCTGCATGTGCCAATTATCAACCTGAGCTCTTAGTTCCTGCTCTCTAGTCTGCAGGAATTAACTCCTGCTGAAGACCAGTGAACCTGCATCAGCCGACGCCTGGCTCTGGCTGAACAATTCAGAAGCTTTAAGTTGCTTGACAGACTCTGTGGTATGAACAAAGTCTGACGATGCCATGCCACCAGGTTTGTGCAGAGCCGAACATCGCACAGCCATATTCTGGGCTAAATGGTTGGCATACCAGGAAGTTTCTCTCTATCAGAGTGGATTAGGTTCAAAACTATCTACAAAGAGCAAAGCAAGTACTTTATAAACCAGAACAAGAATAAATCCAGGGTGATTTGGCCACTAACTACAACTAGAAGGTCTTTCATTATCATAGGAACTTCAAGACACAACAGTGTCCATGTCATTGCCCATGCTGATGATGGTGGCTTCCACCCAAGCTGGCAATCCCCTTATCCTTTCTCATAGTGTGAGCCATGTTTGAGAATAAGACTTGGGCTAATTGTCAACTTTATGGTGACGCTATATCTCAACATAATAAACGTTAATGTGGCACTCCTGACCCGGTCAGACGTCACTGAGTACTGCACTCATGCTGGGACAGTACTTCCAGGTAATCCTAAGGACCAGAACGAGGTGTGTACGCACAGACACATAGCAACCAGTTCTCCCACACCAGTAGATGGGACCCTTGGGCAGTCTCCGGAGGGGTCTGGCCTTCAAATCTTATCAAGGGGTTTAGCAGAGGTTGTCAGGAAAGAAGGGAGATAACCAGTCTGGTGGTGGTAAGCGGCGGTCGCGAGGTAGATATGCGCGCGGTCACTAGTCAGACCCTGCACGAGGTAGTAACGGTTAGTGGGGGAGAACGGTCACCTGGTCAGTCAGCACGAGGTTGCCGGTGACTAGCCACGCACGGGGTACAGGTCTCTAGAGCAGACTCCAGTTTAACGACCTGCTAAACCTGCCGGTGAGGGGAACTACAGGTACCTCACCAACCACACAGAGTCCGAGCCTCAGCAGCAACGCAGAGACCCATAAGGAGACAGAGCCTGAAGCCATCTCACTTGGTCCATGCTGCCAAACACAGGGGAGAAAAGGCAGTAGCAACTCCCTGGATAGACCCCCATGGTACTCCACATCAGGGGGTTATCCAAACACAGAGTGCTAGGAAGGCGAGCTAACAGGTTACCCTCACACTGACCCGAAGGAGCCCTTGTCCTATCTGGTTTATCACAGCAACGCCCGGGTCATCTCACCACAACACCTGAAGTGAGTAAAAACCAGTTGAAAGACTTTTTGGACTGAGCCTGTGTTATTCCGAGACCAGCTATCCTGCTCACCTGAGCCCCTGGAGCCTACCTCACTCACGGGAGGCTACATCATCTGGCTGCAGACCCCATCAGCCCCAGACGCTCGTAAAACCTGCAGCGGCGGTCATCCACATCCCTGACTGCAAGCCGTGAGTGGCATCATGACAGATAGAAAATCTGACATTACCTGTTTGCCATATGAAACAAGCCCTGTGGTGTCCCTGAACAGGATCGGCACCCCTGGGGCACCACATCTTACATTGGCGTCATGATGAACAGGATCGACACTCCTGGGGCGTCACATTAACATGGTCATATTGTGACCCCATTGCCCTCAAGCCGGATTTCCTGCAATGTCCATTTTGCTTTTACCGTAAGCCCCAGCCTTTTTTAATGGAGCCTCCCTAACTGACTTGTAATTAGGGCCTGGATTGTAAATGATGGTAAACAAATACCAATGGACTTGCTATATCATTGATTAGTGCGTGTTACCAGTAATTTAACTATAGTTTATCTGACCATTAAAAAAGTAGAATAAATGAAAAGTGCAAATCTTCCTTGACTGCATTGCAAAGGCAAAGAAACTAGAAAATCCAGTCATGTAATATATACAAAATGAAATACAATATTTTTATATGTTAAATTGTACTAATGTTAAATTGACTACAAAATTGAAGTTTTAGTGGATTTTGATGAGCTTACCTGTCATGATAATGAGCCTTCACTGAGGCAGGCGCCTACCCTTATCTCTGGGGCCTAGACCTACAAAATTAACTCAGAAGAGATAGGAGCTAGCTTATTTCTATACTAATTAGAAAAGCCTTGGAAAGAAGGGAGAAGGGCAAGGCCAAGATGACGGCAGACCCATCACAAACTTCTAACAAAGTGAAACAAATGGGAAGAGAATATCTGTGACTGTAATGCAAAAGTTAACCTGAAAATGCATAGGACCCTGTGAGCAATAAGGTAAATTCTAGTGATGAGCGAGCATGCTTGTTACTACTCAGTACTCGCACGAGTATCACTGTACTCGGTCTACTCGGCGGGGACCGAGTAATCTCGCGATACTCGTGCTGTACTCGTGGTCTTCATTTCTGCATGTTGGCGCTCTTTTGAGAGCCAGCCCTCATGCAGGGATTGGCTGGCAGACCACTGCAATGCCACAGCCCTGTTAGTTGTGGAATTGCAGTGATTGGCCGGCCTGGACAGCGTGACCGAGCCTTTATACCGGCGGGCGCGCTGTGCTCTGCTCACAGCTATCCAGACAGTCAGTGCAGGGAGAGTGTCGCTGCTTCAGGGAAAGGTTTGCGGCCCTTTATAGCTATTTCCGTAGCAGGGCTGCAAACAGTGTGACCAGAAGTCCGTCTCAGGACTATTCTAGTTGTATACAGGCAGGCAGGGTATAGCCAGGTCGGAGTACAGTAGCAGAGTCCTTCTCAGGACTATTGTTGCTGTATACAGGCAGGGTATAGCCAGGTTGGAATACAGGCTAGTGACCAAAAGAGTCCTTGTCAGGACTATTGTAGCAGTATACAGGCAGGCAGGCAGGCAGGCAGAGTATATAGCCATTCCTAGTGGTGACCGTATACCAGCCTTCATCATATCTGGGGCTGGTGTACACAGTCTAAAACAGTCCTGATAGTGTCAGACTTCTCAGCAATTGTCGCTCCTAAAAACCTGTTAGGTTCTTAGTGCGTCCGTGCTTGCATTTAAAAACCGCACGTGTGTGCCTGTCGGTGGCAGCGTACAGGTGCACTTGTGTGTGTTTTTACCAAACTATTATATAACGCACAAGTGTAGTGTATAATACACGTCAGTCAGCAGTGGCTGATAGTGTCAGAGTTCTCGTCATTAATTTTTTCTCCTAAAACCTGTGTTAGGTTCTTAGTGCGTCCGTGCTTGTATTTAAAAACCGCACGTGTGTGCCTGTCGGTGGCAGCGTACAGGTGCACGATTTGCACAAACTTTGATATAACGCCCAAGTCTAGTGAATACACGTCAGCACAGCATTGCAAAATGCGCAAGGGCGTTGGCAAGGAACAAGGAAGTGGACGTGATGGTGGTGCAGGCAGAGGCCGAGGTCGTGGGCAAGCTCTAATTTTGCCACAACAAAGGGCCACATCTAGTCGCTCGCACGTCCTGTCCCAAATTCTTGGGGACCGCAGCAGTACACCGCTCTTGAACCAAGACCAGTGTCAACAGGTTGTTAGTTGGATAGCGGATAATGCTTCCAGTCAGATTGGCACCACCACAAACACTCTGTCTTCCACACGGTCAAGTGTCAGTAGCCGTGATACTGCACCGCACATTTCAGAACCTGATCCTCCTTCCTACCACAAGGCTGAGTACACGTCCTCGAACATTAATGATCCCACACTTGGACACTCGGAAGAGCTGTTCACGTTTCCATTCGCACATTCTGGCCTCTCGCCAGCTCATGTTGAAGTGGGTCATGAGGAGATCGTATGTACAGATGGCCAAATATTTGAGCAGCCACGTTCTCACGAAGTTGGCAACGTGTCTCAACAAGGGGTGGACGATGATGAGACACAATTGTCAGGAAGTCAGGAGGAGGAGCAGGGTGCGGAAGAGGAAGACGACGTGGTGGATGATCCAGTAACTGACCCAACCTGGCAGGAGGATATGCAGAGCGAGGACAGCAGTGCACAGGGGGAGGGAGGCGTAGCATCCCAACAGGCAGTAAGAAGCAGGGTGGTGGCTCCAGGCAGAAGTCAGGCAACCGTTCCCCGGAACAACAACACGACACAAGGTGCCTGTACAAATGTTAGGTCCTCCCGAGTCTGGCAGTTTTTTAAGTTGGATCCAGATGATTCTAAAAAGGCCATTTGCAACACCTGCCGTGCCAGTATCAGCAGGGGTACCAAAACTAGCAGCCTGACCACCACCAGCATGATCAGGCACATGTCAGCCAAGCACCCGACTTTGTGGGAAGTACAACAGAGTCGAGGAGCAGTGCTTGCAAATGTCACTGCTACGTCTTCGCTGGTTGTGCATGCGAGCCAATCCCCTGTCCATGCTGCCTGCGAACAAGCCTCCTCCGGTCCTGCACCTGCAGTTGCCTACGCAGAAATAACACCATCATCAAGCACGTCCTTGTCCCAGCGCAGCGTTCAGTTATCCATTCAGCAAACCTTTGAACGCAGGCGCAAATACACTGCCAACACCCCACATGCCACAGTTCTAAATGCTAACATTTCGCGACTGCTTGCGCTGGAAATGTTGCCTTTTAGGCTGGTGGAGACAGAAGCATTCCGCGACCTGATGGCGGCAGCTGTCCCACGTTACTCGGTCCCCAGCCGCCACTATTTCTCCCGGTGTGCCGTCCCCGCGTTGCATAACCACGTGTCACAAAACATCACACGTGCCCTGAACAACGCTGTTTCACCCAAAGTCCACCTAACCACAGACACGTGGACAAGTGCTTGTGGGCAAGGCCGCTACATCTCGTTGACGGCACACTGGGTTAATATTGTGGAAGCTGGGACCCAGTCTGAGCGAGGGACGGAACACGTCCTTCCCACACCAAGGTTTGCAGGCCCTACCTCAGTCAGTGTTTCACCCACACTCTACAGCTCCGGAATGTCATGCTCTTCAGCCTCCTCCTCCTCCTGCGCATCCTCATCCACTGTACCCTCCACACCAGTCCCAAGCTGGAAGCACTGCAGCACTGCCTCGGCGAAGCGGCAACAGGCTGTGCTGAAGCTAATCTGCATAGGTGACAAACCCCACAATGCAGAAGAGCTGTGGACAGCTCTGAAACAGCAGGCAGATCACTGGCTCACACCTCTGAACCTAAAGCCAGGAAAGGTCGTGTGTGACAATGGCCGGAACCTGGTGGCGGCTTTGAGGCAAGGCCAGCTGACACATGTTCCATGCGTGGCCCATGTGCTCAACCTCGTGGTTCAGCGGTTTCTAAAGTCATACCCAGAGCTGTCTGATCTGCTGGTAAAAGTTCGCCGCCTGTCTGCACATTTTCGAAAGTCACCTACTGCTTCAGCCAGCCTTGCCGGCTTTCAGCGCAGTTTGCATCTTCCGGCTCACAGACTGGTGTGTGATGTCCCCACGCGTTGGAATTCAACTCTGCACATGTTGGTCAGGATATGTGAGCAGAAGAGGGCAGTTGTTGAGTATCTGCATCACCTAAACCGTCGGGAAATGGGTCAAACTCCACACATAACACCTGAGGAGTGGAGATGGATGTCCGACCTATGTACCATCCTCCAAAACTTTGAGGACTCCACCAAGATGGTGAGTGGTGATGACGCCATTATTAGCGTCACCATACCGCTACTCTGCCTTCTAAAACGGTCTCCGCTCAAAACCAAACATGATGCATTGCAGGCGGAGCGCGATGAGTTGCAGCAAGAAACAGTAGTGGGTGTGGGTGATAACACACAGCCCAGCCTCGTCTCATCACAACGTGCAGTGGAGGACTATGACGAGGAGGAGGATGAAGACATGGAGCAAATCTCCGGCCAAATTGAGGATATGACATGCACACCAGTCATATCCTCGGTTCAGCGTGGCTGGCCAGAGGACAGGGTAGATGAGGAGGAGGAGGAGGAGAAGGAGGACAGCATGTTCAGTCAACGTGTTGGTCAGGCTACTGAAGTCCTGGCTGTTAAGAGTCTGGCGCACATGGCTGACTTTATGGTAAGCTGCCTGTCTCGTGACCCTCGCGTTAAGAACATCTTGGCCGACAATCATTACTGGTTGGTAACACTGTTAGACCCACGCTACAAGGAGAACTTTATGTCTCTTATTCCCGAGGCGGAGAGGTCAACCAAAATGCAGCAGTTCCGGAAGGCCATAGTCACGGAAGTAGGCAAAGCATTCCCCTCACAAAACGCTAGCGGCATAGGTCAGGAATCAGTGGACAACCAAGGCGTACAGCCGAGAGAGGCACAAGTCCAATCCGCCAGAGGTAGGGGAACAGTCTTTAAGATGTGGGACAGTTTTCTCAGCCCCTCACGTACCACAGGCCCTGAGGTGCGGGGTAGTGCCACAAGAAATCCTAAGTTTGCCCAGATGCTCAAGGAGTACCTTGCAGATCGAACAACTGTACTCCGACATTCCTCTGTGCCTTACAATTATTGGGTATCCAAGGTGGACACGTGGCATGAATTGTCTCTCTACGCCTTGGAAGTCCTGGCCTGCCCTGCCGCTAGCGTTTTGTCAGAGCGTGTTTTTAGTGCCGCAGGTGGAATCATTACAGATAAACGCACCCGCCTGTCAACTGAAAATGCTGACAGGCTGACTCTGATCAAGATGAACAAGGGTTGGATTGGGCCAGACTTCACCACACCACCAGCAAATGAGAGCGGAATTTAAAGTTTGTAACGGGAATTTGCCATGTACCTCCAGTCACCCATGGGTACACACTTCTGGACTTTGGATAATCGCTGGACTGCTCCTCCTTCTCCTCATGCGCCACCATGATGACCGTTACAAGAGTTAGGCCTTTGTTTCAGGTATACCCCCAGTGGTAAATTTTTTCGCCCATTCTTTGCAGAATGGACATTACAACGACAGGAGACCCGCTCCTTTGCAATGGGAACAATGTTTTGAGGCCCTCATGCACGTCTCTATCCAGGGACAACGTGGAGCCTCCCAATTTTTGGCTGCCCTGCCAAAGGGCTATACTACAAAAGACCCACTTCCTGACAATGGACACTTAATGTTTTGAGGCCCTCATGCACGTCTCTATCCAGGGACAACGTGGAGCCTCCCAATTTTTGGCTGCCCTGCCTAAGGGCTATACTACAATAGACCCACTTCCTTCCAATGGGCACTTCAGGTTTACAGGCCCTCATGCACGTCTCTATCCAGGGACAACGTGGAGCCTCCCAATTTTTGGCTGCCCTGCCTAAGGGCTATACTACAATAGACCCACTT
Source organism: Anomaloglossus baeobatrachus (assembly GCF_048569485.1). Lineage (NCBI taxonomy): Eukaryota > Metazoa > Chordata > Amphibia > Anura > Aromobatidae > Anomaloglossus > Anomaloglossus baeobatrachus. Next base: position 232,774,960 of record NC_134359.1, on the reverse strand, counting down.
CCTTCCAATGGGCACTTCAGGTTTACAGGCCCTCATGCACGTCTCTATCCAGGGACAACGTGGAGCCTCCCAATTTTTGGCTGCCCTGCCTAAGGGCTATACTACAATAGACCCACTTCCTTCCAATGGGCACTTCAGGTTTACAGGCCCTCATGCACGTCTCTATCCAGGGACAACGTGGAGCCTCCCAATTTTTGGCTGCCCTGCCTAAGGGCTATACTACAATAGACCCACTTCCTTCCAATGGGCACTTCAGGTTTACAGGCCCTCATGCACGTCTCTATCCAGGGACAACGTGGAGCCTCCCAATTTTTGGCTGCCCTGCCTAAGGGCTATACTACAATAGACCCACTTCCTTCCAATGGGCACTTCAGGTTTACAGGCCATCATGCACGTCTGTATGCAGGGGCATTGGTGAACCTCACAATTTTGGACTGCCCTGGCAAAGGAAAATACTACAAAGACTCACTTCCTCAAAATGGGCACATTAGACTCAGAGGCCTTTATGTACGTCTCTTCTCAGGGACATCGGAGTGCCACACAATGTTTTACGTAAAATCTTTCATGTAGTAATCTCAAAAAGTAACATACATTAGCTCTATCTCACTATTGGTTTTGTGCCCTTAACATTTCCGCCATGAAAATTCATTTTGGTGTCATTTTGGAAGGTTTTCTGGTGAGTCCGTAAAAATGGCGTAAAACGCGGACTAAATTGTTCACAGCTGTGACTTTTGAGTGATAAATGCTTCAAGGGGTCTTCCCCATGCTGTTGCCATGTCATTTGAGCACTCTTCGGAGACTTTTGTGCCATTTTTAGGGTTTCTACATGCTGCCGGTGGTCATTTCACAAAAATACTCGGGTCTCCCATAGGATAACATTGGGCTCGTTGCTCGGGCCGAGTACACGAATATCTTGGGAGGCTCGGCCCGAGCTTCGAGCACCCGAGCTTTTTAGTACTCGCTCATCACTAGTAAATTCACATAAATCTTTAATATTTCAAATTGTATGTATTGTATGTATACATTTGAGATGCACACTTTAATCATAGCATATCAGCTTAACTTAGATAGATAGATAGATAGATAGACTGTTATTGATCCCATTTTTTCATGAGCTAAACTCAAAGATCTTAAGGCTGCTTTACACGAGACGATCTATCGTGCGATAGATCGTCGGGGTCACGGTTTTTGTGACGCACATCCGGAATCGCTTGCAACGTCGGGCTGTGTGACACCTCCGAGCGACGCAGTATCGCTCACAAATCGTGAGTCGTGTACTCGTCGCTCGGTTCATAATCTCGTTTAATTAAAATGGCGCCGTTTGCTCATCGTTCCCAGGGTAGCACACGCCGCTCCATGTGACACCCCGGGAACGATGAACAGCAGCTTACCTCCGTCCCGCGGCACCCGCCGGCTATGCAGAGGGAAGGAGGTGGGCGGGATGTTTACGTCCCGCTCATCTTCGCCCCTCCGCTTCTATTGGCCGGCCACTGTGTGACGTCGCTGTGACGCCGAACATCCCTCCCCCTTCAGGAAGAGGATGGTCGCTGTCCACAGCGACGTCGCACAGCAGGTAAGTGCGTGTGACGGGGGTTAACGACTTTGTGCGCCACGGGCAACTAATTGGCGGGTACGATCGATCGTGAAATTGCACGATAGATCGTACCGTGTAAAGCAGGCTTTAGACTTTTTCTATGTACAAAAGGCCTTTTTCTCTCAAATATTGTTAACCATTGTGTCTAAATCTGTGTTATTGAGCACTTCTCCTTTGCTGAGATTATCCATCCACCTCAAATGTGTGGCATATCTAGATGCTGTTAAGAAATTATGATTATTGCACAGGTGTGCCTTAGGGCGGCTTTGCACGTTGTGACATCGCAAGCCGATGCTGCGATGTCGCACGCGATAGTCCCCGCCCCCGTCGCAGGTACGATATCGTGTGATAGCTGGCGTAGCGAAAATTATCGCTACGCCAGCTTCACACGCACTCACCTGCCCTGCGACCGTCGCTGTGGCCGGCGACCCACCTCCTTCCTAAGGGGCGGGTCGTGCGGCATCATAGCGACGTCACACGGCAGGCAGCCAATAGCGGCGGAGGGGCGGAGATGAGCAGGATGTAAACATCCCGCCCACCTCCTTCCTTCCGCATATCCTACGGAAGCCGCGGTGACGCCGGTAGGAGATGTCCCTCGCTCCTGCGACTTCACACACAGCGATGTGTACTGCCGCAGGAACGAGGAACAACATCGGACCGTCGCGTCAGCGTAATTATGGATTACGCCGATGCTGCACCGATGATACGATTACGACGATTTTGCGCTCGTTAATCGTATCATCTAGGCTTTACACAGTACGATGTCGCATGTGATGCCGGATGTGCGTCACTTTCAATTTGACCCCACCGACATCGCACCTGCGATGTCGTAGTGTGCAAAGCCCGCCTTAGGCTGGCCACAATAAAAGGCAACTTTAAAATGTGCAGTTTTATCACAGAGCACAATGCCACAGATGTCACAAGTTTTGAGGCAGTGTGTAATTGGCCGCTGACTGCAGGAATATCCACCAGAGCTGTTGCCTGTAAATTGAATGTTCATTTCTCTACCATAAGGCTTTGTGCGCACTGGAAAATGGAATTTTCTCAAGAAAATTCCGCAGGCATTGAAAGATTACCGCACCCGCGGTAAAAAACCGCGGCAAACCGCACCTGAAAACCGCATGTGGTTTGCCGCGGTTTGCTGCGGTTTTACCGCGGTACTGTTCGCGGTATTGTCGCGGTTTTGCCACATGTGTTTTATTGCATTCAATGCAATAAAGCACATTAAAAAAAAAAATCATTTCCTTCTGAGATAGATAGTAGATAGATAAATAAATAGACAGATAGAAGAATAGATAGAGGGATAGATAGATAGATAGAGGACAGATCACTGCATTTCTCACGGTCGGTAGTGAGTTCACATTACCAGCCGTGGGAAATGTCCTGTGGTTACCTCTGCTGTCTCGCTGCGAGGCTGCATTCAGCGCTGTGTGTCTGTGTCAGTCGCGGCTGGATGTAAGCAGCGCAGGACCTGTGGATTACGCCGGAGCTGTGTGTTTCGGGGTGGTTAATAAACAGGTGAATGAGGCTTTTTTGTGTTTTATTTAAAATAAAGGATTTTTCTGTGTGTTTTTTCACTTTACTTACTGGTTGATCATGTCAGCTGTCTTATAGACGCTGCCATGATCAAGCCTGGACTTAGTGGTGGCGATCCGCCACCATTAACTCCTTATTACCTGGATCGCCACTGCATCATGGCATCTAGAAGAGCTGGGGACACTCTGGTACTACCGCATAATGCATGCGACAGTCCCGGGGCAGCTGCGGCTGATATTGTCTGGTGCGGGAGGGGGGAGGGAGTCGGGGGATATTAACCCTGCCCCTTGCCCTCCCCAGCCTGATAATACCGGGCTACCGCTGAGTGTTTACCTCGGCTGGACGGTAAATATACAGCAGAGCCCACGTGTTTTTTTTCTATATTTCTGTTTGATTTCTATGTGTATTCTATATGTCTGTGTCTGTGTTCTATGTCTGTGATGTATGTGTGAGAGTGTGATCCGTGCGTGTTTACTCTCTGCACGGCTTCCTCTTCCTGTCATAATGACATCACTTACCTGCAAACCGCAGGTAGCAATGTACATTACCGCAGGTAAACCGCAAAATACCGCAGGGAATAACGCAGGAAAACGCAATGAACCGCACAGAATTTGCTGCCTGCGTTATTCCCTGCGGGATTTCATGATTACATTGTAGTCAATGGAGTGAAATCCCTCAGCGACGTGCGGAAAAGAAGTGACATGCAATTGTTTTTGCTGCGGGAATCCCGCAGCAAAACATGCAGCTGTCAAAATCCGCATTGTGCGCACAGCATTTTTTTTCCCATAGGATTTGCTGGTGATTCACTGCAGAGATGTTATGAACATTTTCTGCAGCAAAACCGCAGGAAATCCGCGTCAAAAACCGGCAAGTGCGCACAGGGCCTAAGCAAGAATTTGGCAGTACATCCAACCAGACTCACAACCATAGACCACGTGTAACCACACCAGATGAAGACCTCAACATCCAGCATTTCATGTCCAAGATCATCTGAGACCAGGCACCCGGACAGCTCCTGCAACAATCATTTTGCATAACCAATGAATTTCTACATAAACTGCCAGAAACCCTGGCAGGGAAGCTCATCTGCTGCTCGTCGTCCTCATCGTGGTCTCCACCTGACTGCAGTTCGTCATCATAACCAACTTGAGTGGACAAATGCTCACATTCGATGGCGTCTGGCATGTGGGAAACATGTTCTCTTCACGGATCAATGCCAGTTTTCTCTTTATAGGGCAGATGGCAGACTGCGTGTGTGGCGTTGTATGGGTGAGCGGTTTGGGATGTTCTGGATCCGCATATGTGACGCCCTGGACTAGCCAGGTAGTCACAGGTAGGCCCTTGCACAAACACCCGTCCCCTAACAAGGTAACAGCAGCCAACCTAAAAACCCTGAGTCACCCCTCTTAGGTCTTGACATTCACACCAGGGGGCGGAGCCAGGCAATTGGCCATGCCCACCGAGGAGTTCAGATAGCCTGAGGCAGGAAAACACAGATCAGTTTTGGAGGTGAAGGAGAGCAGTAGCAAAGTGTAAACGTCTGTCAGGGATCTGGGTCGTAGCCCGTATACCCTGTGGCCAGGAGGCAGAAGGTGGTTGCCACCTGCAGGAGCTGGGAAGACGGCTGGTGGAACAGTAAGGGACCGGGACAGGGTAGTGGCCCACCGGTACCGAACCGGGGAACCAACTGGAAACCGGAGCACAAGGAGGGGTACTCAGACCCAGAACGAGGTCCAGAAGCCACTGGAACACGTCGAATTTACTGATTGAGGTCTGGACCTTAGGTCCTTTCCCGTCCGAAGACCCGAAAGACGGCAACAGCCCACCAAGGGGGATAGAAAGCCACCGTGTGACGCCCTGGGCAAGCCAGGGGTCACAGGTCATAGCACCACCACACCCTACACCCCAGTTAGGAACACCAAGCCTAACCTAAAATCCTTGTTGCCTTCCTCCAGGGGCTGATGTTCACACCAGGGGGTGGGCCAGGCGGTTGGCTCCGCCCACCGAGGAGTTCACAGCCCTGGAGGCGGGAGAACCAGGCAGTTGATGCCAGACTAGGGTCTGAGGAGGAGTGGAAGCTAGGGGAGTGAAGTAGAAGGAAGTAGTAGTGGAGCTAAGGAGAAAAGCTGAAGTGACAGAAAAAGCGAGAGTAGTAAAGCCTGAAGTTGTTCCGGGTGTGTGCCCCGGACAGTGACAGCAAGGTCAGCAGACGGCGGTGATAGTCCGCAGGGGTGACTGCTTGGAGGTTGCTGGAAGGACCGCGGACGGGTGGTGACCCGGTGGTCTGGAGCAGTATACGAAGAACAGTCAGCACCAGGGCAGGGGCCTTTCGGATCCCGGCAAGGCTAGGAGTCGCCATAATTTGCCAAATCCGTCAGTGAAGGGGACGTCTGTCTCCTAACAACCAAGTCCCGATTGAAGGCAACAGTCCAACCGTAACGGAGAGACACCGCCACCGCCAGGGCACCAGTTTCTCAGGGCCAGCGCCTGCGGGCAAAGTAGGGCTCCTCCGGCCCATATCCAAGCCGGGGAGCGGGTTACCGGTGGGAACCCATCGCAACCATCATCATCTTAGGTGCAGGGAAAAGGGACCGTCACCTACTGGGGAAAGCAAGTGCAGCCGTCCGTGGGAACCGTCTTTCCAGCTGTGTGTTTTACCGAGAACTGTGTCATCGTCTCAGGCTGAGTGAGTACCACAGTGCCGCAAGGCACAGAGCTGCCCCCGCGTCCCTGCACCCCACCAAGCCCTGCATCACCCACCTCATCACTGGGCCCCGGGACAACCAAACCCCCTACCCACGGAGGGGAGGACTCACATCTAGCTGCTCCATACCACCACTCCCGGGATCCCCATACAGAGCAGCGGTGGTGTCAACAAATCACCACAACCGTGGGTGGCATCACGGACAATAAACTATCCCAAAACACCAATTCCCCTTTCACTCACGGGCGAGGAGTGCCGCTCGAGCCCCCGGGATCCGGCTCATCGCTCGAGCCACCGAGCAGCGGCAGCAGCGGGCCGCAGCAGCCGGACCCGAGCAGTAGGGAGGGCGCGGCGTCCCCTCCTCCGCCCGCGACAACCGCACAGGCAGAGAGATCCCACGGGCCAGCGCCTGCAGGCAAACGAGTTCCCCGACACACACAGCCGGGGAGTGGACTACCGTCGCTGAAGTGTAGGCAGTCAAAATCTACAAAACAAGGTGCAGGAGAAAGGCAGGAACCACCGAACCGGGTGGGGGACCAAGCGCAGCTGATTGTGGGCACTGACCACCATCATTTTGGTTTACCAGAGACTCCAGTGTATCTGTCATAGTGAGTACAACAGTGCCCTCGGGCCAAGCACCGCGCCGCACCAACACGCCTGCACCTCACAACCACCGGACCTGGAACCATCACCCCCTGCCCGCGGAGGGGTCAACACCAGGCTGCACAACACCGTCCGCAGGAGCCTAGTTAATGGCAGCGGAGGTGTCCACACTCACCACAACCCGTGGGTGGCGTCACGAACTTAAATCCCTAAATACCACGGCCACGGCCGTGAACCTCCCCACCAAAGATCACCCTCCTTCACGTAGCGCCAGCTTCCCTTCAGAGCGACGCGACCCCCGGGTGCCGGAGGCACTCAAGCCACCCACCGAACGAGCCTGGACCCGAGCGGCTCTGCTGCGGCCGAGCACGGGGCGGTACACATACATGACAGTGTGTTCAAGTTCCTGCCAACTATACCTGTCAAGGAATTAATTTAGGCATGTAGTGAGCAATTATAACTCTCAGAAAATTCATGGAATTGTATAACTGTCGGCTGTAAAAATAAAAAAATTACTATTTTTTCTACTAAAATGTTGATTTTACCCCAAAGTTTTAATTTTCAAAAAGAGTAATAGAAGAAAGTGGACAGTGCAATTTATTGCACAATTTCTCCTGAGCTCGTCAACACCGCATATGTGGTCAAAAGCTACTTTTGAGGCACCGTGCGAAGCTCAGAAGGAAAGGAGCACCAGATGTAGTTGGAATTGTTTGGAGGTGTCACATTGGCAGAGCCATTGACATACCAGAAAGGCAGACATAAGTGACAACATTTTGAAAATAGACTCCTCAATGAATTCATCTAGGGGTGCAGTGAGCATATTGACACCACAGGAGAGCCACCACCTTTTATACCACTGTGTGGTAAGGAAATAATTATTACATTTTTTGCACTAAAGTGTAGTTTTAGCCCCAAGTTTTAATTTTTACAAGGGCTAATAAGAAAAAAAATGGACCACATAGTTTGTTGTATAATTTTTACTGAGTGCGCCATTACCCTCCATGTAGATGGTAACTTCAGTGCAAAGCTGTGAAGGGAAAAAGTGCAATACTGGACTTCAAAATTTGCTGTAATGGTTTGCGGATGTCATGTCACATTGGCAGAGCCTCTGTGGCATCTGAACAGCAGAAATCTCCCACAAGTGACACCATTTTACAAACTACACCCCTCAATGACTTAATCTAGGGGTGCAGAGAGCACATTGACACCATAGGTGTCACAACATTTTATATTATATGGCAGTGAAGAAAAAATAATTACATTTTTATCACTAAAATGTCTTAGCCCAAGATTTCTAATTTTCACAAGGGAAAATAGGTAAAAAAAATACCACATAATTATTACACAATGTCTTCTGAACGTGGCAATACACCATATGTAACTGTACAGTACTATTTGACCACATGACAGCACTTGGACGGGAAGGAGCACCATTTGACTTTTGGAGCACAGATTTTTTTTAGAGTATTTTGCGATCTCATTTGCAAAGAGCCCCTAAGTGTCAAAAAAGCAGAAACGCCCTCATGTGACCAAATTTTGGAACTTAAACCTCTTTGGGAATTTATCTATGGGTGTAGTGACGATTTTGTCTCTGGAAAACACCCTTGGAGTCAAGTGCAGTGAATGTTTCAGAATTAAATTTTGCAAATAAGTCCATCACAAAGAGGTGAAAAGGTAGCATTCACCAAATATAAAACGTCCTTTATTGATTCACAACATTAAAAGAGGTGGGGAAATCAAGGACCTGTGGCTGCCATCGTCCGGACATCTGATGCACCCCTCTCCCCACCGGTTTTAATGTTGTGAATCAATTAAGAACTTTTTACATTTGGTGAGTGCCACCTTTTCAATTCTTTGTGATGGAATTTACACATTTGACTATGCACCACTTTTTTTTACTCCTGATCATCCTCTTAAGTAGAGAGCTACAGTTAGGTCCAGAAATATTTGGACAGTGACACAAGTTTTGTTATTTTAGCTGTTTACAAAAACATGTTCAGAAATACAATTATATATATAATATGGGCTGAAAGTGCACACTCCCAGCTGCAATATGAGAGTTTTCACATCCAAATCGGAGAAAGGGTTTAGGAATAGTGATGAGCGAGCATGCTTGTTACTACTCGGTACTCGCACGAGTATCACTGTACTCGGGCTACTCGGCGGGGACCGAGTAATCTCGCGATACTCGTGCTGTACTCGTGGTCTTCATCCCTGCATGTTGGCGCTCTTTTGAGAGCCAGCCCTCATGCAGGGATTGGCTGGCAGACCACTGCAATGCCACAGCCCTTTTAGTTGTGGAATTGCAGTGATTGGCCGGCCTGCACAGCGTGACCGAGCCTTTATACCGGCGGGCGCGCTGTGCTCTGCTCACAGCTATCCAGACAGTCAGTGCAGGGAGAGTGTCGCTGTTTCAGGGAAAGGTTTGCGGCCCTTTATAGCTATTTCCGTAGCAGGGCTGCAAACAGTGTGACCAAAAGTCCTTCTCAGGACTATTCTAGTTGTATACAGGCAGGCAGGGTATAGCCTGGTCGGAGTACAGTAGCAGAGTCCTTCTCAGGACTATTGTTGCTGTATACAGGCAGGGTATAGCCAGGTCGGAATACAGGCTAGTGACCAAAAGAGTCCTTGTCAGGACTATTGTAGCAGTATACAGGCAGGCAGGCAGGCAGGCAGGGTATATAGCCATTCCTAGTGGTGACCGTATACCAGCCTTCATCATATCTGGGGCTGGTGTACACAGTCTAAAACAGTCCACATAGTGTCAGAGTTCTCGTCATTAATTTTTGCTCCTAAAACCTGTTAGGTTCTTAGTGCGTCCGTGCTTGCATTTAAAAACCGCACGTGTGTGCCTGTCGGTGGCAGCGTACAGGTGCACTTGTGTGCATTTTTACCAAACTATTATATAACGAACAAGTGTAGTGTATAATACACGTCAGTCAGCAGTGGCTGATAGTGTCAGAGTTCTCGTCATTAATTTTTGCTCCTAAAACCTGTTAGGTTCTTAGTGCGTCCGTGCTTGCATTTAAAAACCGCACGTGTGTGCCTGTCGGTGGCAGCGTACAGGTGCACTTGTGTGCGTTTTTACCAAACTATTATATAACGCACAAGTGTAGTGTATAATACACGTCAGTCAGCAGTGGCTGATAGTGTCAGAGTTCTCGTCATTAATTTTTGCTCCCAAAACCTGTTAGGTTCTTAGTGCGTCCGTGCTTGCATTTAAAAACCGCACGTGTGTGCCTGTCGGTGGCAGCGTACAGGTGCACTTGTGTGCGTTTTTACCAAACTATTATATAACGCACAAGTGTAGTGTATAATACACGTCAGTCAGCAGTGGCTGATAGTGTCAGAGTTCTCGTCATTAATTTTTGCTCCTAAAACCTGTTAGGTTCTTAGTGCGTCCGTGCTTGCATTTAAAAACCGCACGTGTGTGCCTGTCGGTGGCAGCATACAGGTGCACTTGTGTGCGTTTTTACCAAACTATTATATAACGCACAAGTGTAGTGTATAATACACGTCAGTCAGCAGTGGCTGATAGTGTCAGAGTTCTCGTCATTAATTTTTGCTCCTAAAACCTGTTAGGTTCTTAGTGCGTCCGTGCTTGCATTTAAAAACCGCACGTGTGTGCCTGTCGGTGGCAGCGTACAGGTGCACTTGTGTGCGTTTTTACCAAACTATTATATAACGCACAAGTGTAGTGTATAATACACGTCAGTCAGCAGTGGCTGATAGTGTCAGAGTTCTCGTCATTAATTTTTGCTCCTAAAACCTGTTAGGTTCTTAGTGCGTCCGTGCTTGCATTTAAAAACCGCACGTGTGTGCCTGTCGGTGGCAGCGTACAGGTGCACTTGTGTGCGTTTTTACCAAACTATTATATAACGCACAAGTGTAGTGTATAATACACGTCAGTCAGCAGTGGCTGATAGTGTCAGAGTTCTCGTCATTAATTTTTGCTCCTAAAACCTGTTAGGTTCTTAGTGCGTCCGTGCTTGCATTTAAAAACCGCACGTGTGTGCCTGTCGGTGGCAGCGTACAGGTGCACGATTTGCACAAACTTTGATATAACGCCCAAGTCTAGTGAATACACGTCAGCACAGCATTGCAAAATGCGCAAGGGCGTTGGCAAGGAACAAGGAAGTGGACGTAATGGTGGTGCAGGCAGAGGCCGAGGTCGTGGGCAAGCTCTAATTTTGCCACAACAAAGGGCCACATCTAGTCGCTCGCATGTCCTGTCCCAAATTCTTGGGGACCGCAGCAGTACACCGCTCTTGAACCAAGACCAGTGTCAACAGGTTGTTAGTTGGATAGCGGATAATGCTTCCAGTCAGATTGGCACCACCACAAACACTCTGTCTTCCACACGGTCAAGTGTCAGTAGCCGTGATACTGCACCGCACATTTCAGAACCTGATCCTCCTTCCTACCACAAGGCTGAGTACACGTCCTCGGACATTAATGATCCCACACTTGGACACTCGGAAGAGCTGTTCACGTTTCCATTCGCACATTCTGGCCTCTCGCCAGCTCATGTTGAAGTGGGTCATGAGGAGATCGTATGTACAGATGGCCAAATATTTGAGCAGCCACGTTCTCACGAAGTTGGCAACGTGTCTCAACAAGGGGTGGACGATGATGAGACACAATTGTCAGGAAGTCAGGAGGAGGAGCAGGGTGCGGAAGAGGAAGACGACGTGGTGGATGATCCAGTAACTGACCCAACCTGGCAGGAGGATATGCAGAGCGAGGACAGCAGTGCACAGGGGGAGGGAGGCGTAGCATCCCAACAGGCAGTAAGAAGCAGGGTGGTGGCTCCAGGCAGAAGTCAGGCAACCGTTCCCCGGAACAACAACACGACACAAGGTGCCTGTACAAATGTTAGGTCTTCCCGAGTCTGGCAGTTTTTTAAGTTGGCTCCAGATGATTCTAAAAAGGCCATTTGCAACACCTGCCGTGCCAGCATCAGCAGGGGTACCAAAACTAGCAGCCTGACCACCACCAGCATGATCAGGCACATGTCAGCCAAGCACCCGACTTTGTGGGAAGTACAACAGAGTCGAGGAGCAGTGCTTGCTGATGTCACTGCTACGGCTTCGCTTGTTGTCCATGCGAGCCAATCCCCTGTCCATGCTGCCTGCAAACAAGCCTCCTCCGGTCCTGCACCTGCAGTTGCCTACGCAGAAATAACACCATCATCAAGCACGTCCTTGTCCCAGCGCAGCGTTCAGTTATCCATTCAGCAAACCTTTGAACGCAGGCGCAAATACACTGCCAACACCCCACATGCCACAGTTCTAAATGCTAACATTTCGCGACTGCTTGCGCTGGAAATGTTGCCTTTTAGGCTGGTGGAGACAGAAGCATTCCGCGACCTGATGGCGGCAGCTGTCCCACGTTACTCGGTCCCCAGCCGCCACTATTTCTCCCGGTGTGCCGTCCCCGCGTTGCATAACCACGTGTCACAAAACATCACACGTGCCCTGAACAACGCTGTTTCACCCAAAGTCCACCTAACCACAGACACGTGGACAAGTGCTTGTGGGCAAGGCCGCTACATCTCGTTGACGGCACACTGGGTTAATATTGTGGAAGCTGGGACCCAGTCTGAGCGAGGGACAGAACACGTCCTTCCCACACCAAGGTTTGCAGGCCCTACCTCAGTCAGTGTTTCACCCACACTCTACAGCTCCGGAATGTCATGCTCTTCAGCCTCCTCCTCCTCCTGCGCATCCTCATCCACTGTACCCTCCACACCAGTCCCAAGCTGGAAGCACTGCAGCACTGCCTCGGCGAAGCGGCAACAGGCTGTGCTGAAGCTAATCTGCATAGGTGACAAACCCCACAATGCAGAAGAGCTGTGGACAGCTCTGAAACAGCAGGCAGATCACTGGCTCACACCTCTGAACCTAAAGCCAGGAAAGGTAGTGTGTGACAATGGCCGGAACCTGGTGGCGGCTTTGAGGCGAGGCCAGCTGACACATGTTCCATGCGTGGCCCATGTGCTCAACCTCGTGGTTCAGCGGTTTCTAAAGTCATACCCAGAGCTGTCTGATCTGCTGGTAAAAGTTCGCCGCCTGTCTGCACATTTTCGAAAGTCACCTACTGCTTCAGCCGGCCTTGCCGGCTTTCAGCGCAGTTTGCATCTTCCGGCTCACAGACTGGTGTGTGATGTCCCCATGCGTTGGAATTCAACTCTGCACATGTTGGTCAGGATATGTGAGCAGAAGAGGGCAGTTGTTGAGTACCTGCATCACCTAAGCCGTCGGGAAATGGGTCAAACTCCACACATAACACCTGAGGAGTGGAGATGGATGTCCGACCTATGTACCATCCTCCAAAACTTTGAGGACTCCACCAAGATGGTGAGTGGTGATGACGCCATTATTAGCATCACCATACCGCTACTCTGCCTTCTAAAACGGTCTCTGCTCAAAACCAAACATGATGCATTGCAGGCGGAGCGCGATGAGTTGCAGCAAGAAACAGTAGTGGGTGTGGGTGATAACACACAGCCCAGCCTCGTCTCATCATAACGTGCAGTGGAGGACTATGACGAGGAGGAGGATGAAGACATGGAGCAAATCTCCGGCCAAATTGAGGATATGACATGCACACCAGTCATATCCTCGGTTCAGCGTGGCTGGCCAGAGGACAGGGTAGATGAGGAGGAGGAGGAGGAGGAGGACAGCATGTTCAGTCAACGTGTTGGTCAGGCTACTGAAGTCCTGGCTGTTAAGAGTCTGGCGCACATGGCTGACTTTATGGTAAGCTGCCTGTCTCGTGACCCTCGCGTTAAGAACATCTTGGCCGACAATCATTACTGGTTGGTAACACTGTTAGACCCACGCTACAAGGAGAACTTTATGTCTCTTATTCCCGAGGCGGAGAGGTCAACCAAAATGCAGCAGTTCCGGAAGGCCATAGTCACGGAAGTAGGCAAAGCATTCCCCTCACAAAACGCTAGCGGCATAGGTCAGGAATCAGTGGACAACCAAGGCGTACAGGCGAGAGAGGCACAAGTCCAATCCGCCAGAGGTGGGGGAACAGTCTTTAAGATGTGGGACAGTTTTCTCAGCCCCTCACGTACCACAGCCCCTGAGGTGCGGGGTAGTGCCACAAGAAATCCTAAGTTTGCCCAGATGCTCAAGGAGTACCTTGCAGATCGAACAACTGTACTCCGACATTCCTCTGTGCCTTACAATTATTGGGTATCCAAGGTGGACACGTGGCATGAATTGGCTCTCTACGCCTTGGAAGTCCTGGCCTGCCCTGCCGCTAGCGTTTTGTCAGAGCGTGTTTTTAGTGCTGCAGGTGGAATCATTACAGATAAACGCACCCGCCTGTCAACTGAAAATGCTGATAGGCTGACTCTGATCAATATGAACAAGGGTTGGATTGGGCCAGACTTCACCACACCACCAGCAAATGAGAGCGGAATTTAAAGTTTGTAACGGGAATTTGCCATGTACCTCCAGTCACCCATGGGTACACACTTCTGGACTTTGGATAATCGCTGGACTGCTCCTCCTTCTCCTCATGCGCCACCATGATGACCGTTACAAGAGTTAGGCCTTTGTTTCAGGTATACCCCCAGTGGTAAATTTTTTCGCCCATTCTTTGCAGAATGGACATTACAACGACAGGAGACCCGCTCCTTTGCAATGGGAACAATGTTTTGAGGCCCTCATGCACGTCTCTATGTAGGGACAACGTGGAGCCTCCCAATTTTTGGCTGCCCTGCCAAAGGGCTATACTATAATACACCCACTTCCTGACAATGGACACTTAATGTTTTGAGGCCCTCATGCACGTCTCTATCCAGGGACAACGTGGAGCCTCCCAATTTTTGGCTGCCCTGCCAAAGGGCTATACTATAATACACCCACTTCCTGACAATGGACACTTAATGTTTTGATGCCCTCATGCACGTCTCTATCCAGGGACAACGTGGAGCCTCCCAATTTTTGGCTGCCCTGCCTAAGGGCTATACTATAATACACCCACTTCCTGACAATGGACACTTAATGTTTTGAGGCCCTCATGCACGTCTCTATGCAGGGACAACGTGGAGCCTCCCAATTTTTGGCTGCCCTGCCAAAGGGCTATACTATAATACACCCACTTCCTGACAATGGACACTTAATGTTTTGAGGCCCTCATGCACGTCTCTATGCAGGGACAACGTGGAGCCTCCCAATTTTTGGCTGCCCTGCCAAAGGGCTATACTATAATACACCCACTTCCTGACAATGGACACTTAATGTTTTGAGGCCCTCATGCACGTCTCTATGCAGGGACAACGTGGAGCCTCCCAATTTTTGGCTGCCCTGCCTAAGGGCTATACTACAATAGACCCACTTCCTTACAATGGGCACTTCAGGTTTACAGGCCATCATGCACGTCTGTATGCAGGGGCATTGGTGAACCTCACAATTTTCGACTGCCCTGGCAAAGGAAAATACTACAAAGACTCAGTTCCTCAAAATGGGCACATTAGACTCAGAGGCCTTTATGTACGTCTCTTCTCAGGGACATCGGAGTGCCACACAATGTTTTACGTAAAATCTTTCATATATTGATCTCAAAAAGTAACATACATTAGCTCTATCTCACTATTGGGTATGTGCCCTTAACATTTCCGCCATGAAAAATCATTTTGGTGTCATTTTGGAAGGTTTTCTGGTGAGTCCGTAAAAATGGCGTAAAACGCGGACAAAATTGTTCACAGCTGTGACTTTTGAGTGATAAATGCTTCAAGGGGTCTTCCCCATGCTGTTGCCATGTCATTTGAGCACTCTTCTGAGACTTTTGTGCCATTTTTAGGGTTTCTACATGCTGCCGGTGGTCATTTCACAAAAATACTCGGGTCTCCCATAGGATAACATTGGGCTCGTTGCTCGGGCCGAGTACACGAGTATCTTGGGAGGCTCGGCCCGAGCTTCGAGCACCCGAGCTTTTTAGTACTCGCTCATCACTATTTAGGAATCATAGCTCTGTAATGCATAGCCTCCTCTTTTTCAAGGGACCAAAAGTAATTGGACAAGGGACTCTAAGAGCTGCAATTAACTCTGAAGGCGTCTCCCTCGTTAACCTGTAATCAATGAAGTAGTTAAAAGGTCTGGGGTTGATTACAGGTGTGTGGTTTTGTATTTGGAAGCTGTTGCTGTGACCAGACAACATGCGGTCTAAGAAACTCTCAATTGAGGTGAAGCAGAACATCCTGAGGCTGAAAAAAAAGAAAAAATCCATCAGAGAGATAGCAGACATGCTTGGAGTAGCAAAATCAACAGTCGGGTACATTCTGAGAAAAAAGGAATTGACTGGTAAGCTTGGGAACTCAAAAAGGCCTGGGCGTCCACGGATGACAACAGTGGTGGATGATCGCCGCATACTTTCTTTGGTGAAGAAGAACCCGTTCACAACATCAACTGAAGTCCAGAACACTCTCAGTGAAGTAGGTGTATCTGTCTCTAAGTCAACAGTAAAGAGAAGACTCCATGAAAGTAAATACAAAGGGTTCACATCTAGATGCAAACCATTCATCAATTCCAAAAATAGACAGGCCAGAGTTAAATTTGCTGAAAAACACCTCATGAAGCCAGCTCAGTTCTGGAAAAGTATTCTATGGACAGATGAGACCAAGATCAACCTGTACCAGAATGATGGGAAGAAAAAAGTTTGGAGAAGAAAGGGAACGGCACATGATCCAAGGCACACCACATCCTCTGTAAAACATGGTGGAGGCATAGTGATGGCATGGGCATGCATGGCTTTCAATGGCACTGGGTCACTTGTGTTTATTGATGACATAACAGCAGACAAGAGTAGCCGGATGAATTCTGAAGTGTACCGGGATATACTTTCAGCCCAGATTCAGCCAAATGCCGCAAAGTTGATCGGACGGCGCTTCATAGTACAGATGGACAATGACCCCAAGCATACAGCCAAAGCTACCCAGGAGTTCATGAGTGCAAAAAAGTGGAACATTCTGCAATGGCCAAGTCAATCACCAGATGTTAACCCAATTGAGCATGCATTTCACTTGCTCAAATCCAGACTTAAGACGGAAAGACCCACAAACAAGCAAGACCTGAAGGCTGCGGCTGTAAAGGCCTGGCAAAGCATTAAGAAGGAGGAAACCCAATGTTTGGTGATGTCCATGGGTTCCAGACTTAAGGCAGTGATTGCCTCCAAAGGATTCGCAACAAAATATTGAAAATGAAAATATTTTGTTTGGGTTTGGTTTATTTGTCCAATTACTTTTGACCTCCTAAAATGTGGAGTGTTTGTAAAGAAATGTGTACAATTCCTACAATTTCTATCAGATATTTTTGTTCAAACCTTCAAATTAAACGTTACAATCTGCACTTGAATTCTGTTGTAGAGGTTTCATTTCAAATCCAATGTGGTGGCATGCAGAGCCCAACTCGCGAAAATTGTGTCACTGTCCAAATATTTCTGGACCTAACTGTAGATAACAGAACAAGCGCACTATGAGAAGCATCCGTGGAAACCTTTTAGCATTTAAATAATAAGAACTGCTCACCTTTGCTGGTTGTGCGCCCCCGCACAACTTCAGTGAAAGCTTATCAGTCTGGAGTTCCTCCGATCTGAATCCAGTGTTCAGGCTTGAAGAATCCAGACTTGGGGTATCGTTGTCGGCTACTGAGTTCCACCGGCACCATGGAATTCAGGTTTTTTTGGTCCTCGATCCTCCAGCTAACCAGCTGGATTCTTTAATGGGTCAGCAGGTCCTTTGCAGCTATTACCGATTCCCATTAGGGAGAAGGTATATGGATAGATTGCTTTCAGTCTGAATATAGCGCAATAAGGACGTCTGCTGGTGATATTTGTTGTACTTTATTAATTAATTAGGTACTCCTATTGATACAACGCGTTTCAGCAGAAATACTTTCATCAGGCATACCTGATGAAAGTATTTCTGCTGAAACGCGTTGTATCAATAGGAGTACCTAATTAATTAATAAAGTACAACAAATATCACCAGCAGACATCCTTATTGCGCTATATTCAGACCGAAAGCAATCTATCCATACAATTTCTATCAGATATTTTTGTTCAAACCTTCAAATTAAACGTTACAATCTGCACTTGAATTCTGTTGTAGAGGTTTCATTTCAAATCCAATGTGGTGGCATGCAGAGCCCAACTCGCGAAAATTGTGTCACTGTCCAAATATTTCTGGACCTAACTGTATATGGGAAGGATCATGGTTATTGGGCCCTTATTAGCCTAAAAATACCAGCCCTCAGCCACCCCAGAAGAGGTACATCACATAAGATGAGCCAATTCTGGTGCTTCCCCTTGGCTCTTCCAGAATGCCCTGGTGCAGTGGCAATCAGGGATAATGGTTTATGGGGTTGATTTCAGTTGTGTAGTATCAGCTGGCAAGCTCTGGTGTTAATAATGAAGAGGTGTTTATCAGACACCCCCATAACTAACCCAGGAATCCAAAAATAAAAAGGACACACACACATGAAAAAAAAATTTAATTCAATAAACATACTCCCTGAAACGTTCCCTCATGTACCATTTTATAAAAAAAAACACCATGCAGCTCCGCCGTAGTCAAGGCAATCTGCTCTAGTCCAAAAAAGGGATATCTGAAAAAAACACAAACATACAAACACAGAGAAATAAAACAAGACACCTAACCTTGTTCACCACTTTATTCAAAAGAAAAAAAATATCCCAGCTGATCAGACGTAGTCCAGCGCGAATCTGACAATGTCTATAGAGCATTGTTTTGACACAGACGTTCAGAGTTACCTTGTCACCAAGTCCCTCTGGGTCACGCTGCGGTGCGTGAAATCTGTCACCTCTAAAGAGTGGTGATATTAGTAGCGTTACCGCTCATCAGAAGCCTCAGGTCTCACACACAGCATGACCCAGAGTGACCTGGTGAACTGGCTCCTATGACGAGTGGCGACATCAGTAAGGTTACCACTCATCTCCGTCGCCAGTTCACCAGGTTACTTCAGGTTACACTCTAGTGTGCATGAGACCCCGGTGACTCTGATGTGTGGTAACATTACTGATGTCAACCCTTTTCAGAGGCGGAAGGTCTCTCACTGCACAGCGTGACCTTGAGTGACCTGATGACCCAGCGACTATAAAAGGCGGTAACATTACTGATGTCACTGCTCTTCGCTCTTCAGAGGCGCTTGGCCTCAAGCAGCACAGTATGACCCAGAATTGCCTGACAGCAAAGTCCATGGAGTGTTGGAATAAAGCCCATAGACTTCATTCACCTAATTTGCTCTGGATTAGTGATAAGCAAACCCGAACAGTACAGTTCAGTGTTTGTACCGAACATGGACTTTACAAAAAGATAGTGTTCAAGGTAAGAGTTTGGGTGCTTTATGCATGCTAACCACTCGATCAAGCATCGGTGTGCTCAGGTATGCTAAGTGCTGGGCCTAGTGTGAGCTACTGGCAGACTCTGAATGGCACTCATTGAGGGTAAAAAGAGTGTTATCAACTGTAGTATGTGTGACGATATGGACTCTGTCAGTGCCTAGCATGGGTAAATTTCTTAAAATTCAGCCAGACATGAAGATAGTTTGTTTATATACAGGGGATAAGCCCCTCATTGTTTTTACAATATTCTTGTTGACTCATGTAATTACCTTGGCTAATGAAGGTCAGACACCCAGATAAATCAATTAGGCGAACTTCTCATTGTATTACTAAGTGAATTGCTAGATGTGATGTAACTTACCTGTCTCTCCCTCGTCTCTGGATATTTTGTATATGGCATGAAATCTAGCCAATAAGAGCCCAGTCTTATCCACCAATCGTGAAGACCCCAATGGTCTGAATGGAGAGCTCAGGGGTATAAGAAGCAGGACTCTCCATTGCCCGGGTAGACTCTTGCTACATGATACCAATTTAGGACCTGCAGATCTGATTGGCAAACCATAACCGAACCTGGATTATAATACTATATGGACTTCAGCATTGAATGCAAGGATTCGGCTGTGATATCAAAGACTACCTAAGGAAGGAATCCAGCTTGGGACAAACCAGTCACCTGACTACAGGCTTTACGGATCCGGATCGTGCACCCCGGATCCCGGGTACTGGTTGGACTCGGATCGGGCTCTCAAACCGTGCGGATCCGGATTTTGCGGATCCGGGTCTGCTCAACACTATAAACAATATGTTTGGCATAAAAGCAACACAGCTCGTCAACCTGAACACCCCATCCCCACTGTCAAACATGGTGGTGGCAGCATCATGGTTTGGGCCTGCTTTTCTTCAGCAGGGACAGGGAAGATGGTTAAAATTGATGGGAAAATGGATGGAGCCAAATACAGGACCATTCTTGAAGAAAACCTGTTGGAGTCTGCAAAAGATCTGAGACTGGGACGAAGATTTGTCTTTCAACAAGACAATGATCCAAAACATAAAGCGAAATCTACAATGGAATGGTTCACAAATAAACGTATCCAGGGTTTAGAATGGCCAAGTCAAAGTTTAAACCTGAATCCAATCGAGAATATGTGGAAAGAGCTGAAAACTGCTGTTCACAAATGCTCTCCATCCAACCTCACTCAGCTCAAGCTGTTTACAAAGGAAGAATGGGCAAGAATTTCAGTCTCTCGATGTGCAAAACTGATAGAGACATACCCCAAGTGACTTGCAGCTGTAATGACAGCAAAAGGTGGCGCTACAAAGTATTAACTTAAAGAGGCCGAATAATATTGCACGCCCGAAATATAAAAGTTATAAAAGTTTAAAATAAGCAATAAATGTTGTTCACCTTCACAATTGTGTCCCACTTTTTGATTCTTCACCATAACATTTAAATTCTTGATCTTTATGTTTGAAGCCTGAAATGTGAGAAAAAAAATAATATATATATATATATATATATATATATATATATATATATATATACTGTATATATATATACAGTACCGACCAAAAGTTTGGACACACCTTCTCATCTCTAGAACAACTATTAAGAGGAGACTTTGTGCAGCAGGTCTTCAGGCTAAATAGCTGCTAGGAAACCACTGTTAAGGACAGACAACAAGCAGAAGAGACTTGTTTGGGCTAAAGAACACAAGGAATGGACATTAGACCAGTGGAAATCTGTGCTTTGGTCTGATGAGTCCAAATTTGAGATCTTTGGATCCAACCACCGTGTCTTTGTAGAAAAGGTGAACGGATGGACTCTACATGCCTGGTTCCCACCGTGAAGCATGGAGGAGGAGGTGTGATGGTGGGGGGTGCTTTGCTGGTGACACTGTTGGGGATTTATTCAAAATTGAAGGCATAAAGAACCAGCATGCCTACCAGAGCATCTAGCAGCGGTGTGCTATTCCATCCGGTTTGCATTTAGTTGGACCATAATTTATTTTTCATCAGAACATTGACCCCAAAAACACCTCCAGGCTGTGTAAGGGCTATTTGACTAAGAAGGAGAGTGATGGGGTGCTACGCCAGATGACCTGGTCTCCACAGTCACCAGACCTGAACCCAATCGAGATGGTTTGGGTTGAGCTGGACCACAGAGTAAAGGCAAAAGGGCCAACAAGTGCTAAGCATCTCTTGGAACTCCTTCAAGACTGTTGGAAAACCATTTCCGGTGACTACCTCTTGAAGCTCATCAAGAGAATGCCAAGAGTGTGCAAAGCAGTAATCAAAGCAAAAGGTGACTACTTTGAAGAACTTAGAATATAAGACATATTTTCAGTTGTTTCACACTTTAAGTATTTCATTCCACATGTTTTAATCCATAGTTTTGATGTCTTCAATGTGAATCTACAATTTTTAGAGTCATGAAAATAAAGAAAACTCTTTGAATGAGGAGGTGTGTCCAAACTTTTGGTCTGTACTGTATATAAAGAGAGAGAGAGAAAGCAAGAGAGAGCTGCCCACCTCCCAAAAATCAATTTCTGCTTTAAGAAATAAAGAATATCGCTTCAACATACCTTACTATCCAATAATGTTGAATACCTGCCAGCATTTCACTCTAGCATCTGTCCTAGTATACATCAATATACTGTACATCTTTCTGACGGCAATGAAATGTTCAGTTAGGCAGCCGTCAGCTAAAGACAAATGAAATGATTGTGCTGACTATCTCCTCACTCATACCTGGACTTTATAGGTTTTTTGAATTCATATCACTCACAGTGACAAATAAGTAAGCATGGTGTTATGGACTCACCTGGTGAGATGTGTTTTCTAAGCCAATTATTGTGAGTGAGCAACATGGACCAAAGTTGATGGTTAAATGATGCAAATCTAGATAGATAATATGTAGATCAGTGATTATTTGATTTTTTTTTTATTGTTTTCAATAATTAAAGATATTTCTTGTTTACAAGACAATAGGCATGACAAATATCTGATATCTTCATTAATTCTCCACCAAGCAAACTCTATCAAAATTAATTTTTACTAATTGGCAAGCCATAGTGTATGGAGAATACACCAATAATCTAACAGAGTGCTCGTTTTTCCACTTCAAAAGGGACTATGTGAACGTACTTTACATTGGTGGAATAACATTAAAGGGGTTAACCACTACACGGACAACACATTCTCAATCAACATCTATGCACCTTTGATGACAGCTCAATTCCAACAGTGTTGGCACTCATTCTCCTGGGCTCACGTGAGGTTGTTATATCACGCTAGCCCTGTGCCCAATCAGTACTGACTTTACTGCCCCACCTATGGCCTTATCAGACATTAATAGGAGGTGAGCGGCTAGTCGCAGCTGTGACTTCCTCTTTATGTTCAATTCATTCAGCGGCGGGGAGAGTTAAGACAGCGATAATTGAGCACATGTCTTACACGATGCTATAATGTCACATGAACCCCAAGCGCGTGCCGACACCACTGAAATGCCTCAGCCCCCATAGGGGAGGATAATTATTTTTATTTTAACAGGGCCAAACATGGTGATTGAGAAGAGGTTGTCCAAGTTGTGAGCAAGCCCTTTAAAGCATGAGAAGGACTTTCAATGCCCGGACCAACTTCAATGATAACTTAATGAACATACCATAAATTTTATTCGGTAATCACATTTGACTTTTTCATCCTTCAGGTTTATAATCCTACTATAATTTGTACAAATTTTCCATTTTTTTTATCAATACAAAATAAGTAAAGCTAAAACACTATCAATATTTTGCAAATGATGATCTATTTAAAAAAAATAAAAAATAAATAAACATATATTTATAAATACACTATATATATATATATATATATATATATATATACATTATATACATACACATATATATATATATATATATATAAATATATATACCGTATTTTTCACTTTATAGGACACACTTTTGTTCCCCCAAATTTTGGGGGAAAGTAGGGGGTGCATCTTATAATCCGAATATACGGGGGGGGATGTGTATATATATATATATATATATATATATATACAGTATATAATACTGCAGGGTCCAGGGGAGGTGGGGGTAGCTCTGGAACGGTGCTGGGCGCTTGTGAAAGCTGCAGGAGGGAGCCTTTGATCTCCTGCTCCCCCTCATATAATATGCACAGCCGCTGTCCATCACCATGGTGCTGAAACCGCACCGCGGCGATGGGCTGGGGCAGCGGCGCATATTATATCTGCCTGCGCCGTCCTTTGATTGCACATGATCTCCCCTATGTTAGATATGGCCCCCATACTGCTGCCCATAGTACATACTGCTGCCCATAGTAAAATAAAAAAAGCTTTACTTACCTCCAGCACTGATCTCCCAGTGTCTCTGCTGCTGTCTGTGATCAGGCACGCAGAGATATCACTCTGCTGTGCTGATCACATGACTGGCACTAAGAACCAGGAAGTGGAGGAGGAGCATCAGCACAGAGGGAGACAAGAGGAGGGACAGCGCTGAGAAGGTAAGGAAAGAGTGTTTTATTTTACTATGGGCAGCAGCATGGGGGCCATATCTAACACAGGAGAGGTGTGCCATCTATAGTGGCCATGGGCAGCAGTATGGGGGCCATATCTAACAGGGGAGGTGTGTCATCTATAGTGGCCATGGGCAGCACACATGGGGGGCCATATCTAACACAGGGGAGGTGTGACATCTATAGTGGCCATGGGCAGCATGCATGGGGGCCATATCTAACAGGGGAGGTGTGCCATCTATAGTGGCCATGGGCAGCACACATGGGGGCCATATCTAACACAGGGGAGGTGTGCCATCTCTAGGGGCCATGGGCAGCACACATGGGGGCCATATCAAACACAGGGGAGGTGTGCCATGTATAGTGGCCATGGGCAGCACACATGGGGGCCATATCTAACAGGGGAGGTGTGCCATCTATAGTGGCCATGGGCAGCATACATGGGGGCCATATCTAACAGGGGAGGTGTGCCATCTATAGGGGCCATGGGCAGCACACATGGGGGCCATATCAAACACAGGGGAGGTGTGCCATCTATAGGGGCCATGGGCAGCACAGGGGGATGTGTGCAATCCATAGGTGACCATTGGCAGCACAGGGGAACATGTGCCATAAATAGGGGACATGTGCCAGCAATAGGGGATGTGTGTCATCAATGGGGGACATGTGGCATCACTGGGGGACGTGTCCCAGCACAAGGGGGCTATATACAATATAAGGGGGCCATATCCAGATTAAGCGGGGCTAATTTTAGGATGGGGGGCTATGAGGGACATATACCCTATAT
This sequence comes from Anomaloglossus baeobatrachus, assembly GCF_048569485.1. Lineage (NCBI taxonomy): Eukaryota > Metazoa > Chordata > Amphibia > Anura > Aromobatidae > Anomaloglossus > Anomaloglossus baeobatrachus. The sequence goes on along the minus strand of NC_134359.1, from coordinate 232,750,822 downwards.
AATTTGTTAGACGGACACTGGCATTATAAGATGGACCCCATTTAACATTAAAAAAAAAAAATTCTCTTTTTCGTCACCAAATTTGGGGGTGCGTCTTATAAAGCGAAAAATACGGTATATACTGCACAAACAATAAAGGGCACACTTAAAGAAGGTTTTTGTATTTTGGGGTGTTCCCTTTTTATATATATATATATATATATATATATATATATATATATATATATATATATATATATATATATATATATATAAAATGTGTGTGTGTGTATATATATATATATATATATATATATATATATATATATATATATACATATGTCTAATAGTGTATTATACTGTTTGCTAAAATCTAATTCTAAAATGCTAAAATCTAATGCTAAAATCTAATGTATATAATATATATATATATATATATATATATATATATATATATATATACGTCTAATGGTGTATTATACAGTTTGTTAAAATCTAATGGGATCCTGTCTTGCAATAATTGTTACGGGGAGCCTTTCATCATTTTAGCATGTTAAAATGGTCATCATCACAATTTTTATGTTTATTTCTCAGTTTTGTTACCAAGGTATTATCTAGTAAAATTTAGATTCTAATTTTCACTAAGACAGAGGAGGAAATAGCAGAGATTCTTCACTAGGAGCATTTAGTTTTTTAACCTGTATAAGCTTGACTAATCACAATGAGAAGGTGCCATGCAGGAAATTAAAAAGAACCCCCTGTCAATTCCGGCTCTCTCTGTGTGAGACATGTAATGACACACATGTCTGCTCCCCAGACTAATCTAACTCCAGACATTTTTTGTGATTATTAGCAGGGAAGGGGAGCAGAGCAGAGTTGTATGTCATTACTAACACTTCTTGCAGCTTTCATCATGTGTAAATGTGGGGGAAGTGGGAGAAAAGCAGCACTGACAGTGCTGTGAGAGGAGAGCTGCAAGAGTTATTTGTAATGACACATAGCCCTAGTCTACTCCTTTCTCCCACTTTTAATCACAATATACTCAGCAGTGAGATCAGTGATGAGAGCAGGTGTTTGTTTGTGTTTGTGTGTGTGTGTGTGTGTGTGCGTGTGTGTGCGTGTGTGTGTTATTACATGTCTCACACAGAGAAAGCTGTTTTTTTTACCCCTGCATGATGCCTCGTGCTTATGAATGGTCAAAGTCACGCAAGGTAAAAAGTAAATGCCACCAGAGAAGAATTCCTGCTAACACCCCCTTAGCAAAAATTTGCATATAATTTTTATTAGCTACTGTAATATCTCTGCAATGGAATTGAAAATATAAAATATAAAAACTACATTTTTTTCAGCTCTGAAGCTACTATTCCATGAAGTGACCAGTTTTTCTATAAGAAAAAAGCATCTTCTTCACTAATCCAACTCTTACTTTACTAATTATGTGCTGTAGCCATATGCCCAACTATTTTGGAAAATGTATTTTTGCGTTATCTTGTATATTTAGCAATATGTGCTACATATTCTAGCTCTTTTTTTTTCCAGACAATTTGACAAGTAGAACAGAATTCAGCATCAAAATCCAGAGTGCAGAGCAACATATTTCTCTAATTCTGTTCTTTCTCAGCAGGAAGAAACTTCAATAGCACAGCAGGCTAGCCAAATATTTAGTCTGATAACAGGCATACGGTATGTTTATCTATCCACCTTACCTGAAGGTAGTCTCAGCTATAAATGTTACATATATAAATTCTAATTATCCAGTGTGCCACAAAAACTAGTTTAAAAAAAAAAAAAAAAGAAGAATCTAAAAATCTGCACTTTTTGGAGGAGCAGAACTAAAAGTAACTTATAATGTGTAGTGATGAGCGAACCCGAACTGTAAACTTCGGTGACCATACCAAACAGCAGATGTTTGGGTCCTAGACCAGAACGCAGACTTCTTTGGGAAGTTCATGTTACAGTTTGGGTTCCACCACCTGGATAATAAAAAAAAGGGGTTAAAGCAGTACTTACCGAGCCTCCCCGTGGTAATGTGGTCTACTCATCAATGCTCATAAATATTCACTACTTTCCCTGACCACTAGTGGCTCTGATTGCTGCTGATAGACCACTCCCCACCCTCTCTAACAGCGCATGTGATTGGCTGTAATCACAGGCGCTGTTTGCGGCCTTATACTGCAGTGTACAATAAATAAATAAAAAATTAGCACAGGGTCACCCCTATATGCCGATACCAGCACAGATAAAGCCAAGGTTACAGGCTGCCACCCCCAGCCGTGAGCTTATCTTGGCTGTGTATCAAAATAAAAGTAACTGCATGGAGATTCTTTTTTTTATTATTTAAATAAATAATTTAAAAATAACAACGTGCTGTCCCCCCTATTTTGATACCCAGCCAAGATAAAGCCAACAGCTGGGGGCTGGTATTCTCAGCCCGGGGATTTTCACTATCATGCTGATTAGTTGTGAGATCGGATGTATACTTTCTGAAATACAAGCAAGTAAAGTTTGTGAAATTTACTGTTATTTGATTGATAGGTGCTGGAGATTATCTAAATAGGGACACGGGTTTTGCTAGTTCTTCCCGCCTCTGTCTGCCTGCCTGTTCTTCCTCCCCCTGTCTTTATTATTACTGGGGGAGGGAGGAAGGACAGGGGGGAGGAACGCCAGTCAGGCAGACAGGGGCAGGAATAACTAGCAAAACCTGACCCACCTTTTAGATATTCTGTAGCTGCTATCAATCAAATAACAGTGCATTTCACAAACTTTACTTGCCTGTATTTCAGAAACTATACATCCGATCTCACAACTAAAGGTATGTATAGAATTAGCATGATAGCGCCAGTATAGCACTGGCTTTAGTTTATATAGGAAAATCCTGGTGGTTAGTCCTGTTTAAGCAACTGTTATATTTAGGATTAACTTTTAATGCTTTAAAATATCAGTAGAAATCAAGTAAGGCTGTTCAGATAAGCTGAGCAGACATAGGTCAACTGTTTCACTTTGCAGTAGCTCCCAGTGTATCAATATATAGTGTATATTGGAATTCTACCGCTACTTGATATACTGGGAGTTAATACAGAATAAAACAGTTGACTAAATTCAATTAATGTCGGCTCAGCTTATCTAAACAACCTTTGGCTTTCCTTTTCTTTGAAATGCGTTGATGCTAACATACGCCCACATTAAATTTTAATCTTATGTCCCGTGTGTTACATAAATCCAAATAACATAAAGGAAAACAGTAAAGACAATAGGCGCTAATAGGGTAATAGCGTAAGAACGATGGCAAGTAATGTTAGATGTGCTCATCTGATGTAGTTGTGAAATAGTCACAACTGCAATAGAAAGCATGTGGGTTACGGCTACAGCAGGCACCACGAGGAGATTAGTGTCAAAAATTCAAAGAGAAGTGGACTCCTGCACTGTCGCATGAAGTAGGTCAGCAGTAATGGTTAAATTGTGATGCATACATCCAAATAAAGAAGTCTGTATGTCTATGAAGCTGGATTTTCTTTCTTTCCTGTTTTCTTGAGTAACGACTCGAACTGTAGTTTTTATTGATACTATTATGCATTTTTTATCATTTTTTATTTCTTTTTTTTTAGCTAACATGAAAATAAAAAACAACTATGGCATAGTTTTTCATACTTTTTTAATGTAATTCACCATACAGAATGGAAAATAATACAATACTATAGTATGGGTTGTTACGAACATGGCTATACCAACTTAATGCCATTGATCATGTTGGATGAATGCCAATAGGCTGACAGAGAGAGTGACCTTTTTCTGTTTACCTCCTCACTAGAGATCACCGAACCTGGGGTTTGAGGTTCAGGTTCGGAAACAGACTTAGAAAAAAACAAAATTTGGGTTTGGAGTTTGAGTGAGTTACGAGTGCAAACCACTCAAGTGAGCAGCACTGTGCTTGGGTATGAGTGATGATCAGCCCTGTGCAGTGTTTGAATGGCTCCCACTGGGGGTAAAATCAGCATGATCAGATGTAATGTGCTCACAAAAATAAAGAATTTGAAAAACCCCGGTTACTCGCTCCCGGTAGTGATCTGCTTATGGCTGGCAGCACATGGGCAGAGACACAAACTTCCCAATTACTGACCTCCATTGAGGTTTGGTTCAAGTCAGGGTCACAAACCGACCCTTATCTAAGGTTCGAATGTGCCCTGCGAACTGAACCTCCAAAGGTTCGCTCATGTCTACTCCTCACATGCCATTGTCACTATTGCCAAGGCATCTGAGGGGTTAAAATACTGGGATCGGAGCAAGGGCTGGTCCCAGCCCAATGCAGCAGGAACTTAGCTGTGTACAAATCCTGTGCCCATGCCATCCCTTTGACATTCTTGTACACCTAATTACAGTAAATGACTTGCAAGTTTGTACATATAGTTATATTCATTTGAGGGAAGCAGTTAATAAAAGGAAGTATAGTCCAATTTAGCATCAAAAATACACAAAAGTAACATTCTAGTTATTTCAGTGATACAAGAAAATTTATTGAAGGTGGCCTGGTCATGAAATCCTAAAATATTTCCATACTTTCATGACTTTGCCTTTGTTTTGAAACAGTGGTCAGGGTTCAAGGACGCTGCTGATACTTGGTTGTGATGTGTATTTAGGTATAGCCTTAAAAGTAATCTCAGCCATTACTATTATTACTACACGTCTCAACACTGAAATACCAAGCATGAAAAGTTGCGGAATTATGAAAATCACCGGATCAATAAAAGTCATGATTAGGGATGATCGAATATCACAAATATTTGGCAATATTCGGCTTCGCGAATATTCGATGAATAGGTAGCCGCTATGCGAATATTTGATGCGCAATGTAAGTCTATGGGAAGCCCGAATAGTTGCTATTCGGCAACTATTCGAGTTTCCCATAGACTTACATTGCGCATTGAATATTCGCAAATAGTCAAATAGCGGCAACCTATTCGTCGAATAAGGGAGTAGCCGAATATTTGAGGTATTCGATCATCCCTAGTCATGATATATAAAGGATGACTAAATGGAAACTGTCAAAATATCTCAATATCCTGTTTCCCTAAAAATAATGTAGCACCCCAGGGTTCATATGCCACAGTAACAACACAAAGGGTTAACTCCCCACACAACACTAGCACCTCCTGGCCAGAAGGGGGTGACCAAGTTGCTTCCCTATATATTCTGGTGTGAAGAGGAAGTGGTCAGTTTTTGTTTAGTTCAGTCAGTTCAGTGCAGAGAATGCAGTTCAGTTCCTGAGAGGACTCAGGAAGAAGGATCTGCAGTTTGGAGCTGGCTCAAGCAGGATCCGCTAACCAATTCCAGGCCTAAGCCGAGGGTCTGAGGAAAGGAGAGAGATGAAACAGAGGAACATACCTGGGAGAAAGAGTATTGCTGAACTCACCCCAGTGAAGCACACAGAATGGATGCTGGATCCGAGGCTGTGCAGATTACATACTGTACAGTTAACTCAGGAAAAGTGAAGATTCCAGATTCTTCATTTGTACCACAGACACAGCAACACCGCAGAGTTCAGGAACACTACAAGTAAGGACTCGAGTTGCCTGTCAGGTCGGTACCCGGAAGGAGAACAGAGCCGGCTGCCTAGTTTATACAGCAGCAGGGCCACACACACAGTGCAGATAAGGGAGCCAAAATGGCCCGGCTGGGTGGGAGAAATCCTGAACCCTGCACAGACTCCGTGGACAGTACTCTGCTGAATACTATTTTCAGTAAAGGCTAAGGAACTGCAAAACCGTGAGTCTGCTTGTTTATTGTGCTCGTGTCTTGCACTCCCCCATAGACTATCACACTGCCCCAGGGAGAAGGCTCTACCCGTGGGGAGCCGTCCCATCTCAAGCTGCCATCCATCACTCCCAGAGGTTCTGCAGCAGTGGTGGTCATCTCTGATCACGTTCCACAGGTGGCGTCACGTACATAACCCCCCTTTTTATTGTGGAACCAGGGATCACAAGCTAGGTCACAACACCATGATCCCCTTTCCAGAAGCGACCCCTTGGTCCGGTTCGGAGTATCCCCTTAACCCCTGGCGACACACAATAACACCTAACCTGAAAATAATTCCTAGAATGATTTTACTGGATTTTTGGAGATTAATTGAAATAAAAGCTTAACTTTGAAAATGAGCCCTAGTTACAGCCAGGGCCGGTGTTAGGGGCAGTAAAGCTGTGCAGTTTCTCAGACCCCACTCTCTTAGGGACTTCAGCAGTTGTATTCCAAGATTGATTGTTTAAGGATCTTTAAAGACTTCACAGTCATGTGACATGATATAATCAAAGGTCTCTTAATTGCAGGAGTCTAAAAGAACTAAACAGGAGATGGATTGGAATGCAGGTCTCACCTTAGGGAGAAGGGAGCGAAAAAGGGGCAATTTTACAGGGTCCACATTCTCCTAGGGCAGACCTGGGCAAGGGGCGGCCCGCGGGCCACATCCGGCCCGCCTGCTCTCTGTGACCGGCCCGCCCGTCTTCAGCCGATACAGTGGAGCCGGGCTGCAGCGTGCCGAGCACGGAGAGATCCTGTGCAGGTCCGCACAGTCAGTGCAGGCAGCGGAACGCAGGAGTCTTTCCTCTGTTCCCTGCCGGCACTAATTGTCAGTGACACACGCGCGCTCTGACGTTGTCAGTACTGCGCTGCGTGTGTCATTTCAAAAGTTCCCGCCGGGCAGGAGAAGAAGGAGCAGCACAGCAGACGGAGTAATTAATCTTGCAGGACCTGCGATGATGTCACGCCCATGTGACTGTGTGGGAGGAGACACAGGATGCCGGGCAGAAAGCAAGACATGCTGAATGCTGAAGGAGATGTGGACACATGATGACTGGTAATGAGAAAAGAGGGGACATGAGGGGGAGGGGGGCTGCAGGGTGAGTGCATATGAGGGCTGAAGACTGACAGAAGGATGTGAAGGGGTGCAGAGTGTTTGAGAGGGGTAAGTTGGTGTACAGGCAGGGTGAGATATGTGGGCATGGTGTGTGACATATGGGGGTGTAGTGTGTGTGATATGGGGGTGCAGGCTGTATGGGGTGTAGTGTGTGTGATATGGGGGTGCAGGCTAGTGGTGTAGTATATGGGGGTATAGTGATGTAGTATATTACAGGTGTGCTATATGGAGGTGTAGTATATTACAGGTGTGCTATATGGAGGTGTAGTATATTACAGGTGTGCTATATGGAGGTGTAGTATATTACAGGTGTGCTATATGGAGGTGTAGTATATTACAGGTGTACTATATGGAGGTGTAGTATATTACAGGTGTACTATATGGAGGTGTAGTATATTACAGGTGTACTATATGGAGGTGTAGTATATTACAGGTGTGCTATATAGGGGTGTAGTGATGTAGTATATTACAGGTGTGCTATATGGAGATGTAGTATATTACAGGTGTGCTATATGGAGGTGTAGTATATTACAGGTGTGCTATATGGAGATGTAGTATATTACAGGTGTGCTATATGGAGGTGTAGTATATTACAGGTGTGCTATATGGAGGTGTAGTATATTACAGGTGTGCTATATGGAGGTGTAGTATATTACAGGTGTGCTATATGGAGGTGTAGTATATTACAGGTGTGCTACATGGAGGTGTAGTATATTACAGGTGTGCTATATGGAGGTGTAGTATATTACAGGTGTGCTATATGGAGGTGTAGTATATTACAGGTGTGCTACATGGAGGTGTAGTATATTACAGGTGTGCTATATGGAGGTGTAGTAGATTACAGGTGTGCTATATGGAGGTGTAGTATATTACAGGTGTGCTATATGGAGGTGTAGTATATTACAGGTGTGCTATATGGAGGTGTAGTATATTACAGGTGTGCTACATGGAGGTGTAGTATATTACAGGTGTGCTATATGGAGGTGTAGTATATTACAGGTGTGCTATATGGAGGTGTAGTATATTACAGGTGTGCTACATGGAGGTGTAGTATATTACAGGTGTGCTATATGGAAGTGTAGTATATTACAGGTGTGCTACATGGAGGTGTAGTATATTACAGGTGTGCTATATGGAGGTGTAGTAGATTACAGGTGTGCTACATGGAGGTGTAGTATATTACAGGTGTGCTATATGGAGGTGTAGTATATTACAGGTGTGCTATATGGAGGTGTAGTAGATTACAGGTGTGCTATATGGAGGTGTAGTAGATTACAGGTGTGCTATATGGAGGTGTAGTAGATTACAGGTGTGCTATATGGAGGTGTAGTAGATTACAGGTGTGCTATATGGAGGTGTAGTAGATTACAGGTGTGCTGTATGGAGGTGTAGTAGATTACAGGTGTAGTATATAGGGGTGTAATGATGTAGTATATCGGAGGTGTATTATATAGTGGTGTAGTATAATACAGGTGTATATGGGGGTGTAGTATATTACAGGTATATGGAGGGAGTGTAGTATAATACAGGTGTAGTATATAGGGGTGTAGTGGTGTAGTTTATTACAGGTGTAGTATATGGAGGGGGTGTAGTGATGTAGTATATTGGGTAGAACTGAGGTAATTATATTAGTCCGGCCCTCTAAACCAATCCCAATTTCTCATGCGGCCCCATGGGAAAATTAATTGCCCACCCCTGTCCTAGGGGCTCCGGTGTTTATAAACTGATGATAGTGTTATGGTCGCCAAGCAGGGCGGGACTGGGACTAAAATTCAGCCCTGGCATTTGGGGGTGCACAGGCTCACTGTTCGTGTGTTGAATGTGCAATATCTTTGTGCACTTGTAGGTTGTGTAACACGACTATATAACATGCAGTCACAGCTGCGTCCAGTATTACAGCTCAGGCCTATTTATTGCTCTTAGTAGCAGGACCTGGTGAAGCCGCTATTTTTCTACAGAGCTGGGTCTCTCAGATAATGAAGAAGATGCTGCTCTCGACATAATGCTGCGGTCATATAGCTGATGGGCAGGGATACAAAATCACATCCCTCTGAACTAATACTGATGACCTATTCTTCAGATAGGTGATCAGGGAAGCTGTGGTTGTCACTGGTGATAATTTTTGACACATGCCACTTAGGGAATGTGCAATGACATTTTTGGGGGGAAGATTCCACCATGGAAACTACTATGAAAAATACTGGAATGATCATCTGCATCTCCTCGCTGTGCACAGGTTCAGGATTTTGAGAATCTTTTACCCACTTCAGGTTTCTAAAACCATCAAGTGATTAAAAGAAGTGACCGCTCCATTCTTCTGGTGTTTTCCACTCGGAAAATGTTCTGTATTTTACAATGTAGATCAATGGGAAGGCTCGGAAGATGCCGGAATCTACAACTCCCAGCTTGTCCTTAACAATGGTAAGGAGATGCTGAGAGTTGTTGTTATCAGACTGCGGACCATACAGGAACCACAATACTGATAAGACGCAGGCAGTATCACAAATAATCATTTACATCCAGGTACCTTTATAGGTGACATCTCCTGAGTCGTTCCCATCCTTTTTGTCTCCATGCAGTACAGACGCCATGATGAGGTTTCGTGCCCACTGCTTGTCTCTGAAGCCTTCCCTCTCTATTCTTCAGCAGCACTTCCCCACACAGCACCTTTAAAAATAAAAGTATCATTATATGCCCCATAAATATAAATATCTCCCATGCTGTGCCCCTGAATAAATAATTGCTTCTGTGATGCCCTGGACTAGCCAGGTAGTCACAGGTAGACCCCCTGCACAAACACCAGTCCCTAATAAGGTGACAGCAGCCAACCTACAAAACCCTTGTCACCTCCCTCCGGGTTTCATGTTCACACCAGGGGGCGGAGCCAGGTGGTTGGCCATGCCCACCGAGGTTTTCACAGGCCCTGAAGCAGGAAAACAGTTTTAGATGAGTTTTGACAGTGAAGTGGAGTGGAGTTCAAGTGCAGACCTGTGTCCAGGTCTGCCACAGTCTAACACCAGGTGTCTGGGTTGGAGCCCAGTCACCTCTGGCAAGGAGGCAGACGGTGGTTGCCGCCTGCAGGAGCCGGGAAGATGGCTGGTGGAACCGTAAGGGACCGGGACAGGGTAGTTGCCCGCCGGAACCGAACCGGGGAGCCAACTGGAAACCGGAGCACCAGGAGGGGTACTCAGACCCAGAACGAGGTCCAGAAGCCACTGGATCACGTCAAATTCACTGATTGAGGTCTGGACCTTAGGTCCTTTCCGTCCCAAGACCCGAAAGACGGCAACAGCCCACCGAGGGGGATAGAAAGCCACCGCCCAGTCAGAGAGATCCCACGGGCCAGCGCCTGCAGGCAAACGGGTTCCCCGACACACATCAAGCCGGGGAGCGGACTACCGTTGCTGCAGCATAGGCAGTCAAAGTCTACTAAGGAGGTGCAGGAGAAAGGCGGGAACCTCCAACCTGAGAAAGGGGCATAGCGCAGCCGGCTGCGGGCACTGACCATCATCCTTTTTGGTTTACCAGAGACTCCGGTGTATCTGTCAGCAGGTTTTTGCTACCTCACCAGAGATTACTGACTGCATCCGTTCTGACATAGTCTAAGATTTAAGATTTTAGGCCTGTTTCGCATGTCAGTGAAAAACAAAGATGGTTTTTACTGACGTGTTAAAAGCGCATGTGTCCCTCTATGAGCCGTGATTCACGGCACACGTGGGTTGTCAATGTGCAATCTGTGATCTGTGATACATGATAGCACATGGAGATAAACTCACCTGCCCCTGCTCCTGCTGTCCGTGGTGCTGAACTCTCCAGCTCTGCTGCATCCGGCCGCCGCTGTGTCTCCCCTCTGCAAGTACTTCCGGGTCACCTGTGCCGTGCATAAATGAATATGCATGACAGTAATTAGCCAGGCAGGAAGCAGCAGCCAGCAGAGGCCGGAGACAGTGTCGCTGGAGAGGTTGAATATAAAAATCACTTTATTTTCAATGTCCGTGTTTTCTGGTACATGTTTCACAGATCACACCATAGTGTGGTCTGTGGGCCATCAGTGATGCCGGAAAAAAATGGACATGTTTCTGTGTGTGCGCAACAGATAAAGCGTGTGAGCAACAGGGAGTACCTGCCTAAAAAAGCGCTGCAAATACACCATAGCAAAGGGACATGATGCACAGCAATTTCAAAATGATTTTGCTGTGCACATGTTCCGTCTTTGGTTAATTATTTTAGCTGCTGTAGGCTTCAAAAGCCAGGAAACGGCTAAAAAAAGTAACTTTCTCATTCTTGGAGCGGCTAAAATTGGAAGATGCCACTCGCTCTATATACTTAAAGGACACATAATACAGTCATTGCATAGACATATATAAATAATTGACCAGTGCACATCTCGTATCATATCATATACCACTCCATAATTAACTTGAGAAGAGACAGAAAATGACTGAGCATTTAGGGCTTATTATAAAAATATCCACTTTATTGAGTACAAAATTCTAAAAATATATCCAATTTTTCAAAATTACAATATGATAGTGCTAGATGTTATAATGGGTGAAAACCCACACGTTAATGGGGGGCCCAGGCAACTAACACAAGAAAAATGGGAAGTCCTGGAAGGGGGGCTCTATATATATGATATCATATGACTGACAAAAAAGAGGGGCCTCCAACCGCTATAAAAATCCAAGAGGGATTTTAGCTTGGTGCATCCAATACCATTGCATTGGCTGATTATATCAGTTTAAATATGTCAGGGAGGCAACAAAGACTGTCAGTCAAAGACAAATCAAATAAATCGCCCTAAGGCGGGCTTTGCACGTTGCGACATCGGAAGCCGATGCTGCGATGTCGCACGCGATAGTCCCCGCCCCCGTCGCAGGTACGATATCTTGTGATAGCTGGCGTAGCAAAAATTATCACTATGCCAGCTTCACATGCACTCACCTGCCCTGCGACCGTCGCTCTGGCCGGCGACCCACCTCCTTCCTAAGGGGGCGGGTCGTGCGGCGTCATAGCAACGTCACACGGCAGGTGGCCAATAGCGGTGGAGGGGCGGAAATGAGCAGGATGTAAACATCCCGTGCACCTCCTTCCTTCTGCATAGCTGCTGGCGGCAGGTAAGCGGATGTTCCTGCGGCGTTATACACAGCGATGTGTGCAGCCGCAGGAGCGAGGAACTACATCGTACCTGTCACTGCAGCATAATTATGAAAAAGTCGGAGCCTGCAACGATGATACGATAACGACACTTTTGCGCTCGTTAATCGTATCATCTCGCATTTACACACTACGATCTGGAAAGTGACGCCGGAAGTGCGTCACTTTCGATTTGACCCCACCGACATCACATGTACGATGTTGCAACATGCAGAGCCGCCCTAAGACTTACCTATACCTCCAACGTGCGTTTCTCGGAACAATAGATGTTATAGCTTTTTCAGGGAAGGTGTAACAAATAATGCCATGTGAGGACCTTAAATAAGCAGCCATGTGACCGCATTGGACCTGCAAGGACCTATTTCTTGCGTCTCCGCCAATCGGCATCCATGGTTGCCATGGGTTCCGTGCACTTCCTCCCACTGGGTGGCTGGGCGGGCATGTGTTGTGTCTGTCGTGCCGTGCGAATGCGCCTGAGCAGCGACTTCCCATTTTTCTTGTGTTGGTTGCCTGGGCCGCCCATTAACGTGTGGGTTTTCACCCATTATAACATCTAGCACTATCATATTGTAATTTTGAAAAATTGGATATATTTTTAGAATTTTGTATTCAATAAAGTGGATATTTTTATAATAAGCCCTAAATGCTCCGTCATTTTCTGTCTCTTCTCAAGTTATTGCATAGACGCCAGAAATGAAGCCAATAACAACGGCGCATACATATAGACTTTCAGGATGTTTTTTGCAAATGATATTTCATTTTTTTAAATAACTAAATTGCAGTATGCTTAGGGTGAGGCTTTTTTTGTCATTTTACAGTACATTAAAAAAACAAACGCACCAGAAAAGCAATACAGCCGGGCACCGTTCTAGCAATGCTTTCCCCTGGTCTCCGGGGTCTTGTGATCTGTAGCCAATCAGCGGCTGTTTCACTATCCCTCTTTCAAAACTGTAATCCAGAGGAAATGAGAGCTGCTGCTGTTTTATGACTTCCTCTGGATATTAGTTTTATCTAAAGGATGAGAGTGTAAACCAGCTGTTGATTGGCTGCAGGTCGCCTGTGACATAGTCTGGGGGCACCAAAGGTTAATTTGGCACAGGGCGCCATTTAGCCTCAGGCCGGCCCTGATTATAAGTCATTTATATTTCTAATATTTTCCTTTTGGGAAGTCTTAATCACCTTGTCCTCACAGCCTTGATCCTAACCAATATGTTCTCCCATATAATTACTACTTATCAATGTTAATAAGAGGAGAGGTCACATGTCACATCATCTGATACAGGCGGCCATTGTTACGTCCCAGCATGATGTCACAATGACTGGGAATCTATAGAAGTTGGTGGACTCAGATGTTCAGATGAAGAGGAGAAGACAAAGAGGGCGGTGGATCCAGGATTGATGACGGTGAAGAAGGGGAGAGCGGAGGATACCGGATCAAGGACACAGGTAAATGAGGGACATTACTGGGTTTTCAATCAGTTAAGCTTGTGAAAACATGTACGCTCAGGCGCTGTTCACACCGGGCATTTCTGCTGCTACTTTTTAGGAGCAAAATCTGATCTCTTGGCAGTAAATAAAGTTGTGTTTTTGTGCTGAGTTTTTGCCACAGTTTTTACTGGCTTTTTGGTGTGTCCATTTGTTTAAAGTACATACAAACCGAAAAATGCACTGCTGCGTTTCTTTCACTCTCATGGCTTTCAATAGTGAAAAAAGCAATAAAAACAAATGCTGAAAGAATAGAATTCTTTACAAAACGCAGCATTTTGCCAGTTCAGTAAGAAAAAAAAGTTGGTGTCTTTGTGTGCATGAGATTTCTGGAATCTCATAGGTTTTGCTATTATGGTAAAAAGCAGTTTTTTATTAGCATGTATTTGCATAAAACCAATAAAAAAAACCAAACCAAACCCCACTCCAAAAGCAACCTGTGTGAGCATAGCCTTATCCTCCAACTCTCCTGATTGTGGATGTAATGTACTATATTGTATCAGTCTTTGCTGTTACAATCTGTAGACTTGGGGGATGAAGCTTCTATGTGAGGTCACAAGGCGGAATGTTGGGCACAGAGTTCCATGCAGCAAACATGGAGAATCCACATGGAGATGTGAGAACAAAGATGGCACCTGGGAGGGAGACACCATAGTGGGGACTTCAGTCAGTGACTACAAGTGGTAACTGTGGTTGGCGCAGATTGTTGGTGATTCTGTTACTTAATTTCAGATTTTATGGGAGAAAAAAATCTCATTATTCCATCATATGGAAGAGGGTTTTGTATTCATACATTCGGGAACATACTATATATATATATATATATATATATATATATATATATATATATATATATATATATATATATATATATATATATATATATATATGAGCATTTGCTTCATTTTATGTACTTTGTTTTCAAATTGCAACATTTCATTGTTGTAAATACTTTAGCGATATTTTTCAAAGCTTTAAGCCATTTATTACACCATTTTTAAACACCTATTCCAAAACTTAAAAATAAAAGCTTAAAATAAAAGAGTCGGGACATAGGTAACTTTTCTGATAGGAAATATGACATTTCTTTGTCGCTCCTAATTGGGAGACCCAGACAATTGGGTGTATAGCTACTGCCTCCGGAGGCCACACAAAGTACTACACTTAAAAGTGTAAGGCCCCTCCCCTTCTGGCTATACACCCCCCCGTGGGATCACGGGCTCCTCAGTTTTATGCTTTGTGCGAAGGAGGCCAGACATCCACGCATAGCTCCACTGTTTAGTCAGCAGCAGCTGCTGACTATGTCGGATGGAAGAAAAGAGGGCCCATACTAGGGCCCCCAGCATGCTCCCTTCTCACCCCACTTTCTGTCGGCGGTGTTTGTTAAGGTTGAGGTACCCATTGCGGGTACGGAGGCTGGAGCCCACATGCTGATTCCTTCCCCATCCCCATTAGGGCTCTGGGTGAAGTGGGACTTTACCGGTCTCCGGGCACTGAGGCCGTGCTCCATCCACAGCCCCTGGAGGATCTGCTGGATACGGAGCGGAGTTTCCTCAGGGACAGGACCCTGCTCCATCAAGGTACTCCGTGTCCCCGTGCTTATCGCACGCACACTGCAGCATTGCTGGGTGTGTTAGTGCGCCGGGGTAAACAGCGCTGCTGCGCTGGTGCCGTTACTCACTACAGCTCTGCTGAGTGAGGTGACTTTGTACGATCGGCCGATCCGGCCGCTGGGGTCAGTGTTTACTGGTCGCGGCTGGGATTTGTGGTGCGCCGGGGACTTCCGCGCTGGCCGTGCATATATGACGGCCGCGCTAGATTACTACAGTCCCCGGCTTTTGCGGCCTAGTTCGTATCGTTCCCGCCCCCGGACCTGCCAGTCAGGAGGAGGGCGGGACGCTGTACAGTCCAGCAGCGTTAAGAGCTGGAGTCTGTTTTACATACTCCAGCCCTCACACTAGGCACAGGGGGACGCAGTTTCCCGCTCTTTTGTTTGGGACGCCCACGGTCCGCCCCTCTTCACAGGACGCCGGCAGCCATTCCTGCCTGCACGCTGAACTGCGGAGGGGAGGCTGGGAGACCCAGACAAGGGATTCTACGATCTCACACCCGCTTTTCAGCGGGCGGTAAGCAGCCCTCAAGGGCTCTCCCCCACTTGTGCCATAGTGTACTTTGTATTTTGTGCTGGCAATACTTTGCACTGTACAGTCGCTGGTGGTTTTCTGCTATATACCCTCCTTAGATTTCTCAAGGAGATAACAGCATGTCGTCCGCAAAAAGCAAAAGTGCCAAGGCACGGACTTTATCTGCTGCTTGTACCGCATGTGGGGCTACTCTACCGGCAGGTTCCCCTGACCCCCATTGTGTGCAGTGCTTGGCCCCTGTGGCAATTGCTCAGCCGGGGCCGCTGCTAGAGGTGACCCAGGGAGAACCACCTGTAAATGCTGTCCAGGTGACAGGGACGGAGTTTGCAGCTTTTGCTGACAGATTGTCTATGACTATGTCTAAAATTCTTGAAACATTGCAGTCTAGACCAGTAACTCAGACCATGGACACTGTTGATCCATTGCCCCCTGGTCCCCCTCAGCTGGACCACTTCCTAGCTCCGGGGGTGTCATATGCACCCCAGGGTGACGGCTCTGACTCGGACGACAGTCCCAGACAACCTAAGCGGGCTCGCTATGAGCGACCCTCAACTTCATCACACTGGTGAGGGTCCCAGCGGGACGACTCTCTGTGTGATGAGGCGGATGTAACTGATCAGGAGTCTGAGGCTGGGGCCGCTCTCAATCTAGATACCCCGGATGGTGACGCCATAGTGAATGATCTTATAGCGTCCATCATTAGGATGTTAGACATTTCTCCACCAGCTCCTCTTGCGGAGGAGGCAGCTTCACAGCAGGAGAAATTCCATTTCAGGTATCCCAAGCGTAAATTAAGCACGTTTCTGGACCACTCTGACTTTAGAGACGCAATCCAGAAACACCACGCTTATCCAGATAAGCGTTTTTCCAAACGGCTTAAAGATACACGCTATCCTTTTCCCCCTGACGTGGTCAAGGGCTGGACACAGTGTCCCAAGGTGGACCCTCCAATCTCCAGGCTTGCAGCCAGATCTCTAGTTGCAGTGGAAGATGGGGCGGCACTTAAAGATGCCACTGACAGACAGATGGAGCTCTGGTTAAAATCCATCTATGAAGCTATTGGAGCGTCGTTGGCGCCAGCATTCGCAGCCGTATGGGCACTCCAAGCTATTTCAGCTGGGCTTACACAGGTCGACACGGTCACACGTACATCTGCTCCGCAGGTGGCACCCTTGACCTCTCAAATGTCTGCATTCGCGTCTTACGCGATTAATGCTGTCCTAGACTCTACGAGCCGTACGGCGGTGGCGTCAGCCAACTCTGTGGTTTTACGCAGAGCCCTGTGGTTGAGAGAATGGAAGGCAGATTCTTCTTCCAAGAAGTGCTTAACCAGTTTGCCTTTTTCTCGTGACCGATTGTTTGGTGAGCGTTTGGATGAAATCATTAAACACTCCAAGGGTAAGGATTCATCCTTACCTCAGCCCAGACAAAACAAACCTCAACAGAGGAGGGGACAGTCTGGTTTTCGGTCCTTTCGAGGCTCAGGCAGGTCCCAATTCTACTCGTCCAAAAAGACTCAAAAGGATCAGAGGGGCTCAGATTCGTGGCGGACTCAATCACGCCCAAAAAAGCCAGCCGGAAGAACCGTTACCAAGACGGCTTCCTCATGACTCTCAGCCTCCTCTCTCCGCATCCTCGGTCGGTGGCAGGCTCTCCCGCTTTGGCGACATTTGGTTGTCACAGGTCAAAGACCGTTGGGTGAGAGACATTCTGTCTCACGGGTACAGGATAGAGTTCTGCTCTCGTCCTCCAACTCGCTTCTTCAGAACTTCCCCACCGCCCGACCGAGCCGATGCTCTGCTGCAAGCGGTGTCCGCTCTAAAGGCGGAAGGAGTGGTGACTTCTGTTCCTCTTCAGGAACAAGGTCACGGTTTTTACTCCAATTTGTTTGTGGTGCCAAAGAAAGACGGGTCGTTCCGTCCCGCCCTGGATCTAAAGCTGCTCAACAAACACGTAAAAACCAGGAGGTTCAGGATGGAATCTCTCCGCTCCGTTATCGCCTCAATGTCTCAAGGAGATTTCCTAGCATCAATAGACATCAAGGATGCTTATCTCCACGTGCCAATTGCGCCAGAGCATCAGCGTTTTCTACGCTTCGATATAGGAAGCGAACACCT
This sequence comes from Anomaloglossus baeobatrachus, assembly GCF_048569485.1. Lineage (NCBI taxonomy): Eukaryota > Metazoa > Chordata > Amphibia > Anura > Aromobatidae > Anomaloglossus > Anomaloglossus baeobatrachus. The sequence continues at coordinate 232,733,036 of NC_134359.1, read as the reverse complement.
GCAGTTCGTAGCTCTACCTTTCGGGCTGGCGACAGCCCCTCGGGTCTTCACCTAGGTCATGACAGCAGTAGTAGCAGTCCTGCACTCGCAAGGTCACTCCGTGATCCCGTATTTGGACGATCTACTTATCAAGGCACCCTCTCAAGAGGCATGCCAACACAGCCTGAACGTGGCACTGAAGACTCTCCAGAGTTTCGGGTGGATTATCAACTTTTCAAAGTCAAATCTAACCCCGACCCAATCACTAACATATCTTGGCATGGAGTTTCATACTCTCTCAGCGATAGTGAAACTTCCACTGGACAAATAGTGCTCGCTACAGATAGGGGTGCAATCTCTCCTTCAGGGCCAGTCGCACCCCTTGAGGCGCCTCATGCACTTCCTAGGGAAGATGGTAGCAGCAATGGAAGCAGTTCCTTTTGCGCAGTTTCATCTGCGTCCACTACAATGGGACATTCTCCGCCAATGGGACGGGAAGTCGACGTCCCTCGACAGGGAGGTCTCCCTCTCTCAGGCAGCCAAGGAATCTCTCCGGTGGTGGCTTCTTCCCACCTCATTGTCAAAAGGAAAGTCGTTCCTACCCCCATCCTGGGCGGTGGTCACGACAGATGCGAGTCTATCAGGGTGGGGAGCAGTGTTTCTCCACCACAGGGCTCAGGGTACGTGGACTCGGAAAGAGTCCACCCTTCAGATCAATGTTCTGGAGATCAGAGCAGTCTATCTTGCCCTACAAGCCTTCCAACAGTGGCTGGAAGGCAAGCAGATCCGAATTCAGTCGGACAACTCCACAGCGGTGGCATACATCAACCACCAAGGGGGAACACGCAGTCGGCAAGCCTTCCAGGAAGTCCGGCGGATTCTGACATGGGTGGAAGACACAGCATCCACTATATCCGCCGTTCACATCCCAGGCGTAGAAAACTGGGAAGCAGACTTTCTCAGTCGCCAGGGCATGGACGCAGGGGAATGGTCCCTTCACCCGGACGTGTTTCAGGAGATCTGTCGCCGCTGGGGGATGCCGGACGTCGACCTGATGGCGTCACGGCACAACAACAAGGTCCCGGTTTTCATGGCACGGTCTCACGATCACCGAGCTCTGGCGGCAGACGCCTTAGTTCAAGATTGGTCGCAGTTCCGGCTACCATATGTGGTCCCACCTCTGGCATTGTTGCCCAGAGTGCTCCGCAAAATCAGGTCCGACTGCCGCCGCGCCATTCTCGTCGCTCCAGACTGGCCAAGGAGGTCGTGGTACCCGGATCTGTGGCACCTCACGGTAGGCCATCCGTGGGCACTACCAGACCGTCCAGACTTGCTGTCTCAAGGGCCGTTTTTCCATCTGAATTCTGCGGCCCTGAACCTGACTGTGTGGCCATTGAGTCCTGGATCCTAGCGGCCTCAGGTTTATCTCATGAAGTGGTTGCCACCATGAGACAGGCTAGGAAACCATCCTCCGCCAAGATCTACCACAGGACGTGGAGGATATTCCTATCTTGGTGCTCGGCTCAGGGAGTTTCTCCCTGGCCTTTTGCATTGCCTACTTTTCTTTCCTTCCTGCAGTCTGGGTTGGAAAAAGGTTTGTCGCTTGGCTCCCTTAAGGGTCAAGTCTCCGCGCTATCCGTATTTTTTCAGAAACGCCTGGCGCGACTTCCTCAGGTACGCACGTTCCTGCAAGGGGTTTGTCATATCGTCCCCCCTTACAAGCGGCCATTGGAGCCCTGGGACCTGAACAAGGTTCTAATTGCTCTCCAAAAGCCGCCTTTCGAGCCTATGAAGGAGGTTTCCCTTTCTCGTCTTTCACAGAAAGTGGCCTTTCTAGTGGCGGTCACGTCTCTTCGGAGAGTGTCCGAGCTGGCGGCGTTATCATGCAGATCTCCATTCCTGGTGCTTCACCAGGACAAGGTAGTTCTGCGTCCAATTCCAGAATTTCTTCCCAAGGTGGTATCTTCCTTTCATCTCAATCAAGATATCACTTTACCGTCTTTGTGTCCGCATCCAGTTCACCAATTTGAAAAAGGTTTGCATTTATTGGATCTGGTGAGAGCACTCAGGATCTACATTTCCCGCACGGCGCCTCTGCGCCGCTCGGATGCACTCTTTGTCCTTGTCGCTGGTCAGCGTAAAGGGTCGCAAGCTTCCAAATCCACCCTTGCGCGTTGGATCAAGGAACCAATTCTTCACACCTACCGTTCTGCTGGGCTTCCGATTCCATCAGGACTGAAAGCCCATTCTACCAGAGCCGTGGGTGCGTCCTGGGCATTACGGCACCAGGCTACGGCTCAGCAGGTGTGCCAGGCGGCTACCTGGTCGAGTCTGCACACTTTTACCAAGCATTATCAGGTGCATACCTACGCTTCGGCGGATGCCGGCCTAGGTAGACAAGTCCTTCAGGCGGCGGTGGCTCACCTGTAGGAAAGGGCTGTTTGACGGCCCTATCACGAGGTATTCTTTTACCCACCCAGGGACTGCTTTTGGACGTCCCAATTGTCTGGGTCTCCCAATTAGGAGCGACAAAGAAGAAGGGAATTTTGTTTACTTACCGTAAATTCCTTTTCTTCTAGCTCCAATTGGGAGACCCAGCACCCGCCCTGTTTTTCTTAGGAAATTTGTTTTTTTCGGGTGCACATGTTGTTCATGTTGAACAGTTCAGTTCTCCGAGGTTGTTTCTCGGGTTGAATTTGTATTTAAAACAGTTATTGGCTTTCCTCCTTCTTGCTTTTGCACTAAAACTGAGGAGCCCGTGATCCCACGGGGGGGTGTATAGCCAGAAGGGGAGGGGCCTTACACTTTTAAGTGTAGTACTTTGTGTGGCCTCCGGAGGCAGTAGCTATACACCCAATTGTCTGGGTCTCCCAATTGGAGCTAGAAGAAAAGGAATTTACGGTAAGTAAACAAAATTCCCTTCTTTTAATACTGCACTTCTACATAAAGGTAACACATAATGTAGACAGGTAAGAACTGTTCTAAATATACATGAAATAAGTTTCTGTTCCAACAAATTTTAACAAGATTAAAAAATACCAGTTTTCTAAAAAAATATTTTTTTTTCTTGACTTGAAAAATGTGACACATTGATCTCCTCTAACATTGGGAAGGGTATTACCATGCTTGATAACCTTCACTGGCAGAATTTGCTCCACATGTATCATTAAGGTGCAAAATTGAAAAAATATGGATTGTCAGATATTGAAGTGAGTGATACAGAAAAATATGGAGCAAATGACGCCATTTTTAATCACTGAAACCATTACATTTTAGATTGTTGGAATGTATGCATTGTAATTAGTGATGAGCGAGCATGCTTGTCACTACTCGGTACTCGCACGAGTATCGCTGTACTCGGGCTGCTCGGCGGGGACCGAGTAATCTCGCGATACTCGTGCTGTACTCGTGGTCTTCATTTCTGCATGTTGGCGCTCTTTTGAGAGCCAGCCCTCATGCAGGGATTGGCTGGCAGACCACTGCAATGCCACAGCCCTGTTAGTTGTGGAATTGCAGTGATTGGCCGGCCTGCACAGCGTGACCGAGCCTTTATATCGGCCGGCGCGCTGTGCTCTGCTCACAGCTATTCAGACAGTCAGTGTAGGGAGAGTGTCGCTGATTCAGGGAAAGCTTTGCGGCCCTTTATAGCTTTTTCAGTTGCAGGGCTGCAAACAGTGTGACCAAAAGTCCTTCTCAGGACTATTCTAGTTGTATACAGGCAGGCAGGGTATAGCCAGGTCGGAGTACAGTAGCAGAGTCCTTCTCAGGACTATTGTTGCTATATACAGGCAGGGTATAGCCAGGTCTGAATACAGGCTAGTGACCAAAAGAGTCCTTGTCAGGACTATTGTACCAGTATACAGGCAGGCAGGCAGGCAGGGTAGTGGTGACCGTATACCAGCCTTCATCATATCTGGGGCTGGTGTACACAGTGTAAAACAGTCCAGATAGTGTCTGACTTGTCTGTAATTGTCGCTTCCCAAAAAAACCTGTTAGGTTATTATTGCGTCCGTGCTTGGTTTTTAAAACCGCACGTGTGTGCCTGTTGGTGGCAGCGTACAGGTGCACTTGTGTGCAATTTCCACAAACTTTGATATAACGCACAAGTAGTGAATATACACGTCAGCAGTGCACAGCATTGCAAAATGCGCAAGGGCATTGGCAAGGAACAAGGAAGTGGACGTGATGGTGGTGCAGGCAGAGGCCGAGGTCGTGGGCAAGCTCTAATTTCGCCACAACAAAGGGCCACATCTAGTCGCTCGCACGTCCTGTCCCAAATTCTTGGGGACCGCAGCAGTACACCGCTCTTGAACCAAGACCAGTGTCAACAGGTTGTTAGTTGGATAGCAGATAATGCTTCCAGTCAGATTGGCACCACCACAAACACTCTGTCTTCCACACGGTCAAGTGTCAGTAGCCGTGATACTGCACCACACATTTCTGAACCTGATCCTCCTTCCTACCACCAGGCTGAGTACACGTCCTCCTCGGACATTAATGATCCCACACTTGGACACTCGGAAGAGCTGTTCACGTTTCCATTCACACATTCTGGCCTCTCGCCAGCTCATATTGAAGTGGGTCATGAGGAGATCGTCTGTACAGATGGCCAAATATTTGAGCAGCCACGTTCTCACGAAGTTGGCAACGTGTCTCAACAAGTGGTGGACGATGATGAGACACAATTGTCAGCAAGTCAGGAGGAGGAGCAGGGTGCGGAAGAGGAAGACGATGTGGTGGATGATCCAGTAACTGACCCAACCTGGCAGGAGGATATGCAGAGCGAGGACAGCAGTGCACAGGGGGAGGGAGGCGTAGCATCACAACAGGCAGTAAGAAGCAGGGTGGTGGCCCCAGGCAGAAGTCAGGCAACCGTTCCCCGGAACAACACGACGACACAAGGTGCCTGTACAAATGTTAGGTCTTCCCGAGTCTGGCAGTTTTTTAAGTTGGATCCAGATGATTCAAAAAAGGCCATTTGCAACACCTGCCGTGCCAGCATCAGCAGGGGTACCAAAACTAGCAGCCTGACCACCACCAGCATGATCAGGCACATGTCAAGCACCCGACTTTGTGGGAAGTACAACAGAGTCGAGGAGCAGTGCTTGCTGATGTCACTGCTACGTCTTCGCTGGTTGTGCATGCGAGCCAATCCTCTGTCCATGCTGCCTGCGAACAAGCCTCCTCCACTCCTGCACCTGCAGTTGCCTACGCAGAAAGAACACCATCATCAAGCACGTCCTTGTCCCAGCGCAGCGTTCAGTTATCCATTCAGCAAACCTTTGAACGCAGGCGCAAATACACTGCCAACACCCCACATGCCACAGTTCTAAATGCTAACATTTCGCGACTGCTTGCGCTGGAAATGTTGCCTTTTAGGCTGGTGGAGACTGAAGCATTCCGTGACCTGATGGCGGCAGCTGTCCCACGTTACTCGGTCCCCAGCCGCCACTATTTCTCCCGGTGTGCCGTCCCCGCGTTGCATAACCACGTGTCACAAAACATCACACGTGCCCTGAACAACGCTGTTTCACCCAAGATCCACCTAACCACAGACACGTGGACAAGTGCTTGTGGGCAAGGCCACTACATCTCGTTAACGGCACACTGGGTTAATATTGTGGAAGCTGGGACCCAGTCTGAGCGAGGGACGGAGCACGTCCTTCCCACACCAAGGTTTGCAGGCCCTACCTCAGTCAGTGTTTCACCCACACTCTACAGCTCCGGAATGTCATGCTCTTCAGCCTCCTCCTCCTCCTGCGCATCCTCATCCACTGTGCCCTCCACACCAGTCACAAGCTGGAAGCACTGCAGCACTGCCTTGGCGAAGCGGCAACAGGCTGTGCTGAAGATAACCTGCATAGGTGACAAACCCCACAATGCAGAAGAGCTGTGGACAGCTCTGAAACAGCAGGCAGATCACTGGCTCACACCTCTGAACCTAAAGCCAGGAAAGGTCGTGTGTGACAATGGCCGGAACCTGGTGGCGGCTTTGAGGCGAGGCCAGCTGACACATGTTCCATGCGTGGCCCATGTGCTCAACCTCGTGGTTCAGCGGTTTATAAAGTCATACCCAGAGCTGTCTGATCTGCTGGTAAAAGTTCGCCGCCTGTCTGCACATTTTCGAAAGTCACCTACTGCTTCAGCCGGCCTTGCCGGCTTTCAGCGCCGTTTGCATCTTCCGGCTCACAGACTGGTGTGTGATGTCCCCACGCGTTGGAATTCAACTCTGCACATGTTGGTCAGGATATGTGAGCAGAAGAGGGCAGTTGTTGAGTACCTGCATCACCTAAGCCGTCGGGAAATGGGTCAAACTCCACACATAACACCTGAGGAGTGGAGATGGATGTCAGACCTATGTACCATCCTCCAAAACTTTGAGGACTCCACCAAGATGGTGAGTGGTGATGACGCCATTATTAGCGTCACCATACCGCTACTCTGCCTTCTAAAACGGTCTCTGCTGAAAAACAAACATGATGCATTGCAGGCGGAGCGCGATGAGTTGCAGCAAGAAACAGTAGTGGGTGTGGGTGATAACACACAGCCCAGCCTCGTCTCATCACAACGTGCAGTGGAGGACTATGACGAGGAGGAGGATGAAGACATGGAGCAACTCTCCGGCCAAATTGAGGATATGACATGCACACCAGTCATATCCTCGGTTCAGCGTGGCTGGCCAGAGGACAGGGTAGATGAGGAGGAGGAGGAGGAGGAGGAGGAGGAGGAGGACAGCATGTTCAGTCATCTTGTTGGTCAGGCTACTGAAGTCCTGGCTGTTAAGAGTCTGGCGCACATGGCTGACTTTATGGTAAGCTGCCTGTCTCGTGACCCTCGCGTTAAGAACATCTTGGCCGACAATCATTACTGGTTGGTAACACTGTTAGACCCACGCTACAAGGAGAACTTTTTGTCTCTTATTCCCGTGGAGGAGAGGTCAACCAAAATGCAGCAGTTTCGGAAGGCCATACTCACGGAAGTAGGCAAAGCATTCCCCTCACAAAACGCTAGCGGCATAGGTCATGAATCAGTGGACAACCGAGGCGTACAGCCGAGAGAGGCACAAGTCCAATCCGCCAGAGGTAGGGGAACAGTCTTTAAGATGTGGGACAGTTTTCTCAGCCCCTCACGTACCACAGCCCCTGAGGTGCGGGGTAGTGCCACAAGAAATCCTAAGTTTGCCCAGATGCTGAAGGAGTACCTTGCAGATCGAACAACTGTACTCCGACATTCCTCTGTGCCTTACAATTATTGGGTATCCAAGCTGGACACGTGGCATGAATTGGCTCTCTACGCCTTGGAAGTCCTGGCCTGCCCTGCTGCTAGCGTTTTGTCAGAGCGTGTTTTTAGTGCCGCAGGTGGAATCATTACAGATAAACGCACCCGCCTGTCAACTGAAAATGCTGACAGGCTGACTCTGATCAAGATGAACAAGGGTTGGATTGGGCCAGACTTCACCACACCACCAGCAAATGAGAGCGGAATTTAAAGTTTGCCATGTACCTCCACTCACCCATGGGTACACACTTCTGGACTTTGGATAATCGCTGGACTGCTCCTCCTTCTCCTCATGCGCCACCATGATGATGACCGTTACAAATTGCAATACGTAGGCCTTTGTTTCAGGTATACCCCCAGTGGTAAATTTTTTCGCCCATTCTTTGCAGAATGGACATTACAACGACAGGAGACCCGCTCCTTTGCAATGGGAACAATGTTTTGAGGCCCTCATGCACGTCTCTACCCAGGGACAACGTGGAGCCTCCCAATTTTTGGCTGCCCTGCCTAAGGGCTATACTATAATACACCCACTTCCTTAAAATGGACACTTAATGTTTAGAGGCCCTCATGCACGTCTCTACCCAGGGACAACGTGGAGCCTCCCAATTTTTGGCTGCCCTGCCTAAGGGCTATACTATAATACACCCACTTCCTTAAAATGGACACTTAATGTTTTGAGGCCCTCATGCACGTCTCTATCCAGGGACAATGTGGAGCCTCCCAATTTTTGGCTGCCCTGGCAAAGGGCTATACTGAAATAGACCCACTTCCTTACAATGGGCACTTCAGGTTTACAGGCCATCATGCACGTCTCTATCCAGGGACAATGTGGAGCCTCCCAATTTTTGGCTGCCCTGGCAAAGGGCTATACTGAAATAGACCCACTTCCTTACAATGGGCACTTCAGGTTTAAAGGCCATCATGCACGTCTCTATCCAGGGACAATGTGGAGCCTCCCAATTTTTGGCTGCCCTGGCAAAGGGCTATACTGAAATAGACCCACTTCCTTACAATGGGCACTTCACAATTAAAGGCCCTCATGCACGTCTGTATGCAGGGGCATTGGTGAACCTCACAATTTTGGACTGCCCTGGCAAAGGAAAATACTACAAAGACTCACTTCCTCAAAATGGGCACATTAGACTCAAGAGGCCTTCATGTACGTCTCTTCTCAGGGACATCGGAGTGCCACACAATGTTTTCACGTAAAATCTTTCATGTATTAATCTCAAAAAGTAACATACACCAGCTCTATCTCACTATTGGGTATGTGCCCTTAACATTTCCGCCATGAAAAATCATTTTGGGGTCATTTTGGAAGGTTTTCTGGTGAGTCCGTAAAAATGGCGTAAAACGCGGACAAAATTGTTCACAGCTGTGACTTTTCAGTGATAAATGCTTCAAGGGGTCTTCCCCATGCTGTTGCCATGTCATTTGAGCACTCTTCTGAGACTTTTGTGACATTTTTAGGGTTTCTCCATGCTGCCGGGGGGTCATTTCACAAAAATACTCGGGTCTCCCATAGGATAACATTGGGCTCGTTGCTCGGCCCGAGTACACGAGTATCTTGGGAGGCTCGGCCCGAGCTTCGAGCACCCGAGCTTTTTAGTACTCGCTCATCACTAATTGTAATATGTCATTATGATCTGAAAAATTGGTAGGTGGGGGATTGTTCTACATTATTTGTTCTCACATATCTGCACAATGGGGCATCTAGTCACAATCTAATTTAAGGACCTCAGATTACATATAAACACATCCAATTGAAGTCAATCTTTCATTTTTACATTAGTCTTCAGATTTCTAGGCCTTTCCCTGACACTTTTTTTTTTTTTTTTCTTTCTAGGGAGTATATCTGGATCCAGAAAGCAAGACTGAAGAATTTAGAACGGGCCATAATATTGATTAGTGTTAGGGGTACTTTGCACACTACGACATCGCAAGCCGATGCTGCGATGCCGAGCGCGATAGTCCCCGCCCCCGTCGCAGCAGCGATATCTTGTGATAGCTGCCGTAGCGAAACATTATCACTACGGCAGCTTCACATGGACTTACCTGCCCTGCGACGTCGCTCTGGCCGGCTACCTGCCTCCTTCCTAAGGGGGCGGGTCATGTGCCATCAGAGCGATGTCACACGGCAGGCGGCCATTACAAGCGGAGGGGCGGAGATGAGCGGGACATAAACATCCCGCCCACATCCTTCCTTCCGCATAGCCGGCGTGAGCTGCGGTGACGCAGGTAAGCTGATGTTCCTCGCTCCTGCGGCTTCTCACACAGCGATGTGTGCTGCCGCAGGAACGAGGAACAACATCGTACCGTCGCTGCAGCACAATTATGAAAATGTCGGACACTACAACGATGATACGATTACGACGTATTTGCGCTCCTTAATCGTATCAAAAAGGATTTACACTACAATATCGACAGCGACGCCGGATGTGCATCACTTTCAATTTGACTCCACCGACATCGCAGCTGCGATGTCATAGTGTTCAAAGTACCCCTTACATTATAGGACTATCGGTATATTATATTTGGTGACTTATGTGTCATCACACACTTACACAGAACAAAATCTGGACTCTGTTTTATGACATTCTGCTACAGCCATTTCTTTGTATTCCTGTATGGAAAGTTGGCATGTGAGATGACACCACCTGTATACATAATCCCTATCCATCTGCTTGTTTTGCAGCATGTTGAATCTTGGTATCTGGGCATTGCATCAATAGAACCTAGACTTAGATTGGTTTACATGCAAGTTGATGGTGTCTATTTTCTCTTAACATTTGGTGGGATGCAGGTCTGGAGAGCTGTTGTCATCCTATTAGATAGATAATGAATGAATGTATTATAGAAATGTCAAATATCATATTCCCTATTTTGTTATTATGTCACATCCTGGTCTCCATCTTGGACATCATAACAAACGGGCACTTTTTTTGTTTAATTTCACATTGGAACTATAGGAAAAATGACACTACAGCTACAGAGGTGACCGTCTGATGGCCCAGCTCGACTACCCATCTCTCCTGAAGACCCTTTCAGCTTTTTGAGGGTTGGGTGGAGGACATCATCTCTGAAAATAGGGTCCCACAGCTGCACCCCAACAGATTGAAGAGTCAGTGCCCTAAAGCCACGGGGGGGGGGTGTAGTCACTCACTACATCACTTAGGATGATTTCATTCATCAGGAATTACACAGGAGTGGTCCTTGTGGTGGCGTGACATATAAAATCTGTCCTAGTCTGGGGCAATAGCGAATGCTATTTCTGGTCTTCAAACAACAGGCCTAAACACGTCTTATACTGCCACTGGTTTAATTCCATTTCTTCTGCTGAGAGTTTATGAATGCCACATAAGGGATTTGATATGATGTAACCGTCCTAAATTTCAGTTAGTTAGTTGTAGTATAGCCTTGGTCTAGGGTTCTTGAACTGACCGCCTTTTCTCAGGGTCAAGAAGGAATTTTTTCCCTGTGGCACAAATTGGCTGAATGTGTCCAGGTTTTTTGCCTTCTTCTGGATCAATGGCTTTAGGTATAGGTAGAGACTGTATTTAATAAAGTGTTAAAAATTGAATGATCTGTCTCCTCATTTCTTTATATTATATAACACTTAGTTATTTGTATACATTGTATCAATTTTAGGACTTCTGACTGCTGCAATACATTAAACTGAAATACAAGGGTAGTATCTATGTCTGAAGGATAAGTGGCCATGTATGTACAAGTAGTTCAGCTTCTTCTGTACCTTCCATAGCGACAAATAGAGAGTAAATTGGACAAGAGTAGCCACCTATTCTTTACAGTCATATGGAAAAGTTTGGGCACCCCTATTAATATTAACCTTTTTTCTTTATAACAATTTGGGTTTTTGCAACAGCTATTTCAGTTTCATATATCTAATAACTGATAGACTGAGTAATATTTCTGGATTGAAATGAGGTTTATTGTATTAACAGAAAATGTGCAATCCGCATTTAAACAAAATTTGACCAGTGCAAAAGTATGGGCACCTCAACATAAAAGTGACATTAATATTTTGTAGATCCTCCTTTTGCAAAAATAACAGCCTCTAGTCGCTTCCTGTAGCTTTTAATGAGTTCCTGGATCCTGGATGAAGGTATATTTGACCATTCCTGTTTACAAAACAATTCCAGTTCAGTTAAGTTTGATGGTCGCCGAGCATGGACAGCACACTTCAAATCATCCCACAGATTTTCAATGATATTCAGGTCTGGGGACTGGGATGGCCATTCCAGAACATTGTAATTGTTCCTCTGCATGAATGCCTGAGTAGATTTGGAGCGGTGTTTTGGATCATTGTCTTGCTGAAATATTCATCCCCTGCGTAACTTCAACTTCGTCACTGATTCTTGCACATTATTGTCAAGAATCTGCTGATACTGAGTTGAATCCATGCGACCCTCAACTTTAACAAGATTCCCAGTGGCGGCATTGGCCACACAGCCCCAAAGCATGATGGAACCTCCACCAAATATTACTGTGGGTAGCAAGTGCTTTTCTTGGAATCCCGTGTTTTTTTGCCTCCATGCATAACGCCTTTTTGTATGACCAAACAACTCAATTTTTGTTTCATCAGTCCACAGGACCTTCTTCCAAAATGTAACTGGCTTGTCCAAATGTGTTTTTGCATACCTCAGGTGACTCTGTTTGTGGCGTGCTTGCAGAAATGGCTTCTTTAGCATCACTCTCCCATACAGCTTCTCCTTGTGCAACATGCGTTGTATTGTTGACCGATGCACATTGACACCATCTGCAGCAAGATGATGCTGCAGGTCTTTGGAGGTGGTCTGTGGATTGTCCTTGACTGTTCTCACCATTCTTCTTCTCTGCCTTTCTGATATTTTTCTTGGCCTGCCACTTCTGGGCTTAACAAGAACTGTACCTGTGTTCTTCCATTTCCTTACTATGTTCCTCACAGTGGAAACTGACAGTTTAAATCTCTGAGACAACTTTTTGTATCCTTCCCCTGAACAACTATGTTGAATAATCTTTGTTTTCAGATCATTTGAGAGTTGTTTTGAACAGCCCATGATGACACTCTTCATAGGAGATTCAAATAGGAGAACAACTTGCAAGTGGCCACCTTAAATACCCTTTCTCATGATTGGATACACCTGCCTATGAAGTTCAAAGCTCAATGAGGTTACAAAACCAATTTAGTGCTTTAGTAAATCAGTAAAAAGTAGTTAGGAGTGTTCAAATCAAGAAATTGATAAGGGTGCCATACTTTTGCACAGTCAAATTTTGTTTAAATGCGGATTGCACATTTTCTGTTAGTACAATAAACCTCATTGCAATCCAGAAATATTACTCAGTCCATCAGTTATTAGATATATGAAACTGAAATAGCTGTTGCAAAAACCCAAATTGTTATAAAGAAAAAAGGTTAACATTAATAGGGGTGCCCAAACTTTTTCATATGACTGTACCTGATTGGTTTGGTGGTAGTCCTAAATATGGGAACTTCCATTACTTAGACATTTATTTCATACTCATAGATAGCCCGTTCCAGTACAGTGACTGTAGTATATAATGCATCTGTGATGCCCTGGCCTATCAGGTCGTCACAGGGTATTGTCCAATCTGCCCTTCTGTGCAATATCCATCTCCTCCTTGGTTAAGGGTCCCTAACCATTGGTGTTGCCAAGAACAAGCTAATCAAAATCCTAGGAACACTCTGCACCACACCCACCAGACACACCAGTGGACGACCTGAGTGGAACAGGGTCGCCCACTTGGGGGGGTTGGTTAAGGGGAGGTCAGGAGTGTCAGGAGACAGTCAGTTAAGAAGTAGCTCTCAGAGAGAGAGTAAGTCAGGAGCTGGGCTCCTTGGAACTACTAGGTGGCAGACATTGGTCTGGGCCTGGTAGGAGCTGGACCCTGGTCGCAGGGGGATCGTGACAAGGAGCACGGACTGTCGAGGAGGACAGCCAGCGGCCTTGTGCCATCACCGGGCAGTGGCCAGGGCACAACGGGGTACGTGGGCCCTAGGTCAGGGAGTAGCTTCAGGCGTCCTGACAATTTACCCGACGAGGATGGAGCCTTCAAGATCCGTTCTCCACCCGCTCCAAAATCGGGATAATAGCGCAACGAGGGGGATAGGACTTTGCACAAATACGGTCCAGAAAATCCCAAGCGTGAACCCTGGGAGCAAGCTCACCCAGTTAGCCGTACTGGGGAGCGGAACTCGATTAGTTTCACACTAAAGGGACCAACTTGAAGACAAGGTGCCAAGGAAAAGGTCACAGACTAACAGGCAACACCAACCGGCACGGAATCCAGGCGTGCTCACTTCAAGCGGCAGCGGTGTTCAGAACTTTGGTTTACTACAGTTGTCGGTGTCAGCGTTATTGGACTGAGTATGCAAGTGACCCTTACCGTCCCAACGGCACCTCCCAGTCACCACACCGAGTCCCGGGGCATTCCCCTACCCCTGGAGGGGTTAAACACCTAGCTGTCCACAACATCGCCACCGGGTACTCCCAACCAAAGTGGTGGTACTCCACCTTACCACGTACCACGGGTGGTGTCACGAACTTTCCACACCATCCCCTGTACATAATCCCCCTTCGTTTGAGGAGCCGCACGACCCCCGGGTCCGGAGCCCTCTCAAGCCACCGCAGATCCGGATCCGAGCAGCCCGGCTGCTGACGCGGGGGCGGCACACATCCATTTGAGGACAGAGTTCTTGTCCCAGGACAGCAATCACAATCACAATATAAATATCCATGTTCATGAACATTGGTATAATAGATTGTAATGCAAAGATGTTAAGGGCATGCCATGATGGAGAGTGATCTCCTTTTTTTTCAGGTGTCAGAAGATTGCAGTGCATGGCTGAAGCAATGGTGCCCAGAGCGATAGTCATGGGTGAGTGTGGAAAGTTCGGCACTCTGACACACTGATTTTAAATGAGAGTCTTGGGTCTGTGTGTGCTGATAGTATTACTTGGAATACCTTCAAACAGATGCTGTTACGATCTTCATCAGGTCCGTGGGACTTCCAGATAAGGGTGGCAAACATATTCATAACAACAAAGTAGTCTTTACTTGGCCTCACACTTGGTCACAGAATAAAGCAGGCAGCACACTGCATGGTATCTTCTGTATAACACAGAAACACAATCATTGCAGTTTCCAACGATGGCACTTTACTTGTAAACATTCTTTTAGCCAGGCATGTTAAATAAGCACTTCATCTTTGTGGCCCTGGAATCCATGGATCAATATGTTTGGCTGAGTATCCTGCACCCACAGCCACAGGCAGTGATCCGCTTCCCTCTTCCTTGGCTTCTCAGCTGGGCAGCACCCTCACTTCACCAGTGTGCCCACCACTGGTATACAATAAATTCACTATATTCTTGGTTTCTTATGTGGCGCCCCAGGACCTGGTGGCCACAACAGCATTGCCCCTCCAAAGGGTTGATGCTGAGCCTGGAGGTAATTGGGAGGTCTATTGGCCAGTAAGTTTAACATCCAATGCAGTTCTCCCTCAGACCAGCAGGGGGAGCTCTGAACCTGGAGTTCATGGGAGCATTCCTTAAGTCTGGCCTGAGGGAGGAGTTAGTGTTCAGTCTGTAGAGAGAAGTGATAGGAAGCAGACGCAGAGTAGTGCTGTCCTGTGGAACTGGGGCCTAGAGCTGGAGCAGCTTGGCCCAGTGAGGCAGGAGGAGCAGAGAGGCAAAGAAGAGACTCGGACATCGGAGTCTGTGGCCACCAGGGCCTAAAATACTCCCTGGTAGCCGAATCCGAAGGGCAGGAGAGCTGCAAGCACCTGGCCCATAAACCGCCCGAAGGTACAGCTGCATCATCAGGGCCCGGTGTGAACTCCAGCAGAGAAGCACCAGAGAGGGCCTGTGCAGCCTACCTTAGAGGGAAAGGGACGTACCACCGGTCCCAGCAGCAAGAGGGCCATTGCTAAATCCAGAGAGCAGGGTTCTATCACAGCAAGGGAAAAGAACAGGAGTAGGCCTCATACTCATCTGGCCAAAACGACAGCTCAGTTACTTCCAGGCTGGCCGGAGCCCTCTACCACCTGTAACGGTCTCCCAGGACTAACCGTTTGTGGAGTAAAAGAGGAGAAGGTAAAGAGACTGTTGTTTGTGCCTGTTTCTTTCATGCCTGTCGGCCCTGCACCGTGTTTTCCACACAACACCATAGACTCTCACAAGCACCAACAGTGTCCCCGGGGCACCGCTCCACCTGTGGGGAGCAGTACCACCATTGCTGCCATATCATCACCCCGGAGGCCTCACACAGCAGCGGCGGCTTAATAGCCGCATACCACAGGTGGCGTCACGAACACAAACCCCAAGTCACCAGCCATATTTAACTGACACCCACCAGGGCCACGGAGTCGGGCCCCACCACCACTGACTACCCCCGGACTAGTCCGGCCCGTCACCGGGTGTCCCATAGCCCTGGGGTGGGCGAGTCAATTTTGGCGTCACGAACAGGATTTCGTGCCCGGTCCCACCGGGTACTGTGCGCCTGCAGAAACTGTGCCTAAAGACTGTGTTGCTGTTTGAAAACTGCCACCGCCATTAGCCTCGCTGAGCGCAGGAAGAAGGGGGGCGTGCCCGAACAAGAGCGCGAAGGGAGCGCGCCATTAGAGCAGAGCGCCGTTAACCCTGCGCTACCCGGAAGAAATTGTGAAAAGTGAACGGAGCCTGGTGAGGTTCACTAAGGGGGAGGAAGATGTCCGACACAGAGGGAGAGCAGGTGGCTGTGGTAGCTCAAGACGCAGCAGCACCAGCCGATGTAATCCCAGTCGCCGTCGTCCCAGCCCCCGCTGTAGCGCCGGTAATGCCGATCACAATGTCGTACATCCCAGGAGCAGAAAGGCTGCCGCAGTACTCCGGGGAGCCACACTGGACTCTTATAGTTGTTTAAGGTTGTAACATGTTATGTCTTGTTTTGTTTTCTTCAGTCCGGGAGTACTGAGTTTAACTAAGGGGGAGTGTGGCACCCCAGGACCTGGTCGCCACAACAGCATTGCCCCTCCAAAGGGTTGATGCTGAGCCTGGAGGTAATTGGGAGGTCTATTGGCCAGTAAGTTTAACATCCAACGCAGTTCTCCCTCAGACCAGCAGGGGGAGCTCTGAACCTGGAGTTCCAGGGAGCATCCCTTAAGTCTGGCCTGAGGGAGGAGTTAGTGTTCAGTCTGTAGAGAGAAGTGATAGGAAGCATACGCAGAGTAGTGCTGTCCTGTGGAACTGGGGCCTAGAGCTGGAGCAGCTTGGCCCAGTGAGGCAGGAGGAGCAGAGAGGCAAAGAAGAGACTCGGACATCGGAGTCTGTGGCCACCAGGGCCTAAAATACTCCTTGGTAGCCGAATCCGAAGGGCAGGAGAGCTGCAAGCACCTGGCCCATAAACCGCCCGAAGGTACAGCTGCATCATCAGGGCCCGGTGTGGACTCCAGCAGAGAAGCACCAGAGAGGGCCTGTGCAGCCTACCTTAGAGGGAAAGGGACGTACCACCGGTCCCAGCAGCAAGAGGGCCATTGCTAAATCCAGAGAGCAGGGTTCTATCACAGCAAGGGAAAAGAACAGGAGTAGGCCTCATACTCATCTGGCCAAAACGACAGCTCAGTTACTTCCAGGCCGGCCGGAGCCCTCTACCACCTGTAACGGTCTCCCAGGACTAACCGTTTGTGGAGTAAAAGAGGAGAAGGTAAAGAGACTGTTGTTTGTGCCTGTTTCTTTCATGTCTGTCGGCCCTGCACCGTGTTTTCCACACAACACCATAGACTCTCACGAGCACCAACAGTGTCCCCGGGGCACCGCTCCACCTGTGGGGAGCAGTACCACCATTGCTGCCATATCATCACCCCAGAGGCCTCACACAGCAGCGGCGGCTTAATAGCCGCATACCACAGGTGGCGTCACGAACACAAACCCCAAGTCACCAGCCATATTTAACTGACAACAACCAGGGCCACGGAGTCGGGCCCCGCCACCACTGACTACCCCCGGACTAGTCCGGCCCGTCACCGGGTGTCCCATAGCCCTGGGGTGGGCGAGTCACTTACATTTCTTTGGTCTCTTCCAGCTCGTCTGCCAATGGGACCACTGTTGCTCCAATAGGTTCGTTTTAACAGTTTCTTGCTGATTCTGTGCTATTTGTTTCACACCACACCAGCTTCACTAGAATAACTCCTTGCTTCACCTATACTCTAAAGGGGCACTTTGCACACTACGACATCGCAGGTGCAATGTCGGTGGGGTCAAATCGAAAGTGACGCACTTCCGGCATCGCTCTCGACATCGTAGTGTGTAAATCCTTTATGATATGATTAACGAGCGCAAAAGCGTTGTAATCGTATCATTGGTGTAGCCTCGGTCATTTCCTTGAATTGGGAAATACCGATGTTACGATGTTGTTCCTCGTTCCTGCGGCAGCACACATCGCTGTGTGTGAAGCCGCAGGAGCGAGGAACATCTTCTACCTGCGTCCTGCGGCTCACGCCGGCTATGCGGAAGGAAGGAGGTGGGCGGGATGTTTACGTCCCGCTCATCTCCGCCCCTCCGCTTCTATTGGCCGCCTGCCGTGTGACGTCACTATGACACCGCACGAACCGCCCCCTTAATAAGGAGGCGGTTCGCCGGCCAGAGCGACGTCGCAGGGCAGGTTAGTGCATGTGAAGCTGCCATAGCGATAATGTTCGCTACGGCAGCTATCACCATGATATCGCAGCTGCAACGGGGGCGGGGACTATCGTGCTCGGCATCGCAGCATCGGCTTGTGATGTTGTAGTGTGCAAAGTGCCCCTAATTGTCTCTTCAGGGAGGAAGGCGACAAACTCTAGTGACACCTATTGGAAGTAGCAATCTAAAAAGTCAAAAGTGGCCCTTTAACAAGCCTATCCATATGACTTAGGGCTACTTTGCACGTTGCGACATCGCTACTGCGATGTCGTCGGGGTCAAATCGAAAGTGACGCACATCCGGCACCAGTAATGACGTCGCAACGTGTAAAGCCTAGATGCACCGAGCTACGGCAGCTATCACAAGATATCGCATGTGCGGGTACTATCGCGTTCGGCATCGCTACCATCGGCTATCGATGTCGCAGCGTGCAAAGTACTCCTTAGGATTCATGCCAGATCAGAACCTCAATTTGGAGACATGGTGTTTTGGGATGATTATCCCTCATCAGTGCAAGCTATGAGATCTGATCTGGCTGTATGAGAAGCTGTAGTGGGGTCTAAGGGGAAAACCTTTCTCCTTGCGGAGACTGACAAACCAGTCTGGCTGTCAGTGGTGAGGAGAAATATTTCTTAGAGAAGCACTGCAGCTATAAGACTCTTCACCACTGACAGCCAGATTGGTTTGTCATTCTCCACAAGGAGAAAGGTTTTCCCCTTAGACCTGTACTCTAAACACACTGACCCCTAAACCAGGAACTTCCTCTCCTCCTGACCCTAATGCTCCTTCCTTTCCCTGGCTAGCTAGGTGTTAACCCTCACATGTCTGAACACAGGATACTGCAGGCCACAGGAAAATATAACATATATTTTAGGTTTTAGCACTGCTCCCATGAGGAATAAAACATGGTGTAATCACTCAAAACCATATATTGGTCCTAGTTTGAAAGTGTGAAAGTGTGAGCCGGGGACAAAGAAGTCGTTTAAGGAGCCGTACCTGGAGATTGCTGCTTCAAACTTTGTTTGTTGTGTTTCCATGCTTTATTCCCTTTTTGGTTAGCTTCACTAATTCTTTCCCTTTACTCCTGCCTGTAGTCTGGTGTGCATTGTATGATTTCGGTTTCTTTACCTTTGTCTGTCTATCCCATTTTGTGTCTTCAGCCTAGAGTGAGAGTAGTGTTCCTGCTGCCCTGCTCACTAATCGGGGTTGTGCTCAGAGAAAGACAGGGATGGGAACGTTATGAACCTGTCTAGGGATGTCAAGAAGCTCAGGGTTGCTCATGCAAAAGGTCAGGGCCTATTCCTTCCTATTCTTCCCTAGAAGCAGTATATCAATTCCTCCCATCACATCTCCAACTAACCAGCTCCTTTGTGGAGCGTGTCAACCAGGAAATGCCTCGGAATGGTACATGGTGCCTTTCGTCAGCTAACTACAAGCTCACCATCAGAAGCTCTGGTGCAGACTGGGTATGAATTTAGTGGTACTTTGCACGTTGCAACATCACTACTGCGACATTGTCGGGGTCAAATCAAAAGTGACGCACATCCGGCGCCGGTAACGACGTTGCAACGTGTAAAGCCTAGGAGAGAAGATGAACGAGCGTGAAACAGTCAAAAATCGGTGATCTGTGTCACGTCGTTCATTTACATAATTTAGCTGCAGTGACAGGTACGATGTTGTTCCTCGTTCCTCCGGCAGCGCACATCGCTGTGTATGAAGCCACAGGAGTGAGGAACTTCTCCTTACCTGCGTCCCGCCTGCAATGAGGAAAGAAGGAGGTGGCTGGGATATTTACGTCCCGCTCATCTCCGCTCCTCCGCTTCTATTGGCCGCCTGCCGTGTGACGTCACTGTGATGCCGCACGACCCGCCCCCTTAGGAAGGAGGCGGCTTGCCTGACATCGCAGGGCAGGTAAGTGCGTGTGAACCTGCCGTAGCGATAATGTTCGCTATGGCAGCTATCACAAGAGATCGCATCTGCAACGGGGACTATCATGCTCGGCATCGCTAGCTTCGGCTAGCAATGTCGCAGCGTGCAAAGTACCCCTTAGTCTGGGGAAAGCCTTGTTCTGAGAGCAGTGGGTCTACATACCTCTCTCCCCTCCATCTTGTTGCGTGACAACAAATATCAGCTAGTTTGAATATAAAAAATGTCTAGAAAAAAGCAGCTCTAACAGTTGCAGTCACAATATGACGGCAACTAACAAGATTTCTTGGCTGTATGTGAGAAAAACTGTATCTGTGGCAGTCAGCTAATCAACTGAAGGGTATGTGCACACAACATCTTTTTCTGTAACCTGCCTGAAAAAGTTCTACATAAATACTAAAAAGAATGAACATATGTATTGAAAAGTAAAAATTTCTTGCTGCTCATCTCTTTGGTCTTAAGAGCTTCTTTTAACCTCTTCAAGTTTTCGAAAACACAAAGTGTTAAAAGAAGAGACCTGACTTTTCTTCAGGTGGCTTCCACTTGGAAGCTGGTCACTAGTTTTAAAGATGTCATAAAAGATGCTCCAGGAAACCAGCATGTCCTGAAGCATCTTCCTCACAAGTCTGACTTCGAGCCAAGACATCTACAGATGTTCTGTTCACTCTACAAGTGAAAATACAACTAAAGGCTGTCCCTATATGTATGAAGTCAGAAAAGATATTAATTAGTATTATTAATAATAATAATAATAATAGTTCTCTAAAGCCGACCTATTCCATAGTTCTTTTCAAATTAGAGGGGATATATACAGACAATGTAAGACATTGCAGAGTAACACATCATTCAACAATTAGGAAAAGGACTGATAAACTTCCTTGTAAGCTTACAATATATGAGGAAATAGGGGAGACACAAAAGGTAAAAGTGACAATTATAATAGATAAAGATATTCAAATAAAGCTGCATGAACCAAATCTTCAGCCTGTATCTGTATAAGTCCAGATACAAAGTGCTATTGAGTGCATGTACTGTTTAGATACAGATGATAAAAGGGGACAGATTCTGAGGACAATTTAAGCAGGGAAGTGTGGCGCCCCTGAGGCTCAGGTCGCCACAGGGTACTGCACTCCACTTGGGGTGTAGTGCTGATCATGGATCTAAGGGAGGTTGGTGCCGGTTTCATCATACACAACCACATACAAACATGGGTTGCCCCTTCTCCACTGGGGACTGGGCTAGGGTCGGGTACCAAAGGGTTGCCAACATTGTGGAATTTACAGGATGCCATCACAACAGGGGCCCCAATCCACTAGCTTAGGACCTGGGTAGGGGGAGGAGTGGCCACCAGGGGGAGTTAGGAGTCACACACATAGCCGGCTTTACCTATGTGCGAGTGGTGCGGTCGCACAGGGCGCCGGCAGGCAGAATGCAGAGGGGGCACCGCAGGGAGCAGCAATTCACTTTCACTTTGCTGCTTCTTTGGTGCACAGCCTCCCTCTGTACCCTGTGTCTGGTCTCCTCCCCTCTACTCAGACTCCAGTAGGAAGCACCCCCCCTCCTCTGTGCCCTGTGTCTGGTCTCCTTCCACTCTGTACAGCCTCCAGCAGGGAGCGCCCCCCCTCCTCTGGGCCCTGTGTCTGGTCTCCTCCCCTCTGCTCAGACTCCAGCAGGGAGTACCCCCCTCCTCTGTGCCCTGTGTCTGGTCTCCTTCCACTCTGTACAGCCTCCAGCAGGGAGCGCCCCCCCTCCTCTGTGCCCTGTGTCTAGTCTCCTCCCCTTAGCACAGCCTCGAGCAGGGAGCACCCCCCCTCCTCTGTGCCTTGTGTCTGGTCTCCTCCTTTCTGCACAGCCTCCAGCAGGGAATGCCCCCCCTCCTCTGTGCCCTGTGTCTGGTCTCCTCCCCTCTGCACAGTCTACAGCAGGGAATGCCCCCCCTCTCCTCTGTGCCCTGTGTCTGGTCTCCTCCCCTCTGCACAGCCTCCAGCAGGGAGCGCCCCCCCCTCCTATGTGTCCTTTCTGTCTCCTCCCCTCTGCACTGTCTACAGTAGGGGGCACCCTCCCCTCCTATGGGCTCAGTGTCCTCTCTTTTCTCTTCTTTACCAGAGAGAGGGGGAGGGGCGGCTGTACTGCAGGAGATGCTGCAAAAGCCCCGCTGAACTCCTGGAGCCAGGAAGTAACTGTATGTGAGTATATCTATCTATCTATTATCTATCTATCTATCTATCATCTATCTATCTGTCTATCTAGAATCTATTATCTATCTATCTATCCCTCTATCTATCCCTCTATCTATTATCTACTGTATCTATCCCTCTATCTATCCCTCTATCTATTATCTATCTATCCCTCTATCCATCTATTATATATCTATCTATTATTTATCTATCTATTATCTATCTATCTATTATCTCTCTATCTAGCTCTCTATTTATCTAGCTATCTATTATATATCTGTCGGTAGCTATCTATTATCTATCTAATCTATCTGTCTTAACTATCTATCTCTCTATTATATATGTATCTATCCATCTATTATCTATCTATCCATCTATCTATTATCTATCTATCCTTCTATCTATCTATCGATCTGTCTGTCTGATATCTATTTGTCTATCTATCATCTATCCAGTGTCCAGGGACACTGAGACACTGGTGAATGCCCCGGTGGGCTCTTCAACTGGATATAGAGGGGACCTGCCGACAGGGGTGCCACTGGCATCAAAGCCCAGAACTTCTTGCCCAAAGCCAGGAATCTTCTGCAACCACCGTACTGAACTGTGTCGGCGTTGCGTTACCCCGATACAGTTCAATCCTGTGACAGAGCACAGAACAAAAGCTCCCTGCTCTATCACTGCCCGTTTCCTAAGCCTCAGATCACTGCAGGCTTGTGGGTTAGGAGACCGTATGCCCACGAGTGCAGCGACATCATTGCATCGCGCTGCCTCTGGAGGAGGAGATGGACGCTGGGGTGCTGAGAATCAGGATTAGGTGAGTATAATATTCTTTTAATGTCTATATAGGATCTGTGGGGCTCCTGTTATATGTAAGAGGCTATGTGGGGACCCCTGCTGTATATAGGAGGCACTGTGGAGGCCACTGCCTTTTTTATGTCTATATGGAATCTGTGGGGGTTCCTGCTGTACACAAGAGGGGGAGCCCCTACTTTATATGGGGAGCCCTACTGTATATAGGAGGCTATGTGGGGGCCCCTGCAGTATATAGGAGGCTATGTGGGGGCCCCTGCTGTATATAGGAGGCTATGTGGGGGCCCCTGCTGTATATAGGAGGCTATGTGGGGGCCCCCTGCTGTATATAGGAGGCTATGTGGAGGCCACTGCTATGTATAGGAGGCTGTGTGAGGGCTCCTGCTGTACATAGGAGGCTGTGTGGGGGCTCCTGCTGTATATAGAAGGCTATGTGGTGGCTCCTGCTGTACATAGGAGGCTTTGTGCGGGCTCCTGCTCTTCATAGGAGGCTATGTGGGGGCTCCTGATGTGCATAGCAGGCTATGTGGAGGCCATTGCTATGTATAGGAGGATGTGGGGGCTCCTGCTGTGTTTAGGAGGGTGTTTGGGGGCTCCTGCTGTGCATAGAGGCTGTGTGGGGGCTCCTTCTGTGCATAGGAGGCTGTGTGGGGGCTCCTGCAGTGCATAGGAGGCTGTGTGAGGGCTCCTGCAGTTCATAGGAGGCTGTGTGGGGGCTCCTGCTGTGCATAGGAGGATGTGGGGGGGCTCCTGCTGAGCATAGGAGGCTGTGTGGGGGATCCTGCTGTGCATAGGAGGATGTGTGGGGGTTCCTGCTGTGCATAGGAGGTTGTGTGGAGGCCATTGCTATGTATAGAAGGATGTGGGGGCTCCTGCTGTGTGTAGGAGGGTGTTTGGGGGCTCCTGCTGTGCATAGGAGGCTGTGTGGGGGCTCCTGCTGTACATAGGAGGCTGTGTGGGGGCTCCTGCAGTGCATAGGAGGCTGTGTGAGGGCTCCTGCAGTGCATAGGAGGCTGTGTGGGGGCTCCTGCTGTGCATAGGAGGATGTGCGGGGGCTCCTGCTGAGCATAGGAGGCTGTGTGGGGGATCCTGCTGTGCATAGCAGGATGTGTGGGGGTTCCTGCTGTGCATAGGAGGCTTTGTGGGGGCTCCTGCTGAGCATAGGAGGCAGTGTGGGGGGCTCCTGCTGTGCATAGGAGGCTTTGTAGGGGCTCCTGCTGTGCATAGGAGGCTGTATGGGACAACGGCTGTACATAGGAGGCTGTGTGGGGACTCCTGCAGGTATTTGCATATAGTTGACCTCTATATTTAGCTCCTGTGGACCCCAGACACTGCAGTCTAACCCTGCATCCATTTATCTTTTATATAGTAGCTGTGTGCGTGTCATGTATATGGTGTAATTTATGCAGTGGCAAAATGACTGGGCCTGTGGGTGATGGGGGCCATAGCTATATTCTCGGATGCATGGTTGAACACCATTGAGGAGCGGATGGCCACTGGCTCTCTGTTTCGCCCCGGATAGGTGTAATAACATCAGGCAGAGCCTGTGACGTGATGCCAGTGGGCCCTGCAACTGCGGTCAGAGTGGGTGCGGAGCATATGTAGGGGGTAATACATATATATATATATATATATATATATATATATATTTATTTAATTATAATACACCCTACAGGCTGCTTTACACGCTGCGACATCGCTCAAGCGATCTCGTTGGGGTCACGGAATTTGTGAAGCACATCCGGTCGCTTTAGCGATTCTTTGCGTGTGACACCTATGAGCGATTTTGAATCGTCGCAAAAACGGTCAAAATCGCTCATCGGTGACATGCCCCCTATTCTCGAATATCGCTGCTGCTCGGTGTACGAAGTAGTTTGTCGCTCCTGCGGCAGCACACATCGCTATGTGTGACACAGCAGGAACGAGGAACCTCACCTTACCGGCAGCCGCCCGCAATGCGGAAGGAAGGAGGTGGGCAGGATGTTATGTCCCGCTCATCTCCGCCCCTCCGCTTCTATTGGGCGGCGGTTCGGTGACGCTGCTGTGACGTCGCTGTGACGCTGAACAAACCGCTCCCTTAGAAAGGCGGTTCGCCGGTCACAGCAACGTCGCTAGGCAGGTAAGTAGTGTGATGGGTCAGCGCGATGTTGTGCGCCACGGGAAGCGATTTGCCCGTGTTGCACAACCGATGGGGGTGGGTACTCACCCTAGCGATATCGGTCACGATATCGCAGAGTGTAAAGCGGCCTTACATATGCCCTGTACCTGTCACGTATAGTGTGTAATGTAATATAATTCTGACTATTGACCTGCCATATCCTAAAGGTGTGTAATATGTTAGGATTTCACTTGCCGATTCAAGTAGATGTCAT
Source organism: Anomaloglossus baeobatrachus (assembly GCF_048569485.1). Lineage (NCBI taxonomy): Eukaryota > Metazoa > Chordata > Amphibia > Anura > Aromobatidae > Anomaloglossus > Anomaloglossus baeobatrachus. The sequence goes on along the minus strand of NC_134359.1, from coordinate 232,707,819 downwards.
CTAATCACTCACATGCGATTTGCAATGTGTCGTCATCTGATGAATGATGTCTCCTCCTGTTTCTCTGAAAATGAAAATTATAACAAAGAGCAGGAGGAGACGTCATTCTGCAGAAGACACAGAGTCTGCAAATAACTGGTGAGTGATCACTAGAAATGAGCGAACCGGTCGTGGTTCGGCTCGAGTTCGGTTCGTCGAACGGAGGTCCCGTTCGAGTTCAGTTCGTCGAACGTTCGACGAACCGAACTCGAACCGCATAGGAAACAATGGCAGGCATTCACAAACACATAAAAACACCTAGAAAACACCCTCAAAGGTGTCCAAAAGGTGACAAACAACTCACAACACAACACAAACACATGGGAAAGTGACAAGGACATATACTCATGCGAAAACAAAAGAGCTGGACAAGGAAAAAGAGGAGGAGACACAGATATAGGCATGGCACGCCCTTCTAAAATCATGTAAAACACCGCAAGGTGACTCCAAGCGGAGTCTCCCTTTTTTCTAAAAATTGGGCCACACAGACACCCCATCAGTGGCAGCAGTTGTGCCCCAGTTGTACACTTCACAGCTAGATTTGCATCAAGCACATTCAAAAATACGCCATCCTTAACCGTCCCCAGGATGACACCGGGGTAGGTAGCTAAGTCTTTCCTGATCCCAGCTCTGTTCATCTTGGCTCCTTTTAAAAAACACAGCAAGCAAGGGTTACTCCAAGCGGAGTCTCCCTTTTTTTTCCAAAAATTGGGCCCCACACACACCCACCCCTTCAGTGGCAGCAGTTGTGCCCCAGTTGTACACTTCACAGCTAGATTTGCATCAAGCACATTCAAAAATACGCCGTAATTAACCGTCCCCAGGATGACACCGGGGTAGGTAGCAAAGTCTTTGCTGAACCATGACTTGTTCATCTTGGCTCCTTTTAAAAAAACACAGCAATCAAGGGTTACTCCAAGCGGAGTCTCCCTTTTTTCCAAAAATTGGGCCACACAGACACCCCGTCAGTGGCAGACGTTGTGCCCCAGTTGTACACTTCACAGCTAGATTTGCATCAAGCACATTCAAAAATACGCCATCCTTAACCGTCCCCAGGATGACACCGGGGTAGGTAGCTAAGTCTTTCCTGATCCCAGCTCTGTTCATCATGGCTCCTTTTAAAAAACACAGCAAGCAAGGGTTACTCCAAGCGGAGTCTCCCGTTTTTTCCAAAAATTGGGCCACACAGACACCCACCCCTTCAGTGGCAGCACTTGTGCCCCAGTTGTACACTTCACAGCTAGATTTGCATCAAGCACATTCAAAAATACGCCATCCTTAACCGTCCCCAGGATGACCCCGGGTTAGGTAGCAAAGTCTTTGCTGAACCATGACTTGTTCATCTTGGCTCCTTTTAAAAAAACACAGCAATCAAGGGTTACTCCAAGCGGAGTCTCCCTTTTTTCCAAAAATTGGTCCACACAGACACCCCATCAGTTGCAGCAGTTGTGCCCCAGTTGTACACTTCACAGCTAGATTTGCATCAAGCACATTCAAAAATACGCCATCCTTAACCGTCTCCAGGATGACACCGGGGTAGGTAGCAATGTCTTTGCTGAACCATGACTTGTTCATCTTGGCTCCTTTTAAAAAAACACAGAAATCAAGGGTTACTCCAAGCGGAGTCTCCCTTTTTTCCAAAAATTGGGCCACACAGACACCCCATCAGTGGCAGCAGTTGTGCCCCAGTTGTACACTTCACAGCTAGATTTGCATCAAGCACATTCAAAAATACGCCATCCTTAACCGTCCCCAGGATGACACCGGGGTAGGTAGCTAAGTCTTTCCTGATCCCAGCTCTGTTCATCTTGGCTCCTTTTAAAAAACACAGCAAGCAAGGGTTACTCCAAGCGGAGTCTCCCTTTTTTTTCCAAAAATTGGGCCACACAGACACACCATCAGTGGCAGCACTTGTGCCCTAGTTGCAAACAGGATGTTTTGATTTGCATCAAGCACATTCCAAATCCACAAGCATTTACTCTCGCCAGGATGACACAGGGGTAGTAAATTCCCTGTGGATCTATGACTTGTTCATTTTGATGAACGTTAGTCTGTGCACATTGTCACTGGACAGACGCATGCGCTTACCTGTCAGCACACACCCAGCAGCACTGAAGACACGTTCAGAGACAACGCTGGCAGCTGGACACGACAAAATCTCCAAGGCGTAACTGGAGAGCTCTGGCCATTTTTCAAGATTTGAAGCCCAAAATGAGCAAGGCTCCATTTGCAAAGTCATGGCATCAATGTTCATTTGGAGATACTCCTGTATCATCCTCTCCAGACGTTGACTATGTGTCAGACTTGTAGTCTCTGGTTTCCTTGCAAAGGACAGTCTAAAAAAATTATGAAAAGATTCCATAAAATTGCTGTTACCAGCAACAGATACGGTGCTACTGGTACGGGTAGACTGTTGAAGATGACGAGACCATCCCATGTTTGACAAGTTACAACTGGGAGATTCACTTCCTGCACCTGCACGGTTGTTTGGTGGAAAAGCCGAGCTAAGATCAAGTAACAGCTTCTGCTGATACTCCTGCATGCGTCCCTTTCTATGTCTGGAATTATGTCACAAAATTTGGACTTGTACCGGGGATTTAATAGTGTGGCAAGCCAGTAGTCATCATCACTTCTAATTTTGACAATACGAGGGTCATGTTGGAGATAGTGCAGCAAGAAGGCGCTCATGTGTCTTGCGCAGCCATGCGGACCAAGTCCACGCTGTGTTTGTGGCATAGAGGTGCTAACCGTTCTTTCTTCCTCTGACATCTCCCCCAAACCTCTTTCAACTGAAATTTGACCAAGGTCTCCCTCATCCGCTGAGTCTTCCTTGTCCATGGACAGTTCGTCATCCATTTCTTCATGTTCTCCTGCACCTTCCTCAACATTTCGCCTGCTACCATGCACCCTTGTTGATCCCTGTCCCCCATGGTCCCATGCCTGCCGCGTTGGTGATGATGAACGTCTGGACCTTGGTGATGTTGTTGTGTCTTGCGCATATGAATCCTCCTGTAGTTCCTCCCCTTCCTGTTGTCTCACCCCCTGACTCCGAATAGTGTTTAGCGTGTGCTCCAGCATGTAAATGACTGGAATTGTCATGCTGATAATGGCATTGTCAGCGCTAAACATATTCGTCGCCATGTCGAAACTGTGCAGAAGGGTGCATAGGTCCTTGATCTGAGACCACTCCATCTGGGTGATCTGCCCCACCTCTGCATCTCGTTGGCCCAGGCTATACGTCATGACGTATTGCACCAGGGCTCGGCGGTGCTGCCACAGTAGCTGTAACATGTGGAGAGTCGAATTCCAGCGTGTCGCCACATCGCATTTCAGGCGATGAACCGGCATGCCGAAAGACTTCTGGAGCGATGCAAGTCGCTCAGCTGCGGCGGTTGAACGGCGGAAGTGAGCAGACAATTTTCGTGCCCTGGTCAGAAGGCCATCTAGGCCGGGATAGTGTGTTAAAAATTGCTGGACAACAAGGTTCAACACGTGAGCCATACAAGGCACGAGTGTCACCTTGCCCAGGCGACGGGCCGCACCCAGGTTTGCAGCATTGTCGCACACGGCCTTACCAGGCTGCAGGTTGAGTGGAGACAACCATTTATTAAACTCAGTCTCCAGAGCTGCCCACAACTCAGCCGCTGTGTGGCTCCTATTTCCAAGACATGTCAAGCTAAAGACCGCCTGATGCCGTTGCGCTCTGCTGCCAGCATAGTAATGAGGGGTGCATGATTCCTTCTGCGCAGTGCGAACGCTGGTGGCCTGACCAGTCAGGCTTGGGGCGGAGGTGGAGGACCCAGATGAGGTGGAGGAGGCAGAAGCAGTGGCGGAACTTGGACAGACAGAGGATTGACACACAAGTCGTGGGGACGGCAAGACTTGTGCAGCAGACCCTTCACCATCTATCACCATAGTTACCCAGTGCCCAGTCAGCGACATTTAACGTCCCTGTCCATGCTTACTGGTCCAAGTATCGGTGGTGAAATGCACCCGTTGACACACAGAGTTTCTCAAGGAAGCGGTGATGTTGTGTGCGACATGCTGGTGTAGCGCAGGCACACCTTTCTTAGAGAAGTAGTGGCGACTGGGCATCTGGTACTGGGGCACAGCGACAAACATAAGGTCTCTAAAATCCTTTGTGTCCACCAGGCGGAAAGGCAGCATTTCGGTAGCCAAGAGCTTACAGAGGGATAAAGTCAACCTCTTAGCTTTGTCATGGGTCGCAGGAAATGGCCTTTTATTTGTCCACATCTGAGGGACAGAGATCTGGCTGCTGTGTGTAGACGGTGTTGAGTAGAGTGTCCCTGGAAAAATGCAGCTTTGTGAGGAAAGTGCAGGCGTAGACATGATGTCGCCTTCATCCAACGTTGGTGCTATTGATGTCTGAGAGAGCTGTACACACGTACTTGTTTCCCCTTCCAAACCAACTGATGACCTACCAAGCAAACTGCCTGTTGCGGTTACAGTGGTGGAAGTTGTGCGTGGAAAACCAGGTGTGACAGCTGTCCCCACAGTCCTAGAAGATGAAGAGCGCGCGGATGCACTAGAAGGGGCAGGCGGTGGATGGTTCGCTCCGCTAGGCCGCATTGCAGCACGGTGAGCTTCCCACCGGGACATATGATATTTATTCATGTGATGATTCATGGAAGAAGTTGTCAAACTGCTGAGGTTTTGACCTCTACTAACAGAATCATGACAAATTTTACAGATCACAAGATTTGGGCGATCTTTTGCTATGTCAAAAAAGGACCAGGCTAGGCAAGGCTTAGAGGGCATGCGACCTGCTGATCCACCCCGACTAGTGCTCAGAGGCACAGTGGTGGCTGAGGATGCAGTTGTAGACGTGCTACCAGTACTTCTACTCTGTCCAGTAAGGCGCAAGGTAACTTCGTCGTCAGTTGCATCCTCCTCCACCGCCTCTGTTGACCTCCTCGAGTGCCTGACTGTGGGTTGACAGTAGGTGGGATCTAGAACTTCCTCATCAATTGTTGTGTTTGCACTCCCCTCACCCTCAGACCGAGCCTCTTCTTGCCCTGACCGAATATTTAAGTTGTCATCCCAATCTGGTATCTGCGTCTCATCGTCATCAGTATGTTCCTCATTGTCTATAACGACAGGTGTTACAGTTGGTGAAAAAGGGTCAACATTATGCTCAGAAACTTGGTCCTCACGGCCTGAATCAGAGTCACAAAGGTTCTGGGCATCACTGCAGACCATTTCCGGGTCTGTACTCATTGTAGCTTGGGAGCAGACCTCTGATTCCCAGGCTATAGTGTGACTGAACAGCTCTGCAGACTCAGCTCAGTTCCACCATACTGTGCAGGGCGGATGGAGACTTCAGAGCTGGGAGAAAGCAAGTTTGATTGGGATGACAACTCAGAGGACTGGTGTTTTTTGGATGCGGTAGTTGAGGTGGCGGAGAGGGCACTTGTTGGACCACTTGAGATCCATTCAAGCATTTTCCTTTTTTGGCCATCATCTACCTTTGTTCCAGTTGTTCGTGTCCGTAAAAAAGGGAGCACATCGGATTGTCCACGGTAAGTAGAAGACATCTTACTTTTGCTGGAAGATGGTCTATCTTCAGCAGATGTTAATGGAGCTTTGCCACCTTCCCCACGGACAAACCCTTTTTTTCCTTTTCCCACACGCCTCTTCCCCTTTGAACCAGCATCTGTCATTTTGCCACTCATTTTGATAGCGACAAAATTGTGCACTTAAAATGTGGTAGTAAAAATTGAGAGGTGGTGTAGATTGCAGCGGTGGTCTATCTTTATTAACAGCAGAATAAACAACAATAATTATCCCTGACAATGCAACTACGGCCCTTAAACTGGTAGCAGTGTTTGCTAGTATAATGGCTTAGTAGCAATGAGTTTGAGTGTGCAATGCAGGCAGACGTGCTGCAAATATCTTTGCACTAGTGGGACAATACAGAAGTCCAACAGCCACGTTTAGGATGCCACTAAGTTCACTCAGTGTTTGCTAGTATAATGGCTTAGTAACAATGAGTTTGAGTGTGCAATGCAGGCAGACGTGCTGCAAATATCTTTGCACTTGTGGGACAATACAGAAGTCCAACAGCCACGTTTAGGATGCTGTCACGCTCCCCGGGTCCCCTGCGCTGCCCTCCGGCTCACCTGTCACGCTCCCCGGCTCCCCTGCCTCGCTTCCCGGTTCCTTGGTCCGGTCACCGCCGCTCCCCGCTCTCCTGCATCCATTGCCAGCGCGTCCCCGGCGTCCTGGCCCCCGCTCCCGGCGCCCGTCGGCTTCTCAGCCCCAGGCCGTCCCTGCTGCTTCCTCCTCGCAGCTTCCTGCTCTGGCTTCTGGCACTCGGGCAGCGCGCATGCGCATTAGGGCGCGCGCGCGGTCATTGACCCTTTCTTAAAGGGCCAGCGTCCTTTAACAGGAAATGATGCAAACAGGTACAGGGTATAAAGGGGTTTAATGTCCAGGGGGGCGGGGCCTGATCTTCGTGTTTTCCAAGCTAGGAGTCAGGTCTCCTGGTGTTGCTTTGCCATACTCACGTATCTCTCTTCTAGAGCTGATCCTGCCTCGCCATCCGGTCCTGCTGAATCCCGAACCCCGCACGCTGTTCATCTGCCATCTGACAGTCCGCACCATCTCGGATCCCTGCGGTGACCCATCATCTCGCTCCAAAGGTTCCGGACCCCGCCTGACATCATCTCGGCTTCCGAACCTGAGCTGCGTCACCCGGACTACCATCAGTGACTCCGTGGTCCCAGGGACTTCTCCGTTATCCTCATATGCACGGACTGTTCAGCTGCCTATAGTGCTTCAGCTACCGGACTCCTTACCACCATCTTGGAGTTCGGCCCAGTGGATCCACCTCCTGGGTTTGCCCGTCCGCCTGGCCGTGACAGTAAGATCAGGCCATGGATCCCGCTGCAGCACTAGCGGCCTTGCAAGAGGAACTCCAACGCCAGCGTGAAGTCCAGACCCGCATGCTGAACTTTATGACTTCCGTGGACGCCCGCCTGACCACGCTACAAGCCTCGGTCCCATCTTCTGCGTCCCAGGTCTCCACTAGTCAATCCACGGCTCCCGCACCCGTGGCAGCCTCTTCGGATGCTTCCAGACTCCGTTTGGCTTCACCACCCCGTTATGCCGGAGATCCCAAGACCTGCAGGGGCTTCATAAACCAATGTTCCCTTCATTTCACGCAGCTGCCACATTTATTTGCCTCCGACCAAGCCAAGGTCGCCTTCATAATGTCTCACCTAGAGGGCGAGGCACTGGCATGGATGAACCCCTTGTGGGAGAAGGAGGACCCTATGACCAAGGATCTTCAAGAGTTCCTGCAGGCCTTTCGCAGCACCTTTGACGAGCCGGGACGCGCCTCTGCGTCTGCTTCATCCCTTCTTCGGTTACGTCAAGGAACACTGACGGTGGGTCAATACGCCATCCGTTTCCGTACTTTGGCGTCAGAACTCGGGTGGAATAACGAGGCCCTAACAGCCGCCTTCTGGGAAGGACTCTCGGGGCGAATTAAAGATGAGCTGGCGGGTCGTGACGTGCCGTCCACCCTGGATGCCCTGATTGCCCTAGCGACTCGAGTGGACATTCGTTTTCAGGAGCGCTCCAAAGAGCTGTCTCGTGAGAGACGTCCGGTACGGCATTCCTCTCCTCCGCAGAAGCCCTCCGTACTACAGTCACCAACAGCTGGGAATCCCGTCCACGAGCCCATGCAGATCGACCGAGTACGACAGTCTGAACAACGTCGAGCAGAGCGGCTCGCCAAAGGTCTCTGCTTTTACTGCGGAGAGGGCACACACCTCCTACGCTCCTGTCCTCAGAGGCCGGGAAACTCCAAAGCCTAGGGTTGGTAGGAGAGGCCACCCTAGGTGCTGGGACTCTCTCAGACCCGGATATGTGGACTGTGCAAGTGACAACGGGAGAGACGCGGTTCACGGCTGAGGCGTACCTCGATTCCGGAGCAGCAGGCAATTTCATCCAGCAGGCCACGGTGGACAAGTACCAGGTGCCTGTTACTCCACTCGACAAACCTCTCGTGATTGCCTCTGTGGATGGGAGACCCCTCTCTGACACCATCTCGTGGATCACCAAGCCGGTGGAACTGCGTATCGGTGCCCTGCACACCGAGAACATCGCTCTCTACGTCCTCCCACACATGTCCCATCAAATCCTGCTGGGACTCCCCTGGCTACGGACACACGAACCGTCCGTCAGCTGGGGCACTGGTGAAATCACCCGATGGGGCTCCTCTTGCCACGAGAACTGTCTGAAGACCATACAACCCATCCGACGACCTCCGGTTCCAGAGTCCCTACCGGGACTGCCCTCGGCCTATTGGTCCTTCGCGGACGTCTTTGACAAAAAGGAATCTGAGGTACTTCCGCCGCATCGTCCTTACGATTGCGCCATCGACCTGCTCCCAGGAACAACACCACCTCGAGGACGGATATATCCGTTGTCTCCAGCCGAAACAAGGGCCATGTCTGCCTACATCACAGAGAGCCTGGCAAGGGGATTCATTCGGAGATCCTCCTCTCCTGCGGGAGCAGGCTTCTTCTTCGTCAAGAAGAAAGAAGGCGACTTACGCCCATGCATAGATTACCGGGGATTGAATCAAATCACCGTAAAAAACAAGTACCCTCTGCCGCTCATCCCCGAATTGTTTGACCGACTTAGAGGAGCTCGTGTGTTCACCAAGCTGGATCTTCGGGGTGCCTACAATCTGGTTCGCATCCGCTCTGGGGACGAATGGAAGACCGCGTTCAATACTCGTGATGGGCACTATGAATACTGCGTGATGCCCTTCGGCCTGTGTAACGCACCAGCAGTCTTCCAAGAATTGGTGAACGACATTTTCCGGGACCTTCTTTACGTCTGTGTAGTAGTATATCTGGATGACATCCTTGTCTTCTCTCCGGACCTCCAGACCCACAGAGAGAACGTACAGCTGGTTCTACAAAGACTGAGAGAGAATCGTCTCTACGCCAAGTACGAGAAGTGTGTCTTTGAGCAGTCTTCTCTCCCCTTCCTGGGGTACATCATCTCTGATACCGGACTGCAGATGGATCCAAAGAAGGTCTCCTCCATCCTCAACTGGCCTCCTCCTTCTGGACTGAAGGCAATCCAACGTTTCCTGGGATTCGCCAACTACTACCGCCAGTTTATCCCTCACTTCTCTGCCCTGACTGCTCCTCTCTCCGCTTTGACCAAAAAGGAGGCTAATCCAAAGGACTGGTCACCTGTGGCCGACGCCGCGTTTGACTCTCTGAAGCGGGCATTTGCCTCCTCTCCTGTACTCCACCGTCCGGAGTTAAACCGCCAGTTCACCTTGGAGGTGGATGCCTCCTCCTCGGGAGCCGGAGCAGTGCTCATGCAGAAGTCCTCCTCCGGGAAGATGGTGACCTGCGGTTTCTTCTCCAAGAGCTTCTCAGCGCCTGAAAGCAACTACACCATCGGTGACCGAGAGCTATTGGCGGTCAAACTGGCTCTGGAGGAATGGCGCTACCTTCTGGAAGGAGCAGTGTATCCCGTGATTATTTATACGGACCACAAGAACCTGGAATACCTGCGGTCCGCTCAACGACTGAACCCACGGCAAGCCAGGTGGTCCTTATTCTTTGCCAGGTTTGATTTCCAGCTCCATTTCCGACCCGCGGACAAGAATGTACGCGCTGATGCCTTGTCTAGGTCTTTCATGCCCATGGAGCAGGAGGAGGAGACTACCCAACCCATCATCTCTCCTAGCAAAATCATTCCGGTGGCTCCTGTCACCCTGGCCCAGATACCGCCCGGGAAGACCTATGTCTCTGAGACTGACAGGCAAAAAGTGTTACACTGGGGTCATGCCTCGAAAACAGCCGGTCATGCTGGCCAGAAGAGAACATGGGGTGCGATTGTACGTCATTACTGGTGGCCATCCCTTCGCACGGACGTCGCTGCTTTTGTCTCTGCCTGCTCCTCTTGTGCCAGGAACAAGACGCCCAAACACCTGCCATATGGCCGTCTTCTGCCTCTGCCGATACCCTCAGTTCCGTGGCAACACATAGCAATGGACTTTATTACGGACTTGCCATTGTCCTCCGGACACACAGTCATATGGGTCGTGGTGGATCGGTTCTCTAAAATGGCTCATTTCGTCCCTATGGCTGGACTGCCCTCTGCTCAGGAACTCGCGGAAGCCTATATACAGCACATCTTCCGCTTGCATGGCTTTCCATCACACATCGTGTCCGACAGAGGAACTCAGTTCACCTCCCGCTTCTGGAGGGCGCTCTGCAAACATCTGGGAGTGACTCTGGACTTTTCCTCTGCCTACCATCCTCAGTTTAATGGCCAAGTGGAGAGGGTCAATCAAATCTTGACCTCCTTCTTACGTCACTATGTCAACGCCCATCACGACGACTGGTCCACGCTTCTTCCTTGGGCTGAATTCTCCCATAACCACCACATCAGTGAGTCGTCCTCCAGCTCTCCCTTCCATGTTGTTTACGGACTTCAACCCTCCGTCCCATTGCCTATATCCCCTTCTTCGGATGTCCCTGCTGCTGATACTGTAGCCCGTGACTTCGCTACCATTTGGGACTCTGTCAAGGCGTCCCTTGGGCGTGCTTCCCTGCGGATGAAGAGACACGCAGACAAGAGACGTCTGGACCCTCCGTGTTTCTCTCCTGGAGACCTAGTCTGGCTTGCTTCCAAGTACGTCCGATTGAAGATACCATCCTACAAGCTGGGTCCTCGCTACATCGGGCCGTTTAAGGTCCTCAACAAGATCAATGAGGTCTCCTACAAGCTACAGCTCCCGGCCACGATGAGGATACCCAATTCCTTCCACGTCTCCCTGCTCAAGCCGGTTGTCCTTGGTCCCTTCTCCGCTGCTGCCAGTTCGGCTCCTCCTCCTATTGCCGATGACGACATCTATGCGGTAAGGGATATCGTGGCCATGAAGACCGTACGAGGCCGACAGTTCTTCCTGGTGGACTGGGCTGGGTATGGTCCTGAGGATAGGTCCTGGGAGCCCCGGGAGAATGTGGGTACTCCGCTGATCCGTGCCTTCCTGTCCCGGTTGCGGGGAGGGGGGCGTGGGGGGGGGGTACTGTCACGCTCCCCGGGTCCCCTGCGCTGCCCTCCGGCTCACCTGTCACGCTCCCCGGCTCCCCTGCCTTGCTTCCCGGTTCCTTGGTCCGGTCACCGCCGCTCCCCGCTCTCCTGCATCCATTGCCAGCGCGTCCCCGGCGTCCTGGCCCCCGCTCCCGGCGCCCGTCGGCTTCTCAGCCCCAGGCCGTCCCTGCTGCTTCCTCCTCGCAGCTTCCTGCTCTGGCTTCTGGCACTTGGGCAGCGCGCATGCGCATTAGGGCGCGCGCGCGGTCATTGACCCTTTCTTAAAGGGCCAGCGTCCTTTAACAGGAAATGATGCAAACAGGTACAGGGTATAAAGGGGTTTAATGTCCAAGGGGGCGGGGCCTGATCTTCGTTTTTTCCAAGCTAGGAGTCAGGTCTCCTGGTGTTGCTTTGCCATACTCACGTATCTCTCTTCTAGAGCTGATCCTGCCTCGCCATCCGGTCCTGCTGAATCCCGAACCCCGCACGCTGTTCATCTGCCATCTGACAGTCCGCACCATCTTGGATCCCTGCGGTGACCCGTCATCTCGCTCCAAAGGTTCCGGACCCCGCCTGACATAATCTCGGCTTCCGAACCTGAGCTGCGTCACCCGGACTACCATCAGTGACTCCGTGGTCCCAGGGACTTCTCCGTTATCCTCATATGCACGGACTGTTCAGCTGCCTATAGTGCTTCAGCTACCGGACTCCTTACCACCATCTTGGAGTTCGGCCCAGTGGATCCACCTCCTGGGTCTGCCCGTCCGCCTGGCCGTGACAGATGCCACTAAGTTCACTCAGTGTTTGCTAGTATAATGGCTTAGTAACAATGAGTTTGAGTGTGCAATGCAGGCAGACGTGCTGCAAATATCTTTGCACTTGTGGGACAATACAGAAGTCCAACAGCCACGTTTAGGATGCCACTAAGTTCACTCAGTGTTTGCTAGTATAATGGCTTAGTAGCAATGAGTTTGAGTGTGCAATGCAGACAGACGTGCTGCAAATATCTTTGCACTTGTGGGACAATACAGAAGTCCAACAGCCACGTTTAGGATGCCACTAAGTTCACTCAGTGTTTGCTAGTATAATGGCTTAGTAACAATGAGTTTGAGTGTGCAAAGGGCAGGAGGGTACAGTGCCAGTGTTGTGGGTCTCTGGGTAGAGGAAAGGAAGCCTGCCTTTCTATCCCTCCAAATGGGGAAATGCAGCGAGGAAATCCCTGACCTTAGCTACACAGTCGCTGTCATCTTGTGTAGCTGTTAAACTCTTTTTTTCACGGACCTGTCACCTATGGCTCTGACCCTGCCGGTATGAGCCCTTAAAAGGACTGATAGAAAGTGCTATCCCTATGCTGTACAGCGCTTTGTATAGAGCGTACACAGCAGTATCGGAGATAGGCACTGCGCCAGCGGTGACTGACACCAAGGACACAGAAGAGATAATGGCGTCCGGACGGGCAGATACTCGTTTTTATAATGCAGGGACATGTAACATGGACATCCTATCACACATGCCGTTGCTTCTCTGGCTAAAAGTCCACTTAGCTGTGTCTGTGTCTGGGATTGGCTGACATGCTGGCCCGCCCCACTACACGCGCGCGCTTAGGGAAGGAAGACAAGGAAAAAAAAATAAATGGCGATCGCCATTATCCATACAGCAGTGATCTGAATGCGCTGTTCCTGCACACTATACACTGAAATTTCATAATAGTGTGAGTCACAGAGTGACTTACACTATTACAGCGGAAAGCCAGCTAGTAATTAGCTGGTCTTTTTGCTGCTAGAACCGTTCTCGAACGTATCTAGAACTATCGAGCTTTAGCAAAAAGCTCGAGTTCTAGTTCTATCTAGAACAGCCCCCAAAATCACTCGAGCCGCGAACTGGAGAACCTCGAACCGCGAACCGCGCTCAACTCTAGTGATCACATGACCCCTTAAATGTCAAATGACATTCTGAGAGCGTATATTACACAGCGCCTCATTCTAAAGATACATGTGCGCCCCATTGGTGAGATCAGCATGTACCATCCATGATTATCCAGGGATACAGCATAAATGGTTGAAATCAGAAGACCCCTATAAGAACGAGGTCTGATATGGTGACATTAATGTGGATTTGAGATGCAGATTATCCAGCACAAATCTGGAGGAGTTTATTGTACATTTGAAGAGATCACGTTTCTTAGGCTTTAAAAAAAATGGCCTCTGGTGCTCGTTTGTTTCCTGGGAAACTGGGTAAAAAAATTAGTAGCGGGTGGGCACCAAAGAACAGTTTTGCACAGGGCACTGTTCAGGCTAAGGCCGGCCCATAGACACACGTGTTACATACAGAGTTTGGAGAGTATGTTGATGTTCCAGAATGCAATAAACTATAGTTGAATAAATGTTGTTTTTTTTTTTTTTGTTCAAGAATAAATGCTGATTGCTGTTCATGTGAAAAAAAAATAAGACATCCCCTGAAAATAAGCCCTAGCGCATCTTTTTGAGCAAGAAATAAAGTAACACCCTGTCTTATTTTCAGGGAAACACAGTATACTTAGAATTGTGTTTGAGCGTCATGTCTACTGATCCCGTTATTTTGCAAATTTCACAAATTTTCCATCTTAGTTTCAATGTTGAGGTGTATATCTCCTTAATGTTACACAAAATGTAAGGAAAAGCCACAGAATAACATTTGCTTAGTATACATGCTGTACATTGCATTGAGAAAAATAAATTCTATTTGGACATTTTCGTAAACATTAGATCTTCAAGAAATGAGGTCAAAAGTAAAGTGTCATGGGAAATTCTTTTGAAGTGTTTTCACTGGATTTCTTTCCCCGAGCTCTTTCATTACCTTTGAGACATTCTGGTAGACACAGATTTGTTTAAAATGCCTCCTTTATTCATTAAAGTATTTGCAGTACACATGCAGTTTCTGTAACAGATCTGTTGCTTACAGAGCTTTCTCAGTGGGTCTCTCCTGAGACGGCAGTACATCTACATCAGCAACTTTACATATCTTAAGACTCAAAGTAGACTACAGATATGACAGTGCTCTGTGAATGTTGTCTTATATGAAAAATGGAAACTGACATAGAAAGTGAATTATCATGTCACTATTCCATCTATGACTTCTCCAGACATTAGGACCAAAATATATTGATCTAACAACCCAAGAGTATTACTCCCTTACACTAGTGCTTTGTCCCATATCTGTAGACCCTTTTAATACTAAAATTGACCCTTATTGGTACATTATCTGTATATGGCAATGTTTCTAGGCCATTTAACAATATTAGCAGCAGCTGTGGACTGCCATTAACTCTTTATTACCCCAATTGCCACAGTACCAGGGCAATAGGGAAGAGCCGAGTAAAGAGTTAATATAATCTAATGTATGCGGCAATTCCAGGAAGCTGCAAGCTGATATTTTTAGGCTGGGGGCGCCCAAAAACCATGGGTCTACCCAGCCTGAGACTACCAGCGCCCAGCTGCCGGGGTTTATTTTGGCTGGGTATCATATTTGGGAGGATCGAGTGCTGTTTTTTAAAATTATTTATTTAAATAATTTAAAAAAAGCCACATGCAGTTCCTCTTATTTTGATACTCAGCCAAGATAAGTGCATGGCTGTGGGCTACAGCCTGTAGCCATGGCTTTATCTGTGCTGGTATCATAATATGGGGGTCCCTATGCCAATATCTTTTATTTATTTTACTGTACGATATAGATTCGCAATCTGTGATTGGAAGCATCAGATGCTGTCAATTGTTGTGGGGGCGCATCTGACTACAACCAATCACAGATGCTGGTGGGCGGCGGAAACAGTATATATTCAATGAAGGTAACGAGCAGCCTGGGAAGTGAATGAGCGGCAGCGGGAGCAGTGTGGCAACTGCACTGGTGACTCAGTAAGTATGAAGCGCTTGCTCCTAACTCTTTGCTTTGGATTCTGGTCCCCATAGACTTTATATGGGGACCAACATCTAGCCACATACCTGGGATCAATCTCCTGCCGACCCCAAGTCAACAGGGGATTGATCTGCCAGTCCTCCGAAACCCAAGGAAAAAACGCAAAAAGAGTTGCCATGCTGAATCTTGACTGCATCTGCATCTGCAAAAATGCAGCCAAAAAAGATTCACTGTGCGGACAGCAAAATAGAAAACTTATAGACTTTGGCTGAGGAAGCTCTCCTTACCTGCTTCCTGGCCACAATGCGGAAGGAAGGAGGTGGGCGAGATATTCGTCCCGCTCATCTCCCCCCTCCGCGTCTATTGGGCGGTGGTTCAGTGACGCTGCTGTGACTTCGCTGTGACGCTGAACGAACCGCCCCCTTAGAAAGGAGGTAGTTCGCCGGTCACAGCGACATCGCAGGGAAGGTAAGTCCGTGTGACGGGTCCGGGCGATGTTGTGCGACACGGGCAGAGATTTGCCCGTGTTGCACAACCGATGGGGACGGGTACGCACGCTGGCGATATCGGTACCGATATCGCAGTGTGTAAAGCGGCCTTAAGTCATTTATAACCAACAATGTTGTGTGTACTGAGGAAATCATCCAGCCCTTTTTAAAAAGCTGTTATAGTATCTGCCATTACTACCTCTTGTGGTAGGGCATTCCACAGTCTGACTGCTCTAACTGTAAAGAACCTTTTCCTATTTAACTGTCGGAATCGCTTTTCTTCCACTCGCAGTGAGTGCTCCCTGGTCCTTAGTATGGTCTTTGGAAGAAATAAATCATGTGCCAGTCCTTTATATTGACCACACTTGTATTTATATAAATAAATGAGATCTCCTCTGAGATGTCTTTTTTCTAAGCTAAACATATCTAACTTTTTCAACCTGTCATCATATGGGAGGCCTTCCATTCCTTGTAGTAGTCTAGTTGCCCGCCTTTGAACTGACTCTAAATTCTGAATGTCCTTTTTAAAATGTGGAGCCCAAAACTGGATCCCATATTCCAGATGTGGCCTTACAAGTGATTTATAGAGGGGTAATAATACGTTGGGATCACAGGATCTAATCTCTCTTTTTATACACCCTAAAATCTGCCGCCTGACATTGAGTGCTACTGTTCAGCTTATGTGCAATCAGAATACTCAAGTCCTTCTCCTGTTCTGTAGTCCTGAGTTTACTTCCATTTAATGTATACGCAGTTATAGGATTACTCCGTCCTAGGTGCATTACTTTACATTTATCAACATTGAATCACATTTGCCAAGTATCTGCCCATTCTGACATCTTATCCAGATCGTTTTGTATTATTGTACTATCAGGGTCAGTTTTTAATATCCTACATAGTTTGGTGTCATCAGCAAAGACTGACACTTTACTATCAATCCCATCCACAAGGTCATTAATAAAGAGATTAAAAAGAATCGGTCCTAGCACAGATCCCTGCGGCACCCCACTGCTGACTATGGCCCATTTAGAGAATGTACCATTTATGACTACTCTTTGTTTCCTATCTTTTAGCCAATTCCTTACCCAGTTGCATATAGTTTCCCCTAGTCCTTGCTTCTGGAGCTTTAGTATAAGGCTATTATGTGGTACAGTATCACATGCCTTTGCAAAGTCCATATAAATCACATCAGCTGCATTACCAATATCCAGGTTTGCACTTACCCCCTCATAGAACCCCAACAGGTTGGTTAGACACGACTTATCTTTCATGAATCCATGCTGTCTGTCAGTTATCATATTATTTTCTGCAATATATTTTTGCATGTCATCACTTAAAATGCCCTGAAAAACTTTGCACACCACTGATGTCAGGCTTACTGGATGGTAGTTGCCTGGATCTATCCTCTTACCTTTCTTAAGTATCGGTACCACATCAGCAATCCTCCAATCTTGAGGCACCAACCCTGTTACAAGCGAGTCTAAAAAGATAATAATTGGCCATATTTCAGAAGACCTTTTTACATTTCATATATGTAGAAAAATGTCATATCTAGTTATGTTGCGCAAATATTTAGTAGTGGCGCTAAATGTGCACACATGTTCATGCAGGAAAATGAGCATCACATACTGTCCTTACCTTACTAAACCTTTCTAGTTAATAAATCCCACAGTTTGCTGTTGATGTCGTTAAAATGAAGGCTATGTTCACACAGTGCATTTTTGCAGGGTTTTTTTTACATGAAACCACAGAGTGTTGACAGGGAAAATGCTGTATATATTACAAGGTTTTCTTATGTGTTTTTATGCGTTTTTCATGCCTTCAACTGAATGTGTAAAAAAACAGCAAAACCCTTGAAGGATTCGACATGCTTGGTTTTAAAAGAATACACACTCCAACTAAAAAATAACAAAGTTAAAAAATGCACAGCATGAATGAGATTTTAGAAATGTCATTAATTGTTACGCTACAGTAAAATGCAATATTTTTCCATAGGAAAAAACAGTTGTCAAAAATGCTATATGTACCTAGGATGGAGTAATCCTACAGCTGCGTATACATTAAATGGAAGTAAACTTGGGACGACAGAACAGGAGAAGGACTTGGGTATTCTCATTACAAATAAGCTGAGCAGCAGCACTCAATGTCAAGCAGCAGCTGCTAAAGCAAACTAGATTTTAGGGTGTATAAAAAGAAAGATTAGATCCCGTGATCCCAACGTATTGTTACCCCTCTATAAATCACTTGTAAGGCCACATATGGAATATGGGATCCAGGTTTGGGCTCCACACTTTAAAAAAGATATTAAAAAGATAAGTCAGTTGAAAGGCAGCAACTAGATTATTTCAAGGAATGGAAGACTGCCCATATGATGAGAGGTTGAAAAAGTTGGATTTGTTTAGCTTAAAAAAAAGACGTCTCAGAGGAGATCTCATTTATCTGTATAAATACAAAGTCAATATAAAGGACTGGCACATGACTTATTCCTTCCGAAGACAATACTAAGGGCCAGGGGGCACTCACTGCGAGTGGAAGAAAAGCGATTCCAGCAGCTAAATAGGAAAGGGTTCTTTACAGTTAGAGCAGTCAGACTGTGGAATGCCGACCACAAGAGGTAGTAATGGCAGATACTATAACAGCTTTTAAAAAAGGGCTGGATGATTTCCTCAGTACACATAACATTGTTGGCTATAAATGATTTAGTGACAAAATGTAGAATTGGTGAAGGAAGGTTGAACTAGATGGACCTAGGTTTTATTTCAACCTATGTCACTATGTAACTATGTACTGTACATGTGAATAAACCCTTACAGCTTATATATACCTCTGCCGTGTAGTGCTGCATTATTGGTCCTTTTAGCAGTGGTGACAAAAGCATGCTAACATTAACCAGCCAGCTGAGTTTTGGAGGGAAAGCATATGAAGCTTTATCGCTTGCCTAATCCAAATCCTGACTTCAACGCAAACGGATGTTTTGACAAGATATAAAGCAATACACATAAACCGTCCATAACAGAAGCCACAAGACTATGCCAAAGCTATAGAGCAACGGATCTGGACCGTGTCTGACAGTGTCCATTATGGTTTCATGGGTTCTGTTGGCAAGAATAGCACTGCATGATGCAATGCATAATATGTTATGAGACATCTGGAAGAAAAAATATATTTCCACAGAATTGGATATATAGACCTTAGCTTACGTAGAAAAACATTTGCAACATTTGAAAAGAATCACTCCTTGGATCATTTCCTAGAATCCCTATGACAAGCCGGTAACTTGAGCATTAAAGCACTTGAGATAAAAAGTAAAGTGTCTTTTTCCAGTGAAAGGTATAATTTTGTGTATCATTCAGCTATAATCCCACTAAGACCTTTATACAATTCTAGAAACCATATCCCTTGGTGTTACTGGTTGGTGATTATTTGACAAGTTCTTTAAAAGACGAGATAAGATTTCACTTTGTCGACCTAGGACAAGGATATCTCCTGTGATGCCGCACTAGTCTTTTAATGGTAAAATGTTCCCAAACTCTTTGCAGTCGTCATTTGGAAAACAATATCTTCTGTGGAACAATACTTAAGTATTAATGATGTGTACAGAAATGCGAATACTATTTTATATATGTGGCATGAACAGATAAAAACAAATATGGCCTCATTCAGGCATCAGAAAAACGCAGTCCGGTGTTCTTTAAGGGCACTTTACACGCTGCAATATCGGTACCGATATCGCTAGCGAGCCTACCCGCCCCCGTCGGTTGTGTGTCATGGGCAAATCGCTGCCCGTGGCGCACAACATCGCTTACACCCATCACACGGACTTACCTTCCCTGCGACGTCGCTGTGGCCGGCGAACCGCCTCCTTTCTAAGGGGGCAGTTTGTGCAGCGTCACAGCGACGTCACACAACAGCCGTCCAGTAGTTGAGGAGGGGCGGAGATGACCGGAACATGCCGCCCACCTCCTTCCTTTCTCATTGCCGGTGGACGCAGGTAAGGAGATGTTCGTCGTTCCTGCGGTGTCACATACAGCGATGTGTGCTGCCGCAAGAACGACGAACAACATCATACCTGCAGCAGCAGCGATATGTGGAAAAGGAGCGACGTGTCAACGAGCAAAAGATTTTTCACGTTTTTGTGCTCGTTGATTGTCGCTCCTTGGTGTCACACGCTGCGCTGTCGCTAACGGTGCCGGATGTGCGTCACTAACGATGTGACCAAAACGATATATCGTTAGCGATGTCGCAGCGTGTAAAGCACCCTTAAGGGGTACTTTGCACACTAAGACATTGCAGCTGCAATATCGGTGGGGTCAAATCGAAAGTGACGCACATCCGGCATCACTGTCGATATCGTAGTGTGTAAAGCGTTTTTGATACGATTAACGAGCGCAAAAGCGTCGTAATCGTATCATCGGTGCAGTGTCCGACATTTTCATAATTGAACGGCAGCGACGGTACGATGTTGTTCCTCGTTCCCCTGCGGCATCACACATCACTGTGTGAGAAGCCGCAGGAGCAAGGAACATCAGCTTATCTGCGTCACCGCGGCTTACGCCGGCTATGCGGAAGCACAGAGGTGGGCGGGATGTTTACGTCCCGCTCATCTCCGCCCCTCTGCTTCTATTGGCCGGCTGCCGTGTGACGTCGCTGTGACGCCGCATGACCCGCCCCCTTAGGAAGGAGGCGGATCGCCGGCCAGAGCGACGTCGCAGGGCAGGTGAGTGCATGTGAAGCTGCCGTAGCGATAATGTTCGCTACGGCAGCGATCACAAGATATCGCTGCTGCGTCGGGGGCGGGTACTATCGCGCTCGACATCGCAAGCATCGGCTTGCAATGTCGTAGTGTTCAAAGTACCCCTTAGTGTTTGGTCTGTTTTTAACCTCAGTGTTTCATTAGTGACTTTCATGCATTAAAAAAATGAATAATTCACCAAATCGTGTGAAATTTTTTCTGAGAAATTTCATTGGCAGTTAATTTATTCTCCATGAATTGACTGTGTCTTATTATTTTCTGGGATCTTCAGGGAACCCAGGGCATAATAAAGATAATATGGGGAAAAAAACCTAATACATACCTCACCATCCATCTCCGCTGCTCATTGTCCCCCGTTTGCTCTTCTCCGCCCCTTTTTACCACTATCATGTGCTGGAATTTTGAAATTTCAAACCATGACTTGGCCTAGGATGTCTCTGCGTATATGAATGCACAGGGATTTCCTAGGCCTAGTCACAGCTAGAAATCCAAGCCTACAAAGTGCGTTGTCCAGTCTATAAACTTTCTGACAATGAGGGTAGTCAGGGAGTGGAACCATGGAAGGTGGTGAGCTCTCCATCAATGAAAATCTTCAAGCAGAAACTGGATAAACATATAGCTGGAATGATTTAAGAAAGTCTGCTCTCGCAGGGAGTTGGACCCAATGGCCCTTCCAACTCTACCATTCTATGATTCTATGACTAGAGTGTACATGGCAGGACCTTACAATGCACATGTGAAGAAACATCGCAAGCATAGACACACTCAGAAGTACTGGACTAGAATACACGTCCTAAGGTTGTGGCGCATATGGTGACATCGCATCATGTGTTTGTTATGGACATGATTATATGAAGATACCCAAATTAAAGGGCAAAAGGACACTTCCAACCTACCTGTGCTCAGAGACACTTAAAATAAATTTTTCCTGTCAAATGAGTTTGTAATTTACAGAATGAGGAACTATGTAGCTACTAGCTACTTTTACTTTCTCTCATATTTTAGAAAAGTACAGTATCAAGAAATGTTCTGACATCATTAGAGTGGACACTACGATTGTCTCTAAGTTGCCTGCTCTTGGTCTAATTGATAGGGATCAACTGCATGCGTGAAAGAATGACACCAGACAGAGTCAGATGTAATCTCTCCTTGATCAGAGAATGGTGCAGTTCCTACTGCTTTTATTTAACAAAGCACAAGCTTATATAGACAAAAAAGGGGGCGTGGTTAGATATCAGTAAGCATGCTCAGAAGTGTCCTCTGATGATGGGTTGGTCTTTGGGTTGGTCCTTGGGTTGGTACTGGGTTTTCTTCTTATATGATGATCTTCTTTCACCTGGACATTCCTTGTATACCAAGGTAGGGTGTAGAAGGCAGGATGCAGTGGCCATCTTAGATCTGTGTCACGTGCATATATCTGAATCAAGCTTACTGTATGTAAGGTAGAATAGTACATTTTATCGGTCATCTACCACAATCCCCTACGTCTCAGGGTTAATTAAGTATTTGATCAGAATTATCTATAGCCCTCCTTAACAACATATGTCCTAATATTACTTTAGTCTTCTGCGTAAGAATTGCTTGGAAACTTACATGATATGATTAAGTATAGCACTCTTGGAAGGATTCCAAATCTTTCCCAAGAGACTAAAGCCTGCTTTACACTATACGATTCAGCATACGATATCGTATGCAATCGTACCCGCCCCCATCGTATGTGCGGCACGTTCAATTTGTTGAACGTGTCGCACAAACGAATAACCCCCCGTCACACGTACTTACCTCCCATACGACCTCGATGGGGGCGGCGAACATCCACTTCCTGGAGTGGGAGGGACGTTCAGCGTTACATCAACGTCACGCGGCAGCCGGCCAATAGAAGCGGAGGGGCGGAGCTGAGCGGGACATAAACATCCCAACCACCTCCTTCCTTCCGCATTGCTGGCGGGAGCCGCGGGACGCAGGTAAGATTTGTTCATCGTTCCCGGGGTGTCACACACTGCGATGTGTGCTACCCCGGGTACAATGAACAACCTGACGTTCAATTTTTAGGAATTGAACGACGTGCATGCGATGAACGTTTTACCGTTCAATCGCACGTAGCTGTTACATGCTACAATGTAACTTACGATGCTGGATGTGCGTCACTTACGACGTGACCCCGCCGACACATTGTAAGATATATTAAAAAACAAAAAGCTAGCACCAAATGTGCACTTCAGCACTAAACACTCCAAACTGTACTTATTATAAAAATTTTGAGATTTTTGGCAAAAAATTGCAATTTCTTGAGCTGCCTCGCCACGTCACGGCAAATCTCATTTGAAGCAGTCCTACACTAAAATATTTTTATAAAATGTGCCATACGGCCTCACATATGAATAGTAGAACTGCTCTTAGCAGCACTCACCTGGTCTATTTCAATCCCGTACCCATGACTAAGTCATGGCTGTGGGCGGGACAGGTCCAAGCATATGCTGCTTGAAGTAAATAGCCTGTGGACAAAGCCTGATGACTTAATGTGAACAGTCACCAACCGCCAAAATCTAGACAGATGGAATACATCCCAAATTGGGGTGCATAGCAAGGTGGAGGTCAACCACCGACCAATTCAATGAAGAAAAAACAAAAGGTGAGTGCTGCTAAGAGCAGTTCTACTATTCATATGTGAGGCCGTATGGCACATTTTATAAAAATATTTTAGTGTAGGACTGCCTCAAATGAGATTTGCCGTGACGTGGCGAGGCAGCTCAAGAAATTGCAATTTTTTGCCAAAAATCTCAAATTTTTTTTATAATAAGTACAGTTTGGAATGTTTAGTGCTGAAGTGCACATTTGGTGCTGGCTTTTTGTTTTTTCTTCATTGTAAGATATATTGTAGTGTGTAAAGCGCCCTTAAGAGACTGTTATAAAAGCCATTAACTTCTGTAAAATAAGCAGTCTATTTTCCTGCTTTGATCAGAGAACATTGATCACTGTGTGGTTATTATATACATACATATCTCAGACTCATAATTTAAATTGCAGACAAATAAGGACCATGCAACCCATTAGTTTGCACCCCTAAATCATGTTGTAATCATATGACACATTTTTGGCTGGGACTTCCGGTTGAGACTAGGCCTGGGATGCTTATTTACATGCTCAGGGAAGTCCCAGACCTTATCTTGGCCAGAAGTCTCAGCCTAGCGTAAAGATTCCCAGGGTTCCAGCAAGCGATGTGGTAACAGAAGGGCTGAGGTGAGCAAGCAACAGAGATGGCCAGATGGCGTTTCGAACAAAAAACGTTCTTAATCATTTTGTTCGAAACATGTAGACCGGACGGTGTCTATGTTTTAGCTTTTGGAAGAAAAAAGCAAAGGTTTTAATATGCTATCTGTTGGTCTTCTTCTACACTGGATTGTTTCTGTTCAGGAACCTGCCTGATATTTTTCTGATTATTCCTGTGAATAAGAACCACTTAAGTGTCCTTAATTACCATCACCATCAAAGAGCCCAAATTATCATCACCATGAAACATACAGTGGAACCTTGGTTTACGAGCATCAGTTCTAGGAGTGTGCTTGTAAACCAAGTTACTCATCTAGCAAAGCAAAATTTCCCATAGGAAATAATGCAAGCTTAGACAATTCGCTCCACAACTTGTCCAGTGTCTCATCCTGGTCCCCTATTGTGCCATTCCACACATGCACAAACACACACAAACACATACAAGCACGCACGCACACACACATATATGATGCTCACCTTACCTTTTGTTCCCTCGCCGGCCTGCTGGTTCTTGTAGTTCGCCGGCACAGGATGTGTATGTGGCAACCATCGTGACGATGGAAGACCTCACGTGACGAATTCTGACACTCACTCATAAAATGCAGGTACAAAAATATTTTGCAATTGCTGTGCTTATGTTTAGCATTCTATAACTTATTGTAAAGGAGGAGAAAGAGGTTTTTATATGTTGCAAATCCGAGGTTAGTCAGTTTGTGCTAAATTTTTAATTTCTTCTCAAGAGAGCAAGCGAAGAAGTGTCGCTTCAGGAGCTACAATCGTACAATCCTCCAGACAACGTATTTGTTCCCTTTCAAAGAAAGTAGTCCGCTAGAAAAGATGATGAAATACATACCAAGCAACAAGATAGCAATGTATTGTGCTATGTAAACTTATTTACAACCTTCCACCCCATTCCCAAAACTTTAAATTTTGCAACAATGATGTCTCCAACTTAGCTATAATGATCCATAAATAGTGATATTTAGCAATATATTCTCCCCCATAACATTTTACAATTTTCAAGCCAGTTTACATCAATTTGATTGTTTAATCACCAAGCATTGGATTTTAAGGGCATAATAACTGATAGGCAAATCCGCCTGTCATCTGAAAATACTGACAGAATGACTTCTATCATAGTGAGCAAGTCCTGGCTTGGCCCAGACTTCTCAACCCCAGCTGATGACAGCAGTAGAAACTAAAGCCAATTCAAAACTTCTTTTTTTCTGATGTATTCACATGCATCCCTTCTTTTTTATGTACTCGTCCACCATATCAACAGGGTCATCATGCAGCCCTAGATCAAAATATATAGAAGGTCATCAGGCTGCTCTTGATCCATAATTTTAGTTCATCACGCGACCCTCACTTTTAATTTTTTCAGGGTGTGCATGATGTCCGCCTTCATAATTTTCTCAGCATGTATATGAATCCTACTTCCACAATTCTCTTAGATATATAGAAGTATACCCCTAGGGGTAAATGTTTTATAGCCTTTGCACTTAGTGCACAGGTTTTACCAGTCTAGAAGTTCCACTCATTAACAATGGGAAAAAAAATGCTTTCTGAGGCCTTCCTCCATGTGTCTTCCAGGGTTTATTGCTGTCCTTTCACCTAATTTTTGGCAGCCCTTGCACTTAGTGCAAAGACTTTATGAGTCTAATAGTCTCGCTATCTAATTATTTTAGCAGAATGTGTATGAGGCCCTCCTTTACGTCATGCATTTTGATGCGGTTTTAGTGGGGGGGGTGTTGCCAGGAGCTGCAGAAATGTGTGCAGCAATATACTCAATGTGCGCACATTGCCTACTCTGGTAATCTTTCTTTGAGTTCAATGAATACACCTCAGGGCAGTTGAATAACGTTACAAAGTTCAATGAGTTCACCTCAAGTTAGTTCACTTAAGGTCACAGCTTCAAAACCATGGGAATCCCAGCTGTGACCTCAGGAGAACTAACTGAAGTCAATGCCGGATTACCGGATTAGGCGTGGTGTGCACATTGAGTATTTGGTTGCAAATATTTCTGCACCAATTCTGCATCTCCTGGTCAAAAAATGCACTGATACTGCATGCATTATGATGTGGTTTTCTTGCATTTTTGTGCCAGGAGATGCAGATTTGGTGCAAAAATGTCTGCAACCAAATACTCAATGTGCGCACGCCACCTAATCCGGTAAACCAGATTAGGGGGGTCACTGAGTTTAATGAGTTCACCTCAGGTCAGTTAACCTGACGAACATTCGATGAACACCTTCGAACCCCATTGAAAACAATGGCAGGCAAACACAAACACATTATACATATACACATACAGTTAATAATAAACACTGCCATTATACTTACAGGTCCCGCGACGTGTCCTGCAAACTCTGTCTCCCGTCGCTTCTCCTTCCGATCATCGCTGAATCCTCCCGGTAACCAGCACTGATGATAGGAACTTTCCGTGATGTCATAGCATGTGACCAGTCACGTGTGTATTATCTCATTGGCTGCAGACTGGTAACGTGGCTATGACATCATGCTAGGTCCAGTGAGTGCATCTCACTAGTATGCGGTGCTCACCCGAGCATCTCCGTACTCAGTATACTCGGTGAGTACCGGCGAGATACTCGGGCACATGCTTGGCTCCCCGTGCCTGCATGTCGGCACTCTTTACAGAGTCAGCCCACATGCAGGGACTGGATGCCACAGCCGGTGAATAGCAGCACCAGAAATCAAGTGATCGGAGATCACCGTTGCTATAGTAACCTGCCTGTCAGGTTACTATTGCAACGGTGGCAGCAGTGACATCATCGCTTGCAACCCGCAGCCTCTGCTCACTCATTGAGTGATTAGACTGCGACTGCACGGGAGCAGAAGCGTTCTTCCTCCCATGCAGTGCTGTCTGATGTAGCAGAGCTGCATGGGTTGAAGGAGAAAGAAGACAGAAGACCAGGATCATAGAGGAGTGAGAGGGAGTAATAAACATGGAGTCTGCAGAACTACAAGGCTCAGCATACTCCATCCAGGACTGTATGCAGGAGCTTTTTGCCCCCCCAAAAAATTACGTGGGCTTCGCCTTATTTTTGTATGCTAGCCAGGTACAGCAGGCAGCTACGGGCTGCCCCAAACCCCCAGCTGCCAATTTGTAGCTGGCTGGGAACCAAAAATATAGGGAAGCCTGTTATGATCCGGAACCATGGAAGATCACAAGAGATCATTGGCAAAAGATGACAAGAGCATTGGCAACTAATCTGGCCGCCAACCCCTTACTAACCATCAACACTAGAAGTAGCTGAGGGGTGAACTAACATCCTATGCACCGTGAACCCAGCCAAAGAACTAGCTATCCTAAACGAGGGAAGGATGAATAACTCTCTGCCTCAGAAATAGACCGCAAAAGGTATAGCAAGCCCCCCACATTCAAAGACTATGGTGATATTGTAAAATACAATACACAGATGGATGATAGGATCAGCAAAGGTGGGGCCCCACTGACTGGATAGGAAAGGGGCTGATGGTGGCCAGAGAAAAACCCTACAAAAACCCAAATACCTGATGGTACAAAAAGGTCCTCAGATTGCACGATCTGCCCTTCGTCCTATATCAGGCGCTCTTGTCAAACCAATGAACAGAAAACAGGAACAATTACAAATTCAAGAAGCAACAAACATATGGACTTATAGGAGCAAAACTCCAAACATAGCTGCAGGGAGCTTCCCAGCAAAGCAACAGAGAAGGAAGATTCCTGCATGCAAATAAACTGAAAACAACCACAATAATTGAACACCCAGATAAGAAAAAAAAGAACAAAAAAAACATAAGAAAGAACCAAGCATTTATCTGGGGTAGATGTGGTCAGAATCAAGATGAAAAGGCTGGAGAGCTACAGGACAATGATAACCGGCTCAGCCTGCCACTAGGCCAAGGTTTAAATAGGCAGAGAGTTAGCAATGGAAACGCCCATTGCTCCAGCACACCTGGTCTCTGAACAAACCATTCCTAGCCACAAGACGGAGCCTCACAACAGCAAAAACATAACTGACATTCACAACAGAAACCCTTTTTTTTTTTAATTATTTCACGAATTTCATGAAATAATTAAAAAAAAATGATGTTGGCTTCGCCCAATTTTTGTGTCCAGCCGGGTATAACTAGGCAGCTGGGGATTGGAATCCGCAGTGCAGGGTGCCCAAGCTTTCTGGGCACCCCTACTGCGAATTGCATCCGTAGCCACCCCAGAAAATGGCGCTTTCATAGAAGCGCCATCTTCTGGTGCTGTATCCAACTTTTCCAGCTGCCCTGGTGACGGGTGGCTTACTGGGTAATAATGGAGTTAGGGCTAGCTGTATATTATCAACTGGCCCTAAGCCCGAAATTCATGGTGTCACGCCAATATTAGAAATGGCCACCATGAAATTCTAGTACAGATAAAAAAAACACAACACACACAAAAATATTTTTATTAGAAATAAAACACAACACAATTAGTGACTCCATCTTTATTGAAATAAAGAACCCCCCTCCGGAGTAATCCTGAGTTAAGGGTCCCGCGCCGTCCAATCCGGATCCAATATCATCTGCTCGGTTTGCTGGAAGGCAAAGCGATCAGATGATGTGTCAGATTCAAGGGCCTGAATGACATGACACATCAGCTGATTGTATAAACAGCTTTTATTCAATCAGCTGATGCATCAGTGAAAAAAACCCCCCAAAAAAACTACTCACTTCTGTGCGGTAAAAAGAAGAGAGAGAAGAGAGAGAGAGGAGAGAGAAAAAAGCGAGAGAGAGAGAGAACAGAGAGAGAAAAGAGAGAGGAGAGAGAAGGGAGAGAAGAGAGGAGAGAAGAGAGAGAGAAGAGAGATGAGAGAGAGAGAGAGAAGAGAGGGAGAAGAGAGGGAGAAGAGTGAGAAGAGAGGGAAGAGAGATAGAAAAGAGAGTGGAGAGAGAGAGAGAAGAGAGGAGAGAAGAGAAAGAAGAGAGAGAGGAGAGAGAAGAGAGGGAGAAAAGACGGAGGAGAGAGAGAAGAGAGAGAGAAGAGAGAGAAGACAGAGGAGAGAGAGAGAAGAGAGTGAAGAAAGGAGAGAAGAGAGAGAAGAGAGTGGAGAGAGAGGGAGGAGAGAGAAGAGAGAAAGAAGAGAGAAAAGAGAGAAGAGAGAGAGAAGAGAGAGAAGAAAGGAGAGAAGAGAGAGAAGAGAGAGAAGAGAAATAAGAGAGAAGAGAGAGAGGGGAGAAGAGAGAGGAGTGAGAGAGATTAGAGAGGGAGAAGAGAGAAAGAGAAGAGAGAGAATAGAGAAGGGAGGAGAGAGAGTGAGAGAGAAGAGAGAGAGAAGAGAGAGATAGGGGATAAAGAGGAGACAGAAAAGAGAGAGAAGAGACAGAGAGGGGAGAGAGAGAGAAAAAGAGTGAGAGACGAGAGAGAAAGATAGAAAAGAGAGAGGAGAAAGAGAAGAGAGGAGAGAAGAGAGAGAAGAGAGAAAGAAGAGAGTAGTGAGAGAGATTAGAGAGGGAGAAGAGAGAGAGAAGAGAGAGAGAAGGGAGGAGAGAGTGAGAGAGTAGAGAGAGAAGAGGGAGAGGAGATAAAGAGGAGAGAGAAAAGAGAGAGATGGGAGAGAGAGGAGAGAGAATAGAGAGAGGAGAGAGAATAGAGAGAGGAGAGAGAAGAGAGAGGAGGGAGAGGAGAGAGAGAAGAGAGGAGAGAGAAGAGAGAGAAGAGAGAGGTGAGAGAGAAGAGAGAGGAGAGGAAGAGAGAGAAGAGAGAGAGAGAAGAGAGAGAGAAGAGAGAGAAAAGAGAGAGGAGAGAGAAGAGAGAGAAGAGAGAGAAGTGAGAGAAGAGAGAGAGAAGGGAGGAGAGAGAGTGAGAGAGAAGAGAGAGAGAAGAGAGAGAGAGAGAAGAGAAAGAGGAGTGAGAAAAGAGAGAAAAGAGAGAAAAGAGAGAGAGGAGAGAGCAGAGAGAGAGAAGAGAGAGAGAGAGAAGAGAGAGAGATGAGAGAGAAAAGAGAGAGAGAGATATGCAGGCACTACCGCCCCCATCATCATCCCCGCACACACCCCGACACTACCACACACATCATCATACCCGCACACACCCCGGCACTACCGCAGTCATCATCATCCCCGCACACACCCCGGCACTACCGCACCCATCATCATCCCCGCACACACCCCGACACTACGGCCCCCATCGTCATCCCCACACACACCCTGACACTACCGCACCCATCATCATCCCCGCACACACCCCGACACTACCACCCCCATCGTCATTCCCGCACACACCCCGACAGTACCGCACCCATCATCATCCCCGCACACACCCCGACACTACTGCACACATCATCATCCCCGCACACACCCCGGCACTACCGCACTCATCATCATCCCCGCACACACCCCAGCAGTACCGCACCCATCATCATCACCGCACACACCCGACACTACCACACTCATCATCATCACCGCACACACCCCGACACTACCGCACTCATTATCATCACCGCACACACCCCGGCACTACCGCACTCATCATCATCACTGCACACACCCCGGCAGTACCGCACCCATCATCATCACCGCACACACCCCGGCACTACCACACTCATCATCATCCCCGCGCACACGCAGGCACTACCTGAGTGAATTCTCCGGTGACAGCGCGGCTCACTTCAGTTGCTGCGTGGAGCTGACAGAGAGCGGTCGTTTTCTACGGTGCTCCCCGTCAGCTTCACCCGGACCTGGAGGGTTATTTGAGGATTAATAAAGTGGTAAAAGAAGGGGGGGGTTTGTCTTTTATTCCAAATAAACGATTTTTTGTTGTGTGTGTTTATTTACTTTCACTTACAGGTTGATAATGGAAGGTAACTCAGGGAGACGCCTGCCATGATTAACCTAGGACTTAGTGGCTTATACAGTAGCTGCCATTTAACTCCTTATTACCCCGATTGCCACCGCACCAGGGCAATTCGGGATGAGCCGGGTAAAGTCCCAGGACTTTCGCATCTAATGGATGCAGCAATTCCAGGTGGCTGCTGGCTGATATTGTTAGGCAGGAGGGCTCCTCAAAATGTGGCGCTCCCCATCCTGACAATACCAGCCTTCAGCCATGTGGCTTTATCTTGGCAAATATCAAAATTGGTGGGAGCCGCAGGTTTTTTTTTTTAATTATTTATTTATTTATTTTACTGCACGATATAGACCCGACCGCCGGCGGCTGTGATTAGTTGCAGTGAGACAGCTGTCACTCAGCGTGGGGGCGTGTCTGACTGCAACCAATCATGGGTGCAGATGGGCGGGGAAAGCAGTGAATGCCAGATTGAATAATTACCAGCAGCCATTTTCAAAAGAGAAAAAGCCGCCGGAGCTTTGTGACAGCCGTGCAGCTGATCGGTGAGTAGGAAAGAGAGAGGGATTGTGCTGGGGACACAGGACGCATGCAAATACACAACGTGCGCACATAGCCTTACTGTGAAAAGCCATACTTTTGGTGATCGAACCGTTATCGAATGTTAACTCAAACTGTCGAACGTGAAGCAAATCGTTCGAGATCGTCGAACGACTCGAACATCGCCCAAAACAACTCGAATTTGAAATTGGCGAATGGTTCGCTTCGAACACCGCTCATCTCTAGTTGGGACACAAAAAAAAAAAATAAGTCATCACTTAGCCTCAGATCCTGAAATGTGAGGTGAGAATGCTACAGATCTCGAAAAATGAGAAACTTACAGGTACACAATAAATATAATAGGTGTTGGTAAAATACAGCCACACAGAGCTAAGTAGTAAGGTAAGGTATTCACAATATCTATGTATGCTACCACTTTATGAAAGTGATGCAATATGGCTGCAAAAGCTCAGTGGATCTTAATAGTCTCAATAGAATGGTTTAGCAAGTTATACACAGTATGGTCCCTGTACCGGTCTGTGAGTCACTGGCCCCAACGCGCGTTTTGTGTAGGGCTTCTTCGCCTATTTATATCTCCCTTTTTTAGCAACTATTTAATAAAGTATTACTTTTCATACACAATGTGGTATTTGAACGCTTTTTCGTTATTGTATTCAAGTAAAGGCCACGTCACACTCAGCGATATCGATAGATATCGGGCAAGCATACCCGCCTCCATTGTTTGTGCGTCACGGGCAAATCGCTGCCCGTGGCGCACAAAATCGTTAGGAGCCGTAACACGGACTTACCTGGCTAGCAACATTGCTGTTGCCGGTGAACCGACTCCTTTCTGAAAGGGCGGTTTGTGCGGCATCACTAAGCGGCCGCCCAATAGAAGCGTAGGGGTGGAGATGAGCGGCCATAACATCCCACCCACCCCCTTCCTTCTTCATTGCCGGCGGCCGCAGGTAAGCTGCAGTTCGTCGTTCCCGGGTGTCACACGTAGCAATGTGTGCTGCCTCGGGAACGACGAACAACCTGCGTCCTCAACAATCAACGATTTTTTTAAAACGAACGACGTGTCAACAATGAACGATTTGGTGAGTATTTTCCATCGTTAACGGTCGTTCGTTGGTGTCACACTCAACGACGTCGCTAATGATGCCGGATGTGCGTCACGGAATCCGTGACCCCAGCGATATATCGTTAGATACATCGCTGCGTGTGACGGAGCCTTTAGTCCTCATTCAGATATTGATTTTTCATGTACGTGTTATATTTAGAGTTGAGCGTGGTTCGTGGTTCGAGGTTCTCCAGTTCGCGGCTCGAGTGATTTTGGGGGCTGTTCTAGATCGAACTAGAACTCGAGCTTTTTGCTAAAGCTCGATAGTTCTAGATACGTTCGAGAACGGTTCTAGCAGCAAAAAAAAACAGCTAATTCCTAGCTGGCTTTCCGCTGTAATAGTGTAAGTCACTCTGTGACTCACACTATTATGACATTTCAGTGTATAGTGTGCGGGAACAGCGCCTTCAGATCACTGCTGTATGGATAATGGCGATCGGCATTTTTTTTTTTTCCTTGTCTTCCTTCCCTAAGTGCGCGCGTGTTGTGGGGCGGGCCAGCATGTCAGCCAATCCCAGACACACACACAGCTAAGTGGACTTTTAGCCAGAGAAGCAACGGCATGTGTGATAGGATGTCCATGTCACTTTCCTCTACCCAGAGACCCACAACCCTGCCACTGTACCCTCCTGCCCTTTGCACACTCCAACTCATTGTTACTAAGCCATTATACTAGTAAACACTGAGTGAACTTAGTGGCATCCTAAACGTGGCTGTTGGACTGCTGTATTGCCCCAGTAGTGCAAAGATATTTGCAGCACGTCTGCCTGCATTGCACACTCAAACTCATTCTTACTAAGCCATTATACTAGCAAACACTGAGTGAACTTAGTGGCATCCTAAACGTGGCTGTTGGACTTCTGTATCGTCCCACTAGTGCAAAGATATTTGCAGCACGTCTGCCTGCATTGCACACTCAAAGTCATTATAACTAAGCCATTATACTAGCAAACACTGAGTGAACTTAGTGGCATCCTAAACGTGGCTGTTGAACTTCTGTATCGTCCCACAAGTGCAAAGATATTTGCAGCACGTCTGCCTGCATTGCACACTCAAACTCATTGTTACTAAGCCATTATACTAGCAAACACTGAGTGAACTTAGTGGCATCCTAAACGTGGCTGTTGGACTGCTGTATTGCCCCAGTAGTGCAAAGATATTTGCAGCACGTCTGCCTGCATTGCACACTCAAACTCATAGTTACTAAGCCATTATACTAGCAAACACTGAGTGAACTTAGTGGCATCCTAAACGTGGCTGTTGGACTGCTGTATTGCCCCAGTAGTGCAAAGATATTTGCAGCACGTCTGCCTGCATTGCACACTCAAAGTCACTATAACTAAGCCATTATACTAGCAAACACTGAGTGAACTTAGTGGCATCCTAAACGTGGCTGTTGGACTGCTGTATTGCCCCAGTAGTGCAAAGATATTTGCAGCACGTCTGCCTGCATTGCACACTCAAACTCATAGTTACTAAGCCATTATACTAGCAAACACTGAGTGAACTTAGTGGCATCCTAAACGTGGCTGTTGGACTTCTGTATCGTCCCACAAGTGCAAAGATATTTGCAGCACGTGTGCCTGCACTGCACACTCAAACTCATTGTTACTAAGCCATTATACTAGCAAACACTGAGTGAACTTAGTGGCATCCTAAACGTGGCTGTTGAACTTCTGTATCGTCCCACAAGTGCAAAGATATTTGCAGCACGTCTGCCTGCATTGCACACTCAAACTCATTGTTGCTAAGCCATTATACTAGCAAACACTGAGTGAACTTAGTGGCATCCTAAACGTGGCTGTTGAACTTCTGTATCGTCCCACAAGTGCAAAGATATTTGCAGCACGTCTGCCTGCATTGCACACTCAAACTCATTGTTACTAAGCCATTATACTAGCAAACACTGAGTGAACTTAATGGCATCCTAAACGTGGCTGTTGGACTTCTGTATCGTCCCACTAGTGCAAAGATATTTGCAGCACGTCTGCCTGCATTGCACACTCAAAGTCATTATAACTAAGCCATTATACTAGCAAACACTGAGTGAACTTAGTGGCATCCTAAACGTGGCTGTTGGACTTCTGTATCGTCCCACAGGTGCAAAGATATTTGCAGCACATCTGCCTGCATTGCACACTCAAACTCATTGTTACTAAGCCATTATACTAGCAAACACTGAGTGAACTAAGTGGCATCCTAAACATGGCTGTTGGACTTCTGTATCGTCCCACTAGTGCAAAGATATTTGCAGCACGTCTGCCTGCATTGCACACTCAAAGTCATTATAACTAAGCCATTATACTAGCAAACACTGAGTGAACTTAGTGGCATCCTAAACGTGGCTGTTGGACTTCTGTATCGTCCCACTAGTGCAAAGATATTTGCAGCACGTCTGCCTGCATTGCACACTCAAAGTCACTATAACTAAGCCATTATACTAGCAAACACTGAGTGAACTTAGTGGCATCCTAAACGTGGCTGTTGGACTTCTGTATCGTCCCACAAGTGCAAAGATATTTGCAGCACGTCTGCCTGCATTGCACACTCAAACTCATTGTTACTAAGCCATTATACTAGCAAACACTGAGTGAACTTAGTGGCATCCTAAACGTGGCTGTTGGACTTCTGTATCGTCCCACTAGTGCAAAGATATTTGCAGCACGTCTGCCTGCATTGCACACTCAAAGTCATTATAACTAAGCCATTATACTAGCAAACACTGAGTGAACTTAGTGGCATCCTAAACGTGGCTGTTGGACTTCTGTATCGTCCCACAAGTGCAAAGATATTTGCAGCACGTCTGCCTGCATTGCACACTCAAACTAATTGTTACTAAGCCATTATACTAGCAAACACTGAGTGAACTTAGTGGCATTCTAAACGTGGCTGTTGGACTTCTG
Organism: Anomaloglossus baeobatrachus; assembly: GCF_048569485.1. Taxonomy (NCBI): domain Eukaryota; kingdom Metazoa; phylum Chordata; class Amphibia; order Anura; family Aromobatidae; genus Anomaloglossus; species Anomaloglossus baeobatrachus. The sequence continues at coordinate 232,672,898 of NC_134359.1, read as the reverse complement.
TATCGTCCCACTAGTGCAAAGATATTTGCAGCACGTCTGCCTGCATTGCACACTCAAAGTCATTTTAACTAAGCCATTATACTAGCAAACACTGAGTGAACTTAGTGGCATCCTAAACGTGGCTGTTGGACTTCTGTATCGTCCCACAAGTGCAAAGAAATTTGCAGCACATCTGCCTGCATTGCACACTCAAACTCATTGTTACTAAGCCATTATACTAGCAAACACTGAGTGAACTTAGTGGCATCCTAAACATGGCTGTTGGACTTCTGTATCGTCCCACTAGTGCAAAGATATTTGCAGCACGTCTGACTGCATTGCACACTCAAAGTCATTATAACTAAGCCATTATACTAGCAAACACTGAGTGAACTTAGTGGCATCCTAAACGTGGCTGTTGGACTTCTGTATCGTCCCACAAGTGCAAAGATATTTGCAGCACGTCTGCCTGCATTGCACACTCAAACTCATTGTTACTAAGCAATTATACTAGCAAACACTGAGTGAACTTAGTGGCATCCTAAACGTGGCTGTTGGACTTCTGTATCGTCCCACAAGTGCAAAGATATTTGCAGCACGTCTGCCTGCACTGCACACTCAAAGTCATTATAACTAAGCCATTATACTAGCAAACACTGAGTGAACTTAGTGGCATCCTAAACGTGGCTGTTGGACTTCTGTATCGTCCCACAAGTGCAAAGATATTTGCAGCACATCTGTCTGCATTGCACACTCAAACTTATTGTTACTAAGCCATTATTCTAGCAAACACTGAGTGAACTTAGTGGCATCCTAAACGTGGCTGTTGGACTTCTGTATCGTCCCACTAGTGCAAAGATATTTCCAGCACGTCTGCCTGCATTGCACACTCAAAGTCACTATAACTAAGCCATTATACTAGCAAACACTGAGTGAACTTAGTGGCATCCTAAACGTGGCTGTTAGACTTCTGTATCGTCCCACAAGTGCAAAGATATTTGCAGCACGTCTACCTGCATTGCACACTCAAACTCATTGTTACTAAGCCATTATACTAGCAAACACTGAGTGAACTTAGTGGCATCCTAAACGTGGCTGTTGGACTTCTGTATCGTGCCACTAGTGCAAAGATATTTGCATCACGTCTGCCTGCATTGCACACTCAAAGTCATTATAACTAAGCCATTATACTAGCAAACACTGAGTGAACTTAGTGGCATCCTAAACATGGCTGTTGGACTTCTGTACCGTCCCACTAGTGCAAAGATATTTGCAGCACGTCTGCCTGCATTGCACACTCAAAGTCACTATAACTAAGCCATTATACTAGCAAACACTGAGTGAACTTAGTGGCATCCTAAACGTGGCTGTTGGACTTCTGTATCGTCCCACAAGTGCAAAGATATTTGCAGCACGTCTGCCTGCATTGCACACTCAAACTCATTGTTACTAAGCCATTATACTAGCAAACACTGAGTGAACTTAGTGGCATCCTAAACGTGGCTGTTGGACTTCTGTATCGTCCCACTAGTGCAAAGATATTTGCAGCACGTCTGCCTGCATTGCACACTCAAAGTCATTATAACTAAGCCATTATACTAGCAAACACTGAGTGAACTTAGTGGCATCCTAAACGTGGCTGTTGGACTTCTGTATCGTCCCACAAGTGCAAAGATATTTGCAGCACGTCTGCCTGCATTGCACACTCAAACTCATTGTTACTAAGCCATTATACTAGCAAACACTGAGTGAACTTAGTGGCATCCTAAACGTGGCTGTTGGACTTCTGTATCGTCCCACTAGTGCAAAGATATTTGCAGCACGTCTGCCTGCATTGCACACTCAAAGTCATTATAACTAAGCCATTATACTAGCAAACACTGAGTGAACGTAGTGGCATCCTAAACGTGGCTGTTGGACTTCTGTATCGTCCCACAAGTGCAAAGAAATGTGCAGCACATCTGCCTGCATTGCACACTCAAACTCATTGTTACTAAGCCATTATACTAGCAAACACTGAGTGAACTTAGTGGCATCCTAAACATGGCTGTTGGACTTCTGTATCGTCCCACTAGTGCAAAGATATTTGCAGCACGTCTGACTGCATTGCACACTCAAAGTCATTATAACTAAGCCATTATACTAGCAAACACTGAGTGAACTTAGTGGCATCCTAAACGTGGCTGTTGGACTTCTGTATCGTCCCACAAGTGCAAAGATATTTGCAGCACGTCTGCCTGCATTGCACACTCAAACTCATTGTTACTAAGCAATTATACTAGCAAACACTGAGTGAACTTAGTGGCATCCTAAACGTGGCTGTTGGACTTCTGTATCGTCCCACAAGTGCAAAGATATTTGCAGCACGTCTGCCTGCACTGCACACTCAAAGTCATTATAACTAAGCCATTATACTAGCAAACACTGAGTGAACTTAGTGGCATCCTAAACGTGGCTGTTGGACTTCTGTATCGTCCCACAAGTGCAAAGATATTTGCAGCACGTCTGCCTGCATTGCACACTCAAACTCATTGTTACTAAGCAATTATACTAGCAAACACTGAGTGAACTTAGTGGCATCCTAAACGTGGCTGTTGGACTTCTGTATCGTCCCACAAGTGCAAAGATATTTGCAGCACGTCTGCCTGCACTGCACACTCAAAGTCATTATAACTAAGCCATTATACTAGCAAACACTGAGTGAACTTAATGGCATCCTAAACGTGGCTGTTGGACTTCTGTATCGTCCCACAAGTGCAAAGATATTTGCAGCACATCTGCCTGCATTGCACACTCAAACTTATTGTTACTAAGCCATTATTCAAGCAAACACTGAGTGAACTTAGTGGCATCCTAAACGTGGCTGTTGGACTTCTGTATCGTCCCACTAGTGCAAAGATATTTCCAGCACGTCTGCCTGCATTGCACACTCAAAGTCACTATAACTAAGCCATTATACTAGCAAACACTGAGTGAACTTAGTGGCATCCTAAACGTGGCAGTTAGACTTCTGTATCGTCCCACAAGTGCAAAGATATTTGCAGCACGTCTACCTGGATTGCACACTCAAACTCATTGTTACTAAGCCATTATACTAGCAAACACTGAGTGAACTTAGTGGCATCCTAAACGTGGCTGTTGGACTTCTGTATTGTCCCACTAGTGCAAGGATATTTGCATCACGTCTGCCTGCATTGCACACTCAAAGTCATTATAACTAAGCCATTATACTAGCAAACACTGAGTGAACTTAGTGGCATCCTAAACATGGCTGTTGGACTTCTGTACCGTCCCACTAGTGCAAAGATATTTGCAGCACGTCTGCCTGCATTGCACACTCAAAGTCACTATAACTAAGCCATTATACTAGCAAACACTGAGTGAACTTAGTGGCATCCTAAACGTGGCTGTTGGACTTCTGTATCGTCCCACAAGTGCAAAGATATTTGCAGCACGTCTGCCTGCATTGCACACTCAAACTCATTGTTACTAAGCCATTATACTAGCAAACACTGAGTGAACTTAGTGGCATCCTAAACGTGGCTGTTGGACTTCTGTATCGTCCCACTAGTGCAAAGATATTTGCAGCATGTCTGCCTGCATTGCACACTCAAAGTCATTATAACTAAGCCATTATACTAGCAAACACTGAGTGAACTTAGTGGCATCCTAAACGTGGCTGTTGGACTGCTGTATCGTCCCACAAGTGCAAAGATATTTGCAGCACGTCTGCCTGCATTGCACACTCAAACTCATTGTTACTAAGCCATTATACTAGCAAACACTGAGTGAACTTAGTGGCATCCTAAACGTTGCTGTTGGACTTCTGTATCGTCCCACTAGTGCAAAGATATTTGCAGCACGTCTGCCTGCATTGCACACTCAAAGTCATTATAACTAAGCCATTATACTAGCAAACACTGAGTGAACTTAGTGGCATCCTAAACGTGGCTGTTGGACTTCTGTATCGTCCCACAAGTGCAAAGAAATTTGCAGCACATCTGCCTGCATTGCACACTCAAACTCATTGTTACTAAGCCATTATACTAGCAAACACTGAGTGAACTTAGTGGCATCCTAAACATGGCTGTTGGACTTCTGTATCGTCCCACTAGTGCAAAGATATTTGCAGCATGTCTGACTGCATTGCACACTCAAAGTCATTATAACTAAGCCATTATACTAGCAAACACTGAGTGAACTTAGTGGCATCCTAAACGTGGCTGTTGGACTTCTGTATCGTCCCACAAGTGCAAAGATATTTGCAGCACATCTGCCTGCATTGCACACTCAAACTTATTGTTACTAAGCCATTATTCTAGCAAACACTGAGTGAACTTAGTGGCATCCTAAACGTGGATGTTGGACTTCTGTATCGTCCCACTAGTGCAAAGATATTTCCAGCACGTCTGCCTGCATTGCACACTCAAAGTCACTATAACTAAGCCATTATACTAGCAAACACTGAGTGAACTTAGTGGCATCCTAAACGTGGCTGTTAGACTTCTGTATCGTCCCACAAGTGCAAAGATATTTGCAGCACGTCTGCCTGCATTGCACACTCAAACTCATTGTTACTAAGCCATTATACTAGCAAACACTGAGTGAACTTAGTGGCATCCTAAACGTGGCTGTTGGACTTCTGTATCGTCCCACTAGTGCAAAGATATTTGCATCACGTCTGCCTGCATTGCACACTCAAAGTCATTATAACTAAGCCATTATACTAGCAAACACTGAGTGAACTTAGTGGCATCCTAAACGTGGCTGTTGGACTTCTGTATCGTCCCACAAGTGCAAAGATATTTGCAGCACATCTGCCTGCATTGCACACTCAAACTCATTGTTACTAAGCCATTATACTAGCAAACACTGAGTGAACTTAGTGGCATCCTAAACGTGGCTGTAGGACTTCTGTATCGTCCCACTAGTGCAAAGATATTTGCAGCACGTCTGCCTGCATTGCACACTCAAAGTCATTATAACTAAGCCATTATACTAGCAAACACTGAGTGAACTTAGTGGCATCCTAAACGTGGCTGTTGAACTTCTGTATCGTCCCACAAATGCAAAGATATTTGCAGCACGTCTGCCTGCATTGCACACTCAAACTCATTGTTACTAAGCCATTATACTAGCAAACACTGAGTGAACTTAGTGGCATCCTAAACGTGGCTGTTGGACTGCTGTATTGCCCCAGTAGTGCAAAGATATTTGCAGCACGTCTGCCTGCATTGCACACTCAAAGTCATTATAACTAAGCCATTATACTTGCAAACACTGAGTGAACTTAGTGGCATCCTAAACGTGGCTGTTGAACTTCTGTATCGTCCCACAAATGCAAAGATATTTGCAGCACGTCTGCCTGCATTGCACACTCAAACTCATTGTTACTAAGCCATTATACTAGCAAACACTGAGTGAACTTAGTGGCATCCTAAACGTGGCTGTTGGACTTCTGTATCGTCCCACTAGTGCAAAGATATTTGCAGCACGTCTGCCTGCATTGCACACTCAAAGTCATTATAACTAAGCCATTATACTAGCAAACACTGAGTGAACTTAGTGGCATCCTAAACGTGGCTGTTGAACTTCTGTATCATCCCACAAGTGCAAAGATATTTGCAGCACGTCTGCCTGCATTGCACACTCAAACTCATTGTTACTAAGCCATTATACTAGCAAACACTGAGTGAACTTAGTGACATCCTAAACGTGGCTGTTGGACTGCTGTATTGCCCCAGTAGTGCAAAGATATTTGCAGCACGTCTGCCTGCATTGCACACTCAAAGTCACTATAACTAAGCTATTATACTAGCAAACACTGAGTGAACTTAGTGGCATCCTAAACGTGGCTGTTGGACTGCTGTATTGCCCCAGTAGTGCAAAGATATTTGCAGCACGTCTGCCTACATTGCACACTCAAACTCATAGTTACTAAGCCATTATACTAGCAAACACTGAGTGAACTTAGTGGCATCCTAAACGTGGCTGTTGGACTTCTGTATCGTCCCACAAGTGCAAAGATATTTGCAGCACGTGTGCCTGCATTGCACACTCAAACTCATTGTTACTAAGCCATTATACTAGCAAACACTGAGTGAACTTAGTGGCATCCTAAACGTGGCTGTTGAACTTCTGTATCGTCCCACAAGTGCAAAGATATTTGCAGCACGTCTGCCTGCATTGCACACTCAAACTCATTGTTACTAAGCCATTATACTAGCAAACACTGAGTGAACTTAGTGGTATCCTAATTGTGGCTGTTGGACTTCTGTATCGTCCCACTAGTGCAAAGATATTTGCAGCACGTCTGCCTGCATTGCACACTCAAAGTCATTATAACTAAGCCATTATACTAGCAAACACTGAGTTAACTTAGTGGCATCCTAAACGTGGCTGTTGGACTTCTGTATCGTCCCACAGGTGCAAAGATATTTGCAGCACATCTGCCTGCATTGCACACTCAAACTCATTGTTACTAAGCCATTATACTAGCAAACACTGAGTGAACTAAGTGGCATCCTAAACATGGCTGTTGGACTTCTGTATCGTCCCACTAGTGCAAAGATATTTGCAGCACGTCTGCCTGCATTGCACACTCAAAGTCATTATAACTAAGCCATTATACTAGCAAACACTGAGTGAACTTAGTGGCATCCTAATCGTGGCTGTTGGACTTCTGTATCGTCCCACTAGTGCAAAGATATTTGCAGCACGTCTGCCTGCATTGCACACTCAAAGTCATTATAACTAAGCCATTATACTAGCAAACACTGAGTGAACTTAGTGGCATCCTAAACGTGGCTGTTGGACTTCTGTATCGTCCCAAAAGTGCAAAGATATTTGCAGCACGTCTGCCTGCATTGCACACTCAAAGTCACTATAACTAAGCCATTATACTAGCAAACACTGAGTGAACTTAGTGGCATCCTAAACGTGGCTGTTGGACTTCTGTATCGTCCCACAAGTGCAAAGATATTTGCAGCACGTCTGCCTGCATTGCACACTCAAACTCATTGTTACTAAGCCATTATACTAGCAAACACTGAGTGAACTTAGTGGCATCCTAAACGTGGCTGTTGGACTTCTGTATCGTCCCACTAGTGCAAAGATATTTGCAGCACGTCTGCCTGCATTGCACACTCAAAGTCATTATAACTAAGCCATTATACTAGCAAACACTGAGTGAACTTAGTGGCATCCTAAACGTGGCTGTTGGACTTCTGTATCGTCCAACAAGTGCAAAGATATATGCAGCACGTCTGCCTGCATTGCACACTCAAACTCATTGTTACTAAGCCATTATACTAGCAAACACTGAGTGAACTTAGTGGCATCCTAAACGTGGCTGTTGGACTTCTGTATCGTCCCACTAGTGCAAAGATATTTGCAGCACGTCTGCCTGCATTGCACACTCAAAGTCATTATAACTAAGCCATTATACTAGCAAACACTGAGTGAACTTAGTGGCATCCTAAACGTGGCTGTTGGACTTCTGTATCGTCCCACAAGTGCAAAGAAATTTGCAGCACATCTGCCTGCATTGCACACTCAAACTCATTGTTACTAAGCCATTATACTAGCAAACACTGAGTGAACTTAGTGGCATCCTAAACATGGCTGTTGGACTTCTGTATCGTCCCACTAGTGCAAAGATATTTGCAGCACATCTGCCTGCATTGCACACTCAAACTCATTGTTACTAAGCCATTATACTAGCAAACACTGAGTGAACTTAGTGGCATCCTAAACGTGGCTGTTGGACTTCTGTATCGTCCCACAAGTGCAAAGATATTTGCAGCACGTCTGCCTGCATTGCACACTCAAAGTCATTATAACTAAGCCATTATACTAGCAAACACTGAGTGAACTTAGTGGCATCCTAAACGTGGCTGTTGAACTTCTGTATCGTCCCACAAATGCAAAGATATTTGCAGCACGTCTGCCTGCATTGCACACTCAAACTCATTGTTACTAAGCCATTATACTAGCAAACACTGAGTGAACTTAGTGGCATCCTAAACGTGGCTGTTGGGCTGCTGTATTGCCCCAGTAGTGCAAAGATATTTGCAGCACGTCTGCCTGCATTGCACACTCAAAGTCATTATAACTAAGCCTTTATACTTGCAAACACTGAGTGAACTTAGTGGCATCCTAAACGTGGCTGTTGAACTTCTGTATCGTCCCACAAATGCAAAGATATTTGCAGCACGTCTGCCTGCATTGCACACTCAAACTCATTGTTACTAAGCCATTATACTAGCAAACACTGAGTGAACTTAGTGGCATCCTAAACGTGGCTGTTGGACTGCTGTATTGCCCCAGTAGTGCAAAGATATTTGCAGCACGTCTGCCTGCATTGCACACTCAAAGTCACTATAACTAAGCCATTATACTAGCAAACACTGAGTGAACTTAGTGGCATCCTAAACGTGGCTGTTGGACTGCTGTATTGCCCCAGTAGTGCAAAGATATTTGCAGCACGTCTGCCTGCATTGCACACTCAAACTCATAGTTACTAAGCCATTATACTAGCAAACACTGAGTGAACTTAGTGGCATCCTAAACGTGGCTGTTGGACTTCTGTATCGTCCCACAAGTGCAAAGATATTTGCAGCACGTGTGCCTGCATTGCACACTCAAACTCATTGTTACTAAGCCATTATACTAGCAAACACTGAGTGAACTTAGTGGCATCCTAAACGTGGCTGTTGAACTTCTGTATCGTCCCACAAGTGCAAAGATATTTGCAGCACGTCTGCCTGCATTGCACACTCAAACTTATTGTTACTAAGCCATTATACTAGCAAACACTGAGTGAACTTAGTGGCATCCTAAACGTGGCTGTTGGACTTCTGTATCGTCCCACTAGTGCAAAGATATTTGCAGCACGTCTGCCTGCATTGCACACTCAAAGTCATTATAACTAAGCCATTATACTAGCAAACACTGAGTGAACTTAGTGGCATCCTAAACGTGGCTGTTGGACTTCTGTATCGTCCCACAGGTGCAAAGATATTTGCAGCACATCTGCCTGCATTGCACACTCAAACTCATTGTTACTAAGCCATTATACTAGCAAACACTGAGTGAACTAAGTGGCATCCTAAACATGGCTGTTGGACTTCTGTATCGTCCCACTAGTGCAAAGATATTTGCAGCACGTCTGCCTGCATTGCACACTCAAAGTCATTATAATTAAGCCATTATACTAGCAAACACTGAGTGAACTTAGTGGCATCCTAAACGTGGCTGTTGGACTTCTGTATCGTCCCACTAGTGCAAAGATATTTGCAGCACGTCTGCCTGCATTGCACACTCAAAGTCATTATAACTAAGCCATTGTACTAGCAAACACTGAGTGAACTTAGTGGCATCCTAAACGTGGCTGTTGGACTTCTGTATCGTCCCACTAGTGCAAAGATATTTGCAGCACGTCTGCCTGCATTGCACACTCAAAGTCACTATAACTAAGCCATTATACTAGCAAACACTGAGTGAACTTAGTGGCATCCTAAACGTGGCTGTTGGACTTCTGTATCGTCCCACAAATGCAAAGATATTTGCAGCACGTCTGCCTGCATTGCACACTCAAACTCATTGTTACTAAGCCATTATACTAGCAAACACTGAGTGAACTTAGTGGCATCCTAAACGTGGCTGTTGGACTTCTGTATCGTCCCACTAGTGCAAAGATATTTGCAGCACGTCTGCCTGCATTGCACACTCAAAGTCATTATAACTAAGCCATTATACTAGCAAACACTGAGTGAACTTAGTGGCATCCTAAACGTGGCTGTTGGACTTCTGTATCGTCCCACAAGTGCAAAGATATATGCAGCACGTCTGCCTGCATTGCACACTCAAACTCATTGTTACTAAGTAGTGATGAGCGAGTACTAAAAAGCTCGGGTGCTCGAAGCTCGGGCCGAGCCTCCCAAGATACTCGTGTACTCGGCCCGAGCAACGAGCCCAATGTTATCCTATGGGAGACCCGAGTATTTTTGTGAAATGACCTCCCGGCAGCATGGAGAAACCCTAAAAATGTCACAAAAGTCTCAGAAGAGTGCTCAAATGACATGGCAACAGCATGGGGAAGACCCCTTGAAGCATTTATCACTCAAAAGTCACAGCTGTGAACAATTTTGTCCGCGTTTTACGCCATTTTTACGGACTCACCAGAAAACCTTCCAAAATGACCCCAAAATGATTTTTCATGGCGGAAATGTTAAGGGCACATACCCAATAGTGAGATAGATCTGGTGTATGTTACTTTTTGAGATCAATACATGAAAGATTTTACGTGAAAACATTGTGTGGCACTCCGATGTCCCTGAGAAGAGACGTACATGAAGGCCTCTTGAGTCTAATGTGCCCATTTTGAGGAAGTGAGTCTTTGTAGTATTTTCCTTTGCCAGGGCAGTCCTAAATTGTGAGGTTCACCAATGCCCCTGCATACAGACGTGCATGAGGGCCTCAAAACATTAAGTGTCCATTGTCAGGAAGTGGGTGTATTATAGTATAGCCCTTAGGCAGGGCAGCCAAAAATTGGGAGGCTCCACATTGTCCCTGGGTAGAGACGTGCATGATGGCCTTTAAACCTGAAGTGCCCATTGTAAGGAAGTGGGTCTATTTCAGTATAGCCCTTTGCCAGGGCAGCCAAAAATTGGGAGGCTCCACATTGTCCCTGGGTAGAGACGTGCATGAGGGCCTCAAAACATTAAGTGTCCATTTTAAGGAAGTGGGTGTATTTCAGTATAGCCCTTAGGCAGGGCAGCCAAAAATTGGGAGGCTCCACATTGTCCCTGGATAGAGACGTGCATGATGGCCTTTAAACCTGAAGTGCCCATTGTAAGGAAGTGGGTCTATTTCAGTATAGCCCTTTGCCAGGGCAGCCAAAAATTGGGAGGCTCCACATTGTCCCTGGGTAGAGACGTGCATGAGGGCCTCAAAACATTAAGTGTCCATTGTCAGGAAGTGGGTGTATTATAGTATAGCCCTTAGGCAGGGCAGCCAAAAATTGGGAGGCTCCACATTGTCCCTGGGTAGAGACGTGCATGATGGCCTTTAAACCTGAAGTGCCCATTGTAAGGAAGTGGGTCTATTTCAGTATAGCCCTTTGCCAGGGCAGCCAAAAATTGGGAGGCTCCACATTGTCCCTGGGTAGAGACGTGCATGAGGGCCTCAAAACATTAAGTGTCCATTTTAAGGAAGTGGGTGTATTTCAGTATAGCCCTTAGGCAGGGCAGCCAAAAATTGGGAGGCTACACGTTGTCCCTGGGTAGAGACGTGCATGAGGGCCTCAAAACATTAAGTGTCCATTTTAAGGAAGTGGGTGTATTTCAGTATAGCCCTTAGGCAGGGCAGCCAAAAATTGGGAGGCTCCACATTGTCCCTGGGTAGAGACGTGCATGATGGCCTTTAAACCTGAAGTGCCCATTGTAAGGAAGTGGGTCTATTTCAGTATAGCCCTTTGCCAGGGCAGCCAAAAATTGGGAGGCTCCACATTGTCCCTGGGTAGAGACGTGCATGAGGGCCTCAAAACATTAAGTGTCCATTGTCAGGAAGTGGGTGTATTATAGTATAGCCCTTAGGCAGGGCAGCCAAAAATTGGGAGGCTCCACATTGTCCCTGGGTAGAGACGTGCATGATGGCCTTTAAACCTGAAGTGCCCATTGTAAGGAAGTGGGTCTATTTCAGTATAGCCCTTTGCCAGGGCAGCCAAAAATTGGGAGGCTCCACATTGTCCCTGGGTAGAGACGTGCATGAGGGCCTCAAAACATTAAGTGTCCATTGTCAGGAAGTGGGTGTATTATAGTATAGCCCTTAGGCAGGGCAGCCAAAAATTGGGAGGCTCCACATTGTCCCTGGGTAGAGACGTGCATGATGGCCTTTAAACCTGAAGTGCCCATTGTAAGGAAGTGGGTCTATTTCAGTATAGCCCTTTGCCAGGGCAGCCAAAAATTGGGAGGCTCCACATTGTCCCTGGGTAGAGACGTGCATGAGGGCCTCAAAACATTAAGTGTCCATTTTAAGGAAGTGGGTGTATTTCAGTATAGCCCTTAGGCAGGGCAGCCAAAAATTGGGAGGCTACACGTTGTCCCTGGGTAGAGACGTGCATGAGGGCCTCAAAACATTAAGTGTCCATTTTAAGGAAGTGGGTGTATTTCAGTATAGCCCTTAGGCAGGGCAGCCAAAAATTGGGAGGCTCCACATTGTCCCTGGGTAGAGACGTGCATGATGGCCTTTAAACCTGAAGTGCCCATTGTAAGGAAGTGGGTCTATTTCAGTATAGCCCTTTGCCAGGGCAGCCAAAAATTGGGAGGCTCCACATTGTCCCTGGGTAGAGACGTGCATGAGGGCCTCAAAACATTAAGTGTCCATTGTCAGGAAGTGGGTGTATTATAGTATAGCCCTTAGGCAGGGCAGCCAAAAATTGGGAGGCTCCACATTGTCCCTGGGTAGAGACGTGCATGATGGCCTTTAAACCTGAAGTGCCCATTGTAAGGAAGTGGGTCTATTTCAGTATAGCCCTTTGCCAGGGCAGCCAAAAATTGGGAGGCTCCACATTGTCCCTGGGTAGAGACGTGCATGAGGGCCTCAAAACATTAAGTGTCCATTGTCAGGAAGTGGGTGTATTATAGTATAGCCCTTAGGCAGGGCAGCCAAAAATTGGGAGGCTCCACATTGTCCCTGGGTAGAGACGTGCATGATGGCCTTTAAACCTGAAGTGCCCATTGTAAGGAAGTGGGTCTATTTCAGTATAGCCCTTTGCCAGGGCAGCCAAAAATTGGGAGGCTCCACATTGTCCCTGGGTAGAGACGTGCATGAGGGCCTCAAAACATTAAGTGTCCATTTTAAGGAAGTGGGTGTATTTCAGTATAGCCCTTAGGCAGGGCAGCCAAAAATTGGGAGGCTACACGTTGTCCCTGGGTAGAGACGTGCATGAGGGCCTCAAAACATTGTTCCCATTGCAAAGGAGCGGGTCTCCTGTCGTTGTAATGTCCATTCTGCAAAGAATGGGCGAAAAAATTTACCACTGGGGGTATACCTGAAACAAAGACCTAACTATTGTAACGGTCATCATGATGGCGCATGAGGAGAAGGAGGAGCAGTCCAGCGATTATCCAAAGTCGAGAAGTGTACCCATGGGTGAGTGGAGGTACATGGCAAACTTTAAATTCCGCTCTCATTTGCTGGTGGTGTGGTGAAGTCTGGCCCAATCCAACCCTTGTTCATCTTTATCAGAGTCAGCCTGTCAGCATTTTCAGTTGACAGGCGGGTGCGTTTATCTGTAATGATTCCACCTGCGGCACTAAAAACACGCTCTGACAAAACGCTAGCAGCAGGGCAGGCCAGGACTTCCAAGGCGTAGAGAGCCAATTCATGCCACGTGTCCAGCTTGGATACCCAATAATTGTAAGGCACAGAGGAATGTCGGAGTACAGTTGTTCGATCTGCAAGGTACTCCTTCAGCATCTGGGCAAACTTAGGATTTCTTGTGGCACTACCCCGCACCTCAGGGGCTGTGGTACGTGAGGGGCTGAGAAAACTGTCCCACATCTTAAAGACTGTTCCCCTACCTCTGGCGGATTGGACTTGTGCCTCTCTCGGCTGTACGCCTCGGTTGTCCACTGATTCCTGACCTATGCCGCTAGCGTTTTGTGAGGGGAATGCTTTGCCTACTTCCGTGAGTATGGCCTTCCGAAACTGCTGCATTTTGGTTGACCTCTCATCCACGGGAATAAGAGACAAAAAGTTCTCCTTGTAGCGTGGGTCTAACAGTGTTACCAACCAGTAATGATTGTCGGCCAAGATGTTCTTAACGCGAGGGTCACGAGACAGGCAGCTTACCATAAAGTCAGCCATGTGCGCCAGACTCTTAACAGCCAGGACTTCAGTAGCCTGACCAACAAGATGACTGAACATGCTGTCCTCCTCCTCCTCCTCCTCCTCCTCCTCCTCATCTACCCTGTCCTCTGGCCAGCCACGCTGAATCGAGGATATGACTGGTGTGCATGTCATATCCTCAATTTGGCCGGAGAGTTGCTCCATGTCTTCATCCTCCTCCTCGTCATAGTCCTCCACTGCACGTTGTGATGAGACGAGGCTGGGCTGTGTGTTATCACCCACACCCACTACTGTTTCTTGCTGCAACTCATCGCGCTCCGCCTGCAATGCATCATGTTTGTTTTTCAAAAGGGACCGTTTTAGAAGGCAGAGTAGCGGTATGGTGACGCTAATAATGGCGTCATCACCACTCACCATCTTGGTGGAGTCCTCAAAGTTTTGGAGGATGGTACATAGGTCTGACATCCATCTCCACTCCTCAGGTGTTATGTGTGGAGTTTGACCCATTTCCCGACGGCTTAGGTGATGCAGGTACTCAACAACTGCCCTCTTCTGCTCACATATCCTGACCAACATGTGCAGAGTTGAATTCCAACGCGTGGGGACATCACACACCAGTCTGTGAGCCGGAAGATGCAAACGGCGCTGAAAGCCGGCAAGGCCGGCTGAAGCAGTAGGTGACTTTCGAAAATGTGCAGACAGGCGGCGAACTTTTACCAGCAGATCAGACAGCTCTGGGTATGACTTTATAAACCGCTGAACCACGAGGTTGAGCACATGGGCCACGCATGGAACATGTGTCAGCTGGCCTCGCCTCAAAGCCGCCACCAGGTTCCGGCCATTGTCACAAACGACCTTTCCTGGCTTTAGGTTCAGAGGTGTGAGCCAGTGATCTGCCTGCTGTTTCAGAGCTGTCCACAGCTCTTCTGCATTGTGGGGTTTGTCACCTATGCAGATTAGCTTCAGCACAGCCTGTTGCCGCTTCGCCGAGGCAGTGCTGCAGTGCTTCCAGCTTGTGACTGGTGTGGAGGGCACAGTGGATGAGGATGCGCAGGAGGAGGAGGAGGCTGAAGAGCATGACATTCCGGAGCTGTAGAGTGTGGGTGAAACACTGACTGAGGTAGGGCCTGCAAACCTTGGTGTGGGAAGGACGTGTTCCGTCCCTCGCTCAGACTGGGTCCCAGCTTCCACAATATTAACCCAGTGTGCCGTCAACGAGATGTAGCGGCCTTGCCCACAAGCACTTGTCCACGTGTCTGTGGTTAGGTGGACTTTGGGTGAAACAGCGTTGTTCAGGGCACGTGTGATGTTTTGTGACACGTGGTTATGCAACGCGGGGACGGCACACCGGGAGAAATAGTGGCGGCTGGGGACCGAGTAACGTGGGACAGCTGCCGCCATCAGGTCACGGAATGCTTCTGTCTCCACCAGCCTAAAAGGCAACATTTCCAGCGCAAGCAGTCGCGAAATGTTAGCATTTAGAACTGTGGCATGTGGGGTGTTGGCAGTGTATTTGCGCCTGCGTTCAAAGGTTTGCTGAATGGATAACTGAACGCTGCGCTGGGACAAGGACGTGCTTGATGATGGTGTTCTTTCTGCGTAGGCAACTGCAGGTGCAGGAGTGGAGGAGGCTTGTTCGCAGGCAGCATGGACAGAGGATTGGCTCGCATGCACAACCAGCGAAGACGTAGCAGTGACATCAGCAAGCACTGCTCCTCGACTCTGTTGTACTTCCCACAAAGTCGGGTGCTTGGCTGACATGTGCCTGATCATGCTGGTGGTGGTCAGGCTGCTAGTTTTGGTACCCCTGCTGATGCTGGCACGGCAGGTGTTGCAAATGGCCTTTTTTGAATCATCTGGATCCAACTTAAAAAACTGCCAGACTCGTGAAGACCTAACATTTGTACAGGCACCTTGTGTCGTCGTGTTGTTACGGGGAACGGTTGCCTGACTTCTGCCTGGGACCACCACCCTGCTTCTTACTGCCTGTTGTGATGCTACGCCTCCCTCCCCCTGTGCACTGCTGTCCTCGCTCTGCATATCCTCCTGCCAGGTTGGGTCAGTTACTGGATCATCCACCACGTCGTCTTCCTCTTCCGCACCCTGCTCCTCCTCCTGACTTGCTGACAATTGTGTCTCATCATCGTCCACCACTTGTTGAGACACGTTGCCAACTTCGTGAGAACGTGGCTGCTCAAATATTTGGCTATCTGTACAGACGATCTCCTCATGACCCACTTCAATATGAGCTGGCGAGAGGCCAGAATGTGTGAATGGAAACGTGAACAGCTCTTCCGAGTGTCCAAGTGTGGGATCATTAATGTCCGAGGAGGACGTGTACTCAGCCTGGTGGTAGGAAGGAGGATCAGGTTCAGAAATGTGCGGTGCAGTATCACGGCTACTGACACTTGACCGTGTGGAAGACAGAGTGTTTGTGGTGGTGCCAATCTGACTGGAAGCATTATCCGCTATCCAACTAACAACCTGTTGACACTGGTCTTGGTTCAAGAGCGGTGTACTGCTGCGGTCCCCAAGAATTTGGGACAGGACGTGCGAGCGACTAGATGTGGCCCTTTGTTGTGGCGAAATTAGAGCTTGCCCACGACCTCGGCCTCTGCCTGCACCACCATCACGTCCACTTCCTTGTTCCTTGCCAATGCCCTTGCGCATTTTGCAATGCTGTGCACTGCTGACGTGTATATTCACTACTTGTGCGTTATATCAAAGTTTCTGGAAATTGCACACCAGTGCACCTGTACGCTGCCACCAACAGGCACACACGTGCGGTTTTAAAAACCAAGCACGGACGCAATAATAACCTAACACAGGTTTTAGGAGCAAAAATTAAGAACTCTGACACTATCAGCCACTGCTGACTGACGTGTATTATACACTACACTTGTGCGTTATATAATAGTTTGGTAAACGCACACCAGTGCACCTGTACGCTGCCACCAACAGGCACACACGTGCGGTTTTAAAAACCAAGCACGGACGCAATAATAACCTAACACAGGTTTTAGGAGCAAAAATTAAGAACTCTGACACTATCAGCCACTGCTGACTGACGTGTATTATACACTACACTTGTGCGTTATATAATAGTTTGGTAAACGCACACCAGTGCACCTGTACGCTGCCACCAACAGGCACACACGTGCGGTTTTAAAAACCAAGCACGGACGCAATAATAACCTAACACAGGTTTTAGGAGCAAAAATTAAGAACTCTGACACTATCAGCCACTGCTGACTGACGTGTATTATACACTACACTTGTGCGTTATATAATAGTTTGGTAAACGCACACCAGTGCACCTGTACGCTGCCACCAACAGGCACACACGTGCGGTTTTAAAAACCAAGCACGGACGCAATAATAACCTAACACAGGTTTTAGGAGCAAAAATTAAGAACTCTGACACTATCAGCCACTGCTGACTGACGTGTATTATACACTACACTTGTGCGTTATATAATAGTTTGGTAAACGCACACCAGTGCACCTGTACGCTGCCACCAACAGGCACACACGTGCGGTTTTAAAAACCAAGCACGGACGCAATAATAACCTAACACAGGTTTTAGGAGCAAAAATTAAGAACTCTGACACTATCAGCCACTGCTGACTGACGTGTATTATACACTACACTTGTGCGTTATATAATAGTTTGGTAAACGCACACCAGTGCACCTGTACGCTGCCACCAACAGGCACACACGTGCGGTTTTAAAAACCAAGCACGGACGCAATAATAACCTACTAACAGGTTTTTTTGGGGAGCGACAATTACAGTACAGACAAGTCAGACACTATCTGGACTGTTTTACACTGTGTACACCAGCCCCAGATATGAAGGCTGGTATACGGTCACCACTACCCTGCCTGCCTGCCTGCCTGCCTGTATACTGCTACAATAGTCCTGACAAGGACTCTTTTGGTCACTAGCCTGTATTCAGACCTGGCTATACCCTGCCTGTATATAGCAACAATAGTCCTGAGAAGGACTCTGCTACTGTACTCCGACCTGGCTATACCCTGCCTGCCTGTATACAACTAGAATAGTCCTGAGAAGGACTTTTGGTCACACTGTTTGCAGCCCTGCAACTGAAAAAGCTATAAAGGGCCGCAAAGCTTTCCCTGAATCAGCGACACTCTCCCTACACTCACTGTCAGAATAGCTGTGAGCAGAGCACAGCGCGCCGGCCGATATAAAGGCTCGGTGACGCTGTGCAGGCCGGCCAATCACTGCAATTCCACAACTAACAGGGCTGTGGCATTGCAGTGGTCTGCCAGCCAATCCCTGCATGAGGGCTGGCTCTCAAAAGAGCGCCAACATGCAGAAATGAAGACCACGAGTAAAGCACGAGTATCGCGAGATTACTCGGTCCCCGCCGAGCAGCCCGAGTACAGTGATACTCGTGCGAGTACCGAGTAGTGACAAGCATGCTCGCTCATCACTATTACTAAGCCATTATACTAGCAAACACTGAGTGAACTTAGTGGCATCCTAAACGTGGCTGTTGGACTTCTGTATCGTCCCACTAGTGCAAAGATATTTGCAGCACGTCTGCCTGCATTGCACACTCAAAGTCATTATAACTAAGCCATTATACTAGCAAACACTGAGTGAACTTAGTGGCATCCTAAACGTGGCTGTTGGACTTCTGTATCGTCCCACAAGTGCAAAGAAATTTGCAGCACATCTGCCTGCATTGCACACTCAAACTCATTGTTACTAAGCCATTATACTAGCAAACACTGAGTGAACTTAGTGGCATCCTAAACGTGGCTGTTGGACTTCTGTATCGTCCCACTAGTGCAAAGATATTTGCAGCACGTCTGCCTGCATTGCACACTCAAACTCATTGTTACTAAGCAATTATACTAGCAAACACTGAGTGAACTTAGTGGCATCCTAAATGTGGCTGTTGGACTTCTGTATCGTCCCACAAGTGCAAAGATATTTGCAGCACGTCTGCCTGCATTGCACACTCAAACTCATTATAACTAAGCCATTATACTAGCAAACACTGAGTGAACTTAGTGGCATCCTAAACGTGGCTGTTGGACTTCTGTATCGTCCCACAAGTGCAACGATATTTGCAGCACATCTGCCTGCATTGCACACTCAAACTTATTGTTACTAAGCCATTATTCTAGCAAACACTGAGTGAACTTAGTGGCATCCTAAACGTGGCTGTTGGACTTCTGTATCGTCCCACTAGTGCAAAGATATTTCCAGCACGTCTGCCTGCATTGCACACTCAAAGTCACTATAACTAAGCCATTATACTAGCAAACACTGAGTGAACTTAGTGGCATCCTAAACGTAGCTGTTAGACTTCTGTATCGTCCCACAAATGCAAAGATATTTGCAGCACGTCTGCCTGCATTGCACACTCAAACTCATTGTTACTAAGCCATTATACTAGCAAACACTGAGTGAACTTAGTGGCATCCTAAACGTGGCTGTTGGACTGCTGTATTGCCCCAGTAGTGCAAAGATATTTGCAGCACGTCTGCCTGCATTGCACACTCAAAGTCATTATAACTAAGCCATTATACTTGCAAACACTGAGTGAACTTAGTGGCATCCTAAACGTGGCTGTTGAACTTCTGTATCGTCCCACAAATGCAAAGATATTTGCAGCACGTCTGCCTGCATTGCACACTCAAACTCATTGTTACTAAGCCATTATACTAGCAAACACTGAGTGAACTTAGTGGCATCCTAAACGTGGCTGTTGGACTTCTGTATCGTCCCACTAGTGCAAAGATATTTGCAGCACGTCTGCCTGCATTGCACACTCAAAGTCATTATAACTAAGCCATTATACTAGCAAACACTGAGTGAACTTAGTGGCATCCTAAATGTGGCTGTTGAACTTCTGTATCATCCCACAAGTGCAAAGATATTTGCAGCACGTCTGCCTGCATTGCACACTCAAACTCATTGTTACTAAGCCATTATACTAGCAAACACTGAGTGAACTTAGTGGCATCCTAAACGTGGCTGTCGGACTGCTGTATTGCCCCAGTAGTGCAAAGATATTTGCAGCACGTCTGCCTGCATTGCACACTCAAAGTCACTATAACTAAGCCATTATACTAGCAAACACTGAGTGAACTTAGTGGCATCCTAAACGTGGCTGTTGGACTGCTGTATTGCCCCAGTAGTGCAAAGATATTTGCAGCACGTCTGCCTGCATTGCACACTCAAACTCATAGTTACTAAGCCATTATACTAGCAAACACTGAGTGAACTTAGTGGCATCCTAAACGTGGCTGTTGGACTTCTGTATCGTCCCACAAGTGCAAAGATATTTGCAGCACGTGTGCCTGCATTGCACACTCAAACTCATTGTTACTAAGCCATTATACTAGCAAACACTGAGTGAACTTAGTGGCATCCTAAACGTGGCTGTTGAACTACTGTATCGTCCCACAAGTGCAAAGATATTTGCAGCACGTCTGCCTGCATTGCACACTCAAACTCATTGTTACTAAGCCATTATACTAGCAAACACTGAGTGAACTTAGTGGCATCCTAAACGTGGCTGTTGGACTTCTGTATCGTCCCACTAGTGCAAAGATATTTGCAGCACGTCTGCCTGCATTGCACACTCAAAGTCATTATAACTAAGCCATTATACTAGCAAACACTGAGTGAACTTAGTGGCATCCTAAACGTGGCTGTTGGACTTCTGTATCGTCCCACAGGTGCAAAGATATTTGCAGCACATCTGCCTGCATTGCACACTCAAACTCATTGTTACTAAGCCATTATACTAGCAAACACTGAGTGAACTAAGTGGCATCCTAAACATGGCTGTTGGACTTCTGTATCGTCCCACTAGTGCAAAGATATTTGCAGCACGTCTGCCTGCATTGCACACTCAAAGTCATTATAACTAAGCCATTATACTAGCAAACACTGAGTGAACTTAGTGGCATCCTAAACGTGGCTGTTGAACTACTGTATCGTCCCACAAGTGCAAAGATATTTGCAGCACTTCTGCCTGCATTGCACACTCAAACTCATTGTTACTAAGCCATTATACTAGCAAACACTGAGTGAACTTAGTGGCATCCTAAACGTGGCTGTTGGACTTCTGTATCGTCCCACTAGTGCAAAGATATTTGCAGCACGTCTGCCTGCATTGCACACTCAAAGTCATTATAACTAAGCCATTATACTAGCAAACACTGAGTGAACTTAGTGGCATCCTAAACGTGGCTGTTGGACTTCTGTATCGTCCCACAGGTGCAAAGATATTTGCAGCACATCTGCCTGCATTGCACACTCAAACTCATTGTTACTAAGCCATTATACTAGCAAACACTGAGTGAACTAAGTGGCATCCTAAACATGGCTGTTGGACTTCTGTATCGTCCCACTAGTGCAAAGATATTTGCAGCACGTCTGCCTGCATTGCACACTCAAAGTCATTATAACTAAGCCATTATACTAGCAAACACTGAGTGAACTTAGTGGCATCCTAAACGTGGCTGTTGGACTTCTGTATCGTCCCACAGGTGCAAAGATATTTGCAGCACATCTGCCTGCATTGCACACTCAAACTCATTGTTACTAAGCCATTATACTAGCAAACACTGAGTGAACTAAGTGGCATCCTAAACATGGCTGTTGGACTTCTGTATCGTCCCACTAGTGCAAAGATATTTGCAGCACGTCTGCCTGCATTGCACACTCAAAGTCACTATAACTAAGCCATTATACTAGCAAACACTGAGTGAACTTAGTGGCATCCTAAACGTGGCTGTTGGACTTCTGTATCGTCCCACAAGTGCAAAGATATTTGCAGCACGTCTGCCTGCATTGCACACTCAAACTCATTGTTACTAAGCCATTATACTAGCAAACACTGAGTGAACTTAGTGGCATCCTAAACGTGGCTGTTGGACTTCTGTATCGTCCCACTAGTGCAAAGATATTTGCAGCACGTCTGCCTGCATTGCACACTCAAAGTCATTATAACTAAGCCATTATACTAGCAAACACTGAGTGAACTTAGTGGCATCCTAAACGTGTCTGTTGGACTTCTGTATCGTCCCACAAGTGCAAAGATATTTGCAGCACGTCTGCCTGCATTGCACACTCAAACTCATTGTTACTAAGCCATTATACTAGCAAACACTGAGTGAACTTAGTGGCATCCTAAACGTGGCTGTTGGACTTCTGTATCGTCCCACTAGTGCAAAGATATTTGCAGCACGTCTGCCTGCATTGCACACTCAAAGTCATTATAACTAAGCCATTATACTAGCAAACACTGAGTGAACTTAGTGGCATCCTAAACGTGGCTGTTGGACTTCTGTATCGTCTCACAAGTGCAAAGATATTTGCAGCACGTCTGCCTGCATTGCACACTCAAAGTCATTATAACTAAGCCATTATACTAGCAAACACTGAGTGAACTTAGTGGCATCCTAAACGTGGCTGTTGGACTTCTGTATCGTCCCACAAGTGCAAAGATATTTGCAGCACATCTGCCTGCATTGCACACTCAAACTTATTGTTACTAAGCCATTATTCTAGCAAACACTGAGTGAACTTAGTGGCATCCTAAACGTGGCTGTTGGACTTCTGTATCGTCCCACTAGTGCAAAGATATTTCCAGCACGTCTGCCTGCATTGCACAATCAAAGTCACTATAACTAAGCCATTATACTAGCAAACACTGAGTGAACTTAGTGGCATCCTAAACGTGGCTGTTAGACCTCTGTATCGTCCCACAAGTGCAAAGATATTTGCAGCACGTCTGCCTGCATTGCACACTCAAACTCATTGTTACTAAGCCATTACACTAGCAAACACTGAGTGAACTTAGTGGCATCCTAAACGTGGCTGTTGGACTTCTGTATCGTCCCACTAGTGCAACTATATTTGCATCACGTCTGCCTGCATTGCACACTCAAAGTCATTATAACTAAGCCATTATACTAGCAAACACTGAGTGAACTTAGTGGCATCCTAAACGTGGCTGTTGGACTTCTGTATCGTCCCACAAGTGCAAAGATATTTGCAGCACGTCTGCCTGCATTGCACACTGAAACTCATTGTTACTAAGCCATTATACTAGCAAACACTGAGTGAACTTAGTGGCATCCTAAACGTGGCTGTTGGACTTCTGTATCGTCCCACTAGTGCAAAGATATTTGCAGCACGTCTGCCTGCATTGCACACTCAAAGTCATTATAACTAAGCCATTATACTAGCAAACACTGAGTGAACTTAGTGGCATCCTAAACGTGGCTGTTGAACTTCTGTATCGTCCCACAAATGCAAAGATATTTGCAGCACGTCTGCCTGCATTGCACACTCAAACTCATTGTTACTAAGCCATTATACCAGCAAACACTGAGTGAACTTAGTGGCATCCTAAACGTGGCTGTTGGACTGCTGTATTGCCCCAGTAGTGCAAAGATATTTGCAGCACGTCTGCCTGCATTGCACACTCAAACTCATTGTTACTAAGCCATTATACTAGCAAACACTGAGTGAACTTAGTGGCATCCTAAACGTGGCTGTTGGACTTCTGTATCGTCCCACTAGTGCAAAGATATTTGCAGCACGTCTGCCTGCATTGCACACTCAAAGTCATTATAACTAAGCCATTATACTAGCAAACACTGAGTGAACTTAGTGGCATCCTAAACGTGGCTGTTGGACTTCTGTATCGTCCCACAAGTGCAAAGATATTTGCAGCATGTCTGCCTGCATTGCACACTCAAACTCATTGTTACTAAGCCATTATACTAGCAATTTATGCTGCCAGTTTAAGGGCCGTAGTTGCATTGTCAGGGATAATTATTCTTTATTATTCTGCTGTTAATAAAGCTAGACCACCGCTGCAATCTACACCACCTCTCAATTTTTACTACCACATTTTAAGTGCACAATCTTGTCGCAATCAACATGAGTGGCAAAATGACAGAAGCTGGTGGAAAGGGGAAGAGGCGTGTTGGAAAAGGAAAAAAAGGGTTTGTCTGTGGGGAAGGTGGCAAAGCTCCATTAACATCTGCTGAAGATAGACCATCTACCAGCAAAAGTAAGATGTCTACTACTTACTGTTGACAATCCGATGTGCTCCCTTTTTTACGGACACGAACAACAGGAACAAAGGTAGATGATGGCCAAAAAAGGAAAATGCTTGAATGGATCTCAAGTGGTCCAACAAGTGCCCTCTCAGCCACCTCAACTACCGCATCCAAAAAACACCAGTCCTCTGAGTTGTCATCCCAATCAAACTTGCTTTCTCCCAGCTCTGAAGTCTCCATCAGCCCTGCACAGTATGGTGGAAGTGAGATGGCTGAGTCTGCAGAGCTGTTCAGTCACACTATAGCCTGGGAATCAGAGGTCTGCTCCCAAGCTACAGTGAGTACAGACCAGAAAATGGTCTGCAGTGATGCCTAGAACCTTTGTGACTCTGATTAAGGCCGTGAGGACCAAGTTTCAGAGCATAATGTTGACCTTTTGTCACAAACTGTAAAACCTGTGGTTATAGACAATGAGGAACATACTGATGACGATGAGATGCAGATACCAGATTGGGATGACAACTTAAATATTCGGTCAGGGCAAGAAGAGGCTTGGCCTGAGGGTGAGGGGAGTGCAAACACAACAATTGATGAGGAAGTTCTAGATCCCACCTACTGTCAACCCACAGTCAGGCACTCGAGGAGGTCAACAGAGGCGGTGGAGGAGGATGCAACCGACGACGAAGTTACCTTGCGCCTTCCTGGACAGAGTCGGAGCACTGGTAGAATGTCTACAACTGCATCCTCAGCCACCACTCTGCCTCTGAGCACTAGTCGGGGGGGCTCAGCAGGTCGCATGCCCTCTAAGCCTTGCCTAGCCTGGTCCTTTTTTGACATAGCAAAAGATCGCCCAAATTATGTGATCTGTAAAATTTGTCGTGATTCTGTTAGTAGAGGGCAAAACCTCAGCAGTTTGACAACTTCTTCCATGAATCGTCACATGAATAAATATCATATGTCCCAGTAGGAAGCTCACCGTGCTGCAATGCGATTAGCGGAGCGAACCATCCACCGCCTGCCCCTTCTAGTGCATCCGCGCGCTCTTCATCTTCTAGGACTGTGGGGACAGCTGTCACACCTGGTTTTCCACGCACAACTTCCACCACTGTAACCGCAACAGGCAGTTTGCTTGGTAGGTCGTCAGTTGGTTTGGAAGGGGAAACAAGTGCGTGTGTACAGCTCTCTCAGACATCGATAGCACCAATGTTGGATGAAGGCAACATCATGTTCCGCCTGCACTCTCCTCACAAACCTGCATTTTTCCAGGGACACCCTACTCAACAACATCTACACACAGCAGCCAGATCTCTGTCCCTCAGATGTGGACAAATAAAAGGCCATTTCCTGCGACCCATGACAAAGCTAAGAGGTTGACTTTATCCCTCTGTAAGCTCTTGGCTACCGAAATGCTGCCTTTCCGCCTGGTGGACACACAGGATTTTAGAGACCTTATGTCTGTCGCTGTGCCCCAGTACCAGATGATCAGTCGCCACTACTTCTCTAAGAAAGGTGTGCCCGCGCTACACCAGCATGTCGCACACAACATCACCGCTTCCTTGAGAAACTCTGTGTGTGAACGGGTGCATTTTACCACCGATACTTGGACCAGTAAGCATGGACAGGGACGTTACGTGTTGCTGACTGGGCACTGGATAACTATGGTGATAGATTGTGAAGGGTCTGCTGCACAAGTCTTGCCGTCCCCACGACTTGTGTGTCAATCCTCTGTCTGTCCAAGTTCCGCCACTGCTTCTGCCTCCTCCACCTCATCTGTGTCCTCCACCTCCGCCCCAAGCCTGCCTGGTCAGGCCACCAGCGTTCTCACTGAGCAGAAGGAATCACGCACCCCTCATTACTATGCTGGCAGCAGAGCGCAACGTCATCAGGCGGTCTTTAGCTTGACATGTCTTGGGAATAAGAGTCACACAGCTGAGGAGTTGTGGTCAGCTCTGCGGTCCGAGTTTAATAAATGGTTGTCTCCACTCAACCTGCAGCCTGGTAAGGCCGTGTGCGACAATGCTGTAAACCTGGGTGCGGCCCTTCGCCTGGGCAAGGTGACACACGTACCTTGTATGGCTCACGTGTTGAACCTTGTTGTCCAGCAATTTTTAACACACTATCCCGGCCTAGATGGCCTTCTTACCAGGGCACGAAAACTGTCTGCTAACTTCCGCCGTTCAAGCGCCGCAGCTGAGCGACTTGCATCGCTCCAGAAGTCTTTCGGGATGCTGGTTCATCGCCTGAAATGCGATGTGCCGACACACTGGAATTCGACTCCACATGTTACAGCGACTGTGGCAGCACCGCCGAGCCCTGGTGCAATACGTCATGACGTATAGCCTGGGCCAACGAGATGCAGAGGTGGGGAAGATCACCCTGATGGAGTGGTCTCAGATCAAGGACCTATGCACCCTTCTGCACAGTTTCGACATGGCGACGAATATGTTTGGCGCTGACAATGCCATTATCAGCATGACAATTCCAGTCATTTACATGCTGGAGCACACACTAAACACTATTCGGAGTCAGGGGGTGGGACAACAGGAAGGGGAGGAACTACAGGAGGATTCATATGCGCAAGACACAACAATATCACCAAGGTCCAGACGTTCATCATCACCAACGCGGCAGGCATGGTACCATGGGGGACAGGGATCAACAAAGGTGCATGGTAGCAGGTGAAATGTTGAGGAAGGTGCAGGAGAACATGAAGAAATGGAGGACGAACTGTCCATGGACATGGAAGACTCAGCGGATGAGGGAGACCTTGGTCAAATTTCAGTTGAAAGAGGTTGGGGGGAGATGTCAGAGGAAGAAAGAACGGTTAGCACCTCTATGCCACAAACACAGCGTGGACTTGGTCCGCATGGCTGCGCAAGACACATGAGTGCTTTCTTGCTGCACTACCTCCAACATGACCCTCGTATTGTCAAAATTAGAAGTGATGATGACTATTGGCTTGCCACACTATTAGATCCCCGGTACAAGTCCAAATTTTGTGACATAAT
Source organism: Anomaloglossus baeobatrachus (assembly GCF_048569485.1). Taxonomy (NCBI): domain Eukaryota; kingdom Metazoa; phylum Chordata; class Amphibia; order Anura; family Aromobatidae; genus Anomaloglossus; species Anomaloglossus baeobatrachus. Next base: position 232,645,992 of record NC_134359.1, on the reverse strand, counting down.
TCCAGCCATAGAAAGGGACGCACGTATGCAGGAGTATCAGCAGAAGCTGTTACTCGATCTTAACTCGGCTTTTCCACCAAACAACCGTGCAGGTGCAGGGAGTGAATCTCCCAGTTGTAACTTGACAAACATGGGACGGTCTCGTCATCTTCAACAGTCTACCCGTACCAGTAGGACTGTATCTGGTGCTGGTAACAGCAATTTTATGGAATCTTTTCATAACTTTTTTAGACCCTCCTTTGCAAGGCCAAGAGAGACAACAAGTCTAACACATAGTCAACGGCTGGAGAGGATGATACAGGAGTATCTCCAAATGAACATCGATGCCATTACTTTGCAAATGGAGCCTTGCTCATTTTGGGCTTCAATCTTGAAAAATGGCCAGAGCTCTCCACTTACGCCTTGGAGATTTTGTCGTGTCCAGCTGCCAGCGTTGTCTCTGAACGTGTCTTCAGTTTTGCTGGGTGTGTGCTGACAGATAAGCGCACACGTCTGTCCAGTGACAATGTGGTTAGACTAACGTTCATCAAAATGAACAAGTCATGGACCCACAAGGAATTTACTACCCCTGTGTCATCCTGGGGAGAGTAAATGCTTGTGGATTTGGAAGGTGCTTGATGCAAATCAAAACATCCTGTTTGCAACTAGGGCACAAGTGCTGCCACTGATTGGGTGTCTGTGTGGCCCTATTTTTGGAAAAAAGGGAGACTCCGCTTGGAGTAACCCTTGCTTACATTGTTTTTTAAAAGGAGCCAAGATGAACAAGTCATGGTTCAGCAAAAACTTTGCTACCTACCCCGGTGTCATCCTGGGGACAGTTAAGAATGGCATATTTTTGAATGTGCTTAATGCAAATCTAGCTGTGAAGTGTACAACTAGGGCACAAGTGCTGCCACTGAATGGGTGGGTGTGTGTGGGGCACAATTTTTGGAAAAAAAGGGAGACTCCGCTTGGAGTAACCCTTGCTTGCTGTGTTTTTTAAAAATGATCCAAGATGAACAGAGCTGGGATCAGGAAAAACTTAGCTACCTACCCCGGTGTCATCCTGGGGACGGTTAAGTATGGCGTATTTTTGAATGTGCTTGATGCAAATTTAGCTGTGAAGTGTACAACTAGGGCACAAGTGCTGCCACTGAATGGGTGGGTGTGTGGAGCACAATTTTTGGAAAAAAGGGAGACTCCGCTTGGAGTAACCCTTGCTTACATTGTTTTTTAGAAGGAGCCAAGATGAACAAGTCATGGTGCAGCAAAGACTTTGCTACCTACCCCGGTGTCATCCTGGGGACAGTTAAGAATGGCGTATTTTTGAATGTGTTTGATGCAAATCTAGCTGTAAAGTGTACAACTAGGGCACAAGTGCTGCCACTGAATGGGTGGGTGTGTGTGGGGCCCAATTTTTGGAAAAAAGGGAGACTCCGCTTGGAGTCACCTTGCGGTGTTTTACATGATTTTAGAAGGGCGTCCCATGCCTATATCTGTGTCTCATAGAGAATAATTCCGGCACACTTGGAGAATATATGAAGAAGAGAAAATCTTGAAATGCTTAAATGGTTTTATTTTGTGCATAGATCAAAAAAGTGATAATAATTCATCCGTCCGACGTTTCGACCTTTTGAAGGTCTTTATCAAGGACAAGTTTATCTAATATGACAAGAACATACGCACAATTAGTGCATGAAGATATACAAAAAAACATAGCATGATTATGGCGTTCATTGTAACAACAATCTCTGATCACATCATGATAGCACATAACCAAACAAAAACATACATATGCTTATACAATCCATGTGTTGAAAACAGTAAAGATAAAAATAAAAATAAAAACCTAACAAAGGAACAAAGCTCATAAGGAGTACACTTGTTATTTGGAAATTGAGGGCAGTAATGACCCACCTATATGAACAACTGTATGGTATATGTTCAAGACTATGAAGACATCATAATGCAGTCAAGGAAATGAGCAAAGATGTGATCCTATGTAGGAGACAAAAACAAATGAATATCGTATACATGACATACAATCATGCAAATCAGAAGAGTTTAATTCTTCCACAATAACTATCTACAGGTGTGTCTTTCCCCACTTATACCTTATGCACTGAAGTAAATAGATGACCAGTAGTGGTGACCTTTTTCAGAGGGGGTGGGATATAGACAATTCTAAATGCAAGTGGATATAAATATGCGCATTAGAATGATACATGGATTGTTTTAACCATATGATTAAAGTGAAATAATGCATCCTGAAGGAAAGTAATCTACCTGGAAAAGATTGTTTCGCTGTCAAAGGTAGATACCTGAGAGCATAAGGGAAAGTCTCGTGTTTCCTTCACTGATGGTTTCTCAGTTGCCTCAGAAAAAGAGGAATATTCTGAGCAAGAGAGTCACATATACTTGCATTAACGCATAAAGTAGGGAAAAGAGACATATACAGTGACTTCTGTGTATTATACAACAAATGGTGAGAAGGCAAAAAACTACCTGAAAAATGCAGAGATAGTATACTGATACTTGCACTGAGGAATTCACAATGGCCTCAGGGTAACATCAGTGCTATGGACAAAATATATGAACATCAGGGGTTACAGGCGGGATAGGAAAACCAGTATAAGGTACATGTGGTAGGATAAAAATGTATCAATGTTACCTTAATATTGTTCCAAAAAGGTGAAAATGTATGGGATCATATAATGAAAAGGACTCCTTCTGGGGTTCTCAAGGAGACCCTATGGAAAATGTATGAATTTAAGTATTAAATAGTATATGTGAAGTAAATAATGGGCTGATATAGACACATACCTGAGGTATTAGAAGTATTAGAGACAGGGAAAGGCTAGTGAGCCATATATGGTGTCACGTATCTAGATGAAATATGGAGAATACATAAATAAGCTGTTCCATCAGGCTAATGGCTCAAGGAGGTAAATACACATACCTTGCGTTGGTGATATAGGGTATGGGCCCCAGGGAGACGTGCACTGTGCGGTGGTGGTGTGTCCTTATGTAGTGGGAGCAGTGCAGCGTCCACCATCCTGCTTCCTGGATGGTGGAACGCAGTGTGAGTCGGTGGAGCGCACGCCGCGCATGCGCAGTGCGACGCGTCGCACCGCGCATGCGCCCGGAGCGCAGCACCAGCCCAATGGGAGGAGGTGTGTCAGAGGAGGTGTGTGGGTGTGTGGAAACCAGGGATTGGCCAGTGAATCGTATCGAGAGCGCGCACATCGCCATCTAGTGGCCCAGCACGCGCGCCCAGCACGGAACACTGGCCAAAGTGGGTGACAGAGAGGTAGACATGCCAAGAGGCTGTGCCCAGCACGCACACTGCGCCCATGCACTGGCACCGTGCGCTAGCAGGGCACAAGACACAAGATAGAGGAAACAGACATGCGAAGTGTAACAATTAAGTATGTGAATGTGTGGGATCCTAATATAAAGGATAATGGTGTGCTGGCCTGTGGATTGCGCATGGCAACTGCGCTGTGTTGGGCCATTTACACCAACGCATGAGCCAGGTACAGAGCACATGTCAGTAAAAACGTACCAATAGACTACATTATACAGAGTGCACAGCAACAAAGAATCTTGGTGATGGTCCCTTATAGATGAGCGTGGCTGTGGTGACTAGAGTTGAGCGCGGTTCGTGGTTCGTGGTTCTCCAGTTCTAGGCTCGAGTGATTTTGGGGCATGTTCTAGATCGAACTAGAACTCGAGCTTTTTGCAAAAGCTCGATAGTTCTAGAAACGTTCGAGAACGGTTCTAGCAGCCAAAAAACAGCTAAATCTTAGCTTGGTTTCTGCTGTAATAGTGTAAGTCACTCTGTGAATCAAACTATTATCACATTTCAGTGTATAGTGTGCGTGAACAGCGCCTTCAGATCACTGCTGTTTCTATAATGGCGATCGCCATTTTTTTTTTTTTTTTCTTGTCTTCCTTCCCTAAGCGCGCGCGTCTTGTGGGGCGGGCCAGCATGTCAGCCAATCACAGACACACACACACCTAAGTGGACTTTGAGGCAGAGAAGCAACGGCATGTGTGATAGGATCTGCATGTCACATGTCCCTGCATTATAAAACCGGACATTTTCTTCACGATCGCCATTATCTGCCTTCTGCGTCTTTGGTGTCAGACATCACTGTCGCAGTTCCGTCCTTTGTCCTATCGCCGATACAGCTGTATGCGCTGCATACACAGCGTTAGACAGCTTAGGGAGAGCACATTCTAGCAGTCCTTTTAAGGGCTCGTACCGGCAGGGTCAGAGAGCCATAGGTGACAGGTCCTGCAAACAGCAACAGCGTCTGTGTAGCCCAGGTCAGGGATTTCCTCCCTGCATTTCACCATTAGGAGGGAATAGAAAGGCAGGCTTCCATTCCTCTACCCAGAGCACCACAATCCTGCCACTGTACCCTCTTGTCCTCTGCACACTCCAACTCATTCTAAGTAAGCCATTATACTAGCAAACACTCAGTGCACCTAGTGGCATCCTATCTGTGGCTATTGGACTTTGCTATAGTCCCACTAGTGCAAAGACATTAGCAGAGCACATCTGCCTGCATTGCACACTCCAAGTTTTTTAAACTCAGCCATTATACTAGCAAACACTCTATGTACCTAGTGGCATCCTATACGTGGCTATTGGACTTTGCTATAGTCCCACTAGGGCCAAGACATTTGCAGAGCGCATCTGCCTGCGTTGCACACTCCAACAAATTATAACGAAGCCATTATACTAGCAAACACTCAGTGTACCTAGTGGCATCCTATACGTGGCTATTGGACTTTGCTATAGTCCCACTAGTGCCAAGACATTTGCAGCACGTCTGCCTGCGTTGCACACTCCAACGAATTATAACTAAGCCATTATACTAGCACACACTCAGTGTACCTAGTGGCATCCTATACGTGGCTATTGGACTTTGCTATAGTCCCACTAGTGCAAAGACATTAGCAGAGCACATCTGCCTGCATTGCACACTCCAAGTTTTTTAAACTCAGCCATTATACTAGCAAACACTCAGTGTACCTAGTGGCATCCTATACGTGGCTATTGGACTTTGCTATAGTCCCACTAGTGCCAAGACATTTGCAGAGCGCATCTGCCTGCGTTGCACACTCCAACTAATTATAACGAAGCCATTATACTAGCAAACACTCAGTGTACCTAGTGGCATCCTATACGTGGCTATTGGACTTTGCTATAGTCCCACTAGTGCCAAGACATTTGCAGAGCGCATCTGCCTGCGTTGCACACTCCAACTCATTATAACTAAGCCATTATACTAGCAAACACTCAGTGTACCTAGTGGCATCCTATACGTGGCTATTGGACTTTGCTATAGTCCCACTAGTGCCAAGACATTTGCAGAGCGCATCTGCCTGCGTTGCACACTCCAACTCATTATAACTAAGCCATTATACTAGCAAACACTCAGTGTACCTAGTGGCATCCTATACGTGGCTATTGGACTTTGCTATAGTCCCACTAGGGCCAAGACATTTGCAGAGCGCATCTGCCTGCGTTGCACACTCCAACTAATTATAACGAAGCCATTATACTAGCAAACACTCAGTGTACCTAGTGGCATCCTATACGTGGCTATTGGACTTTGCTATAGTCCCACTAGTGCCAAGACATTTGCAGAGCGCATCTGCCTGCGTTGCACACTCCAACTCATTATAACTAAGCCATTATACTAGCAAACACTCAGTGTTCCTAGTGGCATCCTATACGTGGCTATTGGACTTTGCTATAGTCCCACTAGGGCCAAGACATTTGCAGAGCGCATCTGCCTGCGTTGCACACTCCAACTAATTATAACGAAGCCATTATACTAGCAAACACTCAGTGTACCTAGTGGCATCCTATACGTGGCTATTGGACTTTGCTATAGTCCCACTAGTGCCAAGACATTTGCAGAGCGCATCTGCCTGCGTTGCACACTCCAACTAATTATAACGAAGCCATTATACTAGCAAACACTCAGTGTACCTAGTGGCATCCTATACGTGGCTATTGGACTTTGCTATAGTCCCACTAGTGCCAAGACATTTGCAGAGCGCATCTGCCTGCGTTGCACACTCCAACAAATTATAACGAAGCCATTAAACTAGCAAACACTCAGTGTACCTAGTGGCATCCTATACGTGGCTATTGGACTTTGCTATAGTCCCACTAGTGCCAAGACATTTGCAGAGCGCATCTGCCTGCGTTGCACACTCCAACTCATTATAACTAAGCCATTATACTAGCAAACACTCAGTGTACCTAGTGGCATCCTATACGTGGCTATTGGACTTTGCTATAGTCCCACTAGTGCCAAGACATTTGCAGAGCGCATCTGCCTGCGTTGCACACTCCAACTCATTATAACTAAGCCATTATACTAGCAAACACTCAGTGTACCTAGTGGCATCCTATACGTGGCTATTGGACTTTGCTATAGTCCCACTAGGGCCAAGACATTTGCAGAGCGCATCTGCCTGCGTTGCACACTCCAACTAATTATAACGAAGCCATTATACTAGCAAACACTCAGTGTACCTAGTGGCATCCTATACGTGGCTATTGGACTTTGCTATAGTCCCACTAGTGCCAAGACATTTGCAGAGCGCATCTGCCTGCGTTGCACACTCCAACTCATTATAACTAAGCCATTATACTAGCAAACACTCAGTGTACCTAGTGGCATCCTATACGTGGCTATTGGACTTTGCTATAGTCCCACTAGGGCCAAGACATTTGCAGAGCGCATCTGCCTGCGTTGCACACTCCAACTAATTATAACGAAGCCATTATACTAGCAAACACTCAGTGTACCTAGTGGCATCCTATACGTGGCTATTGGACTTTGCTATAGTCCCACTAGTGCCAAGACATTTGCAGAGCGCATCTGCCTGCGTTGCACACTCCAACTAATTATAACGAAGCCATTATACTAGCACACACTCAGTGTACCTAGTGGCATCCTATACGTGGCTATTGGACTTTGCTATAGTCCCACTAGTGCCAAGACATTTGCAGAGCACATCTGCCTGCATTGCACACTCCAAGTTTTTTAAACTCAGCCATTATACTAGCAAACAGTCAGTGTACCTAGTGGCATCCTAAACGTGGCTATTGTACTTTTGTCAATTCACAGTATTGGAACGTTATTTGCAGCACGTCTGCCTGCATTGCACACTCTAACTTTTTTAAACTCAGCCATTATACTAGCAAACAGTCAGTGTACCTAGTGGCATCCTAAACGTGGCTATTGTACTTTTGTCAATTCACAGTATTGGAACGTTATTTGCAGCACGTCTGCCTGCATTGCACACTCTAACTTTTTTAAACTCAGCCATTATACTAGCAAACACTCACTGTACCTAGTGGCATCCTAAACGTGGCTATTGTACTTTTGTCAATTCACAGTATTGGAACGTTATTTGCAGCACGTCTGCCTGCATTGCACACTCTAACTTTTTTAAACTCAGCCATTATACTACCAAACAGTCAGTGTACCTAGTGGCATCCTATACGTGGCTATTGGACTTTGCTATATCCCACTAGTGCCAAGACATTTGCAGAGCGCATCTGCCTGCGTTGCACACTCCAACTAATTATAACGAAGCCATTATACTAGCAAACACTCACTGTACCTAGTTGTATCCTAAACGTGGCTATTGTACTTTTGTCAATTCACAGTATTGGAACGTTATTTGCAGCACGTCTGCCTGCATTGCACACTCTATCTTTTTTAAACTCATCCATTATACTAGCAAACACACAGTGTACCTAGTGGCATCCTATACGTGGCTATTGGACTTTGCTATAGTCCCACTAGTGCCAAGACATTTGCAGAGCGCATCTGCCTGCGTTGCACACTCCAACAAATTATAACGAAGCCATTATACTAGCACACACTCAGTGTACCTAGTGGCATCCTATACGTGGCTATTGGACTTTGCTATAGTCCCACTAGTGCAAAGACATTTGCATAGCACGTCTGCCTGCATTTGCACACTACAACTTTTTTAAACTAAGCAATTTTACTAGCAAACACTCACTGTACCTAGTTGTATCCTAAACGTGGCTATTGTACTTTTGTCAATTCACACTACTGCAAATCTATGTGCAGCACCTCTGCATGACAACCTCGTGCTCTGTTTTTAATAAGCTATAATGATAGCACAAAATACTGCCATTTTGTGGCATCATAGAACTGGCTGTTGTATTCCATTAGTGCCCCACTGGTGACAAGCTATTTCTAGCACCTCTACATCACACCCTCATGCACATTTTGCTACGCTAATGTTATAGCAAACTCATGGAATTCATTGCTGCATTTCATAATTCGGAGGGATAGAAAGTCAGGCTTCCTTTAGCTTTTCCTTCTGTTCATAGACAGCATCTCCAAGACAAATTTCCCCTCCACGTCTAAGTGTGGAGAGGCAGCTAGTGCGCATGCGTGTGCCGATGTACCCCAGCTGCAGCATAATTACAGTGTTTCGCCTAGTGAGTATGCTCAGCCTGACTGTGCCATTCCTGACGCTAAGTCTTCATTTCGGGATACAGCGCATGCTCCCACACTAAGTGTGAAAAGCCTCTTTGCACAGGTGCTTGCATTCCGTGCCGGGTCTAAGTCCTGTTTTGGGCATAGACACCATGCTAAAGCTGATAGTCTTTTTTCAGAGACTGTATTTCATGCTACTGAGCATGCTCAGGCACTTCCTGCATCAGAGACTAGGTCCGGTAATGAACTCTTTGGCCCTGGCCCTGATGTGGGGGTCCCATATAGACCACAGGGCATCAGGTGTCCTCCCAAATGGCTTGCAGAGGCCCACACCTATGACTTGTCACCGCATTATTGATGCTCAGACGATGACTGGTGAGGTGTTTGGGTCATGGCAGCCATGAGGTCATCATTGAAGTTGCGTTTCCAAATAGGACGCTAGTTATGCCACTCATGACGTGTCACTCTACTTTTGTCTCCAGGAGGTGCATTGTGGTTCACCCTGGTTTGGGGCGGACCCAGGTTATAAAAGGGGCTGGAGCCAACAAGGAGGTGCGCAGTCTTCTATTATGCTCCGAAAGAGCACACCTCCATGTGTTGAACCCATTGCGGCTTTAGGCCAGAGGTAGGCAGGGATCGGGTGGTGGATGCAGGCCACCACCACAGTTGGTAACGCAGAACGGTTAAGACCAGCTCCTGTCCTAACAGTCCTGCTTGTGCAGCCCAGTGGCATTAACAGGCCTGCTGCTGCTGATGCGCCTGCTGTCCACAGGTGTGGCCCCTACGCACACGGTCAGCGTACTCAATGGCCCCTGTGTTGTTAACAGGGAGTTCCTGGGCTGGGTGGGCATGTGGACCCTGTGACGCTAACAGGGCTCACAGTCTCCAGATCCGAATGGCGTCTAACTCGGTTCAGGCTACTATTAGTTTCATAGCCACACAGCTCTGTATCCTCCAGCAAACCTTCAAGTTGCCAACCTCTCCTTTTCCAACTGGGAGCACGGTGGACACTGACTGCTGATGGGGATATATACCTTTCTCTTTCTTTTCTTATTAATTTTCGTTATATAGCGGTCACAGATTATATACCACTTTATCCAAATCTGCCAGTCCCACTGTAACAGATGTTGTTTCTTCAGCAAATGTTACAGTTGCTTAACCACCAAATCCACGGACCAAAACTTTTTTCCCCTTTCCAACACACCTGTTCCCCTTTCCAACAGCATCTGTCCTTTTTCAACTCATTTTGGGATATGACCAAAAGTGCAACTGTGCAGGGACACCGTACTCAACGCCATCTCAGCACAGCAGCCATCCCTCGGTCCCTCCGATGTGGACAAGTAAAAGACCATTTCCTCCTATCCATGACAAAGCGTTGAGATTCACTCTGTGCAGCACTGGTGTTTAGTGGAAAAGTAGATCTAAGATTGCGTACCACATTCTGCAGATACTCCTGTATACGTGCGTCTATTTCTATGGCAGGAATTAGTTCGCCAAATTTTGTCTTGTACCGGGGATCTAACAGTGTGGCAACCCAGTATTCAGGATTAGTTCAAATTCATACAATCCGAGGGTCATGTAGGTAGTGCAGCAAGAAGGCGCTCATGTGTCTTGTGCATCCAGGAGGACCAAGTCCTTGGTGTGTTGGTGGCAGAGAGGTGAGAATCGTGCATCCTTCCTCTGCCCTCTACCCACAACCTCGCACAACCGAAATGTGAGCAAGCTCTCACTCATCTGCTGAGTCTTCCATGCCCATCGCCAGTTCGTCCTCCATTTCTTCATGGGCTCCTGCACTTTCATCAACACTTTTTGCTGATACTATGCGCCCTTGTTAATCCCTCTCCCTCACCATGAATGCCGCATAGGTGCCGCTGACCATCTGGACCTCGTAGATCTTGTTATCCCTTCCGCATATGACTCCTCCTGTACTTCCTCCCCTTCCTCTTGTCCCAACACCTGACTCAGAATAATAATTACAGTGTGCTCCATCATGTAGATGACCAGAATTGTCACGCTGAGAATGACATTGCCAGTGCTAAACATCTTCGTCGACATTTCAAAACTGTGTAGCAGGGTGCATAGGTCCTTGATCTGACACCACTCCAGCAGCGTGATCTGCACCACCTCTGGATCAAGTTATCCCAGGCTATATGTCTTACCGTATTTCAGCAGGGCTCTGCGGTGCTGCCACACACGCTGCAACATGTGCAGATTCCAATTCCTGCGTGTCGAAACATCGCATTTACGGCGTTTAACTGCCAGACCCTAAGACTTCCGGAGTGATGAAAGTTGTTGAGCTGCTGTGTGCGCACGATGGAAGTGAGCACATAGCGAGCGTGCCCACTGCACAAGGCCATGTAGGCCGTGATGGTGTTTTAAAAATTGCTGGCGAATTCGGTTCAACACGTGAGCCCTAAAAGGCACGTGTGTCACATTGCCCTGAGGATGGCCCGCAGCCAGGTTTGCATCATTGCCGCACACGGCTGTTAAGTCACCAACGTAGTCCGCTCCGTCAATTTGTACTCCGGTTGCCAGGTGACAACGTGTTCCTTTCATGAATAGTGCTGATGATGTGAGAGTAGTCGATGCCAGCGGCGCAGGTGGACGCAGGTTATGCTCACCCACTGGGCTGCATTACCTTGACAGATGCAGAATCTCTGGCTGAATGTAGCTGGTGGGTATCTCACAGATGAAATACCATCATTCAGCTACAACCAATGGGAAGACACCACACCCTTTTTTATGCCCATCCTGTCTGCAGACCACTGCCAGACATAGCTATGAACCTCTGGTTAATTTTACCCCCAGTTCAGTTTTATGATTTTGTGTGCTTGTTACCTGACTACTTTTCCTGCTTGCTGTTTATGTACCTTGTTGGCCGATACGCATTTGAACTCTGCTTGTTTTCTGATTCTTTCCTGGCCGTCCCATTCTGTTCCTGTTCCTCAATTAATGTTTTGACCCTGCCTGACTACTATTCTCTGTAATAGCGGTGTGACTCACATTTCCCATACATTTCAAAGTAAAGCTTTGACCGCCTGATGGCATTGAGCTCTGCTGCCAGCATAGTAAGGAGGTGTGTGGTAGTCCTTGTGCGCAGTTGCAAGGAAGGGTGGCCTGACCACACAGGGTTTGCGCCAAGGTAGAGGACCCACACGAGGTTGAAGAGGCAGAAGCAGTGTATTAACTTCTACATACAGAACAAGGATTGAAACAACTCGTGGGGACGGCAAGACTTGTACAGCAGACCCTTCTCCATCTCTCACCATAGTTTGCCAGTGCCCAGTCAGTGACATGTAATGACCCTGTCTATGCTTACTGGTCCAAGTATCTGTGTTGAAATGCACCCTGTCGCACACAGATTTTCTCAAGGAAGTGGTGATGTTGTGTGCGACATGCTGGTGTAGCGCGGGCATGCTTTTCTTGGAGAAGCAGTGGTGATTGGGCATGTGGTACTGGGGCACAGCGACAGACATAAGGTCTGTAAAATCCTGTGTGTCCACTACGCGTAAAGGCAGCATTTCGGTAGCCAACAGCTTACAGAGGGATAGAGTCAACCACTTAGCTTTGTCATGGGTCGCAGTAAGTGGCCTTTTATTTGACCACATCTGAGGGAAAGAGATCTGGCTGCTGTCTGTAGACGGTGTTGAGTAGGGTGTCCCTGGAAAAATGCAGGTTTGTGAGAAAAGTGCAGGCGGAGACATGATGTTGCCTTCATCTTGCCTTCAGATCTGTTCATCTTGTATCATTTTTAAAAAACAGATCAAGCAAGGGTTACTCCAAGCGGAGTCTACCTTTTTTCCCAACATTGGGCACACAGACACCCCATCAGTGGCAGCACTTGTGCCCTAGTTGCAAACAGGATGTTTTGATTTGCATCAAGCACATTCCAAATCCACAAGCATTTACTCTCCCCAGGATGACACAGGGGTAGTAAATTCCTTCTGGATCCATGACTTGTTCATTTTGATGAACGTCAGTGTGTCCACATTGTCACTGGACAGACGCGTGCGCTTATCTGTCAGCACACACCCAGCAGCACTGAAGAAGACACGTTCAGAGACAACGCTGGCAGCTGCACACGACAAAATCTCCAAGGCGTAACTGGAGAGCTCTGTCAATTTTTCTAGATTTGAAGCCCAAAAGGAGCAAGGCTCCATTTGCAAAGTCATTGCATCGATGTTCATTTGGAGATACTCCTGTATCATCCTCTCCATCCGTTGACTATGTGTCAGACTTGTTGTCTCTGGTGGCCTTGCAAAGGAGGGTCTAAAAAAATTAGGAAAATATTCCATAAAATTGCTGTTACCAGCACCAGATACGGTCCTACTGGTACGGGTAGACTGTTGAAGATGACGATGCCGTCCCATGTTTGTCAAGTTACAACTGGGAGAATCACTCCCTTCACCTGCACGGTTGTTTGGTGTAAAAGCCGAGCTAAGATCGAGTAACAGCTTATGCTGATACTCCAGCATACGTGCGTCCCTTTCTATGGGTGGAATTATGTCACAAAATTTGGACTTGTCCCGGGGATCTAATAGTGTGGCAAGCCAGTAGTCATCATCACTTCTAATTTTGACAATCCGAGGGTCATGTTGGAGGTAGTGCAACAAGAAGGCACTCATGTGTCTTGCGCAGCCATGCGGACCAAGTCCACGCTGTGTTTGTGGCATAGAGGTGCTAACCGTTCTTTCTTCCTCTGACATCTCCCCCCAACCTCTTTCAACTGAATTTTGACCAAGGTCTCCCTCATCCGCTGAGTCTTCCATGTCCATGGACAGTTCGTCCTCCATATCTTCATGTCCTCCTGCACCTTCCTCAACATCTCGCCTGCTACCATGCGCCCTTGTTGATCCCTGTCCCCCATGGTCCCATGCCTGCCGCGTTGGTGATGATGAACGTCTGGACCTTGGTGATGTTGTTGTGTCTTGCGCATATGAATCCTCCTGTAGTTCCTCCCCTTCCTGTTGTCCCACCCCCTGACTCCGAATAGTGTTTAGCGTGTGCTCCAGCATGTAAATGACTGTAATCGTCATGCTGATAATGGCATTGTCAGCGCTAAACATATTCGTCGCCATGTCGAAACTGTGCAGAACGGTGCATAGGTCCTTGATCTGAGATCACTCCATCAGGGTGATCTGCCCCACTTCTGCATCTCGTTGGCCCAGGCTATACATCATGACGTATTGCACCAGGGCTCGCCGGTGCTGCCACAGTCGCTGTAACATGTGGAGAGTTGAATTCCAGCGTGTCGCCACATCGCATTTCAGGCGATGAACCGGCAGGCCGAAAGACTTCTGGAGCGATGCAAGTCGCTCAGCTGCGGCGGTTGAACGGCGGAAGTGAGCACTGCAGACAGTTTACGTGCCCTGGTCAGAAGGCCATCTAGGCCGGGATAGTGTGTTAAAAATTGCTGGACAACAAGGTTCAACACGTGAGCCATACAAGGCACGTGTGTCACCTTGCCCAGGCGAAGGGCCGCACCCAGGTTTGCAGCATTGTCGCACACGGCCTTACCAGGCTGCAGGTTGAGTGGAGACAACCATTTATTAAACTCGGACCGCAGAGCTGACCACAACTCCTCAGCTGTGTGACTCTTATTCCCAAGACATGTCAAGCTAAAGACCGCCTGATGCCGTTGCGCCCTGCTGCCAGCATAGTAATGAGGGGTGCGTGATTCCTTCTGCGCAGTGAGAACGCTGGTGGCCTGACCAGGCAGGCTTGGGGCGGAGGTGGAGGACCCAGATGAGGTGGAGGATGCAGAAGCAGTGGCGGAACTTGGACAGACAGAGGATTGACACACAAGTCGTGGGGACGGCAAGACTTGTGCAGCAGACCCTTCACCATCTATCAACATAGTTACCCAGTGCCCAGTCAGCGACATGTAACGTCCCTGTCCATGCTTACTGGTCCAAGTATCGGTGGTGAAATGCACCCGTTCACACACAGAGTTTCTCAAGGAAGCGGTGATGTTGTGTGCGACATGCTGGTGTAGCGCGGGCACACCTTTCTTAGAGAAGTAGTGGCGACTAGGCATCTGGTACTGGGGCACAGCGACAGACATAAGGTCTCTAAAATCCTGTGTGTCCACTAGGCGGAAAGGCAGCATTTCGGTAGCCAACAGCTTACAGAGGGATAGAGTCAACCTCTTAGCTTTGTCATGGGTCGGAGGAAGTGGCCTTTTATTTGACCACATCTGAGGGACAGAGATCTGGCTGCTGTGTGTAGACGGTGTTGAGTAGGGTGTCCCTGGAAAAATGCAGGTTTGTGAGGAAAGTGCAGGCGGAGACATGATGTTGCCTTCATCCAACGTAGGTGCTATCGATGTCTGAGAGAGCTGTACACACTCACTTGTTTCCCCTTTCAAACCAACTGACGACCTACCAAGCAAACTGCCTGTTGCGGTTACAGTGGTGGAAGTTTTGCGTGGAAAAACAGGTGTGACAGCTGTCCCCACAGTCCTAGAAGATGAAGAGCGCGCGGATGCACTGGAAGGGGCGGGCGGTGGATGGTTCGCTCCGCTAGGCCGCATTGCAGCACAGTGAGCTTCCCACCGGGACCTATGATATTTATTCATGTGACGATTCATGGAAGAAGTTGTCAAACTGCTGAGGTTTTGACCTCTACTAAGAGAATCATGACAAATTTTACATATCACATGATTTGGGCGATCTTTTTCTATGTCAAAAAAGGAACAGGCTAGGCAAGGCTTAGAGGCCATGCGACCTGTTGATGCACCCCGAATAATGCTCATAGGCAGAGTGGTGGCTGAGGATGCAGTTGTAGACGTGCTACCAGTGCTCCGACTCTGTCCAGGAAGGCGCAAGGTAATTTCGTCGTCGGTTGCATCCTCCTCCACCGCCTCTGTTGACCTCCTCGAGTGCCTGACTGGGGGTTGACAGTAGGTGGGATCTAGAACTTCATCATCAATTGTTGTGTTTGCACTCCCCTCCCCCTCAGACCGAGCCTCTTCTTGCCCTGACCGAATATTTAAGTTGTCATCCCAATCGGGTATCTGCGTCTCATCTTCATCAGTATGTTCCTCATTGCCTATAACCACAGTTGTTGGAAAGGCAGCATTTTGGTAGCCAACAGTTTGCATTTTATGAAAGTCAACCTCCAAGCCATGTCATGCCCTTCTAAAAGCATGTATAACACAGCGAGGGGACTCCAACCACAGTCTCCCTCGTTTCCACTCACTGGGCCACACACACCCCACTTGACTGGCATCGGTTGAGCTCCCTTTTGAAAAAGAAAAAGATGCTTTGCATGAAGCACTCTCAAAAATACGCGTGCCTTTCCCGTCCCCTGGCTGACCCAGGGGAAGAAAAATCCTCTGAGAGCCATGACTTGTTCATCTTGGTTCTTTTAGAGACACAGCGAGGGGACTCCAACCACAGTCTCCCTCGTTTCCACTAACTGGGCCACACACACCCCACTTGACTGGCATCGGTTGAGCCCCCTTTTGAAAAAGAAAAAGATGCTTTGCATGAAGCACTCTCAAAAATACGCGTGCCTTTCCCGTCCCCTGGCTGACCCAGGGGAAGAAAAGTCCTCTGAGAGCCATGACTTGTTCATCTTGGTTCTTTTAGAGACACAGCGAGGGGACTCCAACCACAGTCTCCCTCGTTTCCACTAACTGGGCCACACACACCCCACTTGACTGGCATCGGTTGAGCCCCCTTTTGAAAAAGAAAAAGATGCTTTGCATGAAGCACTCTCAAAAATACGCGTGCCTTTCCCGTCCCCTGGCTGACCCAGGGGAAGAAAAGTCCTCTGAGAGCCATGACTTGTTCATCTTGGTTCTTTTAGAGACACAGCGAGGGGACTCCAACCACAGTCTCCCTCGTTTCCACTAACTGGGCCACACACACCCCACTTGACTGGCATCGGTTGAGCCCCCTTTTGAAAAAGAAAAAGATGCTTTGCATGAAGCACTCTCAAAAATACGCGTGCCTTTCCCGTCCCCTGGCTGACCCAGGGGAAGAAAAGTCCTCTGAGAGCCATGACTTGTTCATCTTGGTTCTTTTAGAGACACAGCGAGGGGACTCCAACCACAGTCTCCCTCGTTTCCACTAACTGGGCCACACACACCCCACTTGACTGGCATCGGTTGAGCCCCCTTTTGAAAAAGAAAAAGATGCTTTGCATGAAGCACTCTCAAAAATACGCGTGCCTTTCCCGTCCCCTGGCTGACCCAGGGGAAGAAAAGTCCTCTGAGAGCCATGACTTGTTCATCTTGGTTCTTTTAGAGACACAGCGAGGGGACTCCAACCACAGTCTCCCTCGTTTCCACTAACTGGGCCACACACACCCCACTTGACTGGCATCGGTTGAGCCCCCTTTTGAAAAAGAAAAAGATGCTTTGCATGAAGCACTCTCAAAAATACGCGTGCCTTTCCCGTCCCCTGGCTGACCCAGGGGAAGAAAAGTCCTCTGAGAGCCATGACTTGTTCATCTTGGTTCTTTTAGAGACACAGCGAGGGGACTCCAACCACAGTCTCCCTCGTTTCCACTAACTGGGCCACACACACCCCACTTGACTGGCATCGGTTGAGCCCCCTTTTGAAAAAGAAAAAGATGCTTTGCATGAAGCACTCTCAAAAATACGCGTGCCTTTCCCGTCCCCTGGCTGACCCAGGGGAAGAAAAGTCCTCTGAGAGCCATGACTTGTTCATCTTGGTTCTTTTAGAGACACAGCGAGGGGACTCCAACCACAGTCTCCCTCGTTTCCACTCACTGGGCCACACACACCCCACTTGACTGGCATCGGTTGAGCTCCCTTTTGAAAAAGAAAAAGATGCTTTGCATGAAGCACTCTCAAAAATACGCGTGCCTTTCCCGTCCCCTGGCTGACCCAGGGGAAGAAAAGTCCTCTGAGAGCCATGACTTGTTCATCTTGGTTCTTTTAGAGACACAGCGAGGGGACTCCAACCACAGTCTCCCTCGTTTCCACTAACTGGGCCACACACACCCCACTTGACTGGCATCGGTTGAGCCCCCTTTTGAAAAAGAAAAAGATGCTTTGCATGAAGCACTCTCAAAAATACGCGTGCCTTTCCCGTCCCCTGGCTGACCCAGGGGAAGAAAAGTCCTCTGAGAGCCATGATTTGTTCATTTGGGGTCTTTTAGAAACACAGCGAGGGGACTCCAACCACAGTCTCCTTCGTTGCCACTCACTGGGCCACACACACCCCACTTGACTGGCATCGGTTGAGCTCCCTTTTGAAAAAGAAAAAGATGCTTTGCATGAAGCACTCTCAAAAATACGCGTGCCTTTCCCGTCCCCTGGCTGACCCAGGGGAAGAAAAGTCCTCTGAGAGCCATGACTTGTTCATCTTGGTTCTTTTAGAGACACAGCGAGGGGACTCCAACCACAGTCTCCCTGGTTGCCACTCACTGGGCCACACACACCCCACTTGACTGGCATCGGTTGAGCTCCCTTTTGAAAAAGAAAAAGATGCTTTGCATGAAGCACTCTCAAAAATACGCGTGCCTTTCCCGTCCCCTGGCTGACCCAGGGGAAGAAAAGTCCTCTGAGAGCCATGACTTGTTCATCTTGGTTCTTTTAGAGACACAGCGAGGGGACTCCAACCACAGTCTCCCTCGTTTCCACTCACTGGGCCACACACACCCCACTTGACTGGCATCGGTTGAGCTCCCTTTTGAAAAAGAAAAAGATGCTTTGCATGAAGCACTCTCAAAAATACGCGTGCCTTTCCCGTCCCCTGGCTGACCCAGGGGAAGAAAAGTCCTCTGAGAGCCATGACTTGTTCATCTTGGTTCTTTTAGAGACACAGCGAGGGGACTCCAACCACAGTCTCCCTCGTTTCCACTAACTGGGCCACACACACCCCACTTGACTGGCATCGGTTGAGCCCCCTTTTGAAAAAGAAAAAGATGCTTTGCATGAAGCACTCTCAAAAATACGCGTGCCTTTCCCGTCCCCTGGCTGACCCAGGGGAAGAAAAGTCCTCTGAGAGCCATGATTTGTTCATTTTGGGTCTTTTAGAAACACAGCGAGGGGACTCCAACCACAGTCTTCTTCGTTGCCACTCACTGGGCCACACACACCCCACTTGACTGGCATCGGTTGAGCTCCCTTTTGAAAAAGAAAAAGATGCTTTGCATGAAGCACTCTCAAAAATACGCGTGCCTTTCCCGTCCCCTGGCTGACCCAGGGGAAGAAAAGTCCTCTGAGAGCCATGACTTGTTCATCTTGGTTCTTTTAGAGACACAGCGAGGGGACTCCAACCACAGTCTCCCTGGTTGCCACTCACTGGGCCACACACACCCCACTTGACTGGCATCGGTTGAGCTCCCTTTTGAAAAAGAAAAAGATGCTTTGCATGAAGCACTCTCAAAAATACACGTGCCTTTCCCGTCCCCTGGCTGACCCAGGGGAAGAAAAGTCCTCTGAGAGCCATGACTTGTTCATCTTGGTTCTTTTAGAGACACAGCGAGGGGACTCCAACCACAGTCTCCCTCGTTTCCACTCACTGGGCCACACACACCCCACTTGACTGGCATCGGTTGAGCTCCCTTTTGAAAAAGAAAAAGATGCTTTGCATGAAGCACTCTCAAAAATACGCGTGCCTTTCCCATCCCCTGGCTGACCCAGGGGAAGAAAAGTCCTCTGAGAGCCATGACTTGTTCATCTTGGTTCTTTTAGAGACACAGCGAGGGGACTCCAACCACAGTCTCCCTCGTTTCCACTCACTGGGCCACACACACCCCACTTGACTGGCATCGGTTGAGCTCCCTTTTGAAAAAGAAAAAGATGCTTTGCATGAAGCACTCTCAAAAATACGCGTGCCTTTCCCGTCCCCTGGCTGACCCAGGGGAAGAAAAGTCCTCTGAGAGCCATGACTTGTTCATCTTGGTTCTTTTAGAGACACAGCGAGGGGACTCCAACCACAGTCTCCCTCGTTGCCACTCACTGGGCCACACACACCCCACTTGACTGGCATCGGTTGAGCTCCCTTTTGAAAAAGAAAAAGATGCTTTGCATGAAGCACTCTCAAAAATACGCGTGCCTTTCCCGTCCCCTGGCTGACCCAGGGGAAGAAAAGTCCTCTGAGAGCCATGACTTGTTCATCTTGGTTCTTTTAGAGACACAGCGAGGGGACTCCAACCACAGTCTCCCTGGTTGCCACTCACTGGGCCACACACACCCCACTTGACTGGCATCGGTTGAGCTCCCTTTTGAAAAAGAAAAAGATGCTTTGCATGAAGCACTCTCAAAAATACGCGTGCCTTTCCCGTCCCCTGGCTGACCCAGGGGAAGAAAAGTCCTCTGAGAGCCATGATTTGTTCATTTTGGGTCTTTTAGAAACACAGCGAGGGGACTCCAACCACAGTCTCCTTCGTTGCCACTAACTGGGCCACACACACCCCACTTGACTGGCATCGGTTGAGCCCCCTTTTGAAAAAGAAAAAGATGCTTTGCATGAAGCACTCTCAAAAATACGCGTGCCTTTCCCGTCCCCTGGCTGACCCAGGGGAAGAAAAGTCCTCTGAGAGCCATGACTTGTTCATCTTGGTTCTTTTAGAGACACAGCGAGGGGACTCCAACCACAGTCTCCCTCGTTTCCACTCACTGGGCCACACACACCCCACTTGACTGGCATCGGTTGAGCTCCCTTTTGAAAAAGAAAAAGATGCTTTGCATGAAGCACTCTCAAAAATACGCGTGCCTTTCCCGTCCCCTGGCTGACCCAGGGGAAGAAAAGTCCTCTGAGAGCCATGACTTGTTCATCTTGGTTCTTTTAGAGACACAGCGAGGGGACTCCAACCACAGTCTCCCTCGTTGCCACTCACTGGGCCACACACACCCCACTTGACTGGCATCGGTTGAGCTCCCTTTTGAAAAAGAAAAAGATGCTTTGCATGAAGCACTCTCAAAAATACGCGTGCCTTTCCCGTCCCCTGGCTGACCCAGGGGAAGAAAAGTCCTCTGAGAGCCATGACTTGTTCATCTTGGTTCTTTTAGAGACACAGCGAGGGGACTCCAACCACAGTCTCCCTCGTTTCCACTCACTGGGCCACACACACCCCACTTGACTGGCATCGGTTGAGCTCCCTTTTGAAAAAGAAAAAGATGCTTTGCATGAAGCACTCTCAAAAATACGCGTGCCTTTCCCGTCCCCTGGCTGACCCAGGGGAAGAAAAGTCCTCTGAGAGCCATGACTTGTTCATCTTGGTTCTTTTAGAGACACAGCGAGGGGACTCCAACCACAGTCTCCCTCGTTTCCACTCACTGGGCCACACACACCCCACTTGACTGGCATCGGTTGAGCTCCCTTTTGAAAAAGAAAAAGATGCTTTGCATGAAGCACTCTCAAAAATACGCGTGCCTTTCCCGTCCCCTGGCTGACCCAGGGGAAGAAAAGTCCTCTGAGAGCCATGACTTGTTCATCTTGGTTCTTTTAGAGACACAGCGAGGGGACTCCAACCACAGTCTCCCTGGTTGCCACTCACTGGGCCACACACACCCCACTTGACTGGCATCGGTTGAGCTCCCTTTTGAAAAAGAAAAAGATGCTTTGCATGAAGCACTCTCAAAAATACGCGTGCCTTTCCCGTCCCCTGGCTGACCCAGGGGAAGAAAAGTCCTCTGAGAGCCATGTCCACATTGTCAGTGGACAGACACGTGTGCTTATCTGCCAGCAGACCCACAGCAGCACTGAAGACAGGTTCCGAGAGAACGCTGGCTGCAGGACACGACAAGATCCCCAAGACGTACGTGGCGAGCTCAGGCAATTTATCAAGATTGGAAGCCAAGAATGAGCAGGGCTCAAGTTGCACATTAATGGAATCGATGTTTCCTTGCATATACTCATATATCTGTGTGTCCTCCTCTTTTTCCTTGTCCAGCTCTTTTGTTTTCGCATGAGTATATGTCCTTGTCACTTTCCCATGTGTTGTGAGTTGTTTGTGACCTTTTGGACACCTTTGAGGGTGTTTTCTAGGTGTTTTTCTGTGTTTGTGATTGCCTGCCATTGTTTCCTATGCAGTTCGAGTTCGGTTCGTCGAACGTTCGACGAACCGAACTCGAACGGGAGGTCCGTTTGGCGAACCAACCTCGAGCCGAACCGCGACCGGTTCGCTCATCTCTAGTGGTGACACAAGATTGGTGCAAGGACGGTGAAGAGATCAAGTAGAAGGTGGAGCCTGGAACAAAGAAAAAATAATTAGGGAGAGATACATGTCACTATGTGTACTAGAATAATATTCTCACTTATCCTTATACAGGGTTTTTGACAATCATATTGTAGATGACCATTCAGAGGCTGAAAAGCAACAAGAGTCGACCAAACTCAATTAATATAGTAAATATATAAACTAACAAAAAAACGAAACCTATCGGACATTGAACTTCTTTAAATGCACATGTCGTGTTCCCTATTAAGACCTCTTGGTTCCAGCGTATTCAGGGTAAATATCCAATAAGATTCCCTCTCCTTCAGGGTACGTACTCTATTACCACCCCTTCTGGGTATGGGTACATGTTCCAGCACCTGATACTTCAATTGCGCGATCGTGTGACCATATGTAATAAAGTGATACGGGATAGGGAGCATCATCTGTTTGCACCTTATAGTGGATTTGTGTTTACTAATCCGGTCTCGGACATGTTGGGTGGTCTCCCCAACATATCCGAGACCGCACGGACACTTAATAAGGTAAACTACAAAAGAGGACTCACATGTAAAAAACCCCTGTATGGAAAAAATTCGTCCTGACAGGGGATGAGTAAAGGTGTCACCCCTGGTAAGATTGTTGCACTGTATACAGTGGTGACATGGAAAATTGCCCTTTTTGGGAGTACCGAGAAAAGTTTGCCTCGGTGCAGTCTTACTGGATCCTATGTCAGCCCTTACAAAACATCCCGGAGATTACGAGGCCTCTTGTTGCAAAATAAAGGGGGTACACTAAATTCGCTTACTTCTGGATAAGCCTTATTCAGAAGCGGCCAATGTTTGCAGACTATGCTCTTAATAAGAGGAGAGAAAGGATGGTAAGTGTTTATACATGGAATACGTGGGATGTTCTTCCCAGTAGTAGGTCTTTGAGAAAATTTTCTATTGGCAATGTCAATAGGATATCCCCTCTGGAGAAACTTCATACTCATTTCTGAGGATCTTAAATCACGTTGTGCTGGGTCTGATACAATACGCGCCACACGCTGGTGTTGGGAAATGGGAAGACTTTGTTTAGTGTGACGGGGATGGCAACTTGTAAAATGCAGAAGACTGTTACGGTCAGTCGGTTTCACATACAAATCCGTGCTAAGGATGCCATCGGACGATATTACCATGGTATCCAAAAAATTAATATTATGGCTATCAAATTGAATGGAAAAGGTGAGACCTTGTGTAAAAGAATTAATCTCAGTGTGAAATTGTGATAAAGAAGCGACATCACCCCGCCAAATGAGGAAGATGTCGTCAATATACCTTTTCCATGTGATTACATGTTCCAACCATAGTGGATGATTGTATATGTGTAATTCTTCAAAATGTGCCATAAAAATATTAGCATACGGGGGTGCCAAATTTGAACCCATCGCGGTCCCCCGTTTCTGTAAATAAAACTGGTCTTGGAACATAAAGAAATTATTTTCCAGAACCAGTTGAAGAAGATCAATGCAAAATTGGTTTTGTGACGAAGAGTGAGTACTATGTCTATTCAAGAACCATTTTACTGCCTGTATGCCATCAAGATGTTGAATGCTAGTATAAAGACTATTGACATCAAAGGATACCAAAAGGCAATCAGGAGGTAACGTCCCAACGGATTGTAATTGTGTCAAGAAGTCAGAAGTATCCTTTAAGTACGACTTGATATTGGGTATAAGAGGAGTAAGGATTCTCTCAACCGTGATGGCAAGGGGCGATAAAACGGACTCTGTTGAGGCGACAATCGGGCGACCGGGAGGATGGCTCATGTTTTTGTGAACCTTGGGTAAGGTATAAAACACCGGTGTGATGGGGTGGGCTTTGATGAGAAAATCAGCTAGTTTCTGGTCTATGGTATTATTGGCCAAATAGGTATGGATAATGTGTTTAATGAGTCCCTGTGTATGGGATGTTGGATCTCGTGAAATAGGTACATAAGTGTTTGTATCACCTAATTGGCTCAAAATCTCATCAATGTAATATTTCTTGTTAAGTACCACAATGGCCCCACCCTTATCAGCCGGTTTGATAACGATATTGGGGTTATTTTTTAAATCCCGTATTGCACGACTTTCCTCTATAGTGACATTACGTTTAATCTTGAATTGACCCTCATCCACTGTCCTTAATGTGTGATTAATATCTCTAGAGACCAAAGCAACATACGTCTCGATGGGGTGATACGTCTTGGGAGGGTTGAACGAACTCGGGACTCTAAGGTCCAACTGTTTCAACCGAAACATGGTATCGGATTCAGTCGGAGTATTGACAACCGTTGTGGCTTTATCAGTGCAAAAATGGGCTTTTAATCTCAAGGTCCTAAAAAACCTCCTCATCTCCTGGTCTAAACCAAATGTGTTGAGAGGTGGAGTGGGACAGAATGATAACCCTTTTTGTAGTACCTGAGATTCAATTACAGACAAGTTGTACGAAGAAATATTATACACTAAATTGGTACCTGTGATCTGGTTTGTATGTGATATGTTGATGACGCCACCGCGGCCCCTCTTGCTCCTCCTCGTTTTCCTCTTTGGTTTGGTCGCTGCACTAAAAAACGAGACTGTCGTGAGGGGTACTGTTCTGTATCTGATCCGGATGATGTTGAATACCGATGATACTGTGCTGGTCTCCTAGGGAAATCTTCAACAAATTTTTTTGTTAGTTTATATATTTACTATATTAATTGAGTTTGGTCGACTCTTGTTGCTTTTCAGCCTCTGAATGGTCATCTACAATATGATTGTCAAAAACCCTGTATAAGGATAAGTGAGAATATTATTCTAGTACACATAGTGACATGTATCTCTCCCTAATTATTTTTTCTTTGTTCCAGGCTCCACCTTCTACTTGATCTCTTCACCGTCCTTGCACCAATCTTGTGTCACCACAGCCACGCTCATCTATAAGGGACCATCACCAAGATTCTTTGTTGTTGTGCACTCTGTATAATGTAGTCTATTGGTACGTTTTTACTGACATGTGCTCTGTACCTGGCTCATGCGTTGGTGTAAATGGCCCAACACAGCGCAGTTGCCATGCGCAATCCACAGGCCAGCACACCATTATCCTTTATATTAGGATCCCACACATTCACATACTTAATTGTTACACTTCGCATGTCTGTTTCCTCTATCTTGTGTCTTGTGCCCTGCTAGCGCACGGTGCCAGTGCATGGGCGCAGTGTGCGTGCTGGGCACAGCCTCTTGGCATGTCTACCTCTCTGTCACCCACTTTGGCCAGTGTTCCGTGCTGGGCGCGCGTGCTGGGCCACTAGATGGCGATGTGCGCGCTCTCGATACGATTCACTGGCCAATCCCTGGTTTCCACACACCCACACACCTCCTCTGACACACCTCCTCCCATTGGGCTGGTGCTGCGCTCCGGGCGCATGCGCGGTGCGACGCGTCGCACTGCGCATGCGCGGCGTGCGCTCCACCGACTCACACTGCGTTCCACCATCCAGGAAGCAGGATGGTGGACGCTGCACTGCTCCCACTACATAAGGACACACCACCACCGCACAGTGCACGTCTCCCTGGGGCCCATACCCTATATCACCAACGCAAGGTATGTGTATTTACCTCCTTGAGCCATTAGCCTGATGGAACAGCTTATTTATGTATTCTCCATATTTCATCTAGATACGTGACACCATATATGGCTCACTAGCCTTTCCCTGTCTCTAATACTTCTAATACCTCAGGTATGTGTCTATATCAGCCCATTATTTACTTCACATATACTATTTAATACTTAAATTCATACATTTTCCATAGGGTCTCCTTGAGAACCCCAGAAGGAGTCCTTTTCATTATATGATCCCATACATTTTCACCTTTTTGGAACAATATTAAGGTAACATTGATACATTTTTATCCTACCACATGTACCTTATACTGGTTTTCCTATCCCGCTTGTAACCCCTGATGTTCATATATTTTGTCCATAGCACTGATGTTACCCTGAGGCCATTGTGAATTCCTCAGTGCAAGTATCAGTATACTATCTCTGCATTTTTCAGGTAGTTTTTTGCCTTCTCACCATTTGTTGTATAATACACAGAAGTCACTGTATATGTCTCTTTTCCCTACTTTATGCGTTAATGCAAGTATATGTGACTCTCTTGCTCAGAATATTCCTCTTTTTCTGAGGCAACTGAGAAACCATCAGTGAAGGAAACACGAGACTTTCCCTTATGCTCTCAGGTATCTACCTTTGACAGCGAAACAATCTTTTCCAGGTAGATTACTTTCCTTCAGGATGCATTATTTCACTTTAATCATATGGTTAAAACAATCCATGTATCATTCTAATGCGCATATTTATATCCACTTGCATTTAGAATTGTCTATATCCCACCCCCTCTGAAAAAGGTCACCACTACTGGTCATCTATTTACTTCAGTGCATAAGGTATAAGTGGGGAAAGACACACCTGTAGATAGTTATTGTGGAAGAATTAAACTCTTCTGATTTGCATGATTGTATGTCATGTATACGATATTCATTTGTTTTTGTCTCCTACATAGGATCACATCTTTGCTCATTTCCTTGACTGCATTATGATGTCTTCATAGTCTTGAACATATACCATACAGTTGTTCATATAGGTGGGTCATTACTGCCCTCAATTTCCAAATAACAAGTGTACTCCTTATGAGCTTTGTTCCTTTGTTAGGTTTTTATTTTTATTTTTATCTTTACTGTTTTCAACACATGGATTGTATAAGCATATGTATGTTTTTGTTTGGTTATGTGCTATCATGATGTCATCAGAGATTGTTGTTACAATGAACGCCATAATCATGCTATGTTTTTTTGTATATCTTCATGCACTAATTGTGCGTATGTTCTTGTCATATTAGATAAACTTGTCCTTGATAAAGACCTTCAAAAGGTCGAAACGTCGGACGGATGAATTATTATCACTTTTTTGATCTATGCACAAAATAAAACCATTTAAGCATTTCAAGATTTTCTCTTCTTCATATATTCTCCAAGTGTGCCGGAATTATTCTCTATTAGACTTGCTGTTTTTCTGAGCACCTAATATATAACGCAGTGAGCCAGGAATAATCGTTTTGCAGCTATATCTGTGTCTCGTCCTCTTTTTCCTCGTTACGCTCTTTTGTTTTCGCATGAGAATTTGTTCTTGTCACTTTCCCATGTGTTTGTGTTGTGTTGTGAGTTGTTTGTCACCTTTTGGACACCTTTGAGGGTGTTTTCTCGGTGTTTTTATGTGTTTGTGAATGCCTGCCATTGTTTCCTATGCGGTTCGAGTTCGGTTCGTCGAACGTTCGACGAACCGAACTCGAACGGGACCTCCGTTCGGCGAACCGACCTCGATCTCTAGTTATGTTTTCTTTTCAGATAGGACATTTACCTATTATAATCTATGGAGCTTTTCACATCTCCATGTTTACTGTGTGTCCAGAAAAAAAATCACGGAAACATGTCACAACGCAAAATTACCCATACAGATATATGGGTCTATAAAAAACACATTGTATGAAGGGAGAAGCTGTGCTACAACCATGTAATATGTTGGTGCTCAGAAAAAATGCATAACATAATACTGATATTTTTGGCATGCATAGGAAAAAATATTAGAATATATTGAAGAATATTTTATTTTCATATTCTGCAAAAGGAGTCAAACAAAATGCCAACGTTTCGGCTCACATTTGAGCTTTTTTCAAGGCAGATATAGCAAAAGGCATATAAGCGCAACCACCTTGCCACCAGACAGCCAGCTCACCGGACACAGTTCCATTTGCACCCAGCCTGCTGTCGTTCTAGGCACTGGCATCACCCATTCACCCTGGTCTCCTATGACTTACCCCTGCCTCATTCCATCCTTTGGTATCTGCTATCTTAAGCCCATATTCTGCAAAGCACCTATATTTGCGCTTATCTGCCTTTTTATATATATATATATATATATATATATATATATATATATATATATATATATATACAGTTAGGTCCAGAAATATTTGGACAGTGACACAATTTTCGCGAGTTGGGCTCTGCATGCCCCCACATTGGATTTGAAATGAAACCTCTACAACAGAATTCAAGTGCAGATTGTAATGTTTAATTTGAAGGTTTGAACAAAAATATCTGATAGAAATTGTAGGAATTGTACACATTTCTTTACAAACACTCCACATTTTAGGAGGTCAAAAGTAATTGGACAAATAAACCAAACCCAAACAAAATATTTTTATTTTCAATATTTTGTTGCGAATCCTTTGGAGGCAATCACTGCCTTAAGTCTGGAACCCATGGACATCACCAAACGCTGGGTTTCCTCCTTCTTAATGCTTTGCCAGGCCTTTACAGCCGCAGCCTTCAGGTCTTGCTTGTTTGTGGGTCTTTCCGTCTTAAGTCTGGATTTGAGCAAGTGAAATGCATGCTCAATTGGGTTAAGATCTGGTGATTGATTTGGCCATTGCAGAATGTTCCACTTTGTTGCACTCATGAACTCCTGGGTAGCTTTGGCTGTATGCTTGGGGTCATTGTCCATCTGTGCTATGAAGCGCCGTCCGATCAACTTTGCGGCATTTGGCTGAATCTGGGCTGAAAGTATATCCCGTACACTTCAGAGTTCATCCGGCTACTCTTGTCTGCTGTTATGTCATCAATAAACACAAGTGACCCAGTGCCATTGAAAGCCGTGCATGCCTATGCCATCACGTTGCCTCCACCATGTTTTACAGAGGATGTGGTGTGCCTTGGATCATGTGCCGTTCCCTTTCTTCTCCAAACTTTTTTCTTCCCATCATTCTGGTACAGGTTGATCTTTGTCTCATCTGTCCATAGAATACTTTTCCAGAACTGAGCTGGCTTCATGAGGTGTTTTAATGCAAATTTAACTCTGGCCTGTCTATTTTTGGAATTGATGAATGGTTTGCATCTAGATGTGAACCCTTTGTATTTACTTTCATGGAGTCTTCTCTTTACAGTTGACTTAGAGACAGATACACCTACTTCACTGAAAGTGTTCTGGACTTCAGTTGATGTTGTGAACGGGTTCTTCTTCACCAAAGAAAGTATGAGGCGATCATCCACCACTGTTGTCATCCGTGGACGCTCAGGCCTTTTTGAGTTCCCAAGCTCACCAGTCAATTCCTTTTTTCTCAGAATGTACCCGACTGTTGATTTTGCTACTCCAAGCATGTTTGCTATCTCTCTGATGGATTTTTTCTTTTTTTCAGCCTCAGGATGTTCTGCTTCACCTCAATTGAGAGTTCCTTAGACCGCATGTTGTCTGGTCACAGCAACAGCTTCCAAATGCAAAACCACACACCTGTAATCAACCCCAGACCTTTTAACTACTTAATTGATTACAGGTTAACGAGGGAGACGCCTTCAGAGTTAACTGCAGCCCTTAGAGTCCCTTGTCCAATTACTTTTGGTCCCTTGAAAAAGAGGAGGCTATGCATTACAGAGCTATGATTCCTAAACCCTTTCTCCGATTTAGATGTGAAAACTCTCATATTGCAGCTGGGAGTGTGCACTTTCAGCCCATATTATATATATATATATATATATAATTGTATTTCTGAACATGTTTTTGTAAACAGCTAAAATAACAAAACTTGTGTCACTGTCCAAATATTTCTGGACCTAACTGTATATATATATGTATATATGTATGTATATATATATATATATATATATGCCTTGAAAAAGGCTCAAATGTGAGCTGAAACATTGGCATTTTGGTTGACTCCTTTTGCAGAATATGAAAATAAAATATTCTTCAATATCATATTGAAATTTTTTTTCCTATGCATGCAAGAAATATCAGTATTATATAACAAAAAAACACATCTACGTGCACTCCAAGTTCTGTCCATTTTTAACATTGCATTGCATAAGAGAAGATTTCTTATTTATTGTTTTTATATTTTTTTTTTTTACAAGAAAATCACCAATAAAACACTGTTAAAAACTAACACAATGACCAAGAGAGATGAAAATCTAATCCAAAACAAAGATGGAAGTGAGACCATTTTTTGCATAGTACTAAACTTACCAAGGATGTTATGATATGTTAAGGCATTTTACCAGAACAAATAATAATATTTCCATGACACCCTCTTTATAATTTTCATATTCCAGTCTATGGATTTAGTGAATTTTCTAAATTAAATTACGGCATGATCCAATGGATAGGAAGGTTTTGCACTCTGGTGCCCATGCATCTAATGATTCCCTTTTCAAACAAAAGACAAAAAAATAGTTCATAATATTTCAAGCTTCAAAAGTTTTGGAATGTATGCATCTAAATGTATTTGTAGATTTAAATAATTTGGAATATTTCAGAAGTCCCATAATGATTAAATTGGAATTATGCAAAATCTTAAGCCACATCTTGTTGCCATAATATTTTACAAAATAATTATGAATGTATCTCTATGCATCAATTCACATTTTAAAGTGGAAAAAGTCAAACTGTGAAGATGATTAAATCAATCTCATAAATATGCTGGAAAATTAATTGTTTAGGAATGATTTGTTCTAAGTTTTGCTTTCATGTTTTCACTTTGGATCATTATAATGTGAAAACATATAGTGATAACTCCGTGCCGATAGCGGTCACTCACAGCTGGAACCCATTTCAGTGGTCCCTTCTTTATGATTGACTATCCAATCACAGCATGATCGTGTGGTAGGTGCTGAAATATCATCAACTCCCTGTATGATCACTGCTGGAGTTCGGCTGGCTGACAGCCGAAATCCTGCGGTAATAGCCAGGACTGGTACCAGCACCGCACCTGGTTGATTAACCCTCCAGATGCCACGATCGATAGCAATTGTGGCATTTGGAATGTTGTAGGAGTGAGGGGTCTCCCTCTGGCACCTCAATCATCACCACCATGACAAAATCACAGGGAGCCGGTGATTGTCATGGCACTTGAAGGTCAAACAATGACCTCCTAGTGTGTCAAATATGGTGGCCTGTTGAACCCAGCAATAGGTAGGGTCTAATAGACATTCTGCCTGTGTGATTTAAATGGTCTCATATATTGCAATACATGTCCATTGATAGGTACAGATAACAAAAAAGGGTTAAATGCCGAGCTGCCGTGGAAGAAAATCCAAGACCAAATAGATAGGAATTATGATCTTTATTCATCTAAGCATTTCAGAGATTATTCTCCTTCTTCAGGCCCAAAAAATCACATTCATCACATTGAGGAATGTAGAGCAGAGGATAAATGTGAACAGATCCAAAATGTTCTGTACCCCAAAATGCCACCAATAAAAGCTTCTACTTAACCCACAAAAAAACAAGTCCCCACTCAGGTCAGTCATCTGTTAACAGTTATAGATGTGGCTTCCATATTACTGAAAGCATGTAGACTCTTAAAAACTGCTATGGCTCCCTTCCAAATGGAATGCACCAAAAACTGCCCTCCAAAATCCAAATGCCCCCCTCCCTTAAGATCCCAGAGTCTGCCTAAACTGCAGTTAGCGTCCACACGTTTGATGTTACTGTAGTGAGAAGAGCCCACGTAATTTACAGGGTGAAGGTCTCCAGAAGCTCAAGCTGGGCACAATGTAAAGGCATTACAATGGCAGATAATAATTTTCACTGTACAACATCCATTGCTGCTTTTTTCTGGAAACTACCCATGGAGTCAAAATCATTACTACATCCGTGGATGAGTTTCCAGAATGGTGTAATTTCCAAACTGGGTCACTTGAGGCAGGTTGCCATTATTCTGGCAATTAGGGGTTCTGTATATTGAGTCTGCAAAACTATTCTAGGAAATTCTGCACTCTAAAAGTCAAATAGCGCTCCTTCCCCCCTGAGTCTTGACGTGTGGCCAAAAAGTACTGCAATCACATCTGAGGTATTATCACATTCACGAGAAGTTGTGTAACAATTTTTCAGTCATTTATATCTATTTCCCCTTGTGAAAATGTAAAATATGTGGCTAAACAACATTTTAGTGGTATAAATGTAATTATTTTTTCTTCATTGTCCAATGGTGAAACATACAGTATGTGTAAATATCCTCACTGCACCACTAGATGATTTCATTAAGAGCTGTTTTTAAAATGCGGTCACTTATGGGGGAATCCTGCTGTTGTGACACCTCAGAAACTTTGTCACCATGACATGGCACCCGCAAGCCATTCCAGCCAAATCTGCACTCCGATATGACCCTCCTTCCTTTCTGGACTTTGTACTGTGCCTGAAAAGAAGGTTCTGTTCACCTATGGGGTATTGTAATACTCGAGAGAAATTTTGTAATAAATTTTGTAGTCCATTTTTTCCAGTTAGCCTTGAGAAAATGAAAAATTTGGACCTTCAGCATAATTTTTGGAATATTTCATTCATTTTTAAGGTCTAATATAAACATTTGTGAAGCACCAATGGGTTAAAAAAGCTCCCCACTCCCTTGAGGTATCAAGCTTCCAAAATGGAGTTAATTGTTGGGGATTTGCAATTTTTAGGCATATCAGGAGCTCAGCAAACTTGACATGGCATTCACTATCTATTCCAGCCAATATTGCATTCCAAAAGTCAAATGTGCTCCTTCCCTCCCGAGCCCTGCCATGCGCCTAAATAGTAGCTTTTGTGACACCCCAGGGGTGATGATCCTGTTCGGGGACGCCACAGGACTTGTACAATTTGGCAAACAGGTACTGTAGGTTGTATAGGTCTTAACGCCACTCACGGCTTGCGGTCAGGGATGTGGATGACCGCCGCTGCAGGTATTACAAGCATCTGGGGCTGGTGGGGTCTGTAGCCAGATGATGTAGCCTCCCGTGAGTGAGGGAGGCCCAATGGGCTCGGGTGAGCAGAATAGTGGATCTCGCAATAATACAAGCTGATTCCAAAAGTCTTTTTACCAGGTTTTTACTCACTTCAGTTGTTATGGTGAGCTGACAAGAGCGTAGTTGTGATAAACCAGGTAGGACCAGGTCTCCTTCGGGCCAGTCTGAGGGTAACCTGTTAACTTGCCTTCCTAGGACTCTGTTTTCGGATAACCCCCTGACATGAAGTACCGTAGAGGTCTATCCAGGGAGTCGCTACTGCCTTTTCTCCCCTGTGTTTGGCCCGTTTGCCGGCAGCGTGGACCAAGTGAGATGGCTCCTGGCTCTGTCCCCTTATCGGTCCCTGCGTTGCTGCTGAGGCTCGGAATCTGTGTGGTTGGTGAGTTACTTGTAGTTCCCCTCACCGGCAGGTTTAGCAGTTCATTAGACTGGAGTCTGCTCTAGGGACCTGTCACCCGTACGTGCCTAGTCATCGGCAGCTCCGTACTCGACTGACTGACTGTCTGTCTGGCTACTCTGACTGACTCTGTGACCGTTCTCCCCCGCTAATGGCTACTACCTCGTGCGCAGGGTCTGACTAGTGGCCGCGTGCACATCTATCTCGCGACTCCCGCTCACCACTACCAGACTGGTTCTCTCCTTCTCCTCCTGACAACCTCTGCACTCTAGCTCTCAGCCCCTCCGCTACACCCCTTGACAAGATTTGAAGGCCAGCCCCCCTCCCGGAGTCTGCCCAAGGGTCCCATCTACTGGTGTGGGGAAACTGATTGCTATGTGTCCGTGCTTACACACCTCATTCTGGCCCTTAGAATTACCTGGAAGTACTGTCCCAGCATGGGTGCAGTACTCAGTGGTGCTTGACCGGGTCAGGGGCACCACACTTTCACCTACATTTTGGGTATCAGTATACTCAAGAGATATTGCACAACAAATTATATAGTGTATTTTCTCCTGTTATCCTTGTGAAAATGGAAAATGTGGGGCCAAAATAACAAATTTTGATTTTTCATTCCACATTGCTTTATTTCCTGTGAAGCATCTAAATAGTTATTAACCTTCTTTAATGTGGTTTCCACAGTTTTGAGGGGTGCAGATTTTAGAATGGGGTCACTTTGGGGTATTTTGGATTCATATAGATCTCTCAAATTCACTTCTAATGTGATGTGGTCCCTAAAAGAAATGGTTTTGTATATTTTGGGTGTAAAATGAGAAATTTCTGATAAATTTTTAACCGTTCTAACTTCCTAACAAAAAATTGTTTCAAAAATGATGGTAATCTAAAGTAGACATATGGCAAATGTTATTTATTATATTTTTTGTGTGTGGTAGAATAATCTGGTTTAAGGGAATGGGAATAAAAATTTTGAAAATTGTGAAATTTTAAATTTTTGTTGCAAAATGTTCAATTTTCTTCTTAAACACAAATAATATCAACAAAAATTTATCACTAAAATGAAGTGCAACATGTCAAGAAAAATGATTTCAGAATCATTCTGATGTGTTGAAGCATTCTAAAGGTTTTACCACATAAAGTGACAGTGGTCAGATTTGAAAAATGAAACTCGGTCACTAACGTGCAAATTGGATCAGATCTTAAGGGTTTAAATTTCACAAGTACAATATATGTATATATCATTGCGACCATCGAGTGCTGTTTTTCTCCATTTTGGAGAGCTCACACCTCAAACTTCTTTGAAGAAGATGTGGACAGGTAATTGCTATCTAGCAGATGCACCAGTGCAAGACATGAAGCCTGTACGTGTATATTTAAGGGTGGAGTAATAGCCTTGAACAGGAACCAGGGTGTTCACTTCAAAAGATCTTGTCAATTTTTTTTTCACCGGTGGAAAATTATAAATATTGGGGATTGTAGCAATTGGATATTAATGAGCAATATACAGTTAGGTCCAGAAATATTTGGACAGTGACACAATTTTCGCGAGTTGGGCTCTGCATGCCACCACATTGGATTTGAAATGAAACCTCTACAACAGAATTCAAGTGCAGATTGTAACGTTTAATATGAAGGTTTGAACAAAAATATCTGATAGAAATTGTAGGAATTGTACACATTTCTTTACAAACACTCCACATTTTAGGAGGTCAAAAGTAATTGGACAAATAAACCAAACCCAAACAAAATATTTTTATTTTCAATATTTTGTTGCGAATCCTTTGGAGGCAATCACTGCCTTAAGTCTGGAACCCATGGACATCACCAAACGCTGGGTTTCCTCCTTCTTAATGCTTTGCCAGGCCTTTACAGCCGCAGCCTTCAGGTCTTGCTTGTTTGTGGGTCTTTCCGTCTTAAGTCTGGATTTGAGCAAGTGAAATGCATGCTCAATTGGGTTAAGATCTGGTGATTGATTTGGCCATTGCAGAATGTTGCACTTTTTTGCACTCATGAACTCCTGGGTAGCTTTGGCTGTATGCTTGGGGTCATTGTCCATTTGTACTATGAAGCGCCGTCCGATCAACTTTGCGGCATTTGGCTGAATCTGGGCTGAAAGTATATCCCGGTACACTTCAGAATTCATCCGGCTACTCTTGTCTGCTGTTATGTCATCAATAAACACAAGTGACCCAGTGCCATTGAAAGCCATGCATGCCCATGCCATCACGTTGCCTCCACCATGTTTTACAGAGGATGTGGTGTGCCTTGGATCATGTGCCGTTCCCTTTCTTCTCCAAACTTTTTTCTTCCCATCATTCTGGTACAGGTTGATCTTTGCCTCATCTGTCCATAGAATACTTTTCCAGAACTGAGCTGGCTTCATGAGGTGTTTTTCAG
Organism: Anomaloglossus baeobatrachus; assembly: GCF_048569485.1. Lineage (NCBI taxonomy): Eukaryota > Metazoa > Chordata > Amphibia > Anura > Aromobatidae > Anomaloglossus > Anomaloglossus baeobatrachus. Next base: position 232,610,729 of record NC_134359.1, on the reverse strand, counting down.
CAAATTTAACTCTGGCCTGTCTATTTTTGGAATTGATGAATGGTTTGCATCTAGATGTGAACCCTTTGTATTTACTTTCATGGAGTCTTCTCTTTACTGTTGACTTAGAGACAGATACACCTACTTCACTGAGAGTGTTCTGGACTTCAGTTGATGTTGTGAACGGGTTCTTCTTCACCAAAGAAAGTATGCGGCGATCATCCACCACTGTTGTCATCCGTGGACGCCCAGGCCTTTTTGAGTTCCCAAGCTCACCAGTCAATTCCTTTTTTCTCAGAATGTACCCGACTGTTGATTTTGCTACTCCAAGCATGTCTGCTATCTCTCTGATGGATTTTTTCTTTTTTTTCAGCCTCAGGATGTTCTGCTTCACCTCAATTGAGAGTTCTTTAGACCGCATGTTGTCTGGTCACAGCAACAGCTTCCAAATGCAAAACCACACACCTGTAATCAACCCCAGACCTTTTAACTACTTCATTGATTACAGGTTAACGAGGGAGACGCCTTCAGAGTTAATTGCAGCCCTTAGAGTCCCTTGTCCAATTACTTTTGGTCCCTTGAAAAAGAGGAGGCTATGCATTACAGAGCTATGATTCCTAAACCCTTTCTCCGATTTGGATGTGAAAACTCTCATATTGCAGCTGGGAGTGTGCACTTTCAGCCCATATTATATATATAATTGTATCTCTGAACATGTTTTTGTAAACAGCTAAAATAACAAAACTTGTGTCACTGTCCAAATATTTCTGGACCTAACATATTTCTGGACCTAACTGTATATATATATATATATATATATATATATATATATATATATATATATATATATATATATTAGCTTTGGGTTTTCCAAAGAAAGAACATTCATATTTTTTCACAACTGTAAGACAGGTCTTGGACCATCAAATTAAAATCAGGCAGATAAGTGACAATATCTATATCATGTTTGCTATCTATGAGAAGATAAAATCATGATAGGAAAGAAGTTGGTAATATCTCCTGCCTTGGACCTCCAGATTTCATGATTTTCTAGAAACTAAAGCACATCTCACCAACCGCCCACACATGAGGTCACCAAGGGGAGGAAATTTGTGTTAATAAAAGTAAAAATACAATATTTTGGTCCTTTGTGAGTCATGGTAGATTGCAGTGTGGTCTAGATTATGTCCATTTTCTTAAGGAGTACCTCCCTCCATATATCAGCCAATTCCATTTTCCAGGTTTGTTATGTAAGTGAATATACAGTATTGTTTTGAAACATCTTTTGTATATTTTTGTAAGCACTACATATTATATGAATTAATTGTATAAAATTGAATCACCTAGCTCCTCTTGCTCTATGAACCCCAACCCCAAAGCCAGTTGCTAACTGTAATGGGTGTCCAATCCACCTGTGTAAATGACTGGTGGTCTCAGCTAGTATTTTTCTAGGGTTATTGTGGAGCTGGGGAGTGATATATACAGTATACATGTGTGTGTGTATATATCTATATATATATAGAAATATATATATATATATATATATATATATATATATATATATATATATATATACAAATATTCATATATATACAGTCATATGAAAAAGTTTGGGCACCCCTATTAATGTTAACCTTCTTTCTTTATAACAATTTGGGTTTTTGCAACAGCTATTTCAGTTTCATATACAGTGCCTACAAGTAGTATTCAACCCCCTGCAGATTTAGCAGGTTTACACATTCGGAATTTACTTGGCATTGTGACATTTGGACTGTAGATCAGCCTGGAAGTGTGAAATGCACTGCAGCAAAAAAGAATGTTATTTCTTTTTTTATTTTTTTTTTAAGTTGTGAAAAGTTTATTCAGAGGGTCATTTATTATTCAACCCCTCAAACCACAAGAATTCTGTTTGGTTCCCCTAAAGTATTAAGAAGTATTTCAGGCACAAAGAACATTGAGCTTCACATGTTTGGATTAATTATCTCTTTTTCCAGCCTTTTCTGACTAATTAAGACCCTCCCCAAACTTGTGAACAGTACTCATACTTGGTCAACATGGGAAAGACAAAGGAACATTCCAAGGCCATCAGAGACAAGATCATGGAGGGTCACGAGGCTGGCAAGGGGTACAAAACTCTTTCCAAGGAGTTGGGCCTACCTGTCTCCACTGTTGGTAGCATCATTCGGAAGTGGAAGGCTTATGGAACTACTGTTAGCCTTCCATGGCCTGGACAGCCTTTGAAAGTTTCCACCCGTGCCGATGCCAGGCTTGTCCGAAGAGTCAAGGCTAACCCAAGGACAACAAGGAAGGAGCTCCGGGAAGATCTCATGGCAGTGGGGACATTGGTTTCAGTCAATACCATAAGTAACGTACTCCACCGCAATGGTCTCCGTTCCAGACGAGCCCGTAAGGTACCTTTACTTTCAAAGCGTCATGTCAAGGCTCGTCTACAGTTTGCTCATGATCACTTGGAGGACTCTGAGACAGACTGGTTCAAGGTTCTCTGGTCTGATGAGACCAAGATCGAGATCTTTGGTGCCAACCACACACGTGACGTTTGGAGACTGGATGGCACTGCATACGACCCCAAGAATACCATCCCTACAGTCAAGCATGGTGGTGGCAGCATCATGCTGTGGGGCTGTTTCTCAGCCAAGGGGCCTGGCCATCTGGTCCGCATCCATGGGAAGATGGATAGCACGGCCTACCTGGAGATTTTGGCCAAGAACCTCCGCTCCTCCATCAAGGATCTTAAGATGGGTCGTCATTTCATCTTCCAACAAGACAACGACCCAAAGCACACAGCCAAGAAAACCAAAGCCTGGTTTAAGAGGGAAAAAATCAAGGTGTTGCAGTGGCCTAGTCAGTCTCCTGACCTTAACCCAATTGAAAACTTGTGGAAGGAGCTCAAGATTAAAGTCCACATGAGACACCCAAAGAACCTAGATAACTTGGAGAAGATCTGCATGGAGGATTGGGCCAAGATAACTTCAGAGACCTGTGCCGGCCTGATCAGGTCTTATAAAAGATGATTATTAGCTGTAATTGCAAACAAGGGTTATTCCACAAAATATTAAACCTAGGGGTTGAATATAATTGACCCACACTTTTATGTTGAAAATTTATTAAAATTTAACTGAGCAACATAACTTGTTGGTTTGTAAGATTTATGCATCTGTTAATAAATCCTGCTCTTGTTTGAAGTTTGCAGGCTCTAACCTATTTGCATCTTATCAAACCTGCTAAATCTGCAGGGGGTTGAATACTACTTGTAGGCACTGTATCTAATAACTGATGGACTTATTCCAAAACTCCCCAACAGGTAAAAAAGTGGCGCTGTACAGTGAGCGTGCTTTGCAACTCAGTCTACAAGATGCCTTTCTCTTTGCCAGATAGTGCGCTGTTAGTGCAGTTGTTTTATAAAAATGTCAGGAATGCTACAGCTGCACTGAGAACCTTGCGTTGTTTGAAAGACCATCACACATGTAGTGGTCCAATGGCTGTCAATTCACTGAGACAGATGATGACATATTTTGAGGCAACAGGGTTACTGAGTGTTTAGCTAGGGCACGGGCGATGACCGGTAAGCAGAGAGGTTGTGAAGGACATTGCCACTGCCATCGTGGAACAGGGCATGAACAACCCAGCTGGGAACCGCATTGCACGCAGTGTTTCCAAGCAATTGGGGCTCCTATACAGCGCAGTGTGAAAAGTTCTCTGAAAGGTTTTGCGGGCATACCCATATAAAATTAGCTAGCATCAACAACTTCTTCCAATGATACCCGCATGACATTTGCGTTCATTTTCTGGTGAGAGTGGAAGTAGATGTCAATTGGCCATGAAATTTTTTGTGATGCGATAAAGCGCATTTTTACCTGAATGGAAAGGTGAATACACAAAACTGTCGCATATGGGCTACCGAAAATCCGCATGCGGTCGAGGGGTTTCTGCTGCATTCGCCAAAGGTAACCATTTGGTGTGGCTTCACCTCATCATTCATCCTTGGACCGTTCTTTTACAAAGAAATGAGGTCAACTGGGGTTGCTACCTGTTCCGTGACAGCAGCGAGATACCAGACAATGCTGGAAACAACAGTTGTTCAGCAACTCCAACAGCGGCAGTGTCTTCAGACGACCACCTTCATGCATGATGGATCACCTCCTTACATCACAAAATGTGTGAAGAATGTCCTGAGTACACATTTTCCAGATGACAGGATTTTGAGCCACTCCTTCCCTAATTCATAGCCATCTCAATCCCTGTGATTTCTGGTTGTGGGGACACTTGAAACAGCATGTTTATCGGGGAAATGTCAACACCCTGACTGACCTCAAAGACCGCATTCTTTTGAAAGTGTGCAGCATCCCACCACACATGTTACACGCAAGCGTCGAGCATGTTCTGCATAGGATGAACATGATCACCATGCATGATGGTGGCCATATTGATCAGTTATGCTAGTCTGCGGAACAATTGGGACATCTCCACACCTTCAATTATCGGCACATGGTTTTTGAGCCACTCGTTCATTGTACAGCGCCACTTTTTCAACTGGTGGGGAATTTTGGTATAACATTTTCTTAAAGGTGCCTTCCATTTCCCCATGCCTTAGGCCTCTGCCACACTCACTTGCCTTGTACGTGTGTGCCTTTTTTTTCACGTACTGGAGACACAGGCCCACGTGGCCCTATGTATTGTTATTGTTTTGGACACACGTAAGTATTCTGGAACGGAACATGTGTCCATTCCGTACTTACGTGTGTCCGTTTTTTAAAAACGCAGACATGTTCGTGTTGCTCTGGCAGTACGGGTGTCACACGGCCCGCACCCGTACCACACGGATGTAGTGTGGATGCGGGCCCATGTGACACATGCCAGAGAAAGACACGTGTCAGTGTAAAAATAATAAAAACACATACTCACCTCCACCATACCTACAGTCTCCGCCGCGGCTGTCCCCTGCATCCGTCCCCCAGTGAATTTGAACAATGCTTCATCTACACTGGGGGCCAGAAACAGTGTCAGCGGGGCATGGCTTTGGCAGGACGTTGTTATTCAGCACCACAGACAGCGCCGGATGATGCAGGTAAGACGGAGCTTTCCATTCTCAGTGTATTATTACGTATAACACACAAAGAACACGTGCGTGCCATAAACACGGCACACGGCGAGCAAACCACCCCTCTAACACGTACGTGACAAAAACGTTACGTTTTATCACGTAAGTGTGGCACAGGCCTTAAATAGCATACATACAAATTTTCAGCCATTTCTGTCCACTGTGTCAGTCTGCACACGGTTTAAAACACATGGCTTAGGTTATTTTATGGCCACCTTGTATATCCCTGATTATTATGCATAGACCCTAAGCATTATGAAAGGTCTCTGTACATTTTTATATTGAATTTGGCAATTATTCAGCTCAGCTGTAATTTTTCTTGAACTGTAATTCTTTAGTCACTAATTCTCATTTAATTCTGCAGAAAAATTATCATTCAACCTCAATTATTCTGATTACAATAGTTGTTTATACAGTGCTTCAAATTCTCACTAAAAATCTAATTGGCTTGGTCAAGTTTGTTAATCATGCGCCATAAAGTAGCTGATTCTCAGTAAATCTAATTGATTTGCAATATGCTGAACATTGATACTGAAACCACAGACTACAAATTTGAGTTCAATTAGTTCCCCGCAATCATTTAGAAGCAAATTAAGCAACTAGGAAGTTTAACCAATACATTTAATTTCAGTGGAAAAAAAAATAATAACGTCCAAATTATTTCACATAGCATAAAGTATATGTACGTGAAGAAATTTTTACAGCTTAGATGTAGCAGTCTACAAATATCTTACATTCCCCTTATTAGGCTATGTTCAGTAATCATCAATTAGAACTAGTAATGAGCGGAAACATGGATGTTCGGGTTTGGTGGGTTTGGGAACTGGACTTATCCCAAATTTGACCTCAGACAACGAACCCCATACAAATCAATAGGGACTCAAACCTCTGTGCTGTAAAATGTCTGTAAAATAGTCATAGTAAGGGCTAGGGGGTTGTAAAAGGAAGAAAACTGGGGGTAGGAGCAGGACAATTATATATTCCATGCTTCCTTAAAGATAAGGGGGTTAATGCCGCGCATCAGCCAAAATAAAGATGTAGCACGTTGATGTTATAAACGTATTCTTTTATTCCATCGGTCTACGCGTTTCTAGGTATATCCTCGAAACGCGTAGACCGATGGAATAAAAGAATACGTTTATAACATCAACGTGCTACATCTTCATTTTGGCTGATGCGCGGCATTAACCCCCTTTTCACTCTGATTTGTATGCACATCCACGTGGGGCTGCAGCAGATGCCATCATCCTATGCTCTCTCAGTGGTTGTGACTATCACAACCATTTCAGGTGAGTGTATTTTTCCTGATCTACCTCACTGATCTGTTGGTATTACACTATCAGCGCTCCTTATTTTTCAGCTTATTCCTTAAAGATAAGACAGCAGTCAGACTCTTTTCTGGCCCACTCATTAAACTGCATGAATATTCCCTCTTTCCCCCACCCACACTCTGTGCAAGCGTCTCTGATTGGTTGCAGTCAGACTGCTATACTCTCCCCCTGCTGCCCATCGTCTGTGCCGCTGTCTGTGATTGGTTGCGGTCAGTCAGCTGTATTAGTGTAAAAATAAATAAATAATTTTAAAAAAATGATGTGGGCTCCAACACTATTTTTGATAAGTGCAGGGTAAAACAAACAGCTACGGCATCCAACCCCCAGTGGTCTGGTTCACATTGGCTGGTTATCAAACATAGAGGGGATCCCACTATGTTTTTTTTTAACTATTTAAATAAATCATTTAAAAAAACAGTGTGGGCTCTGTCTTATCTTTGCTAACCAGTCAAGGTAAAGCAGACCGGTAGGGGCTGGTATTATCAGGGTTGGAGGGGCCCTTTGCAACCTAAACATAGCAGCCCGCAACTGTCTCAGGCTAGTGCCACACATCCGTGCCTCCGGTACGTGTTTGGCATTTTTTACACGTACCGGAGACACGTGCTTATGTTGACACAGTCATTTTAATCTAAATAGCCTCACGTCAGTGTTTTGGCACGGAGCGTGTGTCCGTTCCGTGCCTACGTTTGACCGTGCCGAAAAAGCGCTGACATGTCCGTTTTTCACCGGCATAACGTCCTCACGGATCCATTAAATCCTATGGGTCCGTGTTGACACGTACGTGATACGGATGGCCTCCGTATGCTATCCGTGTGGTCCGTGTCCGTGTTTTAAATTTGAAGATTGTTACAATTTCAAATACTTTCAGGTGGCGTAGCTAACATATTTGTTTTGCACAAAACTTACTTGGCATTTGCAGAAGGAGTGTGCAAGCAAGCAGTTGTATTTCTGTGTAGTGAAAGACCTATTTTGAGCACAATTTCTGCTTCAAAATATAATAATGGCTCCACGGGTGGACACGGAGAAACTGATAACAGCTGTCGAGACTCACCCACCATTATGGGATACACGTGTTGATGGTTACCATGACAGACTGACAGTTGACCGCCATTGGCTTCAAGTTGCTGAGGAAGTGTACCCCAATAATGCATGGGATAGATGTTCGCCTTCAAAGCGTGCAAAATATGGTAAGTTTCTATATTATTTTTATCTTTGTTTTTGTGTTGTTTTTTTTTTTTTTAAATTATTTCAAACTGTGAATGTTTTGTTATTGTAATGTTGTTTTTACTTAAAATTAACTTTATGAAGAATTGTTATATGTATTAATCTATTTATTCAGTTAATGTTAAATTTTATAAAAGGTTACCTAACATTTCCAAAGTTCAATAATTCAAAGTAAACTTTAATTTGTAATATGATTCTTAATTCTTCATGAAGTTAATTATTTAACAGATAAAACTGTCATGTGATTTTCAATTCCATGTGTTGTGATTCAATATTTTTTTAAAACCAATTTCTAATTTTTTTTTTTAAATTTGGTCAAAATTTTTGTAAAATAACATTTCTATATCATGTCATAAAATAATAAAATAATATTTCTCTTTTTTTTCAATTAATTATATTGCAAATAAAAAAACATACCTTTTTAATATCTATATCACAATTACTTCAAAGTTTATTTCTGAGAAATATTATTTTGTTATGTGTGAATATAGCAAAATGTTTTTAAGTGAACAATATATAAAACTTTTATTTTTCCTCTAATGTATTTGGCCACCTTCATTTTTTATAATTGTATATTACATTTAACAAACATTATTGTCATTAATGTGTGCACAATAATGCTGAATGTTGCAAGTGACATATTTTGTTATATTCAACAGTTGACTTGGTCAAAAGACGTTGGCGTTCAGCACGTGATCAGTACCGAAGGGAGTACAACCCTATACCATCCTCATCCAGCCAAGGCCGCAAACGCAGATATGTTTATTATGAACAAATAAGCTTCCTAGCACCCATCTTAGAAGTAACACAGTAAGTTTTTTTTTTAAAATGTTTATTTGGTTCTAAACAATATTTTTTAATATTAATCACTTTTTTTTCAGAAGTTATTTTTAAAAATATAAATGTTAAGATTGTAATATGTTATCTATTTGATTATAGAACGGAGGATAATCTCGACGATTCTGATGAACAACCAACAGCTGGTCCCTCTGCTACAGCCACCTCAGCATCAGAACAAGAACCTGGCAGAGAAGACAGTGAAAATCAAGAGATCCAACAAGATGCAGCAGCAGCAACTGATTCACATGAGGGTGGGACAGAGAGTGCACAAACCAACACCCAAGGCTCATCCACACAACAAACAACAACACCAGCAACACAATCAACACAAACAAATGTACTTCCACGTTTTGCACCACAACCTCTCCGTGCAAGAAGAATCCGCAGACCTGAGGAAATGAGATCCTTACCGGAAATAATTGACACACGCATTATTCACATAATGAACACTTTAATTCCAGAAACAGATGCCGAGCGTTTTTGTCGGTCTTTATCTACTAGCTTAACCAAAATTCCATCCGATAGGCAGGAACGTGTACGAGCTGCTATGCTTACCCTACTGTCAGCTAGTCAGGCAGAACAGGAACCAGTGAGAGTGTATGAGGCCATAGAAAATTGGCGTACCATTATGCAACAACATACAGTCCCAAACACAACAGACAATCCAAATACCATTGCAACACAAACAACAATGGCAACAGTAGTTGTCACTAATCCAGTATTACAACAATCTGGTCAACCTTCTATTGCTTCAAGTACGGTATTCCCAACACCAATTAGGCAAGGGTATGTTGCAACCAATACTGGCGCCTTAAGCACTGTACAAAGTGCTACCTCACAGCAACCCATAAACTATATTAATTTACAACCCACTCCATGTACTAGTTACTTTACTCAACCCACAAATATTGGTGGTTTACCTAACATGTTTCCTGGTTCAACATACCCACAATCATTCATGATGCCTCATTATCCAATCTCAACTATGTTACCTACACCACACTTACAAACATCAGTCAACTATCCTCAAGGTCAACAACATACACACACACAATACCAACTTACCCATGTAGACCCACAGGTGTACTCAACAACAGGCAATGTGTTGGGCCAAACCAGCATGCAACAGACTGTTCCACACACTACTGTAGTTAGTAATAGGAATGTTGTTCAGCAATCAACTGCTTCCATTCCTGAAAATACTATTTCTGAGGCCACCCAAAACAACATACTCAGCAACACTCAGGTTACTTCCCTAGAAGATCTTGTTGACTTATGATACACATTTTTGGTAATCTTTACATTCAACAAACAATGAATGTGACCAAAAAAAAAAAGGATTGCCAAAAATGTTTAAAATCAGTCTTAAAAAAACAAAGGCATGTGTGTGTTTATATTTGGTGCCGGATGACATATATGTTTTATGCCATGGATATGTTAATTTTTTATGAACACAATTGTACCCAACTAATTTGATGGGTAGATGAGTTCATATTTTCTCAAAAACAAGTTACAAATTATTATGTCTATGTCAATGTCCAACATGAGACAAACATAATTGGTTGACAATTTACCAACATTGCAAGCAATGTAAAAATTTTGACAAGTTTATACATTTAAGTAAAGTGTCTTAAAATTTTGTAAAGATAATAATTAAAATTTTTACCTTTGTAAAAGATAAGAGAAGATGAGCACGATTTTCATTTGTTATTGGGAAAATAACAAAAAACCATCTTTACTTTATGTAATAATAGGCATATTATTAATAAAAAAATATGTTTTCAAAATAATGATTATGGTTTTTTTGTATATTTATATATAATATTGCATTTTTACCATAGACTATTAACATTATTATTTTTGTAAGTTTCAACAAACAACAAAACAGGATACTAACACAGAAATGTACAAACACATACATACAACATTCAGAAATCCATGTTGTTAACAGAAATGTCAGTTGGTGATTAACGCCGTTTCACTTTAATACAAGTACGCTTTTAGCTCTTAGATTGTTTCAACTAATTAAACATTTTCATCTAAGTGCAAATAAGACGTTTTAACAAAAAAAACACATAACAATGTTAACAAACATCAATATTATTATTAGCATCAAAAAAATTAAAGTAATCAGTAAATAATTTTCTAATTTGCAAGCCAGATGTCACGGAATTATGAGACATAGGTTCACCTGTTGGATTAACAACATGGTTTATCTCAGATTCATCATCAACATAATTTCCTCCTTCATGTATCCGACAGAAATTGTGAAGCACTATGGTAGCCTTGATGACAGATTTGACAGAGTTTGGCTGCAACTGAATAGTTGTGTGATAAATGCGCCATTTGTTAGCTAAAATACCAAATGCACACTCCACATAACGTCTTGCTTTAGTTAGGCGATTATTAAAGTACTGTTTCCTGTCATCAATTGATCTCCTTGGATATGGTCGCATAACATGTTTTGATAATGCAAATCCTGCATCTGCTACCATCACATATGGTGCCAACGGTCCAGATGTACCAGGTAGGGCAACTGGGGGTGGGATCAATAATGAATTTTCTTGCAGGCGTTGGGCTAATCTTGATGAACGGAAAATACGGGCATCTGAGGCACTACCATAGGCCCCAATGTCAGCATAAATAAAACGGTATTCTGTGTCAACCAATGCCAAAATAACAACCGAAAAAAACTTATGAAAATTGAAATAACGTGAACCAGAGTTTGGTGGTTTTTTAACTCTGAAATGCTTGCCATCCAAAGCTCCTATGCAGTTAGGAAAGTCCACAGAGTCCTTGAAGCCCTTAGAGATTTTCAACCAATCTTCTCTGTTTGGCTGAGGCATCATTTGGTCTTTTAAATGTTGCCATATCATGTCGCATGTGTGACGTACTATAACGGCAATGGTTGATCTCCCCAACAAAAAATCAAAATGTAAAGCACTAAAAGATTGACCAGTCGCCAAGAATCTATGAACACAAGACAAACAATGATTTTCAATTAGCAATATGTTTTTTTAAAGAAAAAAAAAAAATAAATAAAACAAACATTGATTAAAAACTGAGATGAGATCAAGAAATATCAATTACACATTTCAATGTGAAACATAACACATTTGAAAAAGAATGAAAAAACAACAAATACCTCAGAGTCACCATAAATCTCTCCTCTGGGGAAATGGAAAGCCGCATCCAAGTGTCCTGATGTTGCAAATGAGGTCGTAAAATATTTAGTAAGTAATCAAAACTCTCAACTGACAAACGGCAGTATGAAAAAAACTTATCTGGGAAATTCCGTAACTCAAAAAATAAAGTAAGGAAATGACCATGCATAGGCCGCATCATGATTAGTGGATGCACCCACAATCTGTTTCTTCTTACATTATCATACTGCAACATGTGACGTCTAACGCCAAAACGACGAGATATAATCCAACATAAAAACACTAAGGCCTCCGTGGATAATGGCATTGCTAAAAATTTGTCAAAACACATAGGTGCTCCAAGGCAGAATACAAGCAGGAAACAGTTTATAGGTAACTTATATTTATGTCCTAATCACATACACCTATGTGTCATTTAATTCCAACTGATCACCATTATCTCAATGTGTGAAACATGTGAAACACGCACAAAAAAACGGACTGCACACGGAACACACACTGACGTATGTCACGCACAGGAAAACGCACACACGTACACACGTATCACACACGATATGCATACGGACACTACACGGAGGTGAAAAACGGACAGAAAATACGGCACACGGACACAAAAAACGGACTACAGCACACGTACGTTTTTTACACGTGAGTGTGGCAGAAGCCTCAAACATGGTGCAATCATTGGATAGATCAAATCTGGTGCTTTCCCTGGCTCTTCTCATAGCCCTGGTCCTGTGGTATTTCGGGTAATAAGTAATGGAGTTGATGTCAGCTGTGAATTGAAAGATGATATCAAGTTTAGAGGTTAGTAAAGGATAGACAGCCCCCATTATTAACCTGGCAAGTGAATGGTTAAAAAACCCCATAGGAAAACTTACTTTTTTTGAATTAAGATTCCCAACCTGCCCTTAAATAAAAATCCTGGGAATTCTGACAATGATTAAACAGGTAATGTCCCACAATGCCAATTGATTACTATGGAGTCTGTTTCTGAGAAAGGTCTCAGAAAGAGGGTCCATAGGTTACTGCCAGTCAGCACCAGCCCTGGATTTTCTCACGGGCCTTGACGTCAGTAACCTTACATGACTTTACATCTCTTGGGAAACTCCATATCTGGCGCCTGCAAGAGTGGTCAATTCATGTAAGGTTACTGACATCAAAACCCACGGGCGGTGGCTCAGTGGTTAGCACTGCAGCCTTGCGGCGCTGGGGTCCTGGGCAAGGACAACATCTGCAAGGAGTTTGTATGTTCTCCCCGTGTTTGTGTGGGTTTTATTCGGGTTTTCCAGTTTCCTCCCACACTCCAAAAACATACTGATGGGGAATTTAGATTGTGAGCCCCAATGGGACAATGTTGCCGAATATATGTGAGCTGCTCTGAGTCTTAGGAGAAGGGCAGCATACAAAATCTGACAAATAAATAAATAAAATCCAGGGCTGGCAATGACTGGCAGTAACCTATGGACCCTGAGTCTGAGAACTTTCTCTGAACAAGACTCCATAGGAATCGGTGGGCATCATGGTGTAGGACATTACCTGTTGGATTACTGTTGGAACTTCCAGGATTTTTTAATTTAATAAATTGGTGAATGAGGCCATGTGGGAGAGTCTTTATTCAAATAAAGTATTTTTTTATGAATACCAATATGGTGTAGATATGATGTTTTAATTGCTTCTTCAATTTTTTGTGAAGTTGTGGTGGCCAAAAAAGCGTTCTGATTTTTTTTCTCTTCATAGTATTTATTGATCAAATTGATTAATTTAACTCCTTTACGACCGAGGATATACTGGCACATCCTTGGTCGCCTCCCTCTGGTTGCTACAGGCCCCCGCAGCGAGACCACTGTAATCCCCACACATGTCAGCTGATCTGTAGACATGTGAGGCTAAAGGGCCCGTTACACGCGTCGATTTATCGTGCGTTCGCATGTGCGATCGCACCTGCCCCCATCATTTGTGCGTTACGGACAATTTGTTGCCCGTGTCGCACAAAGTCGGTAACCCCCGGTCACACGTACTTACCTCCCGAACGACCTCGCTGTGGTCGGCGAACATCTTCTTCCTGAAGCGGGAGGGATGTTCAGCGTCACAGCGATGTCACACAGGGGCCACCCAATAGAAGCAGAAGGGCGAAGATGAGCGGGACGTAACATCCCGCCCACCTCCTTCCTTCCGCATTGCCGGCGGCCGCAGGTAAGGAGATGTTCGTCGTTCCTGCGGTGTCACACATAGCAATGTGTGCTGCCTCGGGAACAATGAACAACCGGCGCGCAGAAGGACGATCGATTTTTGGAAAATGAGCGACATGTCAACGAGCAACGATAAGGTGAGTATTTTTGCTCATTCACAGTCGCCCGTAGCTGTCACACGCTACGATATGTCAAACCATGCCGGATGTGCATTACTAACAACATGACCCCCGACGACATATCGTTAGATATATTATAGCGTGTAACGGGTCCTTTACAGTCGCGGATGGATCTCCAGTCACTTATACTATATACCACAATAGTATAATATTTAGCAAAATTCATGGTTTCCAGTGAAACCCACCCACCGGCTAATCTTCACAGGTGCATTCTGTTAGGGCCAGGTGGACGGGCAGACCCAGGAGGTGGATCCACTGGGCCGAACACCTCACTGAAGGCAAGGGGTCCGGTAGCCGGAGCACTACAGGTAGCAGGACAGTCCGTTCAAAGGAGTGGAGTGTAGAAGTCCCTGGGACCACGGAGTCACCGAAGGTAGTCCGGATGACGGAGCTCAGGTTCGGAGGCCGAGATGTTGTCAGGCAGAGTCCGGAACCGACGGAGCGAGAAGACGGGTCACCACAGGGATCAGAGATGGTATGGACTGACGGGATGGCGGACAGTCACCGTTCGGGGTTCGGGAATCGTCAGGACCGGATGGTGAGGCAGGAGCGGCTCTAGGAGAGAGATAGGTAAGTATACCGCAAGACACAAGGAGACCTGACTCCTAGCTTAGCAAAACATGAAGAACAGGCCCCGCCCACTTGGAAAGGATTCCCCTATATACCCTGTACCTGATTCTTCAATATCCTGTTGGAGGACACTGGCCCTTTAAGAGAGGGTCAATGACCGCGCGCGCGCCCTAATGCGCATGCGCGAGGCCCGGGTGCCAGAAGCCAGAGCAGGGAGCGGTGAACAGGAGGCAGGAGAGCCAGGCTGGGGCCGAGTTGCTGACGGGCGCCGGGAGCGGGGACCGGGCTGCCTGGGGACCGCAGGCGATGGAGCAGGAAGGCTGTGGAGCGGGGAACCGGGAAGCCTGGCACGGGAGCGGCGGAGCGCAACCTGAGAGCGGGGAAGCGTCGCAGGGGAGCCGGTAAGCAAGGCAGGGGAGCCGGGGAGCATGGCAGAGGAGCCGGGGAGCATGGCAGGGGAGCCGGGGAGCATGGCAGGGGAGCCGGGGAGCGTGACACACATTCTTTGGAAACCTGAGTCAGTTACCAGACACAAAGAAAACTGAACACATGAACAGTAAGTCACTTTTACATAGAAATGCATTTCTACATTCTTTTGGGTATTAAATTAGCTCTCAGAGTAATGTACCATTAGAGGCAGGTGCTGGCTGTGTAATACAGCCATCGTCAGCCAGATGTAATGCAGGTTGAGCTCCTGAGTAGAGATGAGCGAACCGGTCCCGGTTCGGCTCGAGGTCGGTTCGCCGAACGGAGGTCCCGTTCGAGTTCGGCTCGTCGAACGTTCGACGAACCGAACTCGAACTGCATAGGAAACAATGGCAGGCAATCACAAACACAGAAAAACACCTAGAAAACACCCTCAAAGGTGTCCAAAAGGTGACAAATGACTCACAACACAACACAAACACATGGGAAAGTGACAAGGACATATACTCATGCGAAAACAAAACAGCTGGACAAGGAAAAAGAGGAGGACACACAGATATAGGCATGGCACGCCCTTCTAAAATCATGTAAAACACCGCAAGGTGACTCCAAGCGTAGTCTCCCTTTTTTTCCAAAAATTGGGCCCCACACACACCCACCCATTCAGTGGCAGCAGTTGTGCCCCAGTTGTACAATTCACAGCTAGATTTGCATCAAGCACATTCAAAAATACGCCATTCTTATCCGTCCCCAGGATGACACCGGGGTAGGTAGCAAAGTCTTTCCTGACCCCAGCTCTGTTCATCTTGGCTTCTTTTAAAAACACAGCAAGCAAGGGTTACTCCAAGCGGAGTCTCCCTTTTTTCAAAAAATTGTGCCCCACACACACCCACCCATTCAGTGGCAGCACTTGTGCCCTAGTTGTACACTTCACAGCTAGATTTGCATCAAGCACATTCAAAAATACGCCATAATTAACCGTCCCCAGCATGACACCGGGGTAGGTAGATAAAGTCTTTGCTGAACCATGACTTGTTCATCTTGGCTTCTTTTAAAAACAATGTAAGCAAGGGTTACTCCAAGCGGAGTCTCCCTTTTTTCAAAAAATTGTGCCCCACACACACCCACCCATTCAGTTGCAGCACTTGTGCCCTAGTTGTACACTTCACAGCTAGATTTGCATCAAGCACATTCAAAAATACGCCATAATTAACCGTCCCCAGCATGACACCGGGGTAGGTAGATAAAGTCTTTGCTGAACCATGACTTGTTCATCTTGGCTTCTTTTAAAAACAATGTAAGCAAGGGTTACTCCAAGCGGAGTCTCCCTTTTTTTCCAAAAATTGTGCCCCACACACACCCACCCATTCAGTGGCAGCACTTGTGCCCTAGTTGTACACTTCACAGCTAGATTTGCATCAAGCACATTCAAAAATACGCCATAATTAACCGTCCCCAGCATGACACCGGGGTAGGTAGATAAAGTCTTTGCTGAACCATGACTTGTTCATCTTGGCTTCTTTTAAAAACAATGTAAGCAAGGGTTACTCCAAGCGGAGTCTCCCTTTTTTTCCAAAAATTGTGCCCCACACACACCCACCCCTTCAGTGGCAGCACTTGTGCCCTAGTTGTACACTTCACAGCTAGATTTGCATCAAGCACGTTCCAAATCCACAAGCATTTACTCTCCCCAGGATGACACAGGGGTTGTAAATTCCTTCTGGATCCATGACTTGTTCATTTTGATGAACGTCAGTCTGTCCACATTGTCACTGGACAGACGCGTGCGCTTATCTGTCAGCACACACCCAGCAGCACTGAAGACACGTTCAGAGACAACGCTGGCAGCTGGACACGACAAAATCTCCAAGGCGTAAGTTGCGAGCTCTGGCCATTTTTCTAGGTTTGAAGCCCAAAAGGAGCAAGGCTCCAGTTGCACAGTCATGGCATCGATGTTCATTTGGAGATACTCCTGTATCATCCTCTCCAGCCGTTGACTATGTGTCAGACTTGTTGTCTCTGGTGGCCTTGCAAAGGAGGGTCTAAAAAAATTATGAAAAGATTCCATAAAATTGCTGTTACCAGCACCAGATACGGTCCTACTGGTACGTGTAGACTGTTGAAGATGACGAGACCATCCCATGTTTGTCAAGTTACAACTGGGAGATTCACTCCCTGCACCTGCACGGTTGTTTGGTGGAAAAGCGGATCTAAGATCGAGTAACAGCTTCTGCTGATACTCCTGCATACGTGCGTCCCTTTCTATGGCTGGAATTATGTCACAAAATTTGGACTTGTACCGGGGATCTAATAGTGTGGCAATCCAGTAGTCATCATCACTTCTAATTTTGACAATACGAGGGTCATGTTGGAGGTAGTGCAACAAGAAGGCACTCATGTGTCTTGCGCAGCCATGCGGACCAAGTCCACGCTGTGTTTGTGGCATAGAGGTGCTAACCGTTCTTTCTTCCTCTGACATCTCCCCCCAACCTCTTTCAACTGAAATTTGACCAAGGTCTCCCTCATCTGCTGAGTCTTCCATGTCCATGGACAGTTCGTCCTCCATTTCTTCATGTCCTCCTGCACCTTCCTCAACATCTCGCCTGCTACCATGCGCCCTTGTTGATCCCTGTCCCCCATGCTCCCATGCCTGGCGCCTTGGTGATGATGAACGTCTGGACCTTGGTGATGTTGTTGTGTCTTGCGCATATGAATCCTCCTGTAGTTCCTCCCCTTCCTGTTGTCCCACCCCCTGACTCCGAATAGTGTTTAGCGTGTGTTCCAGCATGTAAATGACTGGAATCGTCATGCTGATAATGGCATTGTCAGCGCTAAACATATTCGTCGCCATGTCGAAACTGTGCAGAAGGGTGCATAGGTCCTTGATCTGAGACCACTCCATCAGGGTGATCTGCCCCACCTCTGCATCTCGTTGGCCCAGGCTATACGTCATGACGTATTGCACCAGGGCACGGCGGTGCTGCCACAGTCGCTGTAACATGTGGAGAGTTGAATTCCAGCGTGTCGCCACATCGCATTTCAGGCGATGAACCGGCAGGCCGAAAGACTTCTGGAGCGATGCAAGTCGCTCAGCTGCGGCGCTTGAACGGCGGAAGTGAGCAGACAGTTTTCGTGCCCTGTTCAGAAGGCCATCTAGGCCGGGATACTGTGTTAAAAATTGCTACACGACAAGGTTCAACACGTGAGCCATACAAGGTACGTGTGTCACCTTGCCCAGGCGAAGGGCCGCACCCAGGTTTGCAGCATTGTCGCACACGGCCTTACCAGGCTGCAGGTTGAGTGGAGACAACCATTTATTAAACTCGGACCGCAGAGCTGACCACAACTCCTCAGCTGTGTGACTCTTATTCCCAAGACATGTCAAGCTAAAGACCGCCTGATGCCGTTGCGCTCTGCTGCCAGCATAGTAATGAGGGGTGCGTCATTCCTTCTGCGCAGTGAGAACGCTGGTGGCCTGACCAGGCAGGCTTGGGGCGGAGGTGGAGGACCCAGATGAGGTGGAGGATGCAGAAGCAGTGGCGGAACTTGGACAGACAGAGGATTGACACACAAGTCGTGGGGACGGCAAGACTTGTGCAGCAGACCCTTCACCATCTATCACCATAGTTACCCAGTGCCCAGTCAGCGACATGTAACGTCCCTGTCCATGCTTACTGGTCCAAGTATCGGTGGTGAAATGCACCCGTTCACACACAGAGTTTCTCAAGGAAGCGGTGATGTTGTGTGCGACATGCTGGTGTAGCGCGGGCACACCTTTCTTAGAGAAGTAGTGGCGACTAGGCATCTGGTACTGGGGCACAGCGACAGACATAAGGTCTCTAAAATCCTGTGTGTCCACTAGGCGGAAAGGCAGCATTTCTGTAGCCAACAGCTTACAGAGGGATAGAGTCAACCTCTTAGCTTTGTCATGGGTCGCAGGAAATGGCCTTTTAATTGTCCACATCTGAGGGACAGAGATCTGGCTGCTGTGTGTAGACGGTGTTGAGTAGGGTGTCCCTGGAAAAATGCAGGTTTGTGAGGAAAGTGCAGGCGGAGACATGATGTTGCCTTCATCCAAAGTTGGTGCTATCGATGTCTGAGACAGCTGTACACACTCACTTGTTTCCCCTTCCAAAACAACTGACGACCTACCAAGCAAACTGCCTGTTGCGGTTACAGTGGTGGAAGTTGTGGGTGGAAAAACAGGTGTGACAACTGTCCCCACAGTCCTAGAAGATGACGAGCGCGCGGATGCACTGGAAGGGGCAGGCGGTGGATGGTTCGCTCCGCTAGGCCGCATTGCAGCACGGTGAGCTTCCCACCGGTCCATATGATATTTATTCATGTGACGATTCATGGAAGAAGTTGTCAAACTGCTGAGGTTTTGACCTCTACTAAGAGAACCATGACAAATTTTACAGATCACATAATTTGGGCGATCTTTTTCTATGTCAAAAAAGGACCAGGCTAGGCAAGGCTTAGAGGCCATGCGACCTGATGATCCACCCCGAATAATGCTCAGAGGCAGAGTGGTGGCTGAGGATGCAGTTGTAGACGTGCTACCAGTACTCCGACTCTGTCCAGGAAGGCGCAAGGTAACTTCGTCATCAGTTGCATCCTCCTCCACCACCTCTGTTGACCTCCTCGAGTGCCTGACTGTGGGTTGACAGTAGGTGGGATCTAGAACTTCATCATCAATTGTTGTGTTTGCACTCCCCTCCCCCTCTGACCGAGCCTCTTCTTGCCCTGACCGAATATTTAAGTTGTCATCCCAATCGGGTATCTGAGTCTCATCTTCATCAGTATGTTCCTCATTGTCTATAACCACAGGTGTTACAGTTTGTGACAAAGGGTCAACATTATGCTCCGAAACTTTGTCCTCACGGCCTGAATCAGAGTCACAAAGGTTCTGGGCATCACTGCAGACCATTTCCTGTTCTGTACTCACTGTAGCTTGGGAGCAGACCTCTGATTCCCAGGCTATAGTGTGACTGAACAGCTCTGCAGACTCAGCCATCTCAGTTCCACCATACTGTGCAGGGCTGATGGAGACTTCAGAGCTGGGAGAAATCAAGTTTGATTGGGATGACAACTCAGAGGACTGGTGTTTTTTGGATGCGGTACTTGAAGTGGCTGAGAGGGCACTTGTTGGACCACTTGAGATCCATTCAAGCATTTTCCTTTTTTGCCCATCATCTACCTTTGTTCCTGTTGTTCGTGTCCGTAAAAAAGGGAGCACATCGGATTGTCCACGGTAAGTAGTAGACATCTTACTTTTGCTGGTAGATGGTCTATCTTCAGCAGATGATAATGGAGCTTTGCCACCTTCCCCACGGACAAAACCTTTTTTGCCTTTTCCACCATGCCTCTTCCCCTTTCCACCAGCATCTGTCATTTTGCCACTCATGTTGATTGCGACAAGATTGTGGACTGAAAATGTGGTAGTAAAAATTGAGAGGTGGTGTAGATTGCAGTGGTGGTCTAGCTTTATTAACAGCAGAATAATAAAGAATAAATATCCCTGACAATGCAACTACGGCCCTTAAACTGGCAGCAAAAATTGCTAGTATAATGGCTTAGTTATAATGAGTTGGAGTGTGCAATGCAGGCAGAGGTGCTCTGCAAATGTCTTTGCACTAGTGTGACTATAGCAAAGTCCAATAGCCACGTTTAGGATGCCACTAGGTACACTGAGTGTTTGCTAGTATAATGGCTTAGTTATAATGAGTTGGAGTGTGCAATGCAGGCAGACGTGCTCTGCAAATGTCTTTGCACTAGTGTGACTATAGCAAAGTCCAATAGCCACGTTTAGGATGCCACTAGGTACACTGAGTGTTTGCTAGTATAATGGCTTAGTTATAATGAGTTGGAGTGTGCAATGCAGGCAGAGGTGCTTTGCAAATGTCTTTGCACTACTGTGACTAGACAACAGTCCAATAGCCACGTTTAGGATGCCACTAGGTACACTGAGTGTTTGCTAGTATAATGGCTTAGTTATAATGAGTTGGAGTGTGCAATGCAGGCAGAGGTGCTCTGCAAATGTCTTTGCACTAGTGTGACTAGACAACAGTCCAATAGCCACGTTTAGGATGCCACTAGGTACACTGAGTGTTTGCTAGTATAATGGCTTAGTTATAATGAGTTGGAGTGTGCAATGCAGGCAGAGGTGCTCTGCAAATGTCTTTGCACTAGTGTGACTAGACAACAGTCCAATAGCCACGTTTAGGATGCCACTAGGTACACTGAGTGTTTGCTAGTATAATGGCTTAGTTATAATGAGTTGGAGTGTGCAATGCAGGCAGACGTGCTCTGCAAATGTCTTTGCACTAGTGTGACTATAGCAAAGTCCAATAGCCACGTTTAGGATGCCACTAGGTACACTGAGTGTTTGCTAGTATAATGGCTTAGTTATAATGAGTTGGAGTGTGCAATGCAGGCAGAGGTGCTCTGCAAATGTCTTTGCACTAGTGTGACTAGACAACAGTCCAATAGCCACGTGTAGGATGCCACTAGGTACACTGAGTGTTTGCTAGTATAATGGCTTAGTTATAATGAGTTGGAGTGTGCAATGCAGGCAGACGTGCTCTGCAAATGTCTTTGCACTAGTGTGACTATAGCAAAGTCCAATAGCCACGTTTAGGATGCCACTAGGTACACTGAGTGTTTGCTAGTATAATGGCTTAGTTATAATGAGTTGGAGTGTGCAATGCAGGCAGACGTGCTCTGCAAATGTCTTTGCACTAGTGTGACTATAGCAAAGTCCAATAGCCACGTTTAGGATGCCACTAGGTACACTGAGTGTTTGCTAGTATAATGGCTTAGTTATAATGAGTTGGAGTGTGCAATGCAGGCAGACGTGCTCTGCAAATGTCTTTGCACTAGTGTGACTATAGCAAAGTCCAATAGCCACGTTTAGGATGCCACTAGGTACACTGAGTGTTTGCTAGTATAATGGCTTAGTTATAATGAGTTGGAGTGTGCAATGCAGGCAGACGTGCTCTGCAAATGTCTTTGCACTAGTGTGACTATAGCAAAGTCCAATAGCCACGTTTAGGATACCACTAGGTACACTGAGTGTTTGCTAGTATAATGGCTTAGTTATAATGAGTTGGAGTGTGCAATGCAGGCAGAGGTGCTCTGCAAATGTCTTTGCACTAGTGTGACTAGACAACAGTCCAATAGCCACGTTTAGGATGCCACTAGGTACACTGAGTGTTTGCTAGTATAATGGCTTAGTTATAATGAGTTGGAGTGTGCAATGCAGGCAGAGGTGCTCTGCAAATGTCTTTGCACTACTGTGACTAGACAACAGTCCAATAGCCACGTTTAGGATGCCACTAGGTACACTGAGTGTTTGCTAGTATAATGGCTTAGTTATAATGAGTTGGAGTGTGCAATGAAAGCAGACGTGCTCTGCAAATGTCTTTGCACTAGTGTGACTATAGCAAAGTCCAATAGCCACGTTTAGGATGCCACTAGGTACACTGAGTGTTTGCTAGTATAATGGCTTAGTTATAATGAGTTGGAGTGTGCAATGCAGGCAGAGGTGCTCTGCAAATGTCTTTGCACTAGTGTGACTAGACAACAGTCCAATAGCCACGTTTAGGATGCCACTAGGTACACTGAGTGTTTGCTAGTATAATGGCTTAGTTATAATGAGTTGGAGTGTGCAATGCAGGCAGAGGTGCTCTGCAAATGTCTTTGCACTACTGTGACTAGACAACAGTCCAATAGCCACGTTTAGGATGCCACTAGGTACACTGAGTGTTTGCTAGTATAATGGCTTAGTTATAATGAGTTGGAGTGTGCAATGCAGGCAGAGGTGCTCTGCAAATGTCTTTGCACTAGTGTGACTAGACAACAGTCCAATAGCCACGTTTATGATGCCACTAGGTACACTGAGTGTTTGCTAGTATAATGGCTTAGTTATAATGAGTTGGAGTGTGCAATGCAGGCAGACGTTCTCTGCAAATGTCTTTGCACTAGTGTGACTATAGCAAAGTCCAATAGCCACGTTTAGGATGCCACTAGGTACACTGAGTGTTTGCTAGTATAATGGCTTAGTTATAATGAGTTGGAGTGTGCAATGCAGGCAGACGTGCTCTGCAAATGTCTTTGCACTAGTGTGACTATAGCAAAGTCCAATAGCCACGTTTAGGATGCCACTAGGTACACTGAGTGTTTGCTAGTATAATGGCTTAGTTATAATGAGTTGGAGTGTGCAATGCAGGCAGAGGTGCTCTGCAAATGTCTTTGCACTAGTGTGACTAGACAACAGTCCAATAGCCACGTTTAGGATGCCACTAGGTACACTGAGTGTTTGCTAGTATAATGGCTTAGTTATAATGAGTTGGAGTGTGCAATGCAGGCAGACGTGCTCTGCAAATGTCTTTGCACTAGTGTGACTAGACAACAGTCCAATAGCCACGTTTAGGATGCCACTAGGTACACTGAGTGTTTGCTAGTATAATGGCTTAGTTATAATGAGTTGGAGTGTGCAATGCAGGCAGAGGTGCTCTGCAAATGTCTTTGCACTAGTGTGACTATAGCAAAGTCCAATAGCCACGTTTAGGATGCCACTAGGTACACTGAGTGTTTGCTAGTATAATGGCTTAGTTATAATGAGTTGGAGTGTGCAATGCAGGCAGACGTGCTCTGCAAATGTCTTTGCACTAGTGTGACTATAGCAAAGTCCAATAGCCACGTTTAGGATGCCACTAGGTACACTGAGTGTTTGCTAGTATAATGGCTTACTTATAATGAGTTGGAGTGTGCAATGCAGGCAGACGTGCTCTGCAAATGTCTTTGCACTAGTGTGACTATAGCAAAGTCCAATAGCCACGTTTAGGATGCCACTAGGTACACTGAGTGTTTGCTAGTATAATGGCTTAGTTATAATGAGTTGGAGTGTGCAATGCAGGCAGACGTGCTCTGCAAATGTCTTTGCACTAGTGTGACTAGACAACAGTCCAATAGCCACGTTTAGGATGCCACTAGGTACACTGAGTGTTTGCTAGTATAATGGCTTAGTTATAATGAGTTGGAGTGTGCAATGCAGGCAGAGGTGCTCTGCAAATGTCTTTGCACTAGTGTGACTATAGCAAAGTCCAATAGCCACGTTTAGGATGCCACTAGGTACACTGAGTGTTTGCTAGTATAATGGCTTAGTTATAATGAGTTGGAGTGTGCAATGCAGGCAGAGGTGCTCTGCAAATGTCTTTGCACTAGTGTGACTAGACAACAGTCCAATAGCCACGTTTAGGATGCCACTAGGTACACTGAGTGTTTGCTAGTATAATGGCTTAGTTATAATGAGTTGGAGTGTGCAATGCAGGCAGAGGTGCTCTGCAAATGTCTTTGCACTACTGTGACTAGACAACAGTCCAATAGCCACGTTTAGGATGCCACTAGGTACACTGAGTGTTTGCTAGTATAATGGCTTAGTTATAATGAGTTGGAGTGTGCAATGAAAGCAGACGTGCTCTGCAAATGTCTTTGCACTAGTGTGACTATAGCAAAGTCCAATAGCCACGTTTAGGATGCCACTAGGTACACTGAGTGTTTGCTAGTATAATGGCTTAGTTATAATGAGTTGGAGTGTGTAATGCAGGCAGAGGTGCTCTGCAAATGTCTTTGCACTAGTGTGACTAGACAACAGTCCAATAGCCACGTTTAGGATGCCACTAGGTACACTGAGTGTTTGCTAGTATAATGGCTTAGTTATAATGAGTTGGAGTGTGCAATGCAGGCAGAGGTGCTCTGCAAATGTCTTTGCACTACTGTGACTAGACAACAGTCCAATAGCCACGTTTAGGATGCCACTAGGTACACTGAGTGTTTGCTAGTATAATGGCTTAGTTATAATGAGTTGGAGTGTGCAATGCAGGCAGAGGTGCTCTGCAAATGTCTTTGCACTAGTGTGACTAGACAACAGTCCAATAGCCACGTTTAGGATGCCACTGGGTACACTGAGTGTTTGCTAGTATAATGGCTTAGTTATAATGAGTTGGAGTGTGCAATGCAGGCAGACGTTCTCTGCAAATGTCTTTGCACTAGTGTGACTATAGCAAAGTCCAATAGCCACGTTTAGGATGCCACTAGGTACACTGAGTGTTTGCTAGTATAATGGCTTAGTTATAATGAGTTGGAGTGTGCAATGCAGGCAGACGTGCTCTGCAAATGTCTTTGCACTAGTGTGACTATAGCAAAGTCCAATAGCCACGTTTAGGATGCCACTAGGTACACTGAGTGTTTGCTAGTATAATGGCTTAGTTATAATGAGTTGGAGTGTGCAATGCAGGCAGAGGTGCTCTGCAAATGTCTTTGCACTACTGTGACTAGACAACAGTCCAATAGCCACGTTTAGGATGCCACTAGGTACACTGAGTGTTTGCTAGTATAATGGCTTAGTTATAATGAGTTGCAGTGTGCAATGCAGGCAGACGTGCTCTGCAAATGTCTTTGCACTAGTGTGACTAGACAACAGTCCAATAGCCACGTTTAGGATGCCACTAGGTACACTGAGTGTTTGCTAGTATAATGGCTTAGTTATAATGAGTTGGAGTGTGCAATGCAGGCAGAGGTGCTCTGCAAATGTCTTTGCACTAGTGTGACTATAGCAAAGTCCAATAGCCACGTTTAGGATGCCACTATGAACACTGAGTGTTTGCTAGTATAATGGCTTAGTTATAATGAGTTGGAGTGTGCAATGCAGGCAGACGTGCTCTGCAAATGTCTTTGCACTAGTGTGACTATAGCAAAGTCCAATAGCCACGTTTAGGATGCCACTAGGTACACTGAGTGTTTGCTAGTATAATGGCTTAGTTATAATGAGTTGGAGTGTGCAATGCAGGCAGACGTGCTCTGCAAATGTCTTTGCACTAGTGTGACTATAGCAAAGTCCAATAGCCACGTTTAGGATGCCACTAGGTACACTGAGTGTTTGCTAGTATAATGGCTTAGTTATAATGAGTTGGAGTGTGCAATGCAGGCAGACGTGCTCTGCAAATGTCTTTGCACTAGTGTGACTAGACAACAGTCCAATAGCCACGTTTAGGATGCCACTAGGTACACTGAGTGTTTGCTAGTATAATGGCTTAGTTATAATGAGTTGGAGTGTGCAATGCAGGCAGAGGTGCTCTGCAAATGTCTTTGCACTACTGTGACTAGACAACAGTCCAATAGCCACGTTTAGGATGCCACTAGGTACACTGAGTGTTTGCTAGTATAATGGCTTAGTTATAATGAGTTGGAGTGTGCAATGAAAGCAGACGTGCTCTGCAAATGTCTTTGCACTAGTGTGACTATAGCAAAGTCCAATAGCCACGTTTAGGATGCCACTAGGTACACTGAGTGTTTGCTAGTATAATGGCTTAGTTATAATGAGTTGGAGTGTGCAATGCAGGCAGAGGTGCTCTGCAAATGTCTTTGCACTAGTGTGACTAGACAACAGTCCAATAACCACGTTTAGGATGCCACTAGGTACACTGAGTGTTTGCTAGTATAATGGCTTAGTTATAATGAGTTGGAGTGTGCAATGCAGGCAGAGGTGCTCTGCAAATGTCTTTGCACTACTGTGACTAGACAACAGTCCAATAGCCACGTTTAGGATGCCACTAGGTACACTGAGTGTTTGCTAGTATAATGGCTTAGTTATAATGAGTTGGAGTGTGCAATGCAGGCAGAGGTGCTCTGCAAATGTCTTTGCACTAGTGTGACTAGACAACAGTCCAATAGCCACGTTTAGGATGCCACTGGGTACACTGAGTGTTTGCTAGTATAATGGCTTAGTTATAATGAGTTGGAGTGTGCAATGCAGGCAGACGTTCTCTGCAAATGTCTTTGCACTAGTGTGACTATAGCAAAGTCCAATAGCCACGTTTAGGATGCCACTAGGTACACTGAGTGTTTGCTAGTATAATGGCTTAGTTATAATGAGTTGGAGTGTGCAATGCAGGCAGACGTGCTCTGCAAATGTCTTTGCACTAGTGTGACTATAGCAAAGTCCAATAGCCACGTTTAGGATGCCACTAGGTACACTGAGTGTTTGCTAGTATAATGGCTTAGTTATAATGAGTTGGAGTGTGCAATGCAGGCAGAGGTGCTCTGCAAATGTCTTTGCACTAGTGTGACTATAGCAAAGTCCAATAGCCACGTTTAGGATGCCACTAGGTACACTGAGTGTTTGCTAGTATAATGGCTTAGTTATAATGAGTTGGAGTGTGCAATGCAGGCAGACGTGCTCTGCAAATGTCTTTGCACTAGTGTGACTATAGCAAAGTCCAATAGCCACGTTTAGGATGCCACTAGGTACACTGAGTGTTTGCTAGTATAATGGCTTAGTTATAATGAGTTGGAGTGTGCAATGCAGGCAGACGTGCTCTGCAAATGTCTTTGCACTAGTGTGACTATAGCAAAGTCCAATAGCCACGTTTAGGATGCCACTAGGTACACTGAGTGTTTGCTAGTATAATGGCTTAGTTATAATGAGTTGGAGTGTGCAATGCAGGCAGACGTGCTCTGCAAATGTCTTTGCACTAGTGTGACTAGACAACAGTCCAATAGCCACGTTTAGGATGCCACTAGGTACACTGAGTGTTTGCTAGTATAATGGCTTAGTTATAATGAGTTGGAGTGTGCAATGCAGGCAGAGGTGCTCTGCAAATGTCTTTGCACTAGTGTGACTATAGCAAAGTCCAATAGCCACGTTTAGGATGCCACTAGGTACACTGAGTGTTTGCTAGTATAATGGCTTAGTTATAATGAGTTGGAGTGTGCAATGCAGGCAGAGGTGCTCTGCAAATGTCTTTGCACTAGTGTGACTAGACAACAGTCCAATAGCCACGTTTAGGATGCCACTAGGTACACTGAGTGTTTGCTAGTATAATGGCTTAGTTATAATGAGTTGGAGTGTGCAATGCAGGCAGACGTGCTCTGCAAATGTCTTTGCACTCTTGTGTCTAGACAACAGTCCAATAGCCACGTTTAGGATGCCACTAGGTACACTGAGTGTTTGCTAGTATAATGGCTTAGTTATAATGAGTTGGAGTGTGCAATGCAGGCAGAGGTGCTCTGCAAATGTCTTTGCACTAATGGGACTATAGCAAAGTCCAATAGCCACGTTTAGGATGCCACTAGGTACACTGAGTGTTTGCTAGTATAATGGCTTAGTTATAATGAGTTGGAGTGTGCAGAGGACAGGAGGGTACAGTGCCAGGATTGTGGGGCTCTAGGTAGAGGAATGGAAGCCTGCCTTTCTATTCCCTCCTAATAGGGAAATGCAGGGAGGAAATCCCTGACCTTGGCTACACAGACGCTGTCGCTGTTTTCAGTACCTGTCACCTATGGCTCTGACCCTAACGGTTTGAGCCCTTAAAAGGACTGCTAGAAAGTGCTCTCCCTAAGCTGTCTAACGCTGTGTATGGAGCGCATACAGCTGTATCGGCGATAGGACTCAGGAGGACGGAGCTGCGACAGTGATGTCTGACACCAAAGACGCAGAAGAGGTAATGGCGTCCTGGAGGAAAATGTCCGGTTTTATAATGCAGGGACATGTGACATGGACATCCTATCACACATGCCATTGCTTCTCTGGCTAAAAGTCCACTTAGCTGTGTGTGTGTCTGAGATTGGCTGACATGCTGGCCCGCCCCACTACACGCGCGCGCTTAGGGAAGGAAGACAAGGAAAAAAAAAAAAAATGGCGATCGCCATTATAGAAACAGCAGTGATCTGAAGGCGCTGTTCACGCACACTATACACTGAAATGTCATAATAGTGTGATTCACAGAGTGACTTACACTATTACAGCGGAAACCAAGCTAGGAATTAGCTGTTTTTTTGCTGCTAGAACCGTTCTCGAACGTTTCTAGAACTATCAAGCTTTTGCAAAAAGCTCGAGTTCTAGTTTGATCTAGAACAGGCCCCAAAATCACTCGAGCCTAGAACTGGAGAACCTCGAACCACGAACCGTGCTCAACTCTACTCCTGAGCCTCCATAATACACAGGGACTCGACATATGGTGTATCAGTACATATAAAGTCAGAAAAAGATTAAAAGCATTATAACTTGATTCTGTGTATGACAAAAATGTAAGAAAAGCATTCAGCACAGTAGGGTAGCCATTTTTTTGGGAAACCTTGAGGAAATTTTGATTCAGAAATGTATTTATTAATTAAGTAGGCTTTTAATTTCTTCTGTAGATGCCAAGGTGAATTAATAGATATTTCCTCTATGTTTTTATATAAAACATATTTCTAAATATATTTCCATTTGTATATTCCAGCTATTGCTCACAGTTATCAGCCTTATCCATTATTCCACTCTTAATCAGCATGACCTACAGTCTATTGTTGTCAACATTTTTCCATTATACCATTCTTAATCATCATGAACTATTGTACACAGGTATCAGCCCTTCTCCGTAATACCAACATTAATTTGCAAGCATTCCTATCTTCTTTTATTAGTGTTTTTTACATTTTACCATACACTGTTGTCAGCCTTTTTTCTTATCACCATTATTGATCAGATCAGGGATTAGTGTGATGGATCAGATTTTCATCCATTTGTTCAATCTGTCAGCTTTTACCATTAGAGTTTCATTTTTTTACAAGCATTAAAATGAGACAGCCCTAGGAATGCAAGTAGATTGACACTCTAGTTCTGTCCCATTTTTTTAAAGGACCAATAGAATTAACTTGGAGTGTTTGATCCTAGACTAGGATAAAAAATAGACACGTCTTTGTTTCTTTTTGCAGACCACATGGTCTACAAAACAAACTTGGACATGTGAACAGCTCAAAAATCTCTAAAGGGTTCAATCAG
Organism: Anomaloglossus baeobatrachus; assembly: GCF_048569485.1. Classification (NCBI taxonomy): domain Eukaryota; kingdom Metazoa; phylum Chordata; class Amphibia; order Anura; family Aromobatidae; genus Anomaloglossus; species Anomaloglossus baeobatrachus. The sequence continues at coordinate 232,580,878 of NC_134359.1, read as the reverse complement.
GGATAGAACTTACAGTATTCTTGATGAAACCTTAAATGCATTGACTATAGTCCAGTATTTCAATATCATCTCCCAATTATCATGAGCTTTTTCCTCTGAAATCTCCCTATTATATCACTTTTAATAAGATATTGTCCACTGATATCAGCCTCTTTTCATAATCCCCGATGAATAGGTACGCATAGGGCCATATTTGCCACTAAGCAATGGAGGTTACAGGGGGCAGTGCCCGTGTGAAAGAAAAAAAATATCCCATCTCCTCTCTGCCTGACAAAATAAATGGAGAGTTGATTCCCTGCATTCATTTGTATTCTCATCTTTATGTGGGATATTGTGAGGGTAAAGTACAGGGGCAAGATTAAAAGTACTAATAGTGGGTCTGGTGCTCTAGTCATGCAATAATAGTGGTTCTGACACTGTATTCCTGTATTGATGATGGCTCTGGTACTGCATTCGTTTACTGATGATGGTTTTGGTGATGTATTCATGTATTTATAGTGGGTTTTGTGCCATATTTATGTAAAGTTATGGTGGTTCAAATGCTGTATGCATGTACTGTTGTTGGTTCTTGCTCTGTAGTCATGTACTGATGCAGGCTCTGGTACTGTATTCATGTACTGATGATAGTTCTAGTGTTTGATTTATGTTGAGGTCGGTCTAAAGCCTCCCATATGCTTTAGATAGCTGTTGGTCAAAAAATGGTTCAGCCGATCATTCAGCCAACAGCTATTTCAACTGACTCTCTCATTTATATAAGCTCTTCCTCTTCCTCTTCCTCTTCCTATTCCTCTTCCAAGCACTCCTGTGTTCTCTATGATGGAACCACTTCCAGATATTCTTGGTTTTGGTTTAAAAGGATTTGCTAACTGAAATTGAACATATTAGATTTTAGTTTGAGATATATGGGCACCTTAACTACTATCTAAATTGTATGAGCACTTTTAATCTAACGTAACACTAGGGAGCATGACTACTTAGGTACTTTAAGTACAGAATGCACAGAATGACTGTTCAAGCCAAGTACATGTGCTCGGTGCGTCAATGCGGGGCTAATCATTGAAGTATACTTTCTCACCTGCTTGTTTTCCATCTGTCTCAACCCTTTTATTGGCTCTTTGAAGCCAGAGCTGTCAGTCAAAGAAGTGAGGATGGTTGAAATAGAGGAAAAACAAGCATGTGGAATTTAAATGTTTAGCCTGGCCATGATACACAAGTGCCTGTACTTGGTTTGAGCTGTCATTCTGTGCTGACAGAGGAGTCCCTTCAAGGTGTGTAGGGCACCATGAACACCAAGTAAGACTCTGAGTAAGAGTCATAATCTAGAAGTGTCAACTTCTTTTATATATATATATATATATATATATATATATATAAAACAAGGGTAGCATTTGCTATATCTTCACCAATCAGCTTTATTTTTATTGAACCTGACAGTTATCATCAACTAGAGTTTGTTATCAGCCTTTATAAATTTTATTTATCTTGAACTGTTTGCATCTACCCCTTTGATCATGCGACCATTAGTTAGCAAGCAATATTGTTGCGGTTGTCAGTCTTTTTTTTAACAACAAATATATCATGAGATATTGTCCACTGTTATTTTGATTTTTCTATTATAGTATATCAATTTAAAGGGAATTTGTTAGCAGATATTTGTTGTGTAATCTGATGATAGGCTGTGTGCTGTTGTTTACTTACAATGATTGTTTTATGACTATGATTATCACTGGCTGGACTACAGCTCACACGCCTGCTAGACTAAAGGCAACGTCTCACTAAGCAACATCGCTAGCAACATCGCTGCTGAGGCACGACTTGCTAGCGATGTCGCTGTGTGTTATATCCAGCAACAACCCGGCCCCTGCTGTGAGGTCGTTGGTTGTTGCTGAATGTCCTGGACCATTTTTTAGTTGTTGCTCTCCCGCTGTGAAGCACACATCGCTGTGTGTGACAGCGACAGAGCAACAACTAAATGTTCAGTGAGCAGAAGCCGGCTTCTGCGGACGCTGGTAACCAATGTAGATATCGGGGAACCAAGAAACCCTTTCCTTGGTTACCCGATATTTACCTTTGTTACCAGCGTCTGCCGCTCTCACACTGTCAGTGCCAGCTCCCTGCTCCCTGCACACATAGCCAGACTACACATCGGGTAATTAACCCGATGTGTACTCTGGCTAGGAGTGCAGGGAGCCAGCGCTAAGCGGTGTGCGCTGGTAACCAAGGTAAATATCGGGTTGGTTACCCGATATTTACCTTAGTTACCAAGCGCAGCATCGCTTCCACGCGTCGCTGCTGGCTGGGGGCTGGTCACTGGTTGCTGGTGAGATCTGCCTGTGTGACAGCTCACCAGCAACCCGTGTAGCGACGCTCCAGCAATCCCTGCCAGGTGAGGTTGCTGGTGGGATCGCTGGAGCGTCGCTTAGTGTGACGGTACCTTAACCCACGCTCCCTCCTGTGATAAGAAGCTCACTCTCATGTCTCATTGCCCATGTTACATTAGCATGATCTATTCTTTGCTGTTAACAACCTTCCCTATTATACCACTTTTATTCACCATTATCTATTGCCCCCTGATATCTGCAGATTTTTACCATACCAACATTGATTTCCATGAGCTATGGTCTGCTGTTATCAATATTTTTTATGCTACCATGTACAACCACAATTCCAAAAAAGGTATGACGCTGTGTAAAATGTGAAGAAAACAAGAGTGCAATGATTTGATTTTTTTTTATAGTCATATTTAATTATCTACAGAATATAGAACATTAAATAGCAGTTGAAAATTAGACATATTTCCATTTAATGTGAAATAAATTAACTCTGTTAAAAACTGATGCTAGTAACACATCTTAAAAAACTTTGATAGGGTGACAAAAAGGCCGGAAAAGTACAGTAAGTGGTACTAATGAATAACAGCTGGAGGATCAATTTTCAGCTAAGTCATATGACTGTATAAGAAAACCATGTTAGAGAGGCAGAGTCTCTCCAAAGCAAAGATGATCAGAGTTTCACCAATATATGAACAACTGTATCTAAAAATTGTGGAACAATTTTTTAAAAATATAATTCAATAAAAAAAAAAGAATATCCCACCATCCACAATACATAATAGCATCAAAAGATTCAGAGATTTTGGAAAAATCCATGTGCATAAAATATAAAAATAGCAACAAAAAGAGGACAATGTCCTCCAAAAATTAAGTATTACTCACAGCAAGTTGGGCTGCAGTGTGTACATCGCCCAGGCCAAAAGCTAATGCTCTACCAGGATACAGCTAAACCCCCACTAATGTGGAAGCGTCACAGGTGCAGGAGAAGCAGATCACACACACACCTCCATGGAATGGAGGAGGGCGATTGCTAGATGATAAAACTGCACACAAGTGGCTTGCATAGAGCGCTGTTCACATGCAGATGGCACAGTCACAAACTCGTAGCCTATTAGGTGACGCCCTTCTATTAGATCAGGCGGGCTGCCAAGCCATACCCCACTGTGTATCATGCACGGACAGACACTCTACAATGCAAGGCCCAACAGGAAGGGGCCTGGCTGTATCCTGTACAAACAAAAAACAGTTTGTGACTGTGCCATCTGCATGTGAACAGCGCTCTATGCAAGCCACTAGTGTGCAGTTTTATCATCTAGCATTCGCCTCCCCTCCATTCCATGGAGGTGTGTGTGTGATCTGCTTCTCCTGCACCTGTGACGCTTCCACATTAGTGGGGGTTTAGCTGTATCCTGGTAGAGCATTAGCTTTTGGCCTGGGCGATGTACACACTGCAGCCCAACTTGCTGTGAGTAAAAATCCATGTGCAAAAGGAACAAGTCCAATGGTGAATAGATGCTTGTGATAATGGCATTGAAAACAGGCATAATTAGGTCATGCAAATCGCTGTATGGGTTCAGGCATAATTAGGTCATGCAAATCACTGTGTGGGCTCAGGAAAACTTCCAAAACACATTGTGTATGAACACAGTTCACTGTGAATTCCACAAATGCAAGTTAAAGCTCTATCAGGCAATGAAGAAAACTTAAATCAACATAATACAGAAATGTTTAGGTCTTCTCTAGGCCAACGTTTATGTATAATGGATTGAGGTTTTAAAACAACTATGCTGACATCCAGACAACCTCTATTTAAGGTAAGGCCTAGCATATTTGAGAAAGACAATGCTAAACCCCATACTACATCTATCACACCAGCATAGCTTTGCAGAAGAAGAGTTCGGGTGAGGATATGCAGTCCCGACTTATCAGCTATAGAAAACATATGGCACATTATGAAATAAAATATCTAGGAAAGAAGACAAAGGAGGAGCTAGAATCCTACATGAATGAAGAATGGGACAATACTCTTCTCCCAAAGCTCCACCAATTGGCCTCCTTGCGTTTCAGATGTTTATAGACTATTGTAAAAAGAACAATGGATGCTACCCAATAATAGACATGGCCTTGTTACAACTTTTTGGGATGTGTTGCCGCCATCAATTTCTAAAGGATTTTTTTTTTCAAATTATGCGGAAAGTCATCTAACTTTGACCTTCTAATCTGCTGATGACCCCTGTGTTTGTCATTACGATCCTTCTGTGAACACCAGCTGCCGACATTCATAGGAGATTGTGATTTCTGCAGCACAGAGCAGTACTTATGCACTGCTTTGAATAGCAGTTGGGATTGGATGATCATAGCTTCAAGTCCCCTAGAGGGACTAATAAAAACAAAATGTGAGAAAAAAAGTTTCAGAAACAACAGCTCAAGGCACAAAAAATAAGCCATCACACAGCCCCAGATCCAAAAAATAAAACTGTTACGGGTCTCGGAAAATGGAAACAAAAAATGTTTTTCTTATAAATTGCCACCCAAAAATTCACCATTTAAATAAATAAATAAAAAAAAACTATAAATATTTGGTATCTATTTGCACTGACCTGGAGAATCATACTGTCATTTGAATTTAGCGAACATAGTAAAAAAAAAAACAAAAAAAAACAACCCAAAAAACAATTGTGGAATTGCAATTTTACCACACTTGGTACTTTTTTTTACAGTACACTATACAATAAAATGAATGGCACCATTCAAAATTACAATTCATCCCACAAAAGACAAGCCCTGATACAGCTATATTGATAGATAAATAAAAACGTTATGGTTTTTATAAAAAGGGAGGAAAAATGAAAATGAAAAAACTTAAAATGGTCAGATGAGATCAAATCTGAACTCTTTGGATGCCATTATACGCCATGTTTGGAGGCCTTTAACCCCATACAAACAGTGAAGTTTGGAGGTGGGAACATGATGGTGTGGGTCTGTTTTCAGCATATGGCACTGGCAAATTTCATATTATTGAAGAAAGGATGAATGGACAAATGTACTGAGACATTCTTGATAAAAATATGCTGCAATCTACCAGGATGATAAAGATGAAACGAGGGTGGACATTTCAGCAAGACAACGATTCCAAACACATAGCCAAGGTAACTCTTAAGTGGTTTCCGAAAAACAAAATGTTATGCGCACTGACGTGCACATGTGGATTATAACATATAATAAGGTCTAACTTCAAACTACTACACCTGACTCGCCCGGTTCTTGAACAGACTAGAGGTATCAGCTGCGCAATCCCTATAGGCCCCTGCGCTGACTAAAATAACTCATATGACCATTTGGGCCTTTGCTTCCTAAGTGGCCATCAAAGATTCCAGGTACCTCCTAAGGAATCCGGGGAAAGGTGCCAAGTAAAAATAAAGAAAATCAAAAGTAATAATCTGCCAGGAGAAACACTAGACAGACTTGCTGTAGCTCCAAGCAGGGTCTACTTAAGAAGTATCATCAGCAGGAAATGGAAGCCCAGAGAAGCTTTAAATAGTTATACCTGCTAAATGATAGGGCAGAATAAAATATCCAATTTGTATGAATCAGCTCACCGTATAAAAGCTCAATCCCGATTCCGTCCTGGAGCACGGACAGGCACTGCCACAGCCCAATGAAATGCAGAAAAAAAAAGGATGTCCAGCTCTTCAGGCAAAGAATCACGTCTTTATTTCATCATGCAGACACAGAGAATGACATGACCAGCACTACGCGTTTCAGGTGAAAACACTCACCCTTAATCATGTACATGGTACATGGAAGGTAAGTATGTGTGACGCGTACCTCCGATATTGTTCACCATGGGCAGCGATTTGCCCGTGACGCACAAACGACGGGGGTGGGTGCGATCGCTAGTGATCGCTAGCGATATCGCAGCGTGTAAAGCGCCCTTTAGTGTGAAAGAATGGGCCAAAATCACACTTGAGCATTGGAGGCGACTAATTTCTCCATACAGGGGGTATGTTAAAGCTGTTATCAGAAAAAAAAGTCTTTTGTACAAAGTATTGCATTTAGGAAAGCATCATGTCAAATACTTTTTTCCTGTGTCAATTCTCATTATTATACATCACTAAATTTTTGGACAAATCTGAAGTTTTATTTTTTTTCCCTTGTGGATTGGATGTTTTGTTACAAACATCTAGTGAAAAAAATGATGTCAATAGCACCAACATGTAGCAAAGTCACAACTCAGGTGGTGCTTTAGTAGACCTTTCAGTGTTTGCGAAGCTTGGAGGGAATACTTTACCATGTAAGACCGGTTGAAATGAGCAGACACTTTCTTGGCCATAAAGACCACTTTCCTCAAGCAGGTACAGTTCTTAATTAATTTTGCCTTCATAACTGGACATAACATGGAGCATGAGTTGATTTTCCCAATCATAAGACAAACGGAAAGTTTTTTGATTGTCACTCATGACAACTCCCAGCTGCAAGAACTTTTAACCGGTCTCTCATTTTATATGTGCTAGAGAAGGAGTAAGAACTATTTTGTTCAAAACACATACTCTGAATCATGAATCTCTATTAACGAAATATGGACCTTTTTAATGATCTAGAATAAAGTTTTCAATTTTTTAAAAAAGGGTTTTTGGACTTGCTTGCTGGATCACCGTGGACTTTACAACACTAAATAGCAAGTATTTGGAATTGTAAAGAAAATGATACATGGTAAATATTTAAAAAATATAAATATAAAAAATTGCAACGTACATTTGTATTCAGCCCCCCTGAGTCAGTACTGTGTTGTACCTTTCCCTACAATTACCACTGCAAGTGTTTTGTGGTATATCTCCACCAGCTTTGCACATCTAGAGGCTGAACGTTTTGCCCATTCTTCACTGCATAGTGGTCTCCTTGCTTGGTGTATCAGTGGATGGCAATATCTTGGTAGTTTTTTGTATGATGGATTGAACTCTGTTCCACGAGATGTTCTTTGCTTCAGCTATTTCTTTTATAACCTAACCTAGCTTTACTCTTCTCCACAACTTTATCCCTGACCTGTCTGGTGTGTTTCTTGGTTTTCATGATGTTGTTTGCTCCATAAAGGGAACCAAACATCAGGACTTTCGTATATAAGGTAAAGCCAGTGCAGTACTGGCACTATCAGGCACAGTCTGTACATACCATTAATGGGCAACTCAGATGTTTAGGCTTTGAAATCCAAGTTTGTGAAGCTTAAAAATTCATCATCTTTTTGACTGACAGTGGCACCTCTGCTGATAATATCCAGGCGGGTTATGCACATGGATTCCACCACCCCCCCTCGCTGCCTTTTCCTCCCTCTCATTGACTCTGTTCAAATTTTTCTATTCAGTAACATGGCGTCGGAGTTGGCGCCTGCACATAACGCTTATCTCCGGCGCCATGTTTATGAAGCCCGCATTACCTAGTCTTGTGCCTGAGAGGGCGGCACATACACCCTCGCTTCTTCAGATCTCATTGTGACCACGGGAGCGCACGATCACAATAGGACTGGAGAACAGCTGATCTTACCGATTAGCTACAGCATATGATATTGTAGCAGATGTCTTCTGCAGCTAATCGGTAAGATCAGCTGTTCTCCAGTCCTGTTGTGACCGTGCGCGCTCCCGTGGTCACAATGAGATCTGAAGAAGCGAGGGCGTATGTGCCGCCCTCTCAGGCACAAGACTAGATAATGCGGGTTTCAGAAACATGGCGCCAGAGATAAGCGCTATGAGCAGGCGCCAACTCCAACGCCATGTTACTGAATCGAAAAATTTGCATAGAGCCAGAAAGATTGAGGAACAGGCGGCAGGAATCCATGTGCATAACCCGAACGGATATTATCAGCAGAGGTGCAACTGTCACTCAAAAAGATGATGAATTTTTAAACTTCACAAACTTGAATTTCAAAGCCTAAACATCCGAGCTGCCCACTAATGGTGTGTAAAGACTGTGCCTGATAGTGCCAGTACTGCACTGGCTTTACCTTATATACAAAAATCCTGATGTTTGGTTCCCTTTAATGTTATTGTAGCCCCCAACGGGCATGCTAACATGCTAATGAATGCGCAGCAACAGAGGGTTAAACGTTTGATCAACATTTTTGTACATTTGATCAATGCATCACAATATTTCACAGTTTATACTTGTATTGAGTATTAAAAACATTTCACTTTACATGTGCTGTGCTGCTTTTGATAAAACCAGGAAGGGGCAGCGGGGTTCTCTGGGGTATTTTAGGCTATCAGATTATATTACATTTTAAATCAATTGTAAGTATGTAATCAGCTTTCATTGACATTGCTCAACGCACTAAAGTTCATCTACAAATCTATTGTCTTTAACATTATATCATTTTCTATATGGATCCTTTGTTTCACTTCATTTTCAGTTTTGACCAATCACATTTCTGTACATGGATTTGCAAGTATATTGGTAAAATTCATTATATTAATCTCTTATGAGCTTTTTACAGCTGTGGAAACTTGCACCTGCCGCTATTTTTCTTTTTTGATTTGTAAGGTAAATAGTCATGAAATAAGCTGCTTTGTTATAGCAGTTTGGATGAGATACCAAGGCGCAGCCTCTATGTGAGATTATATTTTAAAGGCTGTTAACAGAACCATTTGGTCCTCCATAAACAAATTTAAAGGGTTTGTCCTCCCTTCTCATTCCCCATGATTTCCCCTGTTAAAAAAAACCCCACTATAAATTATACTCACCTCCCATTGTGGCGCCGTTCCAGTGGTGCCAGTACATGCTTTCCCGAGGCTCATCTGAAGATGTTACATCACATAAGCCCCATGCATAATCAGCATCTAATTTAATTTAATAATTAGAAAAAATAATCCGCATGCGGTTGTTCCTATTTTGATATGCAGCCAAGATAAACATATGGCTGGGGGCTGCAGCCTGTAGCCGTGGCTTTATCTGTTCCGAGTATCATAATATGGGGGAACCCTAGATCAATTATATTTATTTATTTATTTTACTGTTCGATATAGACCCGAAGACTGGGTTTGCGATTGGATAAGTCACACACACACTGTCACTCAGTGTGAGGGTGCCTCTGACTACAACAAATCACAGATGCCGGTGGGTGGGGGAAGCAGTGAATATGCACAAGTCTAATAAGCGGCCCCGAAAGAAGAATGAGAGGACGTGGGAGCAGTGTGACAGCCACGCTGGTGGTTCGGTAAGTATAATGCACTTGCTCTACCCTTTTGCACTGGATTCTGGTCCTCACAAATTATATGGGGACCGGCATCCGGCCACATACCAGGGATCAATTCCTCGCCGATCCGGAGTCAGCAGGGAATTGATTTGTGAGTCTTCCCATCACTAGTGAGAAACGCAGGGACAAAACGAAAAAAAATAGAATATACTGCAGTTTATTTTTCAAAAGTTGTGACAAATAAACTACAGACAAAAAAACTGCAACGTGTGCACAGCAAATCTGAATTCTCGTAGACTTTGCTGGGAAGTCAAAAGTGAGAAATGCAGCAAAACGGGGCAAAAAACGCAGCGTGCGCATGTAGCCTAACTGATAGTTTTGAAACACAGAGACCACAGAGATAAATAATACATTGCTAGTACTCAGGATAAAAGAAACAGATCTTTTGTGTTTTTCTATCACCTACAAATTAAAGAGAATTTTTCACCATGTTTTTGCCACCTAATATGACAGTAGCATAATATAGACAGAGACCCTGATTCCAGCTATGTATCTCTTACAGGAATGCTTACAGGAAGTCTACAATCTCTACACAAAGGGCAAAACCTTAAAGGCCGCTTTACACGCAGCAACATCACTAGCGATGTCGCTAGCGATCGCACCCACCCCCGTCGTTCGTGCGTCATTGGCAAATTGCTGCCCGTGACGGACAATATCGGTACTGCGCATCACACAAACTTACCTTACTAACGACGTCGCTGTGGCCGGCGAACAACCCCTTTTCTAAGGGGGAGGTTAGTGCGGTGTCACAGCGACGTCACACAGCGGCCCACCAACAGAAGCGGAGGGGCGGAGAGCAGCCGCATTATCGACACTCCCACCTCATTGCCGGAGGACGCAGGAACGCTGTTGTTCGTCGTTCCTGGGGTGTCACACGTAGCGATGTGTGGAACGACGAACAACCTGCATCCCAGAAGTTCAACGACATTTGGAAAATGAACAACGTGTCAACCATCAACGATATTTGAGGTACGTGAGATCGTTAGTGGTCCCTCGTACGTGTCACACGCAACGATGTCTCTAACGAGGCCGGATGTAGGTCACGAATTCCGTGACCCCAGCGATATCTCGTTAGCGATGTCGTTGCGTGTAAAGCGGCCTTTAGGGATTTTGATTAAAGGAATTCAGAACCAAGGTGGGTTTCCATAAGAATACACACACAGGGTGTCATTTGTGATGCCTTGCCCTGGAACACTGAGCTTATAAGACCTGAACAGATGATCCGTTGTTGCCACGCATGATATTTTCTATAAACTATAGGAAGGGGGTGTTTGAAAGAAACAAGGCATTTAATATGTAAGGTACTCACCCCTAAATTAGTCCATGGCCAAGTCACAGGCCTGAAATTGAAATATTAAAATCTAGGCTATCCTGGAAACACAAGTCCAAGGTCAAACATATAAAAAGCTGGGTGGCACAAAAGCAAGCCTAGCCAGTCTGGAGACCTGAATGCAATAGAAAATCTTTGGCACGAGCTGAAACTCAATATTGCCCAAAGACAACCCCGCAACGTGGTAGATTTGGAGAAGATCTGAATGGCGGAGTGGGCCAAAATCCCTGCTGCAGTGTGTGCAAACCTGGTCAAGAACTACAGGAAACATCTGACCTCTGTATTTGCAAACAAAGGTTTTCTACCAAATATTAAGTTCTGTTTTCCTATTGTAACAAATACTTATTTCATGCAATAAAATGCAAATGTTATTTAAAAATCATGTGATTGTCTGGAGGGTTTTTTGGATTCTGTCTGTCACAGTTGAAGTGTACCTACAATAGAAATTACAGACCTCTCCATTATTTGTAGGTGGAAAAAGTTGCAAAATCCACCGTGTGTCAAATAATTATTTTCCCCACTATATATTAATACCTGTAACAATTTTAAGCACAGCATAAGTAAATGAAGCAGGTGGGTAATATGATAGTAACTTTATGGTATTTTCCTAACCTCCAAAAGTTCTTTCTGAATATATGTGTATAAGAAATATACTTTATACTGTACTAGTTGTAGTACCCGGCTTTGCCCAGGATAGTAACTGTCTTTCTCCCAGTCTCTGTCTGTCTCCCTCTTTGTCTGTCTCTGCCTATGTCTTTCTCTATCTCTTTGTCTGTCTCTTTCCCTGTCTCTCTCTGTCTATCTCTCTGTCTCTTTCCCTGTCTTTCTTTGTCTGTCTTTCCCTGCCTGTCTCTTTCCCTGTCTTTCCCTGTCTGTCACTTTCCCTGTCTGTCTCTTTGTCTGCGTCTGTCTCTTTGTCAGTCTCTTTGTCTGTCTCTTTGTCTGTCTCTGTTTGTCTGCATCTTTCCCTGTCTGCCTGTCTCTTTCCCTGTCTGTCTCTGTCTGTCTCATTCCTTTTCTGTCTCTTTCCCTGTCTGTCTTTGTCTGTCTTTGTCTCTGTCTGTCTCTGTCTGTCTTTGTATATCTGTCTCTTTCCCTGGCTGCATTGTGACACGCCAACATTCTTCTGAAGTTCTAGCTGCATTGTGGCTCCCAGCTCCTTTGACTTTAATGGAGGCAAGTTTTTTGCAAATAACTGTAAAATACGGGGTTAAAATTTCCCCTCAAAACATAGTCTATGACGTTCCCTGAGTCAAATGAGGTGTCTGTGCATAATTTTGTTATTGTACATGCGACGGTGCGGATTCCTTTAGCGGACACACACACACACACACACGTACGTACGTACAAACATACATACATTCAGCTCTATATATTAGATATCTACTCATACTGTTTTTTTTGTACTGTTCCTACATTGCCAGTCACCAGGATTTATTCCAATCAGTACAGGGTTATTGCAGGCAGTAGGTCACTCAGACCTCGTCTCAGAGAGTCACCATGACAATGTTGCCTAATCAGATCTAGATGTAATCTCAGAAAGTGCCCCAATAGCCAGAAAATGTAGCAATTTTATCTTCTTCAAACGAAAAGTACAACTTGAGATGAATGCTAAGATCCAAGAGAGGAATATTACTCTTATGTTGACTTGAAATAATGGCCCGAGGCTCAAGCACACAGAAATTCTATAGGGAGCTTGAATGTAGTTCTCACGAAGACGATTGTACATCAGATTGGTATAGTATCAACAGGAAATACACAAGACAGAGTAAATGTGCTGAGATAATCCAATCCCTTTACGTACACCCACGCGGACATTCCTTTTTTTTTAAATGCTCTTACTTTATCTTTCTGACAGTTTTAAATCCTAAAACACTGAAAGTTTGTAATCAGCAATGCAAGTATTGTTTAACTTCTACAAAAATATGTTTTTATTGATATATCAAAATATTAATAATTTTGCATGAAATTAAAACTCAAATTGTAGAGATGTTAAAATGTAATAACTTTTCAGAGTATGCAGACCTGTCTGTGCGTTTGAGGAATGATTCTACGTCTGGGCATTATATGACTTGTATACTTCAGACGCAATAACCCTGATTCATCAAAACTTTAAAACCAGAAAATTGTCTTAACAAGGTTAGAAAAGTTGTAAAATGTTGTGACTTTTGGTGTTTTAACACTATTTTGGCCAGTTTTGACAAAGTAGGTGGATCTGGGGAGAGAGGGGTGGGAAAGGGTGTGGCGACTTATGCTCATCAAATTCATGATGAGCAGTAGCATTCTTTAAGCTACACATCTTATTCCAGTCTCTGACTGGAGTAGGATTTGTGGTGAGGCACACACAGAGGCACATGCCACTTTGTTCCTCACCTTATCTATTAAGAGATGCACCCCTCTTAATGAGTAAGGCGCCTCACACTTCAACCTGACTTCTCATCAAGGCTGGTGTTGAAAAATGTCAATTTTGATGAATTGGGCATATGTCTTTCTTGGTAAGTGTCTGAGCTTTTGTGAGCAGTATAGCATATATGATATCTCCCGTCTACAGCACAGAACACAGAGAAGGATTTCTGCACTTCATTAATTTTTTATCACGCAGAGACAAACTGCAGCAGCATCGAAGACAATATATAGCATTCATGAGCTGTCTAGATGGGAATCAATCACTGGGGGAGGTAAAAGACTTGTTAGAAAGCTCAGCATGCTAGTTTTTGTACCTCCGGGAGACTCTTCCCGTAGCTATCCCACGATCGGTAATCCATAAGAAGCAGACATTACTTAATAAATTTATATGGGCCCATAAATGTCATTGGATAGCTCACTCAGTCTTTTTGGCCCATAAGAAGCTGGGGGGGGCTAGACTTCCCTGACATGTGGAATTATTACCTCGCCACGCACCTGAGACGCTTCCTCCTGTGGATTACCCTGACTTTCACAAGTAAATGGGTGGAGGTGGAACGTGTCTGGTTAGCCCCAATCCATCCCAATACATTGCTCTGTCCTATATTTCAACTCCCGTCAATACCGGCTTTATTGGGGCCTATCAGGTTTACCAGGCAGGTGTGGTTGTTGGCTGCAGGGACTTTCTCCCTAGCTTCGTCCAATTCCTCATTAGCGCCATTTCTCTTCACCCCTGCATTACCAAACAGTATGAGTGGGAGGACAACTGACCCCTGCGTCAGGGCCAGGTTGTTCCGTTAAGTCGACATAATTGATCCTTTTTCAAACACGATTTTGCCCTTCTCTGTCTTGAAGGAGAGACCTAGGATCCCGGCCGCAGCATAGTTCACATATGGACAAATAAGACATCTAGCTCTATTTTCCATAACGTCTGCGACGTTCTCCAAGCCCACCCCGTTTGAGAGCCTCTGCAGGCAGAGCACTCCAACGAGGGGACTGATATCAAGGATTTACGGTATCCTCACCTCCCATGCAGAAATCCGGCATTCGTATATGGCCAAAGGGGAGACATTTCTGGGGAGGGAACTCCCAAATTCTATTTGGCAGATTATCTGAGAAAAAGCATCAAAAAAGTTAGTGTGCACAGGTCATAAGGAAAAGCAGTATAAGAGCCTTGCATTGGTATCACACCCCGGATGACTTACATAGACATTTCCCTACAGTGTTAGATTCCTGCTGGAGGTGCATGAGGGAGGTTGGGACTTTACCCCACATCTTCTGGGAATGTGAGGCCCTTGCAACCTTCTGGAGGGGACTGGGAGACCTGATTCACAGGGTGCTAATGTGTACCGCCCCGCGGGCTCGGCTGCGACCGCCGAGCCGCTCGGATCCGGCCTCGTACTGCGGGTGGTGGTACGAGCCTCTCACGGACCCGGGGGTCACTTCGCTCTGCAAGGGAGTTGGCGCTACACGCGGGGATTTGGGTGTTTTTGGTTTGAAGTGATAGTTCATGACACCACCCACGGGTTGTGGTGATTGTAGACACCACCGCTGCGGTGAAGGTGTGGGGGCCCCTGGGAGCGGTGTAGTAGCGCAGCTAGGTGTTGACCCCTCCGTGGGTAGGAGATGTTGGTCCCGGCGTCCGGTGGGCCGGGGCCCGGGCACAGGGTGTAGTGTTGCGGCACTTATCCGGAATGGTTGGGCTGTTGCCTACAATCGGGACTTAGGTGGGAATGAACCCCTGAGGTCCAGACCGCAATCAGTTAATTTGACTATGGTGGTGGCTTCTAGCCTAGTTCGGGGTCTGAGTACCCTGCCTGGTGCTCCGGTATCCAGTTGGCTCCCCGGTTCGGTTCCGGCGAGCCACTACCCTGTCCCGGTCCCTTACAGTTCCACCGGTCGTATTTCCTGTCTCCTGCAGGCGGCCACTACTGTCTGCCTCCTTGCCAATGGTGACTGGGCTCCAACCCAGCCACCGGAGTAGTCTTTGCAGGCCTGAGCACAGGTCTGCTTCTGGACTTCAACTTGACCCTTCCAGGGCCTGAGCTAGACTTCAACTCAACTACCACTATTTGGGTTCCCGCCTCCAGGCCTGTGAACTCCTCGGTGGGTGGAGCCAACCACCTGGCTCCACCCCCCTGGTGTGGACATCAAACCTGGAGGGTGATGACAAGGCTTTTAGTTTGACTGCTGTTACCTAACTGGGAAGGGGGGGTGTAGTGTTGTTGTGTCTACCTGGGACGACCTGGATAGTCCAGGGCGTCACATTCCCCCTTGGTTTAATGCAGACCGTCCGCGGGCTGCCCGTCCATCACCGGTTTATTTTTGTTGTAAACTGCAAAAAGATAAGAAACACGTATACATTTGTAATAACATATTTACATAGTCAAGAATATGTAGGCTTTCTTTTCTTTCCTCACGGGAGGCACATCACTTTAAACGTTGCAAACAACTTTAATAATAACGGGTCCATGTCCTTCCGCTTTCCCACCCAAGCAACCTAGCCTTGATGCTGCCCCTAAGAAGTGGGCAGCACCCCTTTTTCCCAGTCCGGATCAGGAACTTGGCCAAGCAACCCAAGCGGAAACGGATACAGTGTTTCGCACCCTGCAGTCACTCAGAGATCCCACGTCCAGGGGACCCCTGACCCAGACGATGGTCACCGGTTCCTGTGGTGACGGGACCCCAGCCTGCTCTGCTGCGGGTCCTCCCTCTAACCAGCCTCTCCGGAGACCATCAGTTGTGGGAGGGGCAATAAGGGCACTATTTACAAGCCCAAAAGTTATTAGGTGGCTTGCTAGTTCTCAGCCGTGTTCATGATTTCTCATGTTACAAAAGGGGGCAACAAAAGTCCCAACAGGGACGGGCTCTTCAGTAGCTGGTCCGCTACCATAAACAATATAGGTCCCAATGGGGACTTGCAGATGGGTCCCAATGGGGACAGTCCTTGTGGCAATGAGGATCCGCTACCTCACTTTAATTTCCTTCAGAATAAACGCGGGCATGCACATCCGCTCTCCTGCCCAGCAGCCAGGACCACTTAGGTGCCCTCAGCGCTGGCTACGACTGGTCTCTCATACTGCTGTGGGCCCCACCGATCAGTGGCCTGCTCTGGATCAGCCTGTGTGGGGGACGGGCCCAGCTGGAGTCCCTCCGTGCCGGCTACGACCGTCACCTTCGGTAATGAGGGACCCTGCTGTGACGTGGCCTGCTCTGCCGCTTGGCAGCTGCAACCCCGCCGTGCCTCAGCCGAGGCCAGGTGTCTGGGCCTCTGGGTGAGGGTCGCCTCCGTTGTGGCCATGCTCGGGGCCGGATGGGATGTCGTCGGCGGTGCTGGAGCGATGGTGACGGTATGGCCTGAGGGCCCAGTAACTGGGTCCTCCCCCGTAGGTGGTATGGGCTCCGCTGCCATGGACTGGGGCAGCGGGTCGGTCGGGGTGTTAGCTGCGGACACGGGCCACGAGGGAAACGGTGTGGCGGACGGGAGCAGGCCGGGTCCCTCAGCCACAGCGGCCGATCCCTGGGGGACATAGGGGCGTGGGTCACTGCTTACCCGTTCCTCCGAAATTATCTCCACTTTGCGCGCCCGGACAGCTGCAGCCAGGCTCTTCATCCCCGACGTCCACTTCGCCAGCATGAAGTGGACTTGGGCCTGGATCTTCCGACACATCCTGCCGCGTTGGTGTCCAGGAACATGTTTCGGCAGGGTCCTGGCGTCCCTGCTCTTCACAGCGCTAGTTACATGTCGCCATTCTTCACCCGCTCCCCCCTTGGTCTTTTCAGAGCACTTCCCTAGCTTTTTGCTCCGCTCCACTCTCGGGGGGCGAGGCTTTGCTTTCGCGCCCTTTCTGCTCAGGGAAGACGGCTCCGGCGGGAACTCTTCTGGCCAAAGATGGCGGATTCTCAAATTTTTCAGCAGGACGCCACTGATGGGGACTTCAAGGCGCACTTCCACTGGTAAGTGGACTGGCTCAATCCTGTTCGTGACGCCAGAAGAGTCAATGTGTACTGCCCCGCGGGCTTGGCTGCGACCGCCGAGCCGCTCGGATCCGTGCTTGTACTGCGGGTGGTGACTCGAGCCTCTCACAGACCCAGGGGTCACGTCGCTCTGCAAGGGAGTTGGCGCTACACGCGGGGATTTGGGTGTTTTTGGTTTGAAGTGATAGTTCGTGATGCCACCCACGGGTTGTGGTCATTGTAGACACCACCGCTGCGGTTAAGGTGTGAGGGCCCCCGGGAGTGGTGTAGTAGCGCAGCTAGGTGTTGACCCCTCCGTGGGTAGGGGATGTTGGTCCAAGGGTCTGGTGGCCGGGGCCCGGGTGCAGGGTTTAGTGTTGCGGTGCAGCGCGGCACAGTGCCGGATGGCACTGCTGTACTCACTCTGACACAAGACACTGGAGACGCTGGTAAACCAAATGGAGTGATGAACGGGGCCCACAGCCGGCTGCAGCTTTTCCCAGATTAGGTTGGTAATGTCCGCCTTTCTCCTGCACCTCTGTATGTGAATCTTGACTCCTGTGCCTAGGCACCGATAGTCCGTTCCCCGACGTGTATCTGTCGTAGGAGCCCGTTTGCCCGCAGACGCTGGCCCTTTGGATCTCTGGCCCTTGGCGGTGGCACTTATCCGGAATTGTTGGGCTGTTGCCTTCAATCGGGACTTAGGTGGGAATGAACCCCTGAGGTCCAGACCGCAATCAGTTAATTTGACTATGGTGGTGGCTTCTAGCCTAGTTCGGGGTCTGAGTACCCTGCCTGGTGCTCCGGTATCCAGTTGGCTCCCCGGTTTGGTTCCAGCAGGCCACTACCCTGTCCCGGTCCCTTACGGTTCCACCGGTCATATTCCCGATCTCCTGCAGACGGCCACTACCGTCTGCTTCCTTGCCAATGTTGACTGGGCTCCAACCCAGCCACCGGAGTAGTCTTTGGCAGGCCTGAGCACAGGTCTGCTTCTGGACTTCAACTTGACCCTTCCAGGGCCTGAGCTAGACTTCAACTCGACTACCACTACTTGGGTTCCCGCATCCAGGCCTGTGAACTCCTCAGTGGGTGGAGCCAACCGCCTGGCTCCACCACCCCTGGTGTGGACATCAAACCTGGAGGGTGGTGACAAAAGGCTTTTAGTTTGACTGCTGTTACCTAACTGGGAAGGGGGGGTGTAGTGTTGTTGTGTCTACCTGGGATGACCTGGATAGTCCAGGGCATCACACTAAGCCTTAGGGTCAGCATGGACCCGATTATCTATATACTTAACATTCCTCTGAAAGGGGTAGCTAAAGATGCAGCAGGTTGATCCTACATATCGCTAGATCGGCAAAATGTCTTACAGCCATGCACTGGAAAAAAAATGCCCCGCCCTCTCTTCAGGATCTGGAGACCAAGATTCAGAATACAAGAAGAAAGGAGTACCTCATCGCCTCCATTAATAACCACCTGGACTCTTTCCAGAAAGTATGGACCCCGTGGGATTCGTACACGGTGGACTGAAAGATGAAGGCAAGGGCTGTTGGGCCCATTTGCTGTCAACTATAGTGTAAATATGATACACATACCTTCCCCACCTGATCTCCCACTTTACCCCATGTTTCTTCCCCCCGTTCAGCATGATTTTTCTGTTTCTCTCTCAGCATGTTTCCCCACTGTGCACCTCACCCTTCCTTCCCCTCCCCTCTCTATAGAGTAGAATGGGTCTTGTCCTTGTCACAAGAAAGCTGGCAGCCCATCTTGACTGAGCAAAATATATTTGAGATGGGTTTTTTTCAGAGTGAATGACAAGTTTAAAAAGACGGGCAAGGGAAAGAAGTGGCTCAAAAGTGGGTAAGGAAGCAGATTTCTCTAAAAAGATATAATACAATGTTTTTTACATTTACTTATACAATTTGTTTGTTTAAAGTATAGTTTGTTTTTTTGGGGTTTTTTTAAAAGCAGTTTTCCATGTTAGTCTTTTTTAATTTAATCAGAGGGCTTACTCATTTTGACAATGTGATTCCAATTTCGGGGGGAAAATTCGGCAAAGTTGGCAAATTCTAATTTTAAAAGATTCATGTAATAAACCAGCAGGGGGAGCTGGAACACCAGGAGAGTGCTAGCTAGGCATTCCCCACTAGATGGCACTAGACTTAACAAACTAGCAGGGGAAGCTGGAGCACCAGGAGAGTGCTGACAGCAATCCTCCACTAAAGGGCACAAGTCCCCGCAGTGGAAGGAGTAGATGGTTGTACGAGCCGGGGTCAGAACTAGGATGACTATGAGGTACAGAGGGTTAAACGGAAACAGAGTCCAGGAAAAGCCGATTCAGAAACCGAGAAGGAGCGTCAAAAACCGGGGGAGCGTGGAAACCATAGTAAATAGACAAGTCAAAGTCAGGAGCCGGGAGAGCAGGTGATAGCAGGGAGCACAGGAGGACGGAACAACAGAGGAGGGAGGATGGGAGTCAGAAAGGAACGGAGGTGGTCAGGATGGACAGCAGGGAGAACATACACAGACAGGGCAGTAGGTGGGGGAGCGTACATGGTCAGGACGGAAAGCAGGGAGGACGAATGTTATCAGCATGGCAGGCAGGATCCGAACTCACAAGGGACCAGTGGCACACTGCAGAGCAGAATTATAACTGGCACCGAATGAACTGCAGTGCCCAGAAGAAAAAGGCACTGTGATCCCGGGAATGAGGCACTGAGGTGGGGGCCCTCCTCCCGGCCACACTCCAGGAAACACTGACAGCCAGGCTCATGACAATTCACTCATCTATATTGCAAATCCTTTTCATACCTAAACCAGGTCTATAGTAAATATAATCCGAAAATGGTTGCACCCCCAAATATTTGATGAAAATGTAAAGATACTCTTAATAATCTAATCACCGAAAAGGACATAAATTCAAAGACAAAAATCAAAAAACTCACCAGAAAAAAGCCACCAGCCAACTCAGGTCAAAATGGCAAATGCACTTGCTGGATGTAAATGTAAAGATACCCTTAATAATCTATTTCATAGCTATATCTATTCTTTTCATTGAAAGGAGGCTGATTAATTAACCCATTATCATTGCCAGATCTGCTGTCATTCAGTTTTTAAAAACTAAATGTGTAGTCTGTATGCCCACTTGTTTTCAATACAGTAAAGTAACATTTTTTATAACATATTTTTCATCTTATGTGAACTTTTTCTTTGAATGTGATGGATGACTGACACCAAATCTGAAAATTGTTTAATATATCAACCAAACAAAAGTCCATTGAATGTATATAGGAAAAAGCACATGATAAAAGAAAATCTGTGCCTCAAAGGACTTACAATTTGTGTAATTATTAAATGACCTAAAAGGGCAGATATAAGAATTGGAACACTTAAGTTAAATTTAACCTCCAATGGTTCCACCCTTCAAGAAGGGACTGAGTAGCAATATTCTCGAGAGTGACGTAAATTGCATTAGCTTGAAATGTTAACCATTGGCAGAGGACGTATTACTAGAAAGAGCACTAACATAAGAAAATTACAAATATAGTCCAGTGATTTAAATTACACAGTATCACTATAAAGACTGTAATTTTAAACCACTTAACCTAAAATAGTTCAACATTTTTAATGTCAAATGGAGATTAAAACATCCTACGACATTTGTAACTCACTTAAAACGGATAAAGCCATCTGTTCTACAAAAGAAAATCTGTATACAGTAGGCTCCGCATCTCCCTTTGTCGATATCTATTCCCAATGTGGACATCTTTTATCTTGGTTTTCAATGAAGATATAAATCTCAAATAGGTTTTCTAATTATTAAAACAAATTACAACTCTTGCTGTTGAGTAGCTCTTAGTCCTCTTCTGGTTGCTGTTTTTCGACATAATAATTTGCATTTATTTTCCAGGATTTCAGAACATTGTAGGTTGATTATAAATAGCTACAAGTAAAAGACAAAAATAAAAAGGGTTTTCCATTCTACCGTGTTTCCTCCAAAATAAGACCTCCCCGACAATAAGACCTAGCAAGAATTTTCAGGGAGGCTTAAATATAAGACATCCCCCAAAAATAAGACCTAGTCGCGGTTCAATAATGAAGTGTCCATGAAGCGGTAAAAAAGTTAAAGACACTGCAGGACACTTCATTATAGGCAGCGGACACACCCAGAAGAAAGAAGAAAGAAGATAGAAGACCCCGCAATCATACTCACCAGATGCCGACCGGGAGCAGGGGAGCACATCAACGACCTACGGCAGAACACACATACACATCAGATCACATATACACACACACATACACACACACACACACACACACACACACAATCACACTACAGATCACATACACACACTCACTACATCCAGCGATATTGCTTACTTCTCGGCAGCGTGCACCTGCGATGCTGTGCACTGAGCAGTGGAGCTTACAGGACCTTGCATCATGTGATGCTGAGCTCTGAGCACTGAAGCTTCCAGGACTTGCAGGAGGAATGCATCACATGGCCGGAAGCAAGTGATATCACTGGATGTGGTGAGTGTGTGCACGCGATTGTACCGGTATGTGCGATGTCGTGAGTGTGCGTTCTGATGTGTGAGTGTGCATTTTGTTGTGTGAGTGTGCGT
This sequence comes from Anomaloglossus baeobatrachus, assembly GCF_048569485.1. Classification (NCBI taxonomy): domain Eukaryota; kingdom Metazoa; phylum Chordata; class Amphibia; order Anura; family Aromobatidae; genus Anomaloglossus; species Anomaloglossus baeobatrachus. The sequence continues at coordinate 232,558,990 of NC_134359.1, read as the reverse complement.
TCTGATATGTGAGTGTGCGCTCTGATGTGTGTGTATGCTGTCGGATGTATGAGTGTATGCTGTCTGATGTGTGAGTGTATGCTGTCTGATGTGTGAGTGTATGCTGTCTGATGTGTGAGTGTATGCTGTCTGATGTGTGAGTGTATGCTGTCTGATGTGCGAGTGTATGCTGTCTGATGTGTGAGTGTATGTTATCTGATGTGTGAGTGTGTGTTCTGATGTGTGAGTGTATGCTGTCTGATGTGTGAGTGTATGAAGTGGCGTAACTAGAGTTTGATGGGCCCTGGTGCAAAATTTGGACCGGGGCCCCCTCTCCACGTACACCGACACTTAGGGTACGGGATAATGACACAGACACTCAGGGTACAGGATAATGATGCTGACACTTGGCTCTTACCCTCAGCATCCAGTTTTCCCATGATCTGAAATCCCTCTATCAGAACACAGCTTTCCCATATTCTGATATCCATCTTGTCCTCGGGACCCAGCTTTCCCATGCTCTGCTATACATCATTCCCTCAGCACCCAGCTTTCCCATATCAGAGCATGGGAAAGCTGGGTGCTGAGAGATGTACAGCAGAGCATGGGAAAGCCGGGTGCTGAGGGAAAGAGCCTCTTTCCCTCAGCACAAAACATTCCCATACCATGCTTGTATCTTTGTCAACCCTCGTATATAGTTCTACAAATACTATAATGGCCCCCACATAGCCTTCCATATAGTATAAAGGGCCCCACATAACCCTTCACATATTAGAATGCAACTCCATAGTCCTCCATGTATTATAATGCATTTCCCATAGTCCTCCATGTATTATAATTCACCCCACAGTCCTCCATAAATTATACTGCACCACAGTCCTCCATGTTTTATAATGCAACCCCATAGTCCTCCATGTATAAAGTAGCCTCCCTCCATATATTATAATGTAGCCCTCATAGTACTATATGTATTACAATGCAGCCCCATAAACCTTCATATTGTATTATGCAGCACCATACGCCTCCATGTATAATGCACTCATATAGTCCATGTACAAGGTATCCTTCATGTTTATTATGCATCCCCATAGACCTCCATGTATAATGCATCCCCATAGACCTCCATGTATAATGCAGCCCCATAGACCTCCATGAATCATGCAGCCCCATAGACTTCCATGCATCATGCAGCTAGCCCCCCCAGGGCCTCCATGTGTCATGCAGCAAGCCCCCCAGGGTCTCCATGTGTCATGTAGCCAGCCTCCCCGCACCAAGGCCTCCATGAGTCATGCAGCCAGCCCCCCCCAAGGCCTCCATGTGTCATGCAGCCAGCCCCCCCAGGGCCTCCATGTGTCATGCAGTCAGCTCTTCCAGGGCCTCCATGTGTCCTGCAGCCAGCCCCCCCCCCCCAGGGCCTCCATTTGTCATGCAGCCAGCTCTCCCAGGGCCTCCATGTGTCCTGCAGCCAGCCCCCCCCAGGGCCTCGATGTGCCATGCAGTCAGCCTCCTAGGACCTCCATGTGTCATGCAGCCAGGCCCCCCAAGGACTCCATGTGTCCTGCAGCCAGCCCCCCCAAGGTCTCCATGTGTCCTGCAGCCAGGCCCCCCCAAGGACTCCATGTGTCCTGCAGCCAGGGCCCCCCCAAGGACTCCATGTGTCTTGCAGCCAGACCCCCCCAAGGACTCCATGTGTCCTGCAGCCAGCCCCCCCCCAAGGACTCCATGGTCATGCAGCCAGCTCTTCCAGGGCCTCCATGTGTCCGGCAGCCAGGCCCCCCCAAGGACTCCATGTGTCCTGCAGCAACCCCCCCCCCCGAGGACTCCATGTGTCCTGCAGCCAGCCCCCCCAAGGACTCCATGTGTCCTGCAGCAACCCCCCCAAGGACTCCATGTGTCCTGCAGCCAGCCCCCCCAAGGACTCCATGTGTCCTGCAGCCAGGCCCCCCCAGGGACTCCATGTGTCCTGCAGCCTGCCTCCCCGTGTACTCACTGATTTATAAAAAAAAATAAAAAAACAAGTACTCACCTCTCAGCTCTGTCCTCACCTCTACTTGTTTCACCGCTGCTCGTCCTCACTTCTGTTCTCATTCCCCCGTGGCTCCGGTTGGCGTCCTCCCGTTCTGCGCTCTGTGCACTCAGCACAGCAGTCGCACAGGAGTGACGTCACCGCACAGGCACGGGGGGAGACTGATAATGCATAGAGCGGCTCTATGCAATATCACAGCAGAGCGCGGTGACGGGAGCACGGTGACGGGAGCGAGGTGACGGGAGCGCGGTAACGAGAGCACGGTGACGGGAGCGCGGTGACGCCGCCGCTGACACCAGGCAGGGGGGCCCGGTGTCAGCGGCGGCGACTGGGTCATATAGCGGCCACCACGACGCGTGGTCTGCTGCAGAACAGTGCAGCTCCTCTCTCACAGAAAGAAGCTGGCTGATGATCTGCCGGCCAGCCACGGGCCCCTAACCGCCCGGGCCCGGTCGGAATGGCGACCACTGCGACCGCGGTAGTTATGCCCCTGAGTGTATGCTATCTGATGTGTGTGTGTGTTCTGATGTGAGTGTATGCTGTCTGATGTGTGAGTGTATGCTGTCTGATGTGTGAGTGTATGCTGTCTGATGTGTGAGTGTATGCTGCATGATGTGTGAGTGTATGCTATCTGATGTGTAAGTGTGTGTTCTGATGTGAGTGTATGCTTCTGATGTGTGAGTGTATGCTATCTGATGAGTGAGTGTGTGTTCTGATGTGTGAGTGTATTCTGTCTGATGTGTGTGTATGCAATCTGATGTGTGGGTGTATACTGTCTGATGTTTGAGTGTATGCAATCTGATGTGTGAGTGTATGCTGTCTGATGTGTGAGTGAATGCTGTCTGATGTGTGAGTGAATGCTGTCTGATGTGTGAGTGTATGCAATCTGATATGTGAGTGTATGCAATATGATGTGTGAGTGTATGCAATCTGATGTGTGAGTGTATGCAATCTGATGTGTGAGTGTATGCAATATGATGTGTGCGTGTATGCTATCTCATGTGTGAGTGTATGCAATATGATGTGTGCGTGTATGCTATCTCATGTGTGAGTGTATGCAATATGATGTGTGCGTGTATGCTATCTCATGTGTGAGTGTGTTCTGATGTATGTGAGTGTCAGCCAGACGCAGGGGAGGACAGCGTGCAGCATAGCTGCTGGGAGCGCCCGCTGGAGAGCACAGGGAGATCTGGCAGCCTGGGAAGGGGGGGGGGTCTGCTTTTTGTGGGGGCTACACTTACCCCCAACCATGTCTCCTCGAGAATAAGACACCCCTTGAAAATAAGAGCTAGTGCTTTTTTCAAGGCAAAAAAAAAATAGACAGTGCCTTATTTTCAGGGAAACAGGGTATTTGCAGGACTGATATTCCCATAACCCTTTATAAACAAGTCTTTAGTGAAAAATGTGTTAGGCATCCCTAGTACCTCATTTTGAATATCCAATACATTAGACATGATGAGGTTTGTTTTGTTTCATTTTTATTTTTTTTGCTTCATATTGATATAACTCATTCATTATCTTGCGATTTTCCTTTTTTGCGCTTTTGTTTTTTCTGCCATAATTTTTCTATTTTTCTGTCCCCATATGAGGGCTTCATTTTTGCAGGATGATTTACTTTTGAATTAAACAATTCATTTTATCATGTATTTCCTATAAGCATCAATTGAGCAATAAGTCCAACAATTGAGATATATTAAAAAAAAATGCTAAATTTTATTAAACACTTACAGACATAAAAAACCATTCAAGGCAAATAGATTTGAGTGAGTACCTAACTATTCGTACTCGCTTTACTCAAAACGAGTACTGTCTACTACTCGCGTATTCATTCTGAATAGTGTGTGCAATGCAAGTCAATGGGGAAAACTCGCAAAGTAACGAGTAACCCGAATGCCATGACAAGGGATCTATATGCCATGTATAGCAACAGTATCCACCAGGTATTAGTTTACATATATCCCTTTAAGGTACCTGTATGGCAGAAGATGGTCAAAACATTCAATCCAACCAAACCAAGCTAAAAGCCAAGTAAATCCTACATAGATACCCACTGATAATTTAGTAGAATGCCCAGTGTATAACTAAGGTATAATGCTAGTGCAGAAAGCGCTCAATAAATGAGCACAGTGTCACTCACCTATTTTGTCCTGCTTAGGGGGGAGAGAGAGGATGATGATCATGGGTCCCGACGTGCATTTCGTGTAGGGCTTCCTTGGGAAGCCACCATGTGAGGGCCTGGGCCTGGAAAACAGGAAAAGTATTGCAAGTGTGTTGAAATTTTAAAAAAAAAAAAAAGTGCAATTCCACTTTTATCCTTATTTTTTTATTTTTTTCATATTTTAAAAAACATTTTTTTAACTTTTTAATGTATTTAATATTACCCTTAGAGGACTTGAAACGGTGATCATCCAATCACTTGTGCTATACATAAAAGTGCTATAGTACTATGTAAAGCTAAAATTACATCCTCCTTCAAACACTGGCCTTTGGCAGTCGTATCACAGGAGTATCGTAATGATAGACATTGGGGTCTTTAGCAGATCCATGGCTGTCATAACAACTCATCGGTGTCCCACCTTAATGTCATGGGTGCATTGATGAGCACGTGGAATGACGCACTTGCCTGCTACCGGCATTTAACAGGTTAACACTAGTGGGAGGAGCTTCAATCCATCCATGGCTGTTAAATTCACATAAATTATGTTTAATTCACCTATTATGTGTGGGTAAAGATGCAAACCTGGAATTTGAGCTCGCATCAAAGGCAAGGACACTACCTTTGAAATACATGTCCATCAAAGATATTGAAAGAGTTAAGCTACATACTGTATACTGTATAATATTTGTTTTATGATTTTGGAAAGAAATAAAGTATTGGGGATATAATCACATATCATACACTACATGTGCGAGATAGTTTATCATATGGGTTTTTTAGGACTTTAAGTAAAAAAACTAAATTGTAGTTTTATATTTTGTTATATTGTTAATTTTCAATAAATATTCAACAGACATGCTTTTCTCATAATATCTATAAATCTAATCTAATAAAGAGTATTCTGTTCTCCAGCTATTCTCAGTATTTTTTGTCTTCTATTTGTATGTTTTCCTAGTTAACACATGGGATACTGTGATGCCAGTAAGAATTAAAAATCTGATTATCTAATGCAGGTTAAGTGTAGATCTAACATATAAATCATATAAACAGAAATCTTATTAACATTTTCTGAAACCATTGACAGTGTTTCTCAAAACTTATACCAAGAGTCATCTAATATCTACCATTTACAATAATAGTGTCTTACAGTATGTGACAGATGGACCAGAGTCCTGTAGTGTCAGGCAATAGAAGGTCACAGCGTTTGACTGTGTAAAAAGATCCCTGAATTTCTTTATTCTCGCTGTTAGTATTCAGTGTACTAGGTATATCCTATGGTGGGTTTTCATACCTTTCCCTCTAGGACCCTGCAGAACTCTTCTTCCCTTCAGCTGCTAATCATATATTTCCCCTTGGATTTAAATACTCTAATTTTCCCTGGACTTGTACTTTTGTACTGGTGATATTCAGTTCCTTCACAAGCTCTGGTTAAAAGCAGGAGACTTGCATTCATCTGTAGGATCATTGTTGCTCTTTGTAGAACTTCTTACTGAGACATCTGGCGATAAGATGTTCAAGCACTATCCCCATATGTGTGCTCCCTGTGTCTTTGTTAGTGTTTAGGGGGGTTGACAAAGAGCTCATTCCACCTGTTTCCTATCTAGGGCCCAGCTCTAGAGTCCTCCTGGGGTCAGGTATCCAGCTGAGCGCATAAGTGCGGAACCTATCTACGGTGTTGAGAAACCCCAGAGGCAAGCTGTAGGTTTGATCAGGGGTCACCATCTGCCCCCTTTCCTAGATGCAGTGTTTCCCTTCTCTTTTGGTGTTCACTTAGTACTCCCCTGTACCTAGCGTGACAGCCATACTGGCAAACATTTTGGACCCCCTTGAGACTCCACCCCGCTTCCAACCGAGCTCCACCTCCACCCCTCAAACCTTACATAATCCCACTGCCCACTCATGGAAAAACTCCACGTCTGCTCCACGTCCTTACCAAATACACAGTATAGCAAAAACTGTGGAAAGAAAGTGCACATAGGGTTTTAACCGATAGAGATAGGTGCAGGGAATAGGACAGGTACTCACCTGCTTCTGTTGTGACAGGCACAACTCCTTGTCAGCACGGAAAATGGTAAATGAATACAAAGGTGGTCAGCTGCAGCCCCGATATGATTTGATCATTCCCCAAATACACATTAACAGCTCCCATTGAACACCATATCACATACATAGCCATCAGCTTTTGTTTTGGCCAAAAGATTTTTGCCTGCCACTGTACCGCCCCGCGGCCTCGGCTGCGGCTGCCGAGCCGCTCGGGTCCATGCTCGTGTACTGCGGGTGGTGGCTCAAGCCTCTCACGGGCCCAGGGGTCACATTGCGCTGAAAGGGGTAGTGGCGGTGCACGCATGGGTTTGGGTGGTTGTTTGGTGGAATTAATAAAGTTCGTGACGCCACCCACGAGTTGTGGTGATTGTATAGTGGACACCACCGCTGCCGTTGACTAGGCCTCCCGGGGACGGTGTTATGCAGCTTGGTGTTAACCCCTCCGTGGACAGGGGGCGATGGTCCCGGGGGCCCGCGGGAAGGTGAGAGCCGGGGTGCAAGGCGCAGGGTCGCGGTGCAGCGCGGTGCGATGCCTGACGGCACTGGTGTACTCACTCTGACACAAGATAACTGAGTCTCTGGTAAACCAAACGGTAGAATGGACTGGGCCCACAGCCAGCTGCGGTGTTCTCCCTGGACTGGTTGGTGGCGGCTGTCGTTCCCCTTGCACTGATGTTATGTTGTGAATAACTCCTGTGCCTGGACACTGGTAGTCCGCTCCCCTGCGTGTAAGTGTCGTGGGAGCCCGTTTGCCGCAGGCACTGGCCCTTTGGATCTCTTGCCTTTGGCGGTGGCACTTATCCGGGATGGTTGGGCTGTTGCCGTCAATCGGAACTTGGGTGGGAATGAACCCCTGAGGTCCAGACTGCAATCAGTGAATTTGACTATCCGGGCGGCTTCTAGCCTGGTCGGGGTCTGAGTATCCTGCCTGGTGCTTGGCTCCAATCGGCTCCCCGGTTCGGTACCGGCGGGCCACCGCCCGACCCCGGTCCTACGGTTTCACCGACCGTACACCAACTCCTGCAGATGGCCACTACTGTCTGCCGACCTTCCTGGAGGTGCCTGGGCTCCGACCCAGACACCTAAACAGTCCGTGGCAGGCTTGGTCCCAGGTCTGCCCTTGACTTTCCCTCCTCACTCCTTCACTGTCTGCTCACTGACTCTCTGTCTCTCCTACTGTCTGTTGTGTTTTCCCACCTCCAGGCCTTTGAACTCCTTGGTGGGCGGAGTCAACCGCCTGGATCCGCCCCACCTGGTGTGGACATCAGATCCTGGAGGGTGGCAACAAGGATTTTTGTGTGACTGGTGTCACCTATCCGGGGAAGGGGTGTGTGTGATGTTGTGTCTGTGACTACCTGACTAGTCCAGGGCATCACACCACCACGACAAGGTAGACTTTGCTGGCAGGGCCCTACTCTGCCTGTTATAAATTTCTTTTTAATATTCAATACTCTTTTTTAGGTTTATTTTAGTTATATTCTTTAAAGGAATATGTCACATACATTTTTTAAATTAATTGAAACCAGATTGTGATAATTTTTTTTAAAATCTGTATTTCTGATTGCACATTATTGTATTATGTTTTCTGTATATTTATGGAAGCTGCTCTCTTGCCTGTTAGATATGGACATTCCACATATGCATGTCAAGACACTATTTTCTTGTGAGAGTTTTCTATACATGTTCTCATGTTTGGTGACATGCTGATGTCATTGTGCAGGAAGGGGAAAGAGGTGAGCTGCGATACTCCCTACGGAGAGTGGACAGGCAAGTGTATGGGTGAGTGGGTGCGCACACGCCCCTCATCACTTTTGGATCCTATATAATGTACTGCAAGGGCCAAGGGCACGCCAGCAACTTAGGAACAGAGAGCGGGCCAGCAGTGTCTTATGTCAATGATAAAAAAATTGTTTAAAAGAACAGAGAGTCCTCAGTGGTTGATACCTTTTAATGGCTAACTGAAAAGATGGTAATAATTGCAATTATTACCATCTTTTCAGTTAGCCATTAAAAGGTATCAACCACTGAGGACTCTCTGTTCTTTTAAACAATTTTTTTATCTCTACTGGCTAACACGGTACAAAGATATATTTTACTTATGTCAATGATGTCAGATGTGCCCAGACATCTCTGCTGTGGCAATGCAATATACGTAGCTGCAGCTGTGACATTGGCCAGTAACGTTACTGGAGTGCCATGGGCCCCAGTGCAAAATTTAGACCTGCTCCACCCCGCATGTTAGTCAGATCTGTGGGCAATTGTAGCATTCTAAATCCTATAAACACAAACGAGTTGTCCCACCCACCTCCCCCTTCATTAAGTAGTAATGTCACCCATTCTGTACTAATGTCCCCCATCCTGGGTAACTTCCTAGTAAATATTTTCCCCATTCAGGTAAATATGTCCAACATCCTTGTATATACATCCCCATCTGGTATATATGTCCCCATGACTGTATATATGTCCTTATGCTGAAATATATGTGTCACGGTCGACTCCCTGTATTTGGAGACTAGTGGGAGCTTGAGGACTGTAGCCCCTTATCTCTATCTGAGACTCTGCATGTATATGTTGTTTCATTTCCTTTGGTGCTGAAGTAGTTAAGTGTTAGTTTTTCTGCCAGCAGCTCTCCTGCAGTTAAGGGCAGCTGTAGTTGTTCTATAGACACACTTTCTTGTGTTTAAATAGCTAGGTCTCCCAGCAAGCTTTGCTGACTATACAAAGCCATTTGTATAATAGCTACCTTGATGGAAAGAGCTGCTGTGGATTCTCCTGAAGTTGTATTGTGCCGCCCCCACGTCAGCAGACGGACTGCTCGGTTCCGGATCCACAGTGGCTCGGGGGGGCGCGCGGACACTCAAATAAAAAGGGTCGTATATGTACGGGGATTGCTGTGGATACTTCGTGACGCCACCCACGGTGTGTGGTAATATGGAATACCACCACTGCTGTTAGTAAGCACCCGGGGGCGATGGTTTGGCAGCTGGTTTGTTTTAACCCCTCCGTGGGTAGGGGTGGATGCCCCTGGGCTCAGTGTCCAGGACACGGGGAGTGATGTAGGCCGGAGGTGGCGCCTCGGGCCGGACAGGGGAATGTTGGTGTACTCACTGTTGAATAATTGCACACAAGTCTGTTGGTAAACCAAGGTGTCAGTGGCCGGCTTCCGCGTCCGGGTGTACTCGGGTCCCACACCCGGCTGGTGTACTGATGTCCCTTCCTCCGGCACTCTGTGACTTTCTCAATTCTGGACAATCCCGTATGGAACGGGGAAGTCCGCTCCCGGTGTTGTTGTGGTTGGGAGTCGTGCCTGCGAAAACTGACCCTTGGGATTTCAGTGGGTGTTTGCGGATACCCTATCCCCCGCGGTGGGCTGCCGTTTCGCTCTATCTGGGCTAACACTTTGGGACAACGTCTGGAACCTTGCTCCCGGCCTGGTTAATTAAAGAAGGGGCTTGCAACCGTCTTCTAACGAGGGTCCAGGTACCCCTCCTGTGCACGGTTTCCAGATCGGATCTCCGCTGTTGGTACCGGCGGGCTCCAACCCTATCCCGGTCCTCTTTGGATTTCCCATGACCAGACTCCCATCGCCTTTGGACACGGTCCACTGCTTGCCACCTAGCCAGTAGACCAGGGCCACTACCCTGGCTACCCTCCACTAGGCAAAGCCTTGACCTCCACAGTCTGTCACTGTCACAGACTCCGCTTGCACCTCCAACTTCAACTTGAACTTAACTTAGACTACTGTGTTCCTGCCCCTGGATCCTCAAGACCCCTAGGTGGGCGCTCCCAATCCGCCTGGTCCTGCCCACTGCTGTGTCCTCTTTATGTCGCGGGCAGGGAGGAGGGTGTCAGCTCACTACGCTCGCCCCCTTCTGCTCGGGTCCGGCAGCCGCTGCTCAGTGGTGGCTCGAGCCGTAGGCCGGATCCCGGGGGTTTTCTCGAGCGACACTCCTCGCCCGTGAGTGAAAGGGGTCTGTTGGGTGCGGGGATTGTTATAGTTCGTGACGCCACCACGGTTGTGGTGATTTCACCACCGCTGCTCAATGCGGGGATCCCGGGGATGGTTATGTGGAGCAGCCAGGTGTTGTGTTGCCCCTCCGTGGGCAGGGGTTGGTGATCCCGGGGCCCGGTGATGGTTTGTGAGGTGCGGGGCCTGGTGGGCGCAGGGACGCGGGGGCAGCGCTGTGCCTTGCGGCACTGTGGTACTCACTCAGCCTGAGACACGGACACAGTTTGTACGGTAAACCAAACGGCTGGTAGGACGGTCCCACAGACGGCTGCACCTGCACTCCCGGTAGGTGACGGGGATGTCCCTCTTCCTTGCACCTATGGTTGACTTGTGGTAGCGGTGGATTCCCTCCGGTTACCCGCTCCCCGACTACAATCTGGGCCGGAGGAGCTCTACACTTTGCCCGCAGGCGCTGGCCCTGAGAAACTGGTGCCTTGGCGGTGGCGGCGTCTCTCTGCTTCAGGTTGGGCTGTTGCCTTCAATCGGGACTTGGTTGCTGGGGGATCTACGTCCCCTTCACTGACGGATTCGGCAAATTTGGCGACTCCTAGCCTTGCCGGGGTCCGAGAGGCCCCTGCCCTGGTGCTGACTGTCCTTCGGAACACTGCTCCAGACCACCGGGCACACAGCCAACGGGGTCCTTCCAGGAACTTCCAAACGGTCCCCCTCCAGACAGTCACCGCCGTCGCTGACCTTGCTGATCTGGCCCTACACAAAGCTGGACCCTTCAGGCTTTCCTTCCTTCTTGTCACCTCACTTGCTTTCCTCCTTTTTCTCCTTTACCACTTTTCTACTTTCACTACTTGTTTACTCCTTCACTTAGCTCCTCACTCCAGCTCCTCCTGAGCTAATCTGCTGTTCACTCTTGCCCTCCCCGGGCTACTCTGCCTGGTTTCTCCCGCCTCCAGAGCTGTGATCTCCTTGGTGGGCGGAGCCAACCGCCTGGCCCACCCCCTGGTGTGAATCATCAGCCTCTGGAGGAAGGCAACAAGGATTTGTAGTTTAGCTGTGATGTGCCTACCTGGAGTGTGGGGTGTGGTGGTGTTGTGACCTGTGACCCCTGGCTTGCCCAGGGCGTCACATTTACCCTGAGGGGGGTGCCTAGGATTTTGTGGCTGATGGAACCTAGTTTGGGATGGTTTTATATGGGGTGTTGTGTTCTTCTGTGACCACCTGGCGCGCCAGGGCGTCACATATACAGACCATACATTACACCTCACACCAGTCAGTCTGAACAAATGAAGACCCATAAATACAGGGGCAGACATATCATTGGTGCAGACTCTGCACCCTCACAGGGGTCCAAGAGGTTGGGGGGCCGATTTCTACTTCCAAAACAAATGGACTTGTGAATTTTGATGAGTTATTGGACTGAAAAGGGCTTATATACTGTTCTTGCACAAGGGCCCTTTTCTGTCTGTGTCCACCAGTGCATACATAAACACAGATTCATCCAGATCACCTAAACTACAGCAGATAAAACTACTTCATTTTTAAACCCGAGAACAGATCTTAAACTCACCCTAAATAAGCCTAGGACCAGACATTCAGGTACTTACCATACCCTGTTCTTGTACTTTCCTCTACTTCTGGGTTTTGACACAGAATATTATTTGTGATGGCACCTGGGAGCATAAGTAAGAGCAGAGAATGTGGGACATACAGTAGAAGTGACAACTTTTCTAGAACTCACCTTTTTCATATTCTCCCATACATTCCAACAGGATAGTCAAGTGCAGACAATATTAGTAACGATAACAGTCCATATGAGGACACCATCCACTGAACACAAAATGCCATATACAGTGTTCAACAGGGAACCGAAAATTATTTTATTTTTTTGCTATTTCTGAAATCAATTAGCAGAAATATTAAAACATAATTTTTTTTATCATGGGAGTGAGGTACCAGGCTCACCAGTTCAGGCGTTTTTTATCATGAAAGCACAAACTATACATTATATTGTAATAACAAGCAGTATCAGAGGTTGACATGAAGTTGGGGAATAGAGGACAGGTGCAGGAATACAGAGAGCTTATTTGAAGTTCACTACCACGAATCATACCGCACAATTCACAGAGTGCAACACCTGAGGATAAGTGAAGAGGAATAACAATTCTCCTCATTTTCCCATTGCATCCTGACATACTTATATGCCACCCACCCATCTGATTCTTCGCCCACATTTAAAGTGCAGAAAGGTTAAGACTAGAGATGAGAGAACCCAAAGTTCAGTTTTCTAACCGAACAATAACTTAAAAATACAGAACTGGAGTTCAGAGTTTGGATGCTTTAAGTGCGAACTTAACTCAAGCGAGCAATGCTGTGCTCAGGTCAGCTTGGAGCTCAGCCCTGTGCGAGCCGCTTGCAGTGTTTGAACGGCACACATGGGGGTAACAACAACGTGATTGCAAGTAGTGTGTACCAAAAAAAAAATTGAAAAAGCCTGCCCATCCTCCCCGGAAGTGATCTGCTTATGACTGGCTGTATGTGGGCAGAGACTCAAACTGCCAATCAGTGATTCCGAACTTCCTCAGGCCGGGTTTGAACCATTGGAGGTTCGGTTCATTTGCTGTCAGCAAACCGAACCTCCAAAGATTTGCTCATCTTTAGTCAAGACATGTAGTTGCACACCAATAAAAATACATGTGGAAGTATGGAGCATTTTCCGTCTTACTGCTGCCTTGATTGTCAGTTTTCTTGGCATGTTGATTGGTGGTCTCAAAGGAACAGGAAAGGCCATAGTTTTTGCAAATAGATTTTACTTTTAAAGAACTAAAAGGGATTATCCATGACTATTTTATTTTTCTTCTCATGGGACTAGGATATGACAGGCAGGTAGTTAGCAACTACCTGTCTGTTCTACCCGGTGCCAGCTCAGGGCAATCTAAAGGGGGCTTTACACGCTGCGATATCGTTAATGAATTATCGTCGGGGTCACGGTGTTTGTGACGCACATCTGGCGTCATTAACGATATCACAGTGTATGACAAGTACAAACTGCCTTAAACGATCGCAAAAGCGGTCAAAATCGTTTGCCACGGAGAGGTCGTCCTGAATCGTTCTCTGCTTATTAGCGATGTTGTTCCTCGTTCCTGCGGCACCACACATCGCTATGTGTGACACCTCAGGAGCGACGAACATCTCCTTACCTGCATCCACCGGCAATGCAGAAGGAAGGAGGTGGGCGGGATGTTACGTCCCGCTCATCTCCGCCCCTCCGCTTCTATTGAACGGCTGCCGTGTGACATCGCTATGGCGCCGCAAGAACCGCCCCCTTAGAAAGGAGGCGGATCGCCAGCCAGAGCTACATCGCAGGGCAGGTAAGTGCGTGTGATGAGGGTAAGCGAGGTTGTGCAGCACGGGCATCGATTTGCCCGTGTCGCACAACCGACGGGGGCAAGTATGATCGCTTGTGATCTCGCTAGCGAGATCGCAGCGTGTAAACTACCCTATAGACTGCTTCTACCGACAACTCAGCGGTCAACAGTGCAGCTTTTCTTCTTCTTGCTCTGTTGATGGGATGTGACTACTGACTTCAAGCTGATTGAGATCAGTCTCCCACCCGCTTACAAGCATACAATGGTCAGGCACTTAAAATACACATGGTCCAGGGCAGGAAGCCAACATACAAAAACAAGATGTGCAGGAAGTCCCAGCCAGAATGCTACTCCTTATCTCCTTGTGATAGGCTATCATATCATATCATATTAGATCGATGGAGGTCCAACACTCAACCTCACCACTAAGCTTTTTTAAGGTTCTATGTTGCTCTGGTGTGAGAATTCATTGTTTGCATTAGTCAATACAGCATTAAAAGCTTGAGAAGCCCTTAAAATATAAATGTATTGTATTCTATTTTTCAATTTTTTTTCTTACAATATTCACACATTAAGAATCCCTGGAGCGTAAATGAGAACTTTCCACCTTAGTAAATTATTGAAAACATTTAAGTCTTTATGAAGACTTATTATTAAACTGATCTCACAGTAATGTTTATAAAAGTACATTTTTCACATAATGATTATGTTTTTTTCTCTATGGAATGAAAATATTCTTTGTGATTACAAATTTCATTGTAAGCCTCATCATCACACTAAGCACCCCATAGAGACGCAAGCACATAAAGTCAACAATAAAATAATGCTAGCTATTATCATATGAAATGCAGGACAAGCAAATAACACTAATACACATAAGTTCATTGACTCGATCTTTACTCATGAAAACTATTAAAAGCCACAAATAACAAAATACAGTAAAATATAGTAGACTGTTTTTATCAAAACCTTGACTCCATTATACTTTGATTGACAGACTAAATATATTTTACTATGTTCTCGCAATAATGAATTAATAATTTATAATGAAGAAAGAACGCAATGGAAATTATTTCACACTTGAGTAGATTTTTAGAGTTATTGTGCATTAGATATTCTCAAATACAATTCATATTTATATAATCAATTATGATTAAATTTTTTAATTACAATAAATTATCCCCTGGCCACCTAAAAGCCAAAACTAAGGTTCAAACCTGTAAGGAGTAGGTAAAAGTAGGATCTGATTTTTGAGTGGGTGGAATTAACATGTTTTATACTTTCCTAACACTGTAAATCAAAAACCCATGGTGCAGTAGGAAAGGCTAGGGCACTGTGACTTGACATCGACTTGCTGTTGAATGACAATTTTAGTGCTGTGATTTTACTGAAAAAGCCAGATAAATAGCAGAAAGCAAGTTGTACTTGACATTGAAATCTATGATGGCAAACATAGAATTGTTATCCAACTATGTCAACTCATGGGACACGCTCTGTTCTCTTTCCCTTTGTCCACTGCCCTTTGATTTGCTCCACATTGGATTTCACAAGTAGCTCAGCGAAATTCAGTGACATCATCACACAAGGGCTTTTAAGGGGTACTTTGGACACTACGACATCGCAAGCCGATGGTAGCGATGCCGAGCGCGATAGTCCCCGCCCCCATTGCAGCTGCGATATCTTGTGATAGCTGCCGTAGCGAATATCATTGCTACGGCAGCTTCACATGCACTTACCTGCCCTGCGATGTCGCTCTGGCTGGCGAACCGCCTCCTTCCTAAGGGGGCGGGTCGTGCGGCGTCACAGCGACGTCACACAGCAGGCGGCCAATAGAAGCAGAGGGGTGGAGATGAGCGGGACGTGAACATCCCGCCCACCTTCTTCCTTCCTCATTGCAGCCGGGACGCAGGTAAGGCGATGTTCCTCGCTCATGCGGCTTCATACACAGCGATGTGTGCTGCCGCAGGAACGAGGAACAACATTGTACCTGTCACTGCAGCGACATTATGGAAATGCCCGACACTACACCGATCATACAATTTCGACACTTTTGCGCTTGTTAATCGTATTAAAAAGGATTCACATACTCCGAGGTCGACAATGGCGCCGGATGTGCGTCACTTTTGATTTGACCCCACCGACATCGCAGCTGCGATGTCGTAGTGTGCAAAGTACCCCTAAGACCTACTTAGATTCCCATGTGTGTCTAAGCATTGAGTAAGCTTTGTCTTCAGTTACCATATGCTTTGGAGTTTGCCACTCCCAGCTGCAACCATCTCTATAAAGTACTATGGTTTCTACAGCCTGCATTCACTTTCTGGTTTAAAACTCATACTATCGCCACCATTTTTCATTTTCTTACAACCTTATTTACTTTATGGAGGGTAAATAATGGAAGACAACATTCAACATCCATGGTGATTAAAATGCATGTCTAGTTATGCCTTCTGGGCTATTAAATTCACCTGTTGTGTTGCAGCACTTTGTTAATGAGCACTTTCCTGATGACCCGTACCAGTACATCTTAGTCAACGATTTCTTAATTGTCATGACTCATGCATGGCTCTGCCATTTCTGAGCCGGTGCATGTATCCCGCCTCCAGGGTTTAGGTCTCTTTGGAGGGACCTGTTCGCTCTGGCCTCCTTCCGAGGGTCATGCTGCCATATCTTGGTGCTGCTGCCTTCGGGACGCTGCCAGTGATATTTCCAGCTCTGCTGTGTGCTCCGTTCCTGTGAGACGTTCTCTGTTTCTTGTCCAGCTACCCAATACTGTTTGTCCTGACCTCCATTCCTCTGATATCCGTACCTCCATTTCCCTGACCTGACCTCTGTTTCCCCAGCCTGTCCTGATCTCCGTTCCTCCTGCCAGTCTGCATCTCCATTCCTCCTACCCGACCATTCCTCCATACCTCCCTCACCTTTGATCTCCTGTCTGGTCGTGTGTTCCCCACATCCTCTCCTGTGCTTACTTTCTCTCCTGGTATCTGACCTCAGCTCTGTTCTTTGACATTGTATTGTTTTCTCCTCAGTACAGACGTGAATTCCTGGCATAGACCCTGACTGATTGACTATCCCTGCTCTTGTGTTAGCGACCTTTAGTGGGCATCTCTCTAACCATACTCAGGAGTTCTTTTCCTACCTGAGTCCCTGTGCCCCCTAGTGGTAGTGTGATGCCCTGGCCTATCAGGTCATCACAGGGTATTGTGCAATCTGCCCTTCTGCATGATATCCATCTCCTCCTTGGTTATGGGTCCCTGACCTTTGGTGTTGCTAAGAACATGCTAATCAAAACCCTAGGAACACTCTGCACCCCACCCACCAGACACCCCAGTGGACAACCTGAAGGGAATAGGGCTGGCCACTTGGGGGGTTGGTTAAGGGGAGATCAGGAGTGTTAGGAGACAAGTTAGTGTGGAGTGACTCTCAAGTGGAGAGGTCAGGAGCTGGGCTCCTCGTATACTAGGTGGCAGACGTTGGTCTTGGCCTCGTAGGAGCTGGACCCCAGTCGCAGGGGATCATGACAAAGGGCATGGACCGTCGAGGAGGACAGCCGACGGCCTTGTGCCATCACCGGGCAGGGGCCAGGGCACGACGGGGTACGTGGACCCCAGGCCAGGAAGTAGCTTCAGGCGTCCTGGTAATTCACCCGACGAGGAGGAAGCCTTCAGGATCCATTCTCCAGCCGCTCCAAAATCGGGCTACTAGCGCAACGAGGGGATAGGACTTTCCCACTGCCTAGTCCAGAAAATCCCAAGCGTGAACCCTGAGAGCAAGCTCACTTTGTTAGCCATACGTGTGAGCGGGACCCGTTTAGTTTCAAGCTGAAAGGGACCAACTACAGAAAGAGGTGCCAAGGTCAAGGTCACAGGCTAACAAGCAACACTAACGGGCACGGGATCCAGGCATGCTCCCTCCCTGCTGCAGTGGCATCAAGAACTTTGGTTTTCCACGGTTGTCAGCATCAGTGTTATTGGACTGAATAAGTACGCAATTAACCCTTACTGGCCCGACGGCACCTACCCGACACCATCACCGAGTCCCGGGACATCCCCCCTACCCGTGGAGGGGTTAAACACCTGGCTGCCCACACTATCGCCACCAGGTACTCCCAGCCGCAGCGGTGGTACTTTACCGTTACCACACACCACAGATGGCGTCACAACCTTTCCACACCATCCCCTGTACATAGCCCCCCTTGATTCGAAGCCCAGGTCCGGAGACCCCCTCGAGCCACCGCGCATTCGGATCCGAGCAGCCCGGCTGCTGTCACGGGGGCGGCACAGTACCTTGATACTAATCTCCAATTAACTGGATAAACACTTGACTCACCCACCCCAGGGCTATGGGACACCCGGTGCCGGGCCGGACTAGTCCGGGGGTAATCAGTGGTGGCGGGGCACGACTCCGTGGCCCTGGTGGGTGTCAGTTAAATATGGCTGATGACTTGGGGTTTGTGTTCGTGACGCCACCTGTGGTATGCGGCTATTAAGCCGCCGCTGCTGTGTGAGGCCTCCGGGGTGATGATATGGCAGCAATGGTGGTACTGCTCCCCACAGGTGGAGCGGTGCCCCGGGGACATTGTTGGTGCTTATTCGTGTCTATGCAGAGAAATAACTGAGGCAACACCAGGGGTGCAGTTTCAAGGTCTTTACTCACAGTTCTTGTCAAGGCCTGCAGGAGCCTTTGGATTGCTGGGACCACCGTCAGGGACCTCCGCCGATCCCGGGTAGATCTGGGGGTTGATGCCAGTGCACCCCTCTAATTGTGTCCTTTCTCAGCTGACTTCACTGGCCACCAGCTCTGAAGCTATCTGTGGCCCTGGAATCCCTTCGTTCCCTGCTTGGTGTCACCTGGACCCTCCGAGTCCCAGGGTCTTCACCAGGAAGCGTCACTTTCTTCTTTCTTTAGCTCATGCCTGACTAGAGCTCTTCTTCTACTCTCTGTTTCTCTCCTTCTCTGTTGCTTTCTTTCTCTGTTGCGGACACTCTGAACTCACAGAGCTCCTTTCTCTTTCACAGCTACATGCTGGCTCCTCACTCTCTCACTCTCTGAGGTAAACTGAAACTCTGACCTTCCTCTCTGCTCTACACTCGGCTGGCTCTCCCCACCCCCCGGTTGCTAAGCTACCACCCTATGGGAGCAGGGATGGGTCTTACGACCCCTCCCAGCATGCAGCATGGGAGGGTTACTGCCACTATCCCTTGTCCCAGTGTGTGCCTAGCAATGGGTGTCGTGCAGTTTTACCTGTGAACTGGCATGTACCCCTTTCCTTACCCAGGATGGGACATCACACCTCTGACTGGGGTGCAATGTCCCTGTGGCGACGGAAGCCTCAGGGGCGCCACACTCCCCCACAGCGAATCCCAGCACGTCCTCAGGCTGAAACAACAAAAACAATGGAAGAAACTGCAAAATTCTGTTATGCATAAAACATTAAAACTTTAGGGCATTACATCCCTTTATGGGAGGCACATAAATAACACATTCACCGGGGACCACATTCCAGTCCAGTGGCCCGGTAACACATAAACAGGGGGGGTCATCTTCAAAAAGAACAGGGGACAAGGATTCAGGAATAGGGTGTCATCTTCGAAAAGAACAATGGGCAGACATTCAGGGGCTATTTACTGTCCTGACTCCATTAACTCCTTGTCGTCCTCTACCAGGGGCTCCGACTCTTGATGGCGCCCACTGGGACTCCGACCCAGCGACGGTCAACAAGTCAGACAAGGTCCTCCTCCTTCCACCTCTTGTGCTAGGTGGTGTCTCCTGGAGAACTTAGGGACGTTCAACAAAGGCAGGAGGCATTATTTCTGGAACAAGTCCTTTAAAACTTTCAACTCGAACGTTTAACTTCAGGGGTTAACTTACGGATGCGGTTACCATTGCAGGGGACCATACTGTGCCAATGTCGTACGGGACACCGGACTTCTTCTCCAGGCACAATACATCCCCGGGCTCTGAACCTCCAACGGGAACGGTAGCGGGGGCAGCGTACATGGTACCTCTTGATCCCGGAGTGGTGCTTCACAGGGCTCACTCATCACGGTGCTGTCGGGTCCTGGCTCCCAGCTGAGGAGGGATGCCGTGGGGGTCTGCGTGGCTTTATCTTCACGCGACACGGCTGCTGTGGTGGCCCTCTGTTCCTGGGCCCACACCGTGGCTACCATCCTCCGGACTTCCGCCTTCCAGTCGAGCACCTGCTGCAGTGTCTGTGCTCTCACCCAGACGCAGAATCGACCCAGCTCCCGCTCCAACCAGGCAGCGGTTCCCGCGGGGAGCTCACTCGGGCCGCGACCCTCCACATCAAAGGCCACTCCGCATCTTCCACGTCGGAGTCTCGCCATGCTGCCGACAGGGCTGAACGCAGACATCTTCCGTCCGCTCCCCCTTGGTGTTTCCGGGATTCTCTTTCTCTGGCCGGTAAGTCAACTTCTCCTTTCTTTAGGCAGCAAGCCGAACAGCCAATTCTCTTTTCAGGGCGCCATTTTTCAATCCCTGCTCTGCATCGCAGGCTTAGCTTCGCACTCTGCCTTGCAAGACCATGGGGGCGGGGCTTACTTTTGTGCTCTTTCTACAGGCACGCCCCTCTTCTTCCCGCGCTCAGCCAGGCTAATGGTGGCAGTTTTTTCAGTAAAACAGTTCTTTCACAGTCTTTTCAGGCGCACAGTACCCGGTGGGTCCGGGCACAAAATCCTGTTCGTGACGCCAAAATTGACTTGCCCACCCCAGGGCTATGGGACACCCGGTGCCGGGCCGGACTAGTCCGGGGGTAATCAGTGGTGGCGGGGCCCGACTCCGTGGCCCTGGTGGGTGTCAGTTAAATATGGCTGATGACTTGGGGTTTGTGTTCGTGACGCCACCTGTGGTATGCGGCTATTGAGCCACCGCTGCTGTGTGAGGCCTCCGGGGTGTTGATATGGCAGCAATG
Organism: Anomaloglossus baeobatrachus; assembly: GCF_048569485.1. NCBI lineage: Eukaryota > Metazoa > Chordata > Amphibia > Anura > Aromobatidae > Anomaloglossus > Anomaloglossus baeobatrachus. The sequence continues at coordinate 232,538,524 of NC_134359.1, read as the reverse complement.
GTGGTACTGCTCCCCACAGGTGGAGCGGTGCCCCGGGGACACTGTTGGTGCTTATTCGTGTCTATGCAGAGAAATAACTGAGGCAACACCAGGGGTGCAGTTTCAAGGTCTTTACTCACAGTTCTTGTCAAGGCCTGCAGGAGCCTTTGGACTGCTGGGACCACCGTCAGGGACCTCCGCCGATCCCGGGTAGATCTGGGGGTTGATGCCAGTGCACCCCTCTAATTGTGTCCTTTCTCAGCTGACTTCACTGGCCACCAGCTCTGAAGCTATCTGTGGCCCTGGAATCCCTTCGTTCCCTGCTTGGTGTCACCTGGACCCTCCGAGTCTCAGGGTCTTCACCAGGAAGCGTCACTTTCTTCTTTCTTTAGCTCATGCCTGACTAGAGCTCTTCTTCTACTCTCTGTTTCTCTCCTTCTCTGTTGCTTTCTTTCTCTGTTGCGGACACTCTGAACTCACAGAGCTCCTTTCTCTTTCACAGCTACATGCTGGCTCCTCACTCTCTCACTCTCTGAGGTAAACTGAAACTCTGACCTTCCTCTCTGCTCTACACTCGGCTGGCTCTCCCCACCCTCCGGTTGCTAAGCTACCACCCTATGGGAGCAGGGATGGGTCTTACGACCCCTCCCAGCATGCAGCATGGGAGGGTTACTGCCACTATCCCTTGTCCCAGTGTGTGCCTAGCAATGGGTGTCGTGCAGTTTTACCTGTGAACTGGCATGTACCCCTTTCCTTACCCAGGATGGGACATCACACCTCTGACTGGGGTGCAATGTCCCTGTGGCGGCGGAAGCCTCAGGGGCGCCAAACACTGTTTTCATTAAATCCAAAGAACTAGTCACTTATGTAAAGAATGAAATTTATTTGCAATCTAAAACAGAATATACCTTTTTGTCATTGGATCTGACCATCATCAGATACATAGATTGTTTTTGCAGAGATATATGATGAATCATTCTGTGATAAAGCAGAAATGTATGATTAGTGATGTGCGAACCCGAACTGTAAAGTTCAGGGTCTGCACCAGACACCAAGTGTCTGTGCACGGATACCGAGCTCAGACTCGGGGAGTCCATGGTACTGTTCAGGTTCAGCCACACAAATAAAAATTTAAAAAAGGAAAAAGGCAGCAAAATTAGTAATAAAACAAGACAATTATAGTTACCAATTTTCTGGGTGGCACACTGTTTCTGGGTCCGCTCATGAAATCTGATAAATATTCACTGGTTTCCCCACCTCCCCTCTCTGACAGCATCTGTAAATGGCTCTAGTCAGATCTTCGGCATGCCATTGTCTCTGATTGGTTGTCCTCATGTGACGCCCTGGCCGGGCCAGGTAGTCACAGATAGGGCCCCGCACTACAACGTTCCCTAACAGGTGACAGCGGACAAACATATAAAATCCTAGTCACCTCCCTCAGAGCTTGATGGACACACCAGGGGGCGGAACCAGGAGGTTGGAAGACGCCCACCGAGGAGTCTCAGACAGCCGGGGGCGGGAAAGTTTAGTCTAGTTCAGAAAGTCATGTCTAGAGGTCAAGTGGAGAGGTGTGTGGGTTGGAGCTGTGTGCAGCTCCAGCAGAGGAGAGACCCCAAAACTGAACCGGTGCCAGGGTAGGAGCCCTGGTACTGCTGGCTAGGAGGCAGACGGCGGTCCCCGTCTGCAGGAGCTGGGAAGGCGGCTCAGTGGAATCGTGGTGGACCGGGACAGGGTAGTGGCCCGCCGGTACCGACCCAGGGAACCGACTCGGAAATCGGAGCACAAAGGAAGGTACTCAGACCCTGAAGCTAGGTCCATAAGCTACTGGGAGCTAGCTAATTCACTGATTGCGGCCAGGACTAGAGGTCCTGTCCCACCCAAAGTCCCGACTGAAGACAACAGCCCAACGAGAGGGATAGAACGCCACCGCCACGGCTCAGAGATCCCACGGGCCAGCGTCTGTGGGCAAAAGGGCTCCTCAGGCAACCACAAGCTGGGAGTGGACTCCTGACGTTGCAGGCGCAGGTAGGCCACCATCACAAACAGGTGCAGGAGAAAGATGGAGACCACCAACCGGGTGGAGGACCAGACTGCAGCCGGCTGCGGGCACCGACCAACATCACCTTGGTTTACCAGAGACTCGTGTATTTACTAATAGTAAGTACATCAGTGCCCTCCGGCCGCCCATCTCCCTGCACCTCCATACAATCCCCAACGGGTCCCGGGGCCACCATCCCCGCCCACGGAGGGGTTAACATCTTGCTGCGCAACATCTCCCCGGGTGCCCCGTAACTGCAGCGGTGGTGTCCACCTTCACCACATCCCGTGGGTGTCGTCACGAACTTAACCACAGCTCCAGCCGTGCACCTACGTCCCCATATTACCAACCCCTTTCTGATCGACGTGACTGCAGAACCCACGGGTCCGGAGACCCTCGAGCCACCCACTGAAGGTCTGGATCCGACCGGCTTGGCTGCTGAGCACGGGGCGGTACACTCAGACCAGCTGCCTGAGTCCCCAAAGTGCAGTGTTAAAACAAATAAATAATTGAAAAAAATGGTGTAGGGTTCACGTGTTTGATACCCACCACAGATAAAGCAGACAGCTGGAGAATGCAGCTCCCAGCTGTGGATTATCTTGGCTGTGTATCAAAATACCAGGGACCCATGCGGCTTTTTTAAAATTATTTAAATAAATAATTTAAGTAACAGTGTGCGGTCTCCCCCAATTTTGTACCCATTCAAGATAAAATATAACTTTTAATCCTAATATATTAAAAAACATTATTAGGTAACAAGTAACCAAAAGCTTTATATTGAGTTTCTTATGATTATTTTTTTGTACTCACTATATGGACCACTGTCCTTTTGAGTGAAGTAATCTACTCAATTATTATTTGTGTTTTTTGTGATTTTTTGTTTAGTTTGTTATCTTTAGGCTCCTTGGTCACCATATTCCTAGTGTATGGTACCATCTGAGTTGTCAGTGTACTAAGGAGCTTTTGGTTACTTGTTACCTAATAATGTTTTTAATATATTAGGATTAAAAGTTATATTTTAGCCTCTTGAATTGCTTTTTACACTATTATTGCCAAGTGGCTTCCCTCTAACGAGGACTGCTGTTTTCTATCCATTCAAGATAAAGCAGACAGTTGGAGGCTGATATTCCCATGCTGTGGAGCCCTTGATTATTGGGCCCTGCCCAGCCTAAAAACAAAGCAGCATGCAGTCGCCCCACACTTGCTGATTCCATTAGATGCACCAATCATGGTGATATCCCTACTCATCCAGATTTCCCTGGTGAGATGGCAAACAGGATAATATAAGGGATTAATGACAGGGAATAATTAAGGGATTAATTTGTCAAAAAATCACAGCTGTCATCAATCCTGAGGTTAATAATGGATATGGGTCTATGAGACCACCCAATTACTAGTAATCATGTAAAAAAAATATAAACACAAAGCACAGAGAAAAATCCTTTATTTAACAAACAAACAAAAAAACACCCTCTTTCCTCAATTTATTAATCCCCAAAATACCGCTGCAGGTCCGACCTAATCCACAGACACAAAGCACGGTCACATTAAAAAATGTGACGCAATGAACACAGTGAACTCATCTGGCAAAAAAACACAACAAAAAATTTGATGCGGTTTTGTCGTGTTTTTCTGACAGGAGATGCAGATGTGGTGCAGAAATTTAGAGCAGAAATTTCTGCACCAAATCTGCAGATTTGGTGCATCTACAAGCATAATACTGGTTTTTGCAGCATTTTTCTACTAGGTGAGTTCACTGAGTTCATTGAGGTCACCTCAGGTGAATTCATAGAGTTCACCTCAAGTGAGTTCACTGAGTTAATTGAGTTCACCTAAGGTTATAGCTGGGGTATCGTGGGAACCAACAGCTGTGACCTCAGGTGAACTCACTGATGTCACCGCTCTCACAGCTGCGGCCCTGTCACTGTGTTCCACAGGCTTCAGTGCTTAGTTGTGTTTTCTAATGTGACCGCACACTGTGATCTCAGATGTAGCAGAGCCAGGATTGTTGTGGGATGCCATGTCTCTGGATTACGTTGGACCTGCAGTGGTGTTTTTGGGGTCATAAATTAGAAAAAGTGGGTGGTTTTTGTGGTTTGTTTTTTTTTGTTTTTTTTTTTTAAATAATGGATTTTTTTCAATGTTTTGTGTTTATTTTTACTTTTATTATTTATTTTTTATTTCAGGCTTCAAACATAAAGATAAAAATTGTAATGTTATGGTGAAGAATCAACAACAAATGGGACACAATTGTGAAGTTGAACGATATTTATTGCTTATTTTAAATTTTTGTACAAAATAAAAAACTGAAAATTGGGGCATGCAATATTATTCGGCCTCTTTAAGTTAATACTTTGTAGCACCACCTTTTGTTGCGATTACAGCACAAGCTGCTTGGGGTATGTGTCTATCAGTTTTGCACATCGAGAGACTGAAATTCTTGCCCATTCTTCCTTTGCAAACATCTTGAGCTGAGTGAGGTTGGATGGAGAGCGTTTGTGAACAGCAGTTTTCATCTCTTTCCACAGATTCTCGATTGGATTCAGGTCTGAACTTTGACTTGGCCATTCTAACACCTGGATATGTTTATTTGTGAACAATTCCATTGTAGATTTTGCTTTATGTTTTGGGATCATTGTCTTGTTGGAAGACAAATCTCTGTCCCAGTCTCAGGTCTTTTGCAAACTCTAACAGGTTTTCTTCAAGAATAATCCTGTATTTGACTCCATCCATCTTCCCATCAATTTTAATCATTTTCCCTGTACCTGCTGAAGAAAAGCAGGCCCAAACCATGATGCTGCCACCACCATGTTTGACAGTGGGGATGGTGTGTTCAGGGTGATGAGCTGTGTTGCTTTTACGCCAAACATATCGTTTGGCATTGTGCCGAAATAGTTCGAATTTGGTTCCATCTGACCAGACCACCTTCTTCCACATGTTTAGTGTGTCTCCCAGGTGGCTTGTGACAAACTTTAAACAACACTTTTTATGGATATCTTTGAGAAATAGCTTTCTCTTCTCCACTCTTCCATAAAGGCCAGATTTGTGCAGTGTACGACTGATTGTTGTCCTATGGACAGACTCTCCCACCTCAGCTGTAGATCTCTGCAGTTCATCCAGAGTGATCATGGGCCTCTTGGCTGCATCTCTGATCAGTCTTCTCCTTGTTTGAGATGAAAGTTTGGATAGACGGCCGGGTCTTGGTGGATTTGCAGTGGTATGATACTCCTTCCATTTCAATATGATCGCTTGCACAGTGCTCCTTGGGATGTTTAAAGTTTTGAAAATCTTTTTGTAACCAAATCTGACTTTAAACTTCTCCACAACAGTATCACGGACCTGCCTGTTGTGTTCCTTGGTCTTCATGATGCTATCTGCACTTTAAACAGAACATTGAGACTATCACAGAGCAGGTGTATTTATACGGAGACTTGATTACACATATAGTGCTGGCCAAAAGTATTGGCACCCTTGCAATTCTGTCACATAATACTCAGTTTGTTCTTGAAAAAGATTGCAAGCATTTTTTAGTGTCATAGTAGCCAAATCTAAAAACCTATATATATATCTGTAATCGTACTGACCTAAGGAATAAAACCAAAACACTGAAAAAAACATAGGCACACAAAAAGATAGAAGAAAAAATAGAGGAATGTTGTCTTGAGAACTATGTGGACTTTTATTCATACGCAAGTGGAATCATACCCTCACTGTCAGCTGGCTTCTTGCTCTGTAGAGACGCTTTGATATACAGAGCGATGAAGAAGAGCTGACATTACTCTACCTGTGGACTACGTCATACAAAATATTTTTTTATATTAAAGATAGAGTCTCTAAATGTTTTTTTTTTGTTTTATTTCTAATAAAAACATTTTTTTCTATGTGTTGTGTTTTTCTTTTTACTGTTTACTAGAAATTCATGGTGGCCATGTCTAATTTTATAACCCAGCATGCCACCGCCATAAGGGACGCTAGATGAGTTGGGTAAAGCACCTGGAAATGGCACTAAGAAACAATGCGCCATTTCCTGGGGCAGCTGCGGAGAATCCCAGCCCCCAGCTGCCTGGTTTTACCTAATTAGCCATTAAAATACAGCGGGAGCCCACACATTTTTTTTTTATTATGTTTTTAAATAGTTAAAAAAAAATTAATGGGCTTCCCTGTATTTTGATTGCCAGCCAAGGTAAAGCCAGGCAGATGAGGGTGGCAGTCCATAGCCATCCACTTTATCTGTGCTGAGAATCAAAAATACCGCGGAGCACTATGTCATATTTTTAATTTTTTATTTATTTTTACACTACTATATGTGTGAGGGACCCAACGGTCAATCTCAGACGCTTTCACGCAGAATAGGCATCTGTGATTGGCTGTTGGAGTAACCTGGAATCTGCCCATATATGCTAGATGCTAGAATGTATGGGCTGGTTTCAGGTTACTCCAGCATCCAATCAAAGACACCCACTCTGTGACAGTGTCTGTGATTGTCTGTTAAATAAAACAACAATACAGAGGAAAAATATTTTATTAGAAATAAAATAAAAGACATTTAGCACTCCATCTTTATTAATTAATAAAGAGAGCGATACCTGCTACACAGGCCAGGTAAGCAGCCTAAATCTTAATCAATATGAATATAGAAGAAGGATTCAAATATAACTTTTAATTTATGCTGTTTAAAAAAGGCCAACATACAAAACGTGCAGTGCAATAAAGAATAATAAAATGGATAGATCTCACCAAACTTCTTTCCAAGTAGATCTTACACCACTGAATACAGAGGCAAAAAAGGGCCGACTTGGAAAAAAGGGGTAATAAAGTCAGTAAACAGTGTAATTCAGCTCACGAAAACAAGGGAAATTCTTACAGGAGAATATTGGCTGTACAAGTCGTGCGTTACGCACCAGAATCGCAGAGCATCTGTATGATACCAAACATATTTCCACCCGCACCCCCTTTAGTCTTTCCCAGCATGTTAGGTCGGCACATCAGGGCAATCCTAATCATCTTGAAGGTCATGCTCTCAAAAAAGTTTTTACTAACAACAGAGGTGGAGATACAATTGAATACAACTTTCCCCTCAGGACTAAAAAAAAGGACTGATTTATTGTATTTTTATTAATGTACTAGTCCAGGGGTCGGGAACCTATGGCTCGCGAGCCAGATATGGCTCTTTTGATGGCCGTATCTGGCTCGCAGACAGGGCTCCTACCTGTCTATGGGAAGGATGCATGCACCGCGCTCCATCAGGCCGCGGTGCACGCTGATATTGGTAGTTCTTTGATGGCCTGATAAGCATTGGCGGCAGTGGTGAGCGGCAGGGAGCATGGACTACATTTCCCATAACTCCCTGCATAGCCGCGCCGTCTGCAAGCACGCACCTGCGTCCAGGGCCGGCGTCAGCACCCGGCAAACCCGGGCAAATGCCGGGGCCCTGGAGAGCCGGTGGGGCCCACTCGGCCTCGTCAGTTCTCCTGTCCCTTGGCCGGGGCCCACTCGCCTTTATAGTTCTGCTGCCCCCGGCCGAGTTTCGGGGACCGCAGTCCTCGGCAGCAATCTGCGGCGCCGTCACTTTAAGGTGCGCAGACATCCTGTTTTGAATTTCATCTGTGGGCGGAGCTACCGCCTTCTCAGTCCCACAGATGAAGGAGGCGAGCTTCTGTCCGGCGCTGTGTGGGCCCCCTCTCCACCGTGACCTAATCGGGTAAATGCCCTCCCCGCCTCCCCATTATGGGCCCCGGTGAGCTGCTTCTAACCCCCAGATGTATGCCCTGCCAATCCCCCCCCCCGCCGATTCCGCGGGTGCTGGCCCCACCGATTCCGCGGGTGCTGGCCCCGCCGATGCCGCGGGTGCTGGCCCCGCCGATGCCGCGGGTGCTGTACCCGCCGAGCCGCGGGTGCAGGCCCCACAGAGCAGCAGAGTTGTGTGTATTTGTCTGTATGTAGCAGAGTTGTATGTGTTTGTCTGTATGTAGCAGAGTTGTATGTGTTTGTCTGTATGTAGCAGAGTTGTATGTGTTTGTCTGTATGTAGCAGAGTTGTATGTGTTTGTCTGTATGTAGCAGAGTTGTGTGTGTTTGTCTGTATGTAGCAGAGTTGTGTGTGTTTGTCTGTATGTAGCAGAGTTGTGTGTGTTTGTATGTAGCAGAGTTGTGTGTGTTTGTCTGTATGTAGCAGAGTTGTGTGTGTTTGTCTGTATGTAGCAGAGTTGTATGTGTTTGTATGTAGCAGAGTTGTGTGTGTTTGTCTGTATGTAGCAGAGTTGTATGCGTTTGTCTGTATGTAGCAGAGTTGTATGTGTTTGTCTATATGTAGCAGAGCTGTATGTGTTTGTCTGTATGTAGCAGAGTTGTATGTGTTTGTCTGTATGTAGCAGAGTTGTATGTGTTTGTCTGTATGTAGCAGAGTTGTATGTGTTTGTCTGTATGTAGCAGAGTTGTATGTGTTTGTCTGTATGTAGCAGAGTTGTGTGTGTTTGTCTGTATGTAGCAGAGTTGTGTGTGTTTGTCTGTATGTAGCAGAGTTGTGTGTGTTTGTATGTAGCAGAGTTGTGTGTGTTTGTCTGTATGTAGCAGAGTTGTGTGTGTTTGTCTGTATGTAGCAGAGTTGTGTGTGTTTGTCTGTTTGTAGCAGAGTTGTGTGTGTTTGTCTGATTGTAGCAGAGTTGTGTGTGTCTGTTTGTAGCAGAGTTGTGTGTTTGTCTGTATGTAGCAGAGTTGTGTGTGTTTGTCACTTAGTACACAAAGGAGTGTTCCTCTCTGCTGCACTAAGCCACCGCTGGACCTAAACAATAATTCGCTGTAAAATAATAAAATAGATAATTGACATAACTGACAATGCGTTGTGTGACATGTCCAATATTCCAGCTTCTTTCTTTTGCGAATGCCTCAAAGCTGGCATTCTCTCAACATCAGGTGGGAAGAATGCCAGCTTCCAGTCATGCGCAGGAAAAAGAAGAAGCCAGACTGCTGGACTGATGTCATGCATCGCAAGTTCACAATGTAAGTTATTTATTTGATTTTTTTTACTGCTAATTACCATTGTTTCAGTCCAGTTGTGGCTTTATACAGCAGGGAGGAGCATTCCTTGCTGTACTAAGTGAACATTGGAGCGATTGATCTGTCAATGGTCCTTTAAACATATTGTACGGCTCTCGTGGAATTATATTTCAAAATATGTGGCGTTTACGGCTCTCTTAGCCAAAAAGGTTCCTGACCCCTGTACTAGTCTATCCTACATTTTTTCTCGAAATAATTCATGTGATTGTGGTTTTTTGTTTGTTTGGTTTTTTTTGCTCGTTTGCATAATTCATTCAAAAAGTCGTCATTTCCTTTGACTATGTGTATATAAATGCTATCAGTTGTATCCCATGATGATCATGACTAAGGATGATCGCGTCTGAAACGCGTTGATTGGAGGAATTCATTTTATGCTGTTTTTATTTTTCCAATAAATGTGAAGTTTTATATTATACTTCTGAAATGGACGTTTTTGTGCCGGGACCCACCCAAAAATAATAAAGTCAGTGTATGCTAAGTCCTGTCGTGCCCATGCATAAGCTTCCGCCCTAACAAGGGCAGCACCAAAGTCAAGCAAGCTGCCCAAGTGAAAATTAGCCCCTCCCAACGCGTTTCCCTCTCCAAACTAATATAGAGTTCATCAGGGGAGAATTGGGACGTATAGCCTGCAATGGCAGGTATATACATGCACATCGCACACGTCCAATTTCAGCATATGTGCTAATAGCCAGTGGGACCTTTTTTCCAAGTTGGCCCTCTTGTGCCCGTGTATCCAGTGGTGTGAGATCTACTCAGAAAGAAGTTTGGTGAGATCTATTCATTTTATTATTCTTTATTGCACTGCACTTTTTGTATGTTGGTCTTTTTTAGACAGTATAAATTAAAAGTTATTTAATCCTTGCTCTATATTTGCCATCTTTATTACCCAAAAAAACCCTCCAATGTAATCCAAAAGCGGGCGAGCATCTTCAGCTCTGCTACATCTGTATGAGAAGATAAACACAGGTCTGCTCACACAGACTCAGATGAGAGCTGTCAGAGACTTCACCCGAGTGCACAGCTGAGGCTTGCGTATAACTCCTGCGAGTCTCGCATCGGTATCACCCCGCACGACGCACACTCTCCTGACAGGAGCGCCTCAGTTGCATGGACATACATGCAACCAACCTGCTCCTGTAAGGAGAGTGTGCACCGTGCTGAGTGATATTGATGTGAGACTCGCACAGTGACAGTTCAATCGAGTCCATGGCTCATGGACTCGGCTGAACCGTGACATCACCACAAAGATGGCCGAAAAAAAGTCAAAGACTGCCGAGTGATGAGCAATGCAGTGAATACCACCGGAAGTTAATGATCAGACCTGGGAGTAGAAGTGGCAAGGAGACAGCGGCTGAGTGGGTCTGCAGGACGCGTCGCGGGACCGGTAAGTATAATCGTAATGTTTTCTACTAATGTGATTTTTTTTTACAGCCCCTGGACCCGAACTGTAACACAAGCTTCCCACTATGTGTTCGGTACGGAGCTCGAACTTTACAGTTTGGGTACGCCCATCACTACTAAAGAGGCTTTTTTTCGTTGCTTCTTCTCTAACATCTTTTGGCTGCTGTTTTGTTTTTGTTGTTTTTTTTAATTGAAATTGTATTGTGTACCAGTCAAAACTTCATAGTGGTAGCAGCCTGAAAAATGGTTAAGTTACCTATTTTAATTGTTTGGTGTTTCTGAAAACCTGAAGCTGTTAAAAGAAGCTCAGAAGACTGAATGTATGTGCAGCAAGTGCAGATGTTCATTCTTTTAGCATTTAATTAGCGCTTTTTCAAGAGTGTTTCAGGGTAGATCTGCCTTAAATAGCTATCGTGTTCACATACTCATAGTTTGACTTGTCAGTAAGGAGCATGACCACTTAAAGTGCCTAGGGCAGCATGAATGCCAAATACGGCCTTGATTGTAAGACTGTCTTCATGTCTGCTCACTGCTGAAGTGACTGCAACTAAACTATCTTTATGAAAAGCTGTAATAATAGCTGCATCAAGAACTGCTATTTTTGAACATATCATCTCATCTGGAGGTCTATGAGTGGATCCAATAGAGATTTCTGCTTTTTTCAGTCGGTAACTAGAGTTGAGTGGATCTGCTGAGATGCATCGTTGGCAAATAATATGGATTTTACAGGAAAATTCGATTCACAATGATGTTATTCTCTGCCAATTGAGTGTTTTTTTTTATTACAAAAAAAATTAAATTCTCACCTCATTGTTCACCTGTCATGACATCACTGCAATTTGGTCCTCCTGACCCCTTCCTTTTTCCTTCCCAGTCTCAAGGATTATCAATGGCCTTCTATGCTCCAAGTCATGGTTTCTGGCTCGACAAGGCATCTGACTAATGGTCAATGCGTACCATGCACTCGAAGAACTGGACTGGCCATACTTCATTAGTTCTGTTATTTGTCCAAACCACTGGCATTGGGTTTTATGGTGTGTCTTGCTCTGTTTGCCTACCTGCTATCCCACTTTCACAAACACCTGGTCTTCACTGTTCCATGACCGTATCATTCAGCTAGTCCTGCCATGGTTCCCTCACCTTCGGTTGGTGTTTCCAACTTGACCTGTGGCTTAGTCATTCCCCCCTACCAGGTGAACCGTAACAGCATGCTTGCATACATCTTTAGATTTTTATTTTTTTTTAAGGATTGTTGTCTCATATTAGAGTTAATACTGAGAAATATACAAAGACATTATATTTCTGTGTCTCAAGGGATCGGCCATTTTTCTGCTCATTCACACTTTTTTTTACTGCGGCTGTAAGAAGCAGAACTCTTCATGCTGTGCCTTATCTACAGTAGAGAAAGATCTCTGTTTGCCATTGTAGCTCCATACACTATTTATATCCAGCCATTGCCAAGGCGCAAAACAGCTTAATGATGGGTGTGCCTCACTGATCTGATAGTGATGACATACCTTTTGATAGGTCAATAATATCATAAGCCTGGAATATAATATAGGATTATAAATATATATTACTGCTATGAAAAACGTGAAAAATTTGAGATACTTAGCATGCAAAAATGGCCAGTTTTATGTGAGCCCAACAGCCAATGCCAAGACCACTTCTTAATGTTGGGTCCCTATTAAACTAATGACTCTTTTTGGGTTAAAAAAACCCTACAATTTATGGGTGTATAGGAACCTGCTAATAGAGAAATATGTCTGCACCAGATTTCAATACCAAATTTGCACCTCCTGGCAGAAACTGCAATGAAATTGCATCAAAACCGTTTTTGTGACTTTTTTTGCCAAGAGATAAATATTTGGTGCTAAAATGTTTACACTATATTCCTCTACCAAGTCTACACCCCCAGGCAAAAAAGCGCATCACTATGGCATCAAAACCTCATGATGTAGATTGGGTGCAGGAATATGGTGTAGAAATTTCAGCACCAAGTCTGTATCTCTTGGCAAAAAAAATGTGGTTTTCTGCAAGGTGATGCGATGCAGGCTTCACTCATTTAAATGAGGTCACCTGAGGTCAGTTTAGCTACGGTCACGGGTGGAGAACTATGGGAACCTCCATTTGTTACTGCAAATAACCTGAGTGATGTCACTGCTCATCGCTGAGTTTCAGTCATTCTCTGCATGAAGTCCACAGTGTGCGCACATGTCCTGTGCTCTAGTGCTGTCACTTCAGATGTAGAAGAGCTGCTATTGTCATGGGACTTCATGTGGATTAAGTCAGACCTGGATGTTTTGGGGGGTTAAAAAAGGGGTGAAAGAGGGTGTGTGTATTTTATTTCAAATAAAGGATTTTTTTGGTGTTTTAGTTTATTTCTTTTCACTTGCAGATTTTTAATGGGGAGGTCTCATAGACCATTCCCATTACTAATCTAAGGCTTAGTGGCAGATGTGAGCTGCTATTTACCCCTCATATTACTCCGACTACCACAGCATTAGAGCAATCAGGATGAGCTGGGTAAAGTTCTCGGATTGTTGCATCCAATGGATGCAACAATCCTGGGCGGCTGCAGGCTGCTGGTTTTAGGCTGAGTGGACTCAGTAACCATGTGTCTCCTCAGCCTGAGAATATCAGCCCCCAGCTGTCAGCTTTATCATGACTGAGTATCAAAATTGGGAGGGATCGCACATCTTTTTAAAAATTATTTATTTAAGAATTTAAAAAAAAAGTCGCATGCAATCACTCTTATTTTGATACACAGCAAAGAAAAGCAGACGTCTGGGAGCTGCAGCCTGTAGCCATATGCTTTATCTGTGATGGTTATCATAATATGGGGAACCCTACTCCAATTATGTATGTATTTCTTTTTATACCATAACCGACAAGCAGACAGCCAGACAGCACCTTTCATTGAAAACAGTCAGACACGATGTCACACAGGGTGGGGACGCGTCTGCCTGCAACCAATCGGAGACACTGGGACTGTCGGTGGGCAGGGGAAGAAGTGCATATGTATGAGATTAATGAGTCGCCCTGGAACTAGCACTACAGCCATGCAGTAGACTCGGTAAGTATACTGTGCTTGCTCTAATCCTCCTATCCCTTCTACCACCATTTTAAAGCACCAGATTCTGGTCCCCGTATACTTATATGGGGACCAGCATCCGGCTAGATATCCGGGATCAATTCCCGGGCTGGAACCGGGGTATATTTAAACATGGATTGACCACCAGGGTCCGCCCATCATTAGTTCAGATGGTTGCAGTCACATTCCAATCACAATTTGTCAAAGAACTGCGCCGACATGAAGATAAATTTGTTTTTCAGATTGAGTGCAGCTAAAATTAATTTAATTGTTAGTGGTACCTCTACCAGCTGCCATTTCCCTACAAAGTCATGAACTACCTCTTGGCACTGAAGTCCGTTATAGTAAATGACTGTGAAAATTTTTATCATCGTTGACGCTGGCATCTAGTGGTGGGCTGGATTATGGTCGTGGGGAGCAGGAAATATTAATTTTGGATTAGCCGGCAGCTGACGTCAGCGTCTGTGACTTGGGCGCACATAGTAATGACGTCATGTGCTGCCCGTCGTTTACATGCCAAAGTCGGTTGCCAGCATCACAATAGAACTCCATGCACCTGTAGAGAATATTTGTTTATTTTTTTTGTGTTTTCAAAAAGTGGCAGGTAGTGAGAGGCATATATCAAGACAGACCCATGAAGGGGGACATATATACTAGAATGGGCCCATGATGAGGGACATATATATCAGGATGGGCCCATGATAGAGGAAATATCTAACAGAACGGGGGACATATATACCAGGATGGGTAACATATATACCACAATGGAGAGCATATATACCAGGATGAGGGACATATAAACCAGGTATGGGCCCAGAATGAGCAATATATACCAGGATGGGGGACATATATGCCAAGAAGGGGCCCAGGATAGGGGACATATATGCCAGGATGGGGAACATATATACCATGATGGGAACATAAATGCCAGGATGAGGGACATATACAGTATACAAGGATGGGCCTAGGATAGAGGACATTAGTACAGAATTGGGAGACATTACCTCCTTAACAGTGTCAGCAGCAGATCACCCATGACAGTGCATCATTACCACATTTTTTGCTTCAAATTTTTTTTTATATTTTCCTCCTTTAAAACATAGGTGTGTCTTCTGATCCGGGGCCTCTATTTGTCCAAAAACATGGTATGTTGTTAGAGTACATATTTTACATACTGGGACATGTATATACACTCCTCAACATTGAAATTGTAACACCAAGAAGGAATATTTGATGTATTATGAACCTCACAGAATGGATAGTTATGTTTATGATATGTAAATAATGAAAAAGTGGAACCAAATTTTCAAAACATTTTGATTTATTCAGTATTGAGTATGTGTATGGAGATGTACTGTTGCTGTCCATTCCTTTCTCTGAAGACATCAATCACATTGTAGTGATGTCTCGTGAATTGTGTCCTTTATCTTTGTAAATAATGTTTTCCTGTGTAAAATATAATGTACAACGGTATTATTTGTGTTTGCCAGATTATAGGGCAATAAATAATTCAGCATTGGTATTAGCCCACAATGGGAGGGGTTAGGGAAAAAGATGCAGGACACAAAAAGTTCCTTCTGGAAAGTTAGTTAAGACCCAGTGTGTGACAGAAACTAATATATAGTTTGTAAGTCTTCAAGGCTGCATGCAGTAGGTGATCTGCAAAAGGAGAAAGGAGACCGAATTGGAGATAGCAAGATCCTGATATTATGATCGAGGCACACAGTAGAGGACAACACTGAGGCTAAAGACTGACCTTCTAACAAAGTGGCCCAAGGCAGAAGCGTCTGGAGAGCAGAACTTTTGCCAGAAGGCCCCAAACCTCAAAGTTAATGGGCAGAAATGGACGATTACATGAACTGAATAGACTTTTCCTGGGTGGAGTCCCCTCAAGCATCTGAGAGCGCAAGGCTTTCCTCTGGCACTATTGGCTAACCCGTTACTACCCTCTTGGATTCCAAAATGCCTAGGAGCACAAGGCTCTACTTTGGCCATGGTGGCAAAAACCTCTATCCTTCCTCTATGAGGAGAATAGACGTAAAGCTTCGGAAAGGGAAAGTGACTGTCACGAATTGGACTGTTGAGCTAGATTGGGTTGTGCTGGGACTCACAGGACCAGTAAGATTGGGAACAACCCAGAGGGAACTGCAAATGTGTCTAAATATGCCGTGTACAACTGAAACCTGCTGAAAAATGTGTACTTGTTATCTTTTGTATAATGCTGTTATGGAAGAACCATTAGGTAAACTGCTGTTTGAATTGAACTGGTGGTCTTCCTGTGGAAATGAGTCATCATCCAGTCCTGGCCAGCCGATGCCAATGGCAACATGCAGCCTACATGGGCGGACAGCCCATATGACACAAGTCCACACAACCAGCCAGGACCATGTCTTTCATGTAGCGTTCCAAAGTGTCTAGAGTTAATCCCTCACCAACAACCACTGCCCAGTGCCACTCTACATATGAGTGTCACACGAAAAATACACGCACTTACACTTCTTGGCTGCTATTAATGTGATTATTATAGATCGTCTGAAGAATGTTCTGCCATACTGAATGCAATTGGGAATGCAATTCTTAAAGATCCACCACTGGCAGCATCTTTTACAATTATAATGTTGAAATTTGGCTCCTGGGAGAAATGGTTGTACTATTGGTTCCATGATCAAATCAATGTAATGCCGAGCTAAGTACCTGGAATGAGGACTAGAGGAGTCTAATCCATAGTACATTATGCCTCCGCACACCATAATACAAGGAGTAAGACCAATGTGAAGTTCCTGCGTGATGGTCTCTTCATAGAGTTGCCCACATCGTCTCATCAGATTTAAATAATGGTAGTGATCCAATTTGTACTACATAGGAAATTAGATGTTACATACCATGCCTAAGGCATCAAACAGTGTGGTGCGGAGCAAGATGGTAATGGAGGTTGCAATGAAGATCTATATTCTTCAGCGATGAGTCCCACTTGTGTCTTAGATGAATTGATAGCCTGTGATGCTACCATGTCCTGCATCGTCTCTGTACTTACCTCCCACTGAGCACATCTTGATGTCATTGGTCGACAATTGCAAAGGGAGATGCCAGCAGCAGATCTTGATGATTTGCGTGGCCATCTGCATTGAGAGCAGAAGAACATCCATCACAAATCATTAATGACCTCATTGATAGCAGCCAAGACATGTAAGTGCATAGGGCCCATATTTAATACTGAATAAATTAAAATGTTTTAAAAAATGTTGTTTCATTTTTTTATCGTTTGCATATCATTACCAAATCTATCCATCTTGTGATTTCCTTAATTTTATGACTTTTCATTATTGGTTTTGCAGTTTCAGTGTTGAAGAGTGTATGGACAGTATGTGTATAAAAAATATCCCTATAAAGTACTTAAAATTTAATGACCGGATATTTCCCTCAAAGTGAACCAGTCAGGTTTTGCTAATTGCCGATGTAGTGAATTTTCCATTTTTAACTAATCTTTGGCATTTCCATCATTATTTATAAAGTAAAGCTGCCTTAAATCTCTATTTTACTTTCAATTAGCTATTATCTCTACATTACTCTATGTGCATTATTAAACTATTGAATTATAACAAATAATTTAAAAGGAGCAGATCATTTTCAGTAGAATCCAAAAGCTTTCATTTCTGCTGATAGATTGGCCTAACATTTTCCAAGAGAGATCTACAGTATGCTCAAACTGCGCAATCAAGCAGAGTAAGATCAGAAAACTGATTTAAGTTTCCACAGCCTGTGAGAATATCAAGGCATCATTTGCATTTTTATAGTGGCTACTAAAATTCCCAAAATATTGAATAGAAAGTATATAGTGAGAAGTATAAATTCACAGATTTTTCATTTATTTTTCAGGGATCTGGAATACCTTGATAATGTACATAATGGATATAAGGGGAGTGTCACGAACCACCGGGGGGGTCACTCAGGAATCCCCCGCGCTGGCTACCAGTACGTCACAATCGGGGGGTAACAAGTGGGGGTCACCCCTCCTTTATACCTCCCGACCGACAGACAGAGCACGTGACGCGCTCTCTAGCGCCCCTCTTATAGTCAGGCCAATTATGGAATTGCCCGACAATAAGCAAGGAGGCCGCTATACTACTTATGCCGATTATTGAAGGGTCCCCGGTGAGAGTAGGGTATATATTCCCCCGACCTCCGCGGGCGGAATATATAAAACCTCCCCGAATCTCACTGGCCTCCCCACAATAATCCTTGGCACAACTCGCTGCCACCAACCGCTTCACGGTAACTATTAGCCGAACACACAGACGTGGGATTCAAGATCGAGATAACAGAACAGCCCAAGATTAATTATATAATTTAATCAGCCTAAAGCACACTAGAAACTACAATATATACAATAGGGAATCTACAGAATATACAGTTATGTCAGAGTACAGTTACAGATACAGCATGGTTTACAAACAGGCATACACAGTTCCAGCAGTTACCTTGTGCGTCTGGCCACAGGGGGGCGCTGTAGACCAGGTTTCCAGGATCTTTCCCACAGATGTTTCCTACACGTGACCCCCGGCGAAAGAACCCTGGAAAATGGCCGAAGTAGGGTTATCAACCTGGGCAAATCCAGGTCCCCTCCTACCTTAGTGACCTCAGAGGGAGCACTGCTCCACCCCTGGCTGGAGTTATGGACAATATCCACAACATGGAATATGGGCCATAACTTTGCCTGGGAGCGTCGTAGGCGGACGCCAACGCTCTCATTGTGACAGTTATGAATTTAGCTACAGAACGAGAGGACTCATGACTTGTCTACTAGTTCCCCATTGGCTGATATCACGCCTGGGGTATTTCCCAATGTCCTACTCCCATAAAAAAGGTGTGCCAGCATCGTCCGCATGCGCAAACACCATTTTTATGGTTGCCACATTTATCGGAAATATGGCTTGTGAGATATGAACCATATTTTACTGGAGTCGTCCTGTCTGGATACTTCCATAGCCTTGCTAATTAGATAGCAGCCCCTACCACAGGGTCACGGCAGGGAGTCATCCTGTGTCCATTGTTCCCACATCATCTAATCTCCATATCACAGGAGATGGCCATGGAGGTGTAAGTGGAACACAGACCAGTTCCTTTGACACCTATCTGCTAAACAAACCGTTTATCCCTGTGGTAAATTTTCTGCTTGAAGGAGTTGTGTGAAGGAAAGGGGGGGTGACACCAGGAGAGGGCTTCCTGACATAACTTGAATATCATGATTTATCGTCATATCTCCGGATTTACCTCACACCTCCCCCCTTTTGAGGGCGCTAGGGGGCAGCACACTCCGGTGTTCCCCCGTGCGCCCGTCCGCGGCCTCTCCTTGTCGGGACAGCCCGTCTGCGTTACCGTGGTCACGGCCCCTTTTGTGTTGAATGGTGAAGTTGTATTGCTGGAGCGCCAGGCTCCATCGCAACAACCTGCCATTCGTCCCGGAGACAGTGTGTAACCAGCTGAGGGGATTGTGGTCCGTCTCCACGATGAAGTGGCGCCCGTATAGATAGGGTTGCAGACGCTGCAGGGCCCACACTATGGCCAGGCACTCCTTTTCCATCGTGGAATAGGCCACTTCCCTTGGTAACAGCTTCCTGCTCAGGTACAAGACTGGGTGCTCTTGGCTCGCAGAGTCCACCTGGCTGAGCACCGCACCGAGGCCGAAGTCACTGGCGTCGGTCTGTACTACAAACGGCCGTGTGAAGTCGGCTGCCTGTAGCACGGGCGGGCTGGACAGGGCGTCCTTTAGGGCCCGGAAGGCTGTCTCGCAGTCCATTGTCCAATCGACTGCAGAGGGCAGCTTCTTCTTGGTGAGGTCCGTCAAGGGCTTTGCCAGGCTACTATAGCATGGAACAAACCTCCTATAGTACCCAGCGGTCCCCAAGAAGGACATCACCTGCTTCTTGGTCCTGGGGGTGGGCCAGGACGCGATGGCCTCCACTTTCTCAGGCTCGGGCTTCAGTGTTCTCCCGCCTACCCGGTGACCGAGGTACTGGACCTCGCTCATGGCCAGCTGACACTTTCCCGGCTTGATGGTCAAACCTGCCTGGTGGATCCGCCTGAGCACCTGTGCTAGATGCTCTAGGTGATCTTCCCAGGTGGGACTGAAGACGGCAATGTCATCCAGGTACGCGGCCGCGTACCCTTCAAGTCCCTTGAGCAGGGTGTTGACCATCCGCTGGAAGGTGGCAGGGGCATTCCTCATCCCGAATGGCATCACCGTGGACTCGTACAGTCCAAATGGGGTAATAAAGGCAGAGCGTTCCCTGGCCTTGCGAGTCAGGGGGATCTGCCAATATCCCCGGCTCAGATCCATGATGGTCAGGTACTGAGCCCCGGCCAACTGATCGAGCAGGTCATCGATGCGTGGCATTGGGTACGCATCGGCGACCGTGACAGCATTGAGCCCCCTGTAGTCCACGCAGAACCGAGTGGTTCGGTCCTTCTTAGGGACGAGGACTACAGGCGAGGCCCAAGCGCTGTTGGATGCCTGGATCACCCCCAGCTTCAGCATCTCGTCAATCTCCTGGCGCATGTGTTGCTGCACCTCCAGGGAGACCCGATATGCTGAACGCCGGATCGGGGGATGATCCCCAGTGTCCACGTGATGGACAGCCAAGTCAGTCCTTCCGGGCTGGTTGGTAAACAACCCCCGGAAGGGGTGTAGGGTGGCCCACAGCTGGGACCGTTGGTCCTCCAAGAGCTGGTGGCCAACCTCCACATCCTCAATGGATCCGCCTGCCCTAACCTGGGCTAGCATATCCAAGAGGGTTTCCGCTTCTCCCTCCTCGGGCAGGTTGCACACCGGGAGTGCACATGCCTCCCGCTCATGATGTGCCTTCATCATGTTCACATGGAAGGGCTTCCGCCTTCCACGGGCAGGGTCCAGGGTGACCAGGTACGTTACAGGGTTGAGCTGCTGGTACACGAGGTATGGGCCTTCCCAGGCTGCCTGAAGCTTGTCCTGTGGTACGGGGACCAGTACCCACACCTTTTGACCCACTTGGTAGGTCCTCTCACAAGCGTTCTGGTCGTACCAACGCTTCTGATCGGCCTGGGCTTGAGCCATATTGTCGTGTACCAGTTGCGTCAAGGCCTGCATTTTGTCCCGGAAGCGCATGACATACTCGATAACCGACACTCCAGGGGTGGCCAAATCCCCTTCCCAAGCCTCTTTCACCAGAGCCAGGGGGCCCCGCACACGTCGCCCGTACAGGAGCTCAAACGGTGAGAATCCTGTTGAGGCCTGTGGAACCTTCCGGTAAGCAAATAACAGGTGTGGGAGATACCGCTCCCAGTCACGCCCATGGGAGTCGACCAACATCTTAAGCATCTGCTTTAAGGTGCCATTAAACCGCTCGCACAGGCCATTAGTCTGTGGATGGTACGGGCTGGCCACCAGATGTCGCACCTGGACTTGCTTACAGAGGGCCTCCATCAGCTGGGACATGAATTGGGTCCCCCGGTCAGTGAGCATTTCCTGGGGAAAACCCACTCGGGAGAAAATCTCCAGCAATGCGGTGGCCACCTTGTCAGCCCGAATGGACGACAAGGCCACTGCTTCTGGGTACCGGGTGGCATAGTCCACTACCGTCAGTATGAAGCGTTTCCCGGAGCTGCTGGGGATGGCCAGCGGGCCGACCAGATCCACAGCCACCCTCCTGAAAGGCTCATCGATGATGGGCAGAGATACCAGTGGGGCTTTGGGGTGTGGCCCCGCCTTCCCCACTCTCTGACAGGTTTCACACGAACGGCAGTAGGCAACCACATCGGCCCCCATTTTTGGCCAGTAGAAATGCTGGTTTAACCTGGCCTTGGTCTTAGCGATCCCTAGGTGTCCGGCCATCGGAATCTCATGTGCGATCCGCAACAACTCCGTCCGGAACGGATAGGGTACCACCAACTGTCGGTCCCTGGGCCACGCCTCCGGTGAACCCTGCTGGACCGTGACCCGGTACAGCCGTCCTTGGTCCCAGACCACTCGCTCCGGGTCCGAGTCCGAGGGAGGCTGTGCCGCCTGCTCCTTAAGAGCTTTCAGGCTGTCGTCAGCTTCTAACGCTGCCTGAAACCCCTGACTAGATGTGGCCAGAATCGACGAGACTGTCACATCTTCGGTCAGTACCCCGGGACCTGTGTCCTGGCCTCCACCTGACTCGGCTGCCACTTGGTCAGAAGGGGAAGAGCTATCGGACCTCCGGGAGGGCCCTTGGCTTCCAGCACTCCCACTGCGGGTGACAGCGGCCACAGCCGCTGCGACCGTGGGTCGTGCCTGCTCCTCCTCCGTTCCTGACCAAGTCGCCGGTTCAGGCAGACCTACCTGGCTTCCTGACACCCCGGTTGTGGGGGAACCCTGCACCGAGATCTTACCTGGGAGCACTTCCGCTCCGGGACCGGCCCCAATCTCACCTGCCTGTTCCCCTCCTGCAGCAACAGAACCCCGCTGTGAAATCTCTGGGGACCCCACATTTGCTGTGGTAGCCCCCACCCCACACACTGGTCCTCCCCCTGCAGCACCCTGCTCTCTGCTTATCCCTGCAGAGGGCAACAGATCCCAGCTCACTGGCTGATTACTTGTAGAGGCATTGTCACACCTTTCTCTGACCCCCTCCCCTGTCCCAGCTGCAGCTGAGTGTGTGTCTATGGTGTCTATGCAAGCAGAAATATCAGAGTTCACTCCCCCCTCCCTTACATCATTCATAGATAACACATTAACATTGTCAGGAGGCATGTCAGTACTGGCTGAAGGGTCAGCCCTTGGGGGGGGCCCAAACTGGGAGGTTATCTGCCCCAAATCTGTCCCAAGTAGCACGTTTGCAGGGATCCGATCAGTTACCCCCACCTCTCTCACCCCTCGCCCTGCGCCCCAGTCCACATAAATGCCAGCAACAGGCAGCGCCGGGTCAATGCCTCCAATCCCGGAGACAGCGAGGGTTTTTCCAGGTATCAAGTCTTGAGGGGACACCATCTCAGGCCGCACCAGAGTCACCTCCGAGGCTCTGTCTCGCAGTCCTATGGTCACAGACCGGCCGACGGTGACAGGTTGGAAGCTGTCCAGGGACCTACCACCACCCCCACCCACACAATACACCTTGGGCGGCCCTTGGGACGGGGACGGAGCCGGGGCCTTGGGACGCTGAGGGCACATGGCCTTGAAGTGTCCAGGTAGGTTGCACTGGTGGCACCGTCTTGGCTCTGCCACGGGCCTGGAGAGGGGAGTTGAGGGGGACACCCCCTGCAGTCTAGGGGCAGGTGGGGCAGTCGCAGAATTCATCTTACCCCCTCTCCAGGTGCTGCTGGTGGCTGCTCTCCTGGCCTCAGGAGCCCGATTGTTGGTGTAGTCATCGGCCAGGGCAGCTGTAGCCGTGGACCCCTTTGGCTTCTGGTCTCGGATGAACTGGCGGAGATCCTCAGGGCAGTTCCACAAGAGTTGCTCCGTGATGAACAAGTCCAGGATCTCCGGTCCGGTGGAAAGCTGCAGGCCTTGGGTCCAGTGGTCGGCAGCTCGGGCAAGTGCCCGCCGGTGGTCAGCCCAGGAGTCCTTTGGTCCCTTCTGCAGGGTCCGGAACTTCTTGCGGTAGGACTCCGGAGTGAGGTTGTACTGTTGGATCAGGGCCCGCTTGATGGTGTCGTAGCCCTGATCTGCCTCAGTAGGCAAGTCCCCAAGGATTTCCAGGGCCTTACCCCTTAAACGGGGGGTCAGGTATTTGGCCCACTGGTCCTTGTCCAGATGGTGCTGCAAGCAAGTCCGTTCAAAAGCAGTCAGGAAAGAGTCCAAGTCTCCATCCTTCTCCAGCACTGGGAAGTCCTCCACACGGACCTTTGGAAGTTTGGTGTCTTGAAGGTCACGTGTGGCTGATGAGGGCTGGAGCTGAGCTAGCTGCAGCTGGTGGTCACGCTCTGCCTGTTGCTGTCGCTCTTCACGCGCTGCTTGCCGCTCCGCAGCCTCAGCGTCACGCGCTGCCTGTCGCTCACGCTCGGCCATGAGTATCTCGTAGGTATCCCGGTCTCCAGCTATAAGACTGGCCATAGCAGCTTGAAGGAGGGCCTCCGAACCTCTCAGGCCGGAGGGATTTGCAAGTGGTGATCTACGGCACGCTGCAGAGCCAGGTGATTCACTGTCCATTTCAGAGCGGAGGACTGGCATCTGGCTCGTTGAGGACCCTTGGGCGAGCTCCTCCTCATCTTGTCCAGCAGTGCCAGGTTGTGCGATGTCCTCTGCAGAGCTGTTCTCTGGCGTCGGGCTCTTGGAGGGCTCGTGGACAACCTCCTCATCGTCTCTGGCCTGAGCATCGGTCATTCCTTTGGCTTTGCTCCTGGTGCCATCAGCCATTCTTGCAGACTTTTGGTCACTGACACAGAACTGACACCTGATGCACCCACACACCTTACAGTATCTGCACTCTGACACTCTAGTGTTGGTCTGGTCTGAAGACCCCAGCAGCCACAGCTGCTGCAGGCAGTCTTTAGTGTCTGGGAGTATGGGTCTCACACTCACACACACTATTATCTCGATCCCACCGCTATGCCACCAATATGTCACGAACCACCGGGGGGGTCACTCAGGAATCCCCCGCGCTGGCTACCAGTACGTCACAATTGGGGGGTAACAAGTGGGGGTCACCCCTCCTTTATACCTCCCGACCGACAGACAGAGCACGTGACGCGCTCTCTAGCGCCCCTCTTATAGTCAGGCCAATTATGGAATTGCCCGACAATAAGCAAGGAGGCCGCTATACTACTTATGCCGATTATTGAAGGGTCCCCGGTGAGAGTAGGGTATATATTCCCCCGACCTCCGCGGGCGGAATATATAAAACCTCCCCGAATCTCACTGGCCTCCCCACAATAATCCTTGGCACAACTCGCTGCCACCAACCGCTTCACGGTAACTATTAGCCGAACACACAGACGTGGGATTCAAGATCGAGATAACAGAACAGCCCAAGATTAATTATATAATTTAATCAGCCTAAAGCACACTAGAAACTACAATATATACAATAGGGAATCTACAGAATATACAGTTATGTCAGAGTACAGTTACAGATACAGCATGGTTTACAAACAGGCATACACAGTTCCAGCAGTTACCTTGTGCGTCTGGCCACAGGGGGGCGCTGTAGACCAGGTTTCCAGGATCTTTCCCACAGATGTTTCCTACACGTGACCCCCGGCGAAAGAACCCTGGAAAATGGCCGAAGTAGGGTTATCAACCTGGGCAAATCCAGGTCCCCTCCTACCTTAGTGACCTCAGAGGGAGCACTGCTCCACCCCTGGCTGGAGTTATGGACAATATCCACAACATGGAATATGGGCCATAACTTTGCCTGGGAGCGTCGTAGGCGGACGCCAACGCTCTCATTGTGACAGTTATGAATTTAGCTACAGAACGAGAGGACTCATGACTTGTCTACTAGTTCCCCATTGGCTGATATCACGCCTGGGGTATTTCCCAATGTCCTACTCCCATAAAAAAGGTGTGCCAGCATCGTCCGCATGCGCAAACACCATTTTTATGGTTGCCACATTTATCGGAAATATGGCTTGTGAGATATGAACCATATTTTACTGGAGTCGTCCTGTCTGGATACTTCCATAGCCTTGCTAATTAGATAGCAGCCCCTACCACAGGGTCACGGCAGGGAGTCATCCTGTGTCCATTGTTCCCACATCATCTAATCTCCATATCACAGGAGATGGCCATGGAGGTGTAAGTGGAACACAGACCAGTTCCTTTGACACCTATCTGCTAAACAAACCGTTTATCCCTGTGGTAAATTTTCTGCTTGAAGGAGTTGTGTGAAGGAAAGGGGGGGTGACACCAGGAGAGGGCTTCCTGACATAACTTGAATATCATGATTTATCGTCATATCTCCGGATTTACCTCACAGGGAGTTTTAGACACAAAACCGTAGATGATTCTGGAATTTAAACTTTTCTCTAATATTTGTATAACATTTCAATCAGATGCGTCATATTGTTCAGTATATGAAAAATAAAATATTTATAATACAGACATATGTTAATAAAATTTCGCTGTTTCCTACATTTTTTTATATTTCATACAATGTCTTTTACTTTGCATTTAATCCTTTATGAATTGGCCTATATTAGACTTCCTAGGGTATGTGGGATTTTTATCACTGTCACATTCCAAATACATAACCTTTTAAAGGGACCCTGTCACCAGATTTTGTCCTTCTAAACTAAAACTAGCACCTTAATTTGTGCTGCACTCTATAATGGTGTACTTTACCCTCTGACCTCCCCTGTAGACCCCAAAAATGACTTTATAAAATCTCCTGCCCTGTATGTAAATTGTCTAGTCCAGTCCAAAGGGGGTCCTAATCTGCGCCTACTGTCCCTCCTTTTGCCCTCCTCCTTTGCTGATTGACGTGAGTGATGCGTCGGACAACTTCCATATAGGAGGGCAAAATCTCCATATTCCCGGCTCGCGCAGATGCACTTCACTCTGGTTTGTTGCGGGCAGAGCCAAAAACATAGGTGCGCCTGCATGAACCAGTGAGTTCCCTGCGCAGGCACGATATATTATCTGGCGATGTGGATGAAGCGTGTGACATCATCCATATAGCCATGTAAACTCTTTTGCCTGTGCAGACAACTTGCCGGTTTGCGCAGGCTATTTTATATAGTTTGTTACAAGCACAGTCATATTAATTATGTGTAGCTTTTTTATGTCTTAAAAGGATATTTTTTTTAAAGAAAGGTATGGCATGTTGTATTTCAACATTCCAATACTTTATGTGCATGAGAGATAAGACTTCACCAGACGTTTTGAGCAATGGGTTATTCCTAGGGATGATTGAATACCTCAAATATTCGGCTTCGCGAATATCCGACAAATAGGTCACCGCTATGTGAATATTCGATGCACAATGTAAGTCTATGGGAAGCCCGAATAGTTCCAAATAGTTGTTATTCAGGATTCCTATAGACTTACATTGCGCATCCAATATTCGCGAATAGTCGAATAGCAGAGACCTATTCGGCAAATATTCGCGAAGCCAAATATTTGAGGTATTCGACCATCCCTAGATATTCCCTAATCCCTATTCATGCATTGTCTAGATAAGCGGCAAGCCCAGAAAAATAGCTGTTTGGCCAACAGCTATTGGTAAGCACTATTCACTCTACCCATACTCTCTACATTACTAATCCTCCTAATAATCAGTATTTACAAATTAGGACCCTCACCAGTTGCTAACATAATTGGGCTGAACATGTTAGAGTATTATTCACTTGTATATATAAATAATTTATAATTTAAAAAGAAAATCATTTTTTTACCTCCAGGGAGCACAAACCTTTGTTTCCCATGTGAGAATCACATGTTCTTACTTCCTAACAGAGAAGGGCAGCCCATCCACCAGGTCAGTAAGTTCTCACTACATAAGGTTTGCAAATCTCTTTCCTTATGGGATTCCAGCGCAGTTTTGATTAGCCAGGCTAGTTCAATGTCATCATGGCATTGTGATGTACAGATGACGTTGCGCCAGCTCTGAGGGTTATTGCAGGTTGTAGGCTTGTCGGAAGAGGTGGGTCTTCAGGTTCCTTTTGAAGCTTTCCAAAGTAGGTGAGAGTCTGATATGCTGGGGTAGAGTGTTCCATAGTATGAGGGAGGCACGGGAGAAATCTTTTATGCGATTGTGGGAAGTGAAGCTAATAAAAGAGTAAAGAAGAAGATCTTGTGAGGATCAGAGGTTGAGTGTAGGTAAGTATCAGGAGACTAGGTTTAAGATGTGCGGAGGAGACAGGTTGTGGATGGCTTTGTATGTCATCATTGTGGTTTTGAACTAGTCTTTGGGCAATGGGAAGCCAGTGAAGAGATTGGCTAAGAGGAGAGGCCAGGAAATAGTGGGAGACAGGTGGATTAGCCGGGCAGTAGAGTTTAGGATAGAGAGATTTGTGAACCTCCGATTAAGCAGCCAGAGACTACTGACCTGTCTGATTGACCAAGGTTCCTCTTATCGATCCTCACATCTCTAGTTCCTAAATTAATGATTCTGTTTTGTAAATACAAAAACAAAACAATCCATTCACAGCAGCAGCTTTCCATCCACTTAAGAAAGCATTCATTCAGCCATCGGCTATTTTCCCCAACTTCATCATGATTGCCTCTGCTTTATATGCATTTTTGGTTTTTCATTCAGGAGAGGGAAAAAAAGGAATTGTTTTCTTTTCAATCCCATTTGACCCTTTTGAGATGCTAAGTGATTGTAGTTACACCTTCCATTATATTTATATAGTGACAAGTTCTCTTTAACAACCAGTCTACTATGGGAATTAATCTGTAAAATGTAACATATAAAGACTAAAAAGAGACATAAGCCTGGTGGCAACACAATATTGGTACAAGTTCTGTCACATGGCTACCTGTCATAGCCAAAAATAAAGCAGAAGATATATTGTGTAATATAATTTGCTCTATCTGTGTTTCTGAAACTGTCCCTTTTCATTTATCAAGACATAAAGCAACATCTTGTCCTGACTATTCTTCCAATCAATTTGACTGACAATGTTTTGTATCAGGGGAATAGGACTTGTATTAAGCTCTAATCTTTAGAAACTATTCTCAAGGTTACAGAAGTATCTTTGTCCTTTCAATAAGAAAAAAATTCATATCGAGTCTAATGATACCATGTTAAATGGAATTACAAGAGTTTTCATGTGAAATATAGCTGTTTGTTCCCTTTGTGTACTGTAAGTAAGTAAGCTTCTACCATGATACATAACCTAAGGATACACAATGGGGGCAAAGATAAGAACGCATCTTTGATTTATAATACAGTTGTAGTATCAGGTAAAATAAATAAATAATGTAAGAATATAGATAAAAAATATTAAGTATAGGTAACTATCTTTTTTTCTGTATAAATATTAAAATGGTTGCTTACTTTGGATACACTTATCACATCACGTGCCAGCCCTGAGGCCCTGCTAATCTGCTGTTCTGTCGGGATCAGATCCGCAGCGCAGCCACAGAAGAAACTAAACATTACACAAATCAGTGGATTGTTGTAACGCTCGGTGCTAAGGATGGTACTGCGGCAAGCAGGAATGGACCCACTGGATCACAAGTGGAACCTGGACTTGCAGTTTAGTGTGAGGGGCTTGGCTAAGCACACACCATGAGGTGTACCCCAGGTACCACTCCCAGGGTAAGAATCGGGACTGTGGCATTTTACCCACCCAGGGCAAGGATGGACACAAGTACAGACTGGCAGAGTTACTGGTGTAGCAGGTACAGCCGGGATGGCTAAGGCTGACAGTACAGCCCAGATGGATGGGCAGAGTCACATGCTACAGGAACCATTGGGACCGCTGAGGCAGATGGCACGGCCAGGGAGGACATACTGAGTCACTAGTATGGCGGAATCCACTGGGACAGAAGAGGCAGATGGCACAGCCTAGGTGGATGGGCACATTCACTTAAATGACTAAGTCCTCTGGGGCAGATGAGGCAGATAACACAGCCTGTGGGGTAGACACAGTGGAACAGGGAACAGGCAGGGGACACAGCACACTGGCAGGGAACACCCAGTGGACAAGACCTGACAACTAGCTGGCTAGGGTACAGAACCACTAACCAATCTCATTGCTCGGGCACCTGCCCTATTGAGACAGTGCCTTAAGTACCCAGTGTCTCTCAGCAATAGGCTGAGAGGCACTTCCTGGGAATGATGTGGTGGCCCTTTATGAGGAAGGTAGAGACGTGCAAAGACCCTGGGAGGGGGAAGAAAGGAGCGCTCACGTGGAGAGCCGTGGGAAAGCTGGACAGCTTGTAACAGACAATTATATTCCCAAATATTTCTTTATTTTAAGTATATAAATTAAATATCCACACCTACAGTGAATTAATTATAGTACATGTACCTTTGGTATATTCCCAAATATTTCTTTATTTTAAATATATAAATTAAATATCCACACCTACAGTGAATTAATTATAGTACATGTACCTTTGGTATCAAAGACAGTTCGCATACATATAGCATACAGTAGTTTATAGTACATATAGATCCTTGATAACAAAGAGATTTGCATATAGCATACAATGATTATTCAACATAAATACAGGCCGCTCACTCCAGGATTATGGATAATGCTTCACAAACACTTAACTTGTGGGCTTATATGCTCTTTCCCATTATACTCATGGCAGACGCTTTTATGATTTAAGCAAGTCCAGAATAGGCAAGCATATAGAATCCAGTCCCAGTATATTCAGAGTGAGTTTGACATCAAGCCTGTTAGTTTGATCTTCACCTCAACGCGTTTCCCCACATGAATTATTGTGGTTCATCAGGAGGCTACAAAAAGCAGAATATAGTCTATCAGGTTTGCATATTTGTATCATTAAAAATAACACATGCATGTGTGGAAAATAAACATAGACATAGTCAAAATACATTGTATCTACTTGCCATAACAAAGAATCAATAGGGTATGCAGATCCACGGAGTCTATCCTTAATGGAATCGGCGGTAGCACAGAGCGATCCTGTCAAGATAAACAGCCACTTCCGTCCCTGGAGACTCTATGGATCTGCATACCCGTGGAGATTTATAAAGCCGGCATAACTTAGATCAGCTGTGTGCCCCTAGGTAAGATGGGCTGGCGCGTCATAATGCCGCTATTGCGCCTGCGTGCAGTAATTAAAACACTGCAGCTGTGTATCATGAATAGTTTATGAACGATGTCCGCGCGCGTGCGCGGCGCATAACCCCACCGCGCATGCGCGAATCGTCACCATGACGTCAGCGCGCATGCGTAGTGCATCGCACCGCGTCCCGCAGGTGCAAATCCATCTCAACTCGGACAGATTAGCTGCGGCCTTCCGTGTCTCATAATGCCACATCAAGGCTAAGTGCCGCATATGCCCATCTGATTACCCGCAATAAATATGCATAAATCGATAAGATACCGGCAATCACAGTGGCAATATTAGTGCGCATGCGTGATGCGTCATCTCTGACGTCACAGCGCATGCGCAATACACCACATTCCGCCACACTCAGCCGTCTTGGGCAGATTACTATTGCGCCTGCGTATCGCAGCGAACCCTTGCGGTTACATATTGGCATACGATCTCTACAACGCCAATATATATTACAAGATGAAGCTTGTTTTATATATATATAGCAGGTATAGATCATATAACTATTTTCAGTATATACTACCACATCGCTATAGGGCACACAGATATGATCTTTACATAGACAAATATGCACGGCAGATACATATTCATGATCATAAATTAGCTCTCTGTTGCATATATTTCTTTTACATAATCATACTTATATATATTCATATATTAATCAATGTAGCTTATTATACAACATAAAACAGGGGCCCTGTGTAAGATTAATAACATATACATAAACAGGCAACCCTAGATGCAGAAATTTTCCAAGACTGATCATTAATATACTCCAATTTATCAAAGCAAGAAGATAAATTTATAATTCAATATTTTCCAAAAATTTGGATGAATGCCATAGGCATTCTATCTCTAATGTTATAGCGTTATAGGATATTAAACAGACAAGTCCTTAGGTACTTTTACATAGGTAGGAAACAACTAAAAGAGAGCAGTTCGTTAAGCCCTTTTGGAGATAAGGAACCCATTTTAAAAATCCATTCAGATTCTTTCTGTAGTAGAATTCTATCGAAGTCCCCCCCCCTTGGATTACGCCTTACTACTTCAAGTATAGAGAATCGGATATGCTTTATATCCCCGTGATGTATGGTATTTATATGCCGGGAAATTGGGGTATCCCTTTTATTCCGTATATCGGATAAGTGCTCCCCTACCCTTCTCCGAAATTCTCGTCTTGTTTTACCTACATAGTCAAGGGGGCAGTTGCAGGTGGCTCTATAAACAACTCCTGTAGATTTACAATTACTAAAATCTCGTAGAGTGAAAATTTTTCCTGTTGCTGCACTTCTTACTATTTTACATGAATCCATAGAATCACAATAACTACAGGTCCCACATCGGAACATACCGCATATCTGCCTGTCCAGCCAAGTCCCTAACGGACGAGGTCCTTGATATATGCTATGCATGAGTCTATCTCCTATAGTTTGGCCCCTTCTATAGGTAATGCATGGATTGTTTGGAATATATTTGGCCAGATCTCTATCTGCCTTTAAAATATTCCAGTGTTTGTTAATAATTCTAAATATCCGTTCAGATTGGACGTCAAAGGTACCGATAATACGTGTAATATTCAAATCCTCCTTTTTCTGTTTTGAAGACATAAGTGTATGTCTATCAATATCTCTGGCAAATGCATAGGATTGCTGTAAGATTCTTTTTGGGTACCCTCTGTCCAGGAATCTTCCAAACATGTCTGAGGCCTGTATTTTAAAATCTACATCCCTGGAGCAGTTTCTGCGCACTCTCAGAAACTGCCCTTTTGGAATCCCTCTTTTTAGAGGGATGGGATGATGACTATCCCATTTTAGCAGGGAGTTAGTGGCCGTTGGTTTACGATAAGTTGCCGTATGAATCTTGCCCCTGTCATCTTTTGAAATAATTAAATCCAGGAATGAGATGGAATTAAGATCGTAAGAATAAGTAAATCTCAGCCCTAGCGTGTTCTCATTGAGATTAATAATAAATCGCTCAAAATCAGTAGCTAGTCCATTCCAGAAGACGAGAAATTCTTTGTTATGGCAAGTAGATACAATGTATTTTGACTATGTCTATGTTTATTTTCCACACATGCATGTGTTATTTTTAATGATACAAATATGCAAACCTGATAGACTATATTCTGCTTTTTGTAGCCTCCTGATGAACCACAATAATTCATGTGGGGAAACGCGTTGAGGTGAAGATCAAACTAACAGGCTTGATGTCAAACTCACTCTGAATATACTGGGACTGGATTCTATATGCTTGCCTATTCTGGACTTGCTTAAATCATAAAAGCGTCTGCCATGAGTATAATGGGAAAGAGCATATAAGCCCACAAGTTAAGTGTTTGTGAAGCATTATCCATAATCCTGGAGTGAGCGGCCTGTATTTATGTTGAATAATCATTGTATGCTATATGCAAATCTCTTTGTTATCAAGGATCTATATGTACTATAAACTACTGTATGCTATATGTATGCGAACTGTCTTTGATACCAAAGGTACATGTACTATAATTAATTCACTGTAGGTGTGGATATTTAATTTATATATTTAAAATAAAGAAATATTTGGGAATATACCAAAGGTACATGTACTATAATTAATTCACTGTAGGTGTGGATATTTAATTTATATACTTAAAATAAAGAAATATTTGGGAATATAATTGTCTGTTACTGATGATACATATTCCCTAGGCCCAATAGCCAACGTCTAACTATGCTAGATATCTAAATTATGGCGGGATTTCTAACAGGGCCTGTTAATACATCTGACTGGGTTGAGGAAGCAAATCTGTTTTTTTCCACTAATGATTTATCATCAGGAAATACCGGATTAACTTTAAAAGACTCCTTCAAGGAATTGCTTGCGAATTATAAAAACAATATCCGCTCATGGTGGGAAATAAAAGGTTTGGAAAACTACCTTAAACATCAAATTGTTCCCAAAGGGTTAAGGATTAATATTCATCCATCCCCTAGAACATCATCTGAACAATTCCTCAGTCTCTGGCGGAAAGAATCAATATCTTCTTCCCTGAGATTGATGAATCTTTTGCTAGAGGAGGAGAAGAAACTATATTCAGAGTCTACAGCTACTCTTAACAAAAGTATAGATAATATTTTACGGCTTAAAAGTGACCCTGATTTCAATAGGAGAGAAGGTATACTGCAAACCTCTATTGAGCGGTTCCAGAACAATCTAAAAGAGAGGAAGCACTCACAATTTGTGAGAGATCTCGCTGAATTCAAAGAGGATAAGGCATATCAGTTTTCTGGTAGACAACAATCTGCAATATCCTCTTCAGACTTGGATACGTCGGATTCAGAGAGACCGAGAGGTAGTACAAATATAGCCGAACCCTCGAACCGGGCTCAACATACATGGCTTGGCCCAAAAAAACAGAGAAAAAGGAGGGGAGGTCATTTTGGATATCATGGACCCCCTCCTTCTTTGTCTGGTCCCTCTGGATCATCTTTTTTGGAACAGAGACATGCGGGGGGCTACTATCCACATACCAGGGCTCATCAAGCCAGGGGCGGATTTTAAATCTATCTGATTACCCACTCTCAAGTGATGAGGTTAGGGTTTTATCTAGAGGTCTTAATTATATTCCTACCAACTACTTTAATTGTTTTGGATGGATAAAGGATCTAGAATTATTTGGTAGAAAGTTAAAATGGAAATTATTTTTTGAACAAAATAATAAGGAGCAATGCAAAGTTCTTGGTATTAGTGAGGAAGACTACGAATGTTTTCAGACTCTAACGGACCTCCTTAAAGATAGCGCTAGAAAGAAAGGGGAAGGCCCCTTTACTAATCTAAAGAGACCTAGTAAAAAATCACCCCCGATAAATAACTGTACTAGTATAGATATTTTCTTGAAACTAGTGCAGGATGAATTATGTAAGATTCCACAATGGCATTCTAACATGAATCATAATCTCACAAAAAAAGAGTCAATGGCGCTTGATCAATTGTCAAAGAATGATCAACTTATAATTAAAAAATCTGATAAGGGAGGAAATCTCGTAGTTTTGGATCACCCTAAATACCTTGAAATGTGTTTACGCCTGCTTAATGATCAAGACACCTATGAAAAACTACCTTCTGATCCGACAAAAAACTATATGGATCTCCTTCTCCTTCTACTAAGCAATGCTAAACAAAACAAAATTATCTCTGCCAATGAATTTGAATTTCTGGTACCCCACTGCCCTGTAATTCCTGTATTTTATGCACTCCCGAAAGTGCATAAAGGCCTTGACCCTTTAAAGGGTAGGCCTATTGTTGCAGGAATTAATTCACTGTCCCAAAATATCGGCATCTATATTGATAATATACTTAGGCCCTTTGTTGTGTCGTTACCATCTTATGTTCGCGATACTCCGCATCTTTTACAGATTTTAGAGGATATCAATGTAGGCCCAGATACTATTCTGGCCTCCATTGATGTTGAGGCGCTCTATAGCTCCATCCCCCATGACCTTGGAATTCAAGCAGTGGACTTTTTTCTCAAGACACGATCAATTGACTGTAATATGCACAATGTGTTCATTGAAGAATTATTATCATTTGTTCTTCATCATAATTATTTTTTGTTCAACGCAAAATACTTCCACCAGCTCGGGGTGTGGCTATGGGGAGCCCATGTGCCCCCAGTTACGCTAATATATTCCTGGGCTGGTGGGAGGAAACGGTGGTTTTTGGGGGAGAAGACGAGACCTTTCATCAATGTATCGGACTATGGGTCCGATACATTGATGATTTCTCGTTTTCTGGAATGGACTAGCTACTGATTTTGAGCGATTTATTATTAATCTCAATGAGAACACGCTAGGGCTGAGATTTACTTATTCTTACGATCTTAATTCCATCTCACTCCTGGATTTAATTATTTCAAAAGATGACAGGGGCAAGATTCATACGGCAACTTATCGTAAACCAACGGCCACTAACTCCCTGCTAAAATGGGATAGTCATCATCCCATCCCTCTAAAAAGAGGGATTCCAAAAGGGCAGTTTCTGAGAGTGCGCAGAAACTGCTCCAGGGATGTAGATTTTAAAATACAGGCCTCAGACATGTTTGGAAGATTCCTGGACAGAGGGTACCCAAAAAGAATCTTACAGCAATCCTATGCATTTGCCAGAGATATTGATAGACATACACTTATGTCTTCAAAACAGAAAAAGGAGGATTTGAATATTACACGTATTATCGGTACCTTTGACGTCCAATCTGAACGGATATTTAGAATTATTAACAAACACTGGAATATTTTAAAGGCAGATAGAGATCTGGCCAAATATATTCCAAACAATCCATGCATTACCTATAGAAGGGGCCAAACTATAGGAGATAGACTCATGCATAGCATATATCAAGGACCTCGTCCGTTAGGGACTTGGCTGGACAGGCAGATATGCGGTATGTTCCGATGTGGGACCTGTAGTTATTGTGATTCTATGGATTCATGTAAAATAGTAAGAAGTGCAGCAACAGGAAAAATTTTCACTCTACGAGATTTTAGTAATTGTAAATCTACAGGAGTTGTTTATAGAGCCACCTGCAACTGCCCCCTTGACTATGTAGGTAAAACAAGACGAGAATTTCGGAGAAGGGTAGGGGAGCACTTATCCGATATACGGAATAAAAGGGATACCCCAATTTCCCGGCATATAAATACCATACATCACGGGGATATAAAGCATATCCGATTCTCTATACTTGAAGTAGTAAGGCGTAATCCAAGGGGGGGGGACTTCGATAGAATTCTACTACAGAAAGAATCTGAATGGATTTTTAAAATGGGTTCCTTATCTCCAAAAGGGCTTAACGAACTGCTCTCTTTTAGTTGTTTCCTACCTATGTAAAAGTACCTAAGGACTTGTCTGTTTAATATCCTATAACGCTATAACATTAGAGATAGAATGCCTATGGCATTCATCCAAATTTTTGGAAAATATTGAATTATAAATTTATCTTCTTGCTTTGATAAATTGGAGTATATTAATGATCAGTCTTGGAAAATTTCTGCATCTAGGGTTGCCTGTTTATGTATATGTTATTAATCTTACACAGGGCCCCTGTTTTATGTTGTATAATAAGCTACATTGATTAATATATGAATATATATAAGTATGATTATGTAAAAGAAATATATGCAACAGAGAGCTAATTTATGATCATGAATATGTATCTGCCATGCATATTTGTCTATGTAAAGATCATATCTGTGTGCCCTATAGCGATGTGGTAGTATATACTGAAAATAGTTATATGATCTATACCTGCTATATATATATAAAACAAGCTTCATCTTGTAATATATATTGGCGTTGTAGAGATCGTATGCCAATATGTAACCGCAAGGGTTTGCTGCGATACGCAGGCGCAATAGTAATCTGCCCAAGACGGCTGAGTGTGGCGGAATGTGGTGTATTGCGCATGCGCTGTGACGTCAGAGATGACGCATCACGCATGCGCACTAATATTGCCACTGTGATTGCCGGTATCTTATCGATTTATGCATATTTATTGCGGGTAATCAGATGGGCATATGCGGCACTTAGCCTTGATGTGGCATTATGAGACACGGAAGGCCGCAGCTAATCTGTCCGAGTTGAGATGGATTTGCACCTGCGGGACGCGGTGCGATGCACTACGCATGCGCGCTGACGTCATGGTGACGATTCGCGCATGCGCGGTGGGGTTATGCGCCGCGCACAGCGCGCGGACATCGTTCATAAACTATTCATGATACACAGCTGCAGTGTTTTAATTACTGCACGCAGGCGCAATAGCGGCATTATGACGCGCCAGCCCATCTTACCTAGGGGCACACAGCTGATCTAAGTTATGCCGGCTTTATAAATCTCCACGGGTATGCAGATCCATAGAGTCTCCAGGGACGGAAGTGGCTGTTTATCTTGACAGGATCGCTCTGTGCTACCGCCGATTCCATTAAGGATAGACTCCGTGGATCTGCATACCCTATTGATTCTTTGTTATGGCAAGTAGATACAATGTATTTTGACTATGTCTATGTTTATTTTCCACACATGCATGTGTTATTTTTAATGATACAAATATGCAAACCTGATAGACTATATTCTGCTTTTTGTAGCCTCCTGATGAACCACAATAATTCATGTGGGGAAACGCGTTGAGGTGAAGATCAAACTAACAGGCTTGATGTCAAACTCACTCTGAATATACTGGGACTGGATTCTATATGCTTGCCTATTCTGGACTTGCTTAAATCATAAAAGCGTCTGCCATGAGTATAATGGGAAAGAGCATATAAGCCCACAAGTTAAGTGTTTGTGAAGCATTATCCATAATCCTGGAGTGAGCGGCCTGTATTTATGTTGAATAATCATTGTATGCTATATGCAAATCTCTTTGTTATCAAGGATCTATATGTACTATAAACTACTGTATGCTATATGTATGCGAACTGTCTTTGATACCAAAGGTACATGTACTATAATTAATTCACTGTAGGTGTGGATATTTAATTTATATATTTAAAATAAAGAAATATTTGGGAATATACCAAAGGTACATGTACTATAATTAATTCACTGTAGGTGTGGATATTTAATTTATATACTTAAAATAAAGAAATATTTGGGAATATAATTGTCTGTTACTGATGATACATATTCCCTAGGCCCAATAGCCAACGTCTAACTAAAGCTGGACAGCTTGGCAAGAGATGGCCATGCTGATGAGTAAGAGCACATCCCTGTAGGGAGGGGAGCGAGGAGTGTAGGGGCACCAGCGCTACAATTGTCTTTGTAGAACACAGTCAAGACAACTTAACTACTAATTTAAAATTGTTGTTAATAATAATAATAATATTAATAATAAATTTAACCTAATAACTATATAAAGTAGGGTCAGACAAAGTTTTCTTGAGTGATTGGCCAAGGCGACACAATTCCTGACAGTGGCAAAAGCTGTCAACTAGATGTTAGGGACATGATAGTAAATTTAGAAGAAGGAATCAATTTACATTTTTTTCACTATAACCGATTACACAGTCACAGTAATTATATAAGCTCCAAAGTACACTTACCACTCAACAATCGCTTTGTTCTTATTTTGCAATTCTTTGGCCATGATCATAAAAACAGGTTTCGAACAGCATGGCTGATGATATCAGTTTAGATCTGGTCACTGGTCCTCTCATTTTTGAGCTGCATAGTTGTAATATAATGATATGCAAATATTCATTAAAGTAACACTACAGTCAATGTCAATTACAGGACCCAAAATGATAACTCAAGAATTGGAAGAACATTATGAAGAGAATCCCTAGGCAATCCATTTGTCCTAACTTAAAAGGGTGGTTCACCCATATTTTTTATTGTCTACTTCGATATTATATTGAGAAACAATGTTTCTCTCAAATACCTTGTGTTGGCAATAGTGCCTGTGAGAGGCGCTATTGCAGACCACTGTTCCCGCTCCAGTGACGTACCCGTCAAGTGCTGCACACGTCACATCCATGCAGCCAGCTGCATTCTGAGCCCATCTGCTCCCTCCTCCCTCACAGCACAGCGCGTCGCGTCTCTTGCTTGCAGCGTTCTGCTGTGAGTGAGGAGGGAGGAGGAGCAGGGAGCAGATGGGCTGTGACAGCAGTGAAACACCGCTCACAGCTCAATTCAGTGAGTCTGGAAGACCGACTTTCACTGCAATCACTGCTGCCAGTCTTTTGGGGGATGTCTCTACCAGCTTTGTAAATTTAGAGACTTATTTTGTGCCCATTATTCTTTGCAATATAGCTCTAGGTCAATGAGATTAGATGGAGATGTTTGTGAACAGCAATTATCATGTCTTCCCACAGATTCTCTATGGGTTTCAGGTCTGGTCTGTGACTGGCCCATTCACACCCATAAATATGCTTTGATCTAAACCCTCCATTGTAGATCTCATAGTATGTTTAGAGATGTTGTCCTGCTGAAAGGTGACCTGTGTCCCAGTCTCAAGTCTTTTACAGACTCTAACAGGTTTTCCTCCAAAATGGCCCTGTATTTAGCTCCATCCATCTTGCCATCAACTCTGAACACTTCCCTGTCCCTACTGAAGAATAGTATTCCCACAGCATGATGTTGCCACCACCATGTTTGATTATGGGGATGGTGTTTTGGCCACACATATCGTTTTGCATTTAGCCCAAAAAGTTCTACTTTGGTTTCATCTGACCAAGCACCATCTTCCACATGCTAGACATACTAGATATGTCCCCTACATGGATTTTTGCAAATTGCAACCAGGTTTTCTTATGGTTTGTTTAAAAAAATGTCATTCTTATTGCTAATTTTCCATAAAAGCCACATTTGTTGAGTAAAAAAATAATAATTGTCCTATGGACAGATTCTCTCACCTAAGCTGCAGATCTGTTGCAAATTTGGGCTTTGCTTCTCTCACCCCGAGCTGCTAAACTCTGTTTTGGTTTACATCGGCCTTTCCAGATGGTCCAGCGTGATTCCATGTGATCAACTTCCTGTTCTAATATAAGGTCCATCAAGACACACACCAGTGTGTTGGTATTATGACCATTAGTTTGCCTGTGCATGACAACTTGTCTGCGGTCTCCAGGATGTCTCCAGTCTGCCTGCAGCTTCCAGTATCTGTGCTTCCTGTCTGCAGTCTCCAAGATGTCTCCTTAATTACCATCTGTCTACAGACTAGAGAGATGGTAATTAAAAAGACAAAATCTCCTTGATCCAAAGTGAGTGCTGGAATTTTATTCTGATTTATATTGTTATTTCCACGTGCGCCACGTATTAAGGATGGAGTGCTGATCATATGTACGAAAACTCCAGGATGTCTCCTGTCTGCCTGCAGCTTCCAGAACCTCTGCTACAAGCCACCTGTCTGTCTGTGGCTTTCAGTACCTCTACTACCTGTTTCCAGGCGTGTCTCACCTGTTTGCAGATGCGACACCTGTGGCCTATGTGCCCACCGTGACCTTGGGCTTGGAGGATCCACCTTATCAGGGGAGCCTAACAGGATCTTCAGCTCATCCAGAATTACCATGGTTATCTTTGCTATTTTTCTAATTAGTGCTTTCCATGATTGAGATGTCAGTTTAGGTGGATGGCCATGTATTGGTAGGTTCGCAGTTTTGCCATACTTTTTCCATTTTTGGATGATGGATTGTACAGTGCTCCATGAGGTGTTCAGACCTTAAGCTATTTTTTTTATAACCTAACTCTGTTTTAGTCTTCTCCACCACTTTATCCTTAACCTGTCTGGTACAACTTTATCCCTGAACTGTCTAGTGTGTTTTTTGTTTTTTATGATGCTATTTGATCCCGGATGTCCTCAAACAAACCTCTGAGGCCTTCACAGAACTGCTGCAGTTATACT
The DNA here is from genome assembly GCF_048569485.1 of Anomaloglossus baeobatrachus. NCBI lineage: Eukaryota > Metazoa > Chordata > Amphibia > Anura > Aromobatidae > Anomaloglossus > Anomaloglossus baeobatrachus. Next base: position 232,497,883 of record NC_134359.1, on the reverse strand, counting down.
GAGAATAATTTATACATAGGTGGACTCACTTTACTAATTAGGTGACTTCTTGAGTCAGGGAGCTAAATACAAATGCACATCACAATTTTTGGATTTTTTTAAAAAACAAATATATAGTAAACCATGTATCATTTCCTTTACACTTCACAAATACTTGCTAAATAGCGTTAGCATTTCACTTAAAATCCTAATAAAATACATTTATGTTTCTGGGTGTTAGGTAACAAAATGTTGACAAATTCACAGGCTATGAATACTTTTTGAAGGCACTATAATTGATATATTGGTGGAATCTGAGTTTCTGCCTCTACGTCATGCTTCTGTCAGATTGCATAGCAAAAACCTTCTGACAAATTCCCTTTCATTTATCTCTATATGTGGGATTCAAAACTCAGTCAGTATCATAACAGTAACACTTTTACTGAAAAATATACAGTATATATAATATATATACATTGCCTACAAGTAGTATTCAACCCCCTGCAGATTTAGCTGGTTTGATAAGATGCAAATAAGTTAGAGCCTGCAAACTTCAAACAAGAGCAGGATTTATTAACAGATGCATAAATCTTACAAACCAACAAGTTATGTTGCTCAGTTAAATTTTAATACATTTTCAACATAAAAGTGTGGGTCAATTATTATTCAACCCCTAGGTTTATTATTTTGTGGAATAACCCTTGTTTGCAATTACAGCTAATAATCGTCTTTTATAAGACCTGATCAGGCCGGCACAGGTCTCTGGAGTTATCTTGGCCCACTCCTCCATGCAGATCTTCTCCAAGTTATCTAGGTTCTTTGGGTGTCTCATGTGGACTTTAATCTTGAGCTCCTTCCACAAGTTTTCAATTGGGTTAAGGTCAGGAGACTGACTAGGCCACTGCAACACCTTGATTTTTTCCCTCTTGAACCAGGCCTTGGTTTGCTTGGCTGTGTGCTTTGGGTCGTTGTCTTGTTGGAAGATGAAATGACGACCCATCTTAAGATCCTTGATGGAGGAGCGGAGGTTCTTGGCCAAAATCTCCAGGTAGGCCGTGCTATCCATCTTTCCATGGATGCGGACCAGATGGCCAGGCCCCTTGGCTGAGAAACAGCCCCACAGCATGATGCTGCCACCACCATGCTTGACTGTAGGGATGGTATTCTTGGGGTCGTATGCAGTGCCATCCAGTCTCCAAACGTCACGTGTGTGGTTGGCACCAAAGATCTCGATCTTGGTCTCATCAGACCAGAGAACCTTAAACCAGTCTGTCTCAGAGTCCTCCAAGTGATCATGAGCAAACTGTAGACGAGCCTTGACATGACGCTTTGAAAGTAAAGATACCTTACGGGCTCGTCTGGAACGGAGACCATTGCGGTGGAGTACGTTACTTATGGTATTGACTGAAACCAATGTCCCCACTGCCATGAGATCTTCCCGGAGCTCCTTCCTTGTTGTCCTTGGGTTAGCCTTGACTCTTCGAACAAGCCTGGCCTCGGCACGGGTGGAAACTTTCAAAGGCTGTCCAGGCCGTGGAAGGCTAACAGTAGTTCCATAAGCCTTCCACTTCCGGATGATGCTCCCAACAGTGGAGACAGGTAGGCCCAACTCCTTGGAAAGGGTTTTGTACCCCTTGCCAGCCTTGTGACCCTCCACAATCTTGTCTCTGATGGCCTTGGAGTCCTCCTTTGTCTTTCCCATGTTGACCAAGTATGAGTGCTGTTTACAAGTTTGGGGAGGGTCTTAATTAGTCAGAAAAGGCTGGAAAAAGAGATAATTAATCCAAACATGTGAAGCTCATTGTTCTTTGTGCCTGAAATACTTCTTAATACTTTAGGGGAACCAAACAGAATTCTTGTGGTTTGAGGGGTTGAATAATAAATGACCCTCTGAATAAACTTTTCACAATTTAAAAAAAAAAAAGAAAAAAAAAGAAATAACATTCTTTTTTGCTGCAGTGCATTTCACACTTCCAGGTTGATCTACAGTCCAAATGTCACAATGCCAAGTTAATTCCGAATGTGTAAACCTGCTAAATCTGCAGGGGGTTGAATACTACTTGTAGGCACTGTATATATATGTACACACACATATACTGTATATATACTGTATATATATATACATATATATATATATACTGTACATATAGTATAGTTTTTTTCAGTAAAAGTAATTTAACAGCATCTTTCTGTAATCTAAATAAATTAAAAAATCTACTGTGATTAATGTCCTGATAGATATATACTGTGTGTGTGTGTGTATATATATATATATATATATATATATATATATATGTATTAATTAGTGCAGACTTTTTAACTTATGTAGGTTACAGAATGGTGCTGTTGAATTATTTTATCTGGTATGAAAATATTCGCATTAAGCTTATGATAAAGTTTAAGCAATCGTAATAACAGTCAACCAAAACTTCTGTAGAATTATTTTATGTTAGATCATCTCTGAAAACTATGTAACATGATGTTTGTATAACTATATCTGTCACTAAATCCTTGTGGCATTAGTCTATTTGCTAGCAAAGTAACTGTGTAACAGGCCTCCATATATTTTTTGTCACTATGTATTAGGTCTCTCTATTCTTCACCTCAAGAAGACATGTAACTTTTAGCCATTGTTCTTTGCTGCATTCAATCTTTCAAAACCTAACAAAGTCAGGGAAGAAGGGAAGAAGTAGATATGCCCCACTGGTATTCTCTATAATGATGATAAATGCACTGATGTTAGCCAGATGTAATCTTAGGAACTCGGCTTATTCCTTTTTCAAAGTTCTCTTTCCTCCAGAGCAAGTTTCTCAAGAACATTTATGAATCAGTATGAATCAGGGGATTGTGGTTAATAAAATAGTTTTCCTTCCAATTAACTTAATGTAGGATTTTTAGAACTCATTATCAACACCTTCCGGCAACAAGTTAATAGTTTGTCTTATTGGATTTAAATTAGCCACTGCATATTGTAATAATAAGCCGTAAATGAATTTCCAAAAATCAGACATTTCTTAGGATGCAATGGCTTCACTCAAAGATATGCAGATGGAGTATTTAAGGAAAAACTATCACTTCCAGGGGGAAAAAAAGGAGTGACAGTAGATGAAATTGTCATTTTTTTTTTCTCATACACTGTACCTGTCATTAGCAAATCTACCAATCAGTTTATCTGTGTTGCAATTTTGTTGAGCTACACAAAATATAATGAGAGAATCAGTTCACCTATTCTTCATAGGTTTGCCAAAATGGAATCACAAACTTCTTGACATCCAAGGTGCTATTTATTCATCCATATTAATGCACATTATGGCAGTTACAATACGCAGCAAAACAATTTTCCTTTTCTTTTTTTGAAAAGTATGTTCACTGCATATTGTAACTGCCATAATGTGCACTAATTAGGATGAATTAATTGCACCTTGGATGAGAAGAGCTGGATCTGTTTATTTTATTTACTGGATGGCTGGTCATTGGCGGGGCTAGATTCTTTGCTCCATTCCAAGGAGGGACAGAACCTAATGGCGGCGTCCCGGAGGTAACAACTAGAGTTGAGCGCAGTTCGCGGTTCGAGGTTCTCCAGTTCGCGGCTCGAGTGATTTTGGGGGCTGTTCTAGATACAACTAGAACTCGAGCTTTTTGCTAAAGCTCGATAGTTCTAGATACGTTCGAGAACGGTTCTAGCAGCAAAAAGACCAGCTAATTCCTAGCTGGCTTTACGCTGTAATAGTGTAAGTCACTCTGTGATTCACACTATTATGACATTTCAGTGTATAGTGTGCGGGAACAGCGCATTCAGATCACTGCTGTATGGATAATGGCGATCGCCATTTTTTTTTTTTCCTTGTCTTCCTTCTCTAAGCGCGCGCATGTAGTGGGGCGGGCCAGCATGTCAGCCAATCCCAGACACACACACAGCTAAGTGGACTTTTAGCCAGAGAAGCAATGGCATGTGTGATAGGATGTCCATGTCACATGTCCCTGCATTATAAAAACGGACATTTTCCTCCAGCACGCCATTATCTGCCTTCTGCGTCCTTGGTGTCAGTCATCACTGGCGCAGCTCCTATCGCCGATACTGCTGTGTACGCTCCATACACAGCGCTGTACAGCATAGGGATAGCACTTTCTATCAGTCCTTTTAAGGGCTCGTACCGGCAGGGTCAGAGCCATAGGTGACAGGTCCTGAAAACAGAGTTTAGCAGCTACACAAGATGACAGCGTCTGTGTAGCTAAGGTCAGGGATTTCCTCGCTGCATTTCCCCATTAGGAGGGATAGAAAGGCAGGCTTCCTTTCCTCTACCAGAGACCCACAACCCTGCCACTGTACCCTCCTGCCCTTTGCACACTCAAACTCATTGTTTCTAAGCCATTATACTAGCAAACACTGAGTGAACTTAGTGGCATCCTAAACGTGGCTGTTGGACTTCTGTATTGTCCCACTAGTGCAAAGATATTTGCAGCACGTCTGCCTGCATTGCACACTCAAACTCATTGTTACTAAGCCATTATACTAGCAAACACTGAGTGAATTTAGTGGCATCCTAAACGTGGCTGTTGGACTTCTGTATTGTCCTACTAGTGCAAAGATATTTGCAGCACGTCTGCCTGCATTGCACACTCAAACTCATTGTTTCTAAGCCATTATACTAGCAAACACTGAGTGAACTTAGTGGCATCCTAAACGTGGCTGTTGGACTTCTGTATTATCCCAGTAGTGCAAAGATATTTGCAGCACGTCTGCCTGCATTGCACACTCAAACTCATTGTTACTAAGCCATTATACTAGCAAACACTGAGTGAACTTAGTGGCATCCTAAACGTGGCTGTTGGACTTCTGTATTGTTCCAGTAGTGCAAAGATATTTGCAGCACGTCTGCCTGCATTGCACACTCCAACTCATTGTAACTAAGCCATTATACTAGCAAACACTGAGTGAACTTAGTGGCATCCTAAACGTGGCTGTTGGACTTCTGTATTGTTCCAGTAGTGCAAAGATATTTGCAGCACGTCTGCCTGCATTGCATACTCAAACTCATTGTTACTAAGCCATTATACTAGCAAACACTGAGTGAACTTAGTGGCATCCTAAACGTGGCTGTTGGACTTATGTATTGTCCCAGTAGTGCAAAGATATTTGCAGCACCTCTGCCTGCATTGCACACTCAAACTCATTGTCACTAAGCCATTATACTAGCAAACACTGAGTGAACTTAGTGGCATCCTAAACGTGGCTGTTGGACTTCTGTATTGTCCCAGTAGTGCAAAGATATTTGCAGCACGTCTGCCTGCATTGCACACTCAAGATCATTGTTACTAAGCCATTATAATAGAAAAAACTGCTGCAACTTAGTGGCATACAAAAAGTGGCTGTTGTACTCCATTTGTGCCCCACAGGTGCCAAGCTATTTACAGCACCTCTGCATGACACCCTCCTGCTCTGTTTTTAAAAGCTATAATAATAGCAAAAACTGCTGCAACTAAGTGGCATACAAAAAGTGGCTGTTGTACTCCATTTGTGCCCCACAGGTGCCAAGCTATTTATGTCGCGGGCGGAGGAGGGGACGCTGCGCTCTTCCACTGCTCGGGTCCGGCTGCCGCTGCCGCTGCTGCCGCTGCTGCTCGGTGGCTCGAGCGATGGGCCGGATCCCGGGGACTCGAGCGGCGCTCCTTGCCCGTGAGTGAAAAGGGGAATGGTTTTGGGGGTTTATTGTCCGTGACGCCACCCACGGTTGTGGTGATTGTGTGGACACCACCGCTGCTCTGGACGGGGATCCCGGGAGCGGTGACAGGGAGCAGCTTTGTTGTTATTTCTTCCCTCCGTGGGTAGGGGGTTGGTTGTCCCGGGGCCCGGTGATGGGGTAGGAGTGGATGGCAGGCCGGGTGCGGGGCCTGGTGAGGTGCAGGGTCTAGGGGGCAGCGCTGTGCCGCACGGCACGGTGGTACTCACTCAGCTTGAGACGTTGACACAGTCCTCGGTAAAACACACGGCTGGAAAGACGGTTCCCACGGACGGCTGCTGTTGCTTTTCCCGGGTAGTTAACGGTGACTGTCTCTTTCCCTGCACCTAGTACTTCTGTTGGTTCCAATGGGTTCCCACCGGTAACCCGCTCCCCGACTTGGATATAGGCCGGAGGAGCCCCTCTTTGCCCGCAGGCGCTGGCCCTGAGAAACTGGTGCCTTGGCGGTGGCGGTGTCTCTCTCATACGGTTGGACTGTTGCCTTCAATCGGGACTTAGTTGTTTGGAAACCCGGATGTCCCCTTCACTGACGGATTTGGCAAATTCACGGTGACTCCAAGCCTTGCCGAGATCCGAAAGGCCCCTGCCAATGGTGCTGGCTTCTCCTTGTGTACCGGTCCGGTACCGCCGGGCCGCCACACGTCCACGGTCCTCACGGCAACTCCGATAGGCCACTCCTGCAGACAGTCACTGCCGTCTGCTAACCTTGCTGTCTCTGTCCGGGGCACACACCCGGACTCACTTCAGTCTGCTCTCTTGCCGCTTCACTACCGCTCACTTTCCCTCCTTCCACTTTCACTTTTAAAACTCAACTACTGCTTTTCCCTCTTCCAGGACTGTGTACAACTTGGTGGGTGGAGACCAACTGCCTGGCTCCACCCCCTGGTGTGGACATCAGCCCCTGGGGAAGGCAACAAGGATTTTTGGGTCTAGCTTTGATGTGCCTAACCGGGGTGTAGGGTGTGGTGATGTCATTACCTGTGACCCCTGGCTTGTCCAGGGTGTCACATTTACAGCACCTCTGCATGACACCCTCCTGCTCTGTTTTTAAAAGCTATAATAATAGCAAAAACTGCTGCAACTTAGTGGCATACAAAAAGTGGCTGTTGTACTCCATTTGTGCCCCACAGGTGCCAAGCTATTTTCAGCACCTCTGCATGACACCCTCCTGCTCTGTTTTTAAAAGCTATAATAATAGCAAAAAATACTGCCATTTAGTGGCATCATAGAACTGGCTGTTGTATTTCATTATTGTCCCACTGGTGCCAAGCTATTTCTAGCACCTCTGCATGACACCCTCCTGCTCTGTTTTTAAAAAGCTGTAATGATAGCAAAATATACTGCCATTTAGTGGCATCATAGAAATGCCTGTTGGACTTCCATTAGTGTCCCACTGGTGCAAATCTATTTGCAGCACCTCTGCAGGACACCCTCATGCACATTTTGCTACGCTAATTTTATAGCAAACTCAGGGAATTCATTGCTGCATTTGATCATTCGGAGGGATAGAAAGTGAGGCTTCCTTTATCTTTTCCTTCTGTTCATAGACAGCATCTCCAAGTCCACACCCGAAGAGCTATTTCTCCTCCACGTGTAAGTGTGGAAAGGCAGCTAGTGCGCATGCGTGTGCCGATTTACCCCAGCCGCAGCTGTTTCGCCTAGTGAGTATGCTCAGCCTGACTGTGCCATTCCTGAGGCTAAGTCTTCATTTCGGGATACAGCGCATGCTCCCACACTTAGTGCGAAAAGCCTCTTTGCACAGGTACTTGCATTCCATGCCGGGTCTAAGTCTTGTTTTGTGCCTAGACACCATGCTAAAGCTGATAGTCTTTTTTCAGAGACTGTATTTCATGCAACTGAGCATGCTCAGGCACTTACTGCATCAGAGACTAGGTCCGGTAATGAACTCTTTGGCCCTGCCCCTGATGTGGGGGGCCCATATAGACCACAGGGCATCAGGTGTCCTGACGATGTGGCTAGGCCACTCCCAAATGGCTTGCAGAGGCCCGCCCCTATGACTTGTCACCTCATTATTGATGGTCAGACGATGACTGGTGAGGTGTTTGTGTCGTGGCAGCCATGAGGTCATTATTGAAGTTTCAGTTCCAAATAGGACGCTAGTTATGCCACTCATGACGTGTCACTCTGCTTTTGTCTCCAGGAGGTGCATTGTGGTCCACCCTGGTTTTGGGCGGACCAAGGTTATAAAACGGGCTGGAGCCAACAAGGAGGTGCGCAGTCTTCTATTATGCTCCGAAAGAGCACACCTCCATGTGTTGAACCCATTGCGGCTTCAGGCCAGAGGTAGGCAGGGATAGGGCGTCGATGCAGGCCGCCACTACAGTTGGTAACGCAGAACGGTTAAGACCAGCTCCTGTCCTACAAGTCCTGCTTGTGCAGCCCAGTGGCATTAACAGGCCTGCTGTTGCTGATGCGCCTGCTGTCCACAGGTGTGGCCCCAATGCACACGGTCAGCGTACTGAATGGCCCCTGTAATGTTAACAGGGAGTTCCTGGGCTGGGTGGGCGTGTGGACCCTGTGACGCTAACAGGGCTCCCAGTCTCCAGATCCGAGTGGCGTCTAACTCGGTTCAGGCAACTATTAGTTTCATAGCTACACAGATCTGTATCCTCCACCTAACCTTCCAGTTGCCAACCTCTCCTTTTCCATCTGGGAGCACGGTGGACATTGACTGCTGATGGGGATATATACCTTTCTCTTTCTTTTCTTATTAATTTTCGTTATATAGCGGTAACATAGTATATACCACCTTATCCAAATCTGCCAGTCCCACCGTAACAGATGGTGTTTCTTCATCAAATGTTACTTTTGCTTAACCAACAAACCCACGGACAAAAACTTTTTTCCCCTTTCCAACACACCTGTTCCCCTTTCCACCAGCATCTGTCCTTTTTGAACTCATTTGGTATATAACCAAAAGTGCAACTCTGCAGGGACACCGTACTCAACGCCATCTCAGCACAGCAGCCAGCCCTCGGTCCCTCAGATGTGGACAAGTAAAAGACCATTTCCTCCTATCCATGACAAAGCGTTGAGATTCACTCTGTGCAGCACTGGTGTTTACTGGAAAAGCAGATCTAAGAATCCGTACCACCTTCTGCAGATACTCCTGTATACGTGCGTCCCTTTCTATGGCAGGAATTATTTCGCCAAATTTTGTCTTGTACCGGGGATCTAACAGTGTGGCAACCCAGTAGTTAGCATTACTTCGAATTCGTACAATCCGAGGGTCATGTTGTAGGTAGTGCAGCAAGAAGGCGCTCATGTGTCTTGTGCATCCAGGAGGACCAAGTCCTTGGTGTGTTGGTGGCAGAGAGGTGAGAATCGTGCCTCCTTCCTCTGCCCTCTCCCCCCAACCTCGCACAACCAAAATGTGAGCAAGCTCTCACTCATCTGCTGAGTCTTCCATGCCTATCGCCAGTTCGTCCTCCATTTCTTCATGGCTCCTGCACCTTCCTCAACAATCTTTGCAGATACTATGCGCCCTTGTTAATCCCTCTCCCCCAACGTCCCTTGACTTCCGCCTAGGTGCCGCTCACCGTCTGGACCTTGTAGATCTTATTATCCCTTCTGCATATGACTCCTCCTGTACTTCCTCCCCTTCCTCTTGGACCAACACCTGACTCCGAATAATGCATACAGTGTGCTCCATCTTGTAGATGACCAGAATTGTCACGCTGAGAATGGCATCGCCAGTGCTAAAGATCTTCGTCGATATTTGTAAACTGTGTATAAGGGTGCATAGGTCCTTGATCTGACACCACACCAGCAGCGTGATCTGCACCACCTCTGGATCAAGTTAGCCCAGGGTATACGTCATAAGTATTTCAGCAGGGCTCTGAGGTGCTGCCACAGATGCTGCAACATGTGCAGATTCAAATTCCTGCATGTCGGAACATCGCATTTCAGGCGTTTAACCGCCAGACCCTAAGACTTCAGGAGCGATGAAAGTTGTTGAGCTGCTGGGTGCGAAGGATGAAAGTGAGCACATAGCAGCGTGCCCGCTGCACAAGGTCATGTAGGCTGGGATGGTATTTTAAAAATTGCTGGAGAATCAGATTCAACACGTGAACCATACAAGGCACGTGTGTCACATTGCCCTGACGAAGGGCCGCAGACAGGTTTGCATCATTGCCGCACAAGGATGTTAAGTCACCAACGTAGTCCACTCAATCAATTTGTACTCCGGTCGCCAGGTGACAACGTGTTCCTTTCGTGCATAGTGCTGATGATGGGAAAGTAGTCGATGCCAGCGGCGCAGGTGGACGCAGGTTATGCTCACCCACTGGGCTGAGTTACCTTGACAGATGCAGAACCACAGGCTGAATGTAGGTGGTGGGTATCTCACAGATGAAGTACCATCATTCAGCTACAACCAATGGGAATACACCGCACCCTTTTTTAGGCCCCTCCTGTCTGCAGACCACTGCCAGGCAAAGCTATGAACCTCTTGTTACTGTTACCCTCAGTTCAGTTTTATGATTTTGTGTGCTTGTTACCTGTGACTACTTTTCCTGCTTGCTGTTTATGTACCTCGTTGGCCGATCCGCATTTCACCTCTGCTTGTTTTCTGATTAAGTCCTGGCCATCCCATTCTGTTCCTCTTCCTCAATTAATGTTTTGACCCTGCATGACTACTATTCTCTGGAACTGCAGCCTTCCACAGGTATTGATCAACTTGGGCCCTGTGTAATTCCAAATCACTGTATAGGGGTTAAAGGGTTTCAGGGTTCTGGGTGTCCAGCTTGGTGAGTGGCTTCCCTCTAGCCTATCCTTTACAGCCCATCTGAGTGTGTCGATCCAGGCAGGTGTTACACCGTGCCCTCTGCAGAAGGCCATGTAGGCCGGGATAGTGTTTTAAAAATTGCTGGACAACCAGGTTCAACACGTTAGCCATACAAGGCACGTGTGTCACATTGCCCTGAAGAAGGGTCGCAGACTGGTTTGCATCATTGTCGCACCCGACCTTCCCTGGCTGCTGGTTGAGTGGAGACAACCATTGATGAAACTCAGTCTCACTCTCCAGAGCTAACCGTCCACAATTCCTCAGCGGTGTCTCACATTTCCCCTACATTTCAAAGTTAACATTTGACCGCCTGATGGCCTTGAGCTCTGCTGCCAGCATAGTAAGGAGGTGTGTGGGATTCCTTGGGCGCAGTTACAAGGAAGGGTGGACTGACCACACAGGGTTTGGGCCGAGGTGGAGGACCCACACGAGGTTGAGGAGGCAGAAGCAGTGGAGGAACTTGTACATACAGAGGAAGGATTGACACACAAGTCGTGGGGACGGTAAGACTTGTACAGAAAACCCTTCTCCATCTCTCACCATAGTTACCCATTGCCCAGTCAGCAACATGTAACTCCCCTGTCCATGCTTACTGGTCCAAGTATCTGTGGTGAAATGCACCCTGTCACACACAGAGTTTCTCAAGGAATCGGTGAGGTTGTGTGCAACCTGCTGTGGTAGCGCGGGCATTCTTTTCTTGGAGAAGGAGTGACGACTGGCCATCGGCTCTTGGGGCACTGCAATGGGCATAAGGTCTCGAAAATCCTCGGTCTCAAAAGGGTGTAAAGGCAGCCTTTCTGTTGCCAACAAGTTGCAGATGATGAAACTCAACCTCTTAGTCATGTCATGCCCTTCGAAAATCATGTAAAACACAGCGAGGGGACTCCAACCACAGTCTCCCTCGTTTCCACTAATTGGGCCACGCACATCCCACTCGACTGGCATCACTTGACCCCCCTTTTCAAAATGAAAAAGATGCTTTGCATGAAGCACTCTCAAAAATACGCGTGCCTTTCACGTCCCCTGGATGACCCAGGGGAAGAAAAGTCCTCTGAGAGCCATGACTTGTTCATCTTGGTTCTTTTTTCAAAAGCGAGGGGACTCCAACCATAGTCTCCCTCGTTTCCACTAATTGGGCCACACACACCCCACTTGACTGGCATCACTTGATCCCCCTTTTCAAAATGAAAAAGATGCTTTGCATGAAGCACTCTCAAAAATACGCGTGCCTTTCACGTCCCCTGGATGACCCAGGGGAAGAAAAGTCCTCTGAGAGCCATGACTTGTTCATCTTGGTTCTTTTTTCAAAAGCGAGGGGACTCCAACCACAGTCTGCCTCATTTCCACTAATTGGGCCACACACACCCCACTTGACTGGCATCACTTGATCCACCTTTTCAAAATGAAAAATATGCTTTGCATGAAGCACTCTCAAAAATACACGTGCCTTTCACGTCCCCTGGATGACCCAGGGGAAGAAAAGTCCTCTGAGAGCCATGTCTTGTTCATCTTGGTTCTTTTTTCAAAAGTGAGGGGACTCTAACCACAGTCTCCCTCGTTTCCACTAATTGGGCCACACACACCCCACTTGACTGGCATCACTTGATCCCCCTTTTCAAAATGAAAAAGATGCTTTGCATGAAGCACTCTCAAAAATACACGTGCCTTTCACGTCCCCTGGATGACCCAGGGGAAGAAAAGTCCTCTGAGAGCCATGACTTGTTCATCTTGGTTCTTTTTTCAAAAGCGAGGGGACTCCAACCACAGTCTCCCTCGTTTCCACTAATTGGGCCACACGCACCCCACTTGACTGGCATCAGTTGACCCCCCTTTTGAAAAAGAAAAAGATGCTTTGCATGAAGCACTCTCAAAAATATGCGTGCCTTTCGCCTCCCCTGGCTGACCCAGGGGAAGAAAAGTCCTCTGAGAGCCATGTCCACATTGTCAGTGGACAGACACGTGTGCTTATCTGCCAGCAGACCCCCAGCAGCACTGAAGACAGGTTCCGAGAGAACGCTGGCTGCAGGACACGACAAGATCCCCAAGGCGTACGTGGCAAGCTCTGTCAATTTATCCAGATTGGAAGCCTAAAATGAGCAGGGCTCAAGTTGCACAGTAATGGCATCGACGTTTCCTTGCATATACTCATATATCTGTGTGTCCTCCTCTTTTTCCTTGTCCAGCTCTTTTGTTTTCGCATGAGTATATGTCCTTGTCACTTTCCCATGTGTTTGTGTTGTGAGTTGTTTGTCACCTTTTGGACACCTTTGAGGGTGTTTTCTAGGTGTTTTTATGTGTTTGTGAATGCCTGCCATTGTTTCCTATGCAGTTCGAGTTCGGTTCGTCGAACGTTCTACGAACCGAACTCGAACGGGACCTCCGTTCGGCGGACCAAACTCGAGCCGAACCACGACCGGTTCGCTCATCTCTAGTAACAACTCCAACATATGGCAGAGCGACCTCCAGAACGACGAATGACCAAACAGGCCCCTCCCCTCGGATTTAACCTTGGAGGCAACATACATGCACAGGCTTTACAGCATCAGAGCCATGCTAAAATCATGACACCAACACTGAGCTCTTATATAGAGCATTCCAGAATACTGTATATAAGAGCCCAGGCCGCTCTGTATAACATAAAAAAACAAGGTGAGCTAAACTTTTCTTTACAAACTTCTTGACCATGATATCTCCAAGTAAGTCTCAAAAAGCTGTCAAGCTATTAAAGGGAACCTGTCACCGGATTTCGCGACTATCACCTGTGGCCACCACCTGTAAAGATATCACTAGGGGGCGCTGTGACTCAGGTGTGGATAGAGCTTCTGAGTGCAGGAAGACAAAGGCTCAATAGATGTCGCTAACACAAGCACAGGGGTAGTCAGTCAGCCAAGGTCTGAGCCAGGATGTCACGTCTGTACAGAGGAGTAAGCAAGTCAAAGTCCAAAAACAAAACCGAGGTCGGATGCCGAGAGAACAAGTAAGCAGAGGGGAGGGAGCAGAGATCGGGACATTGAACGGGACCAAGGTCAAGAAGACAGGGAAGACAGACTGGACAGGAGGGAGGAGGGCAAGAAGAACAGGTATGCACAGAGGAGGGAGTGGAGGAGAGGACACAGAATGGGACCAGGGTCAGGTAGGCAGGAAGCTCAGGCTGGACAGGAGGGACAAAGGTCAGACAGGGCAGGAGAGATAGCAGTCAGGGAGAATGGTACTGGACAGCGGGACTAGATCAGAGTACACTCACAGGAACCAGTTGCATGCTGCAGAGCAGGAACTATTACTGGCGGTGTCCCGGAGGTAACAACTCCAAGATATGGCAGCGCTACCTCCAGAACCTCCATGACCAAATAGGCCCCTCCCCTCGGATCTAACCATGGAGACAACATGCAAAAGCTCTGCAGAGTCAGAGCCATGCTAAAATCATGACACCAATACTGAGCTCATATATACAGCATTCCAGATTACTGTATATAAGAGCCCAGGACACTCTGTATAACATAAAAAAACACATTTATAATACTTACCTGGGGGGCGGTCTGGTCCAATGGATGTTGCTGGTCTCCAGTCCAGCACTTCCTCTCTGCTGCGATCTCCATCCTCCTTCTTCCAGGCCCAGTGTGGATGCCGCATCTACGTCATCCACACAAGCCAACATTGCAGTTCTGTGCAGGCACACTTTGATCTGCCCTGCTGAGAGCAGATCAAAGTACCGTAATGCGCAGGCGTGAGGAAAGGTTGAAGACCGCATGCACACTACAATACTTTGATCTGCCCTGAGAAGAGAAGATCAAAGTGTGCCTGCGAAAGACCTTAATGCCGGCTAGTGTGTATGATGTACGACGCGTCATACACACGGGACTCAGAAGACGGAGGATGTCGATCGCCACAGACAGGAGGCGCTGGACCGGAGAGCAGCGACACCCATCAGACCGGACTGCTCCTTGAGTATAATAAATGTCTTTTTTAAATTCTACACGGCAGCCTGGGCTCTTATATACAGTATTCTGAAATGTTGTATATAAGAGCTCAATGGTGGTGGCCTCAGCTTATAGTTGCCAAATCTGGTGACAGGTTTCCTTTATGTGAGCTGTCATATGCAGAAGACTGCAGGCTACTTCTCTTGAACCAGAACCATTATCACTAAATTACAGAGGAAATGTTTTGTTTCCTAATTACCATATTATATTTGAAAGAGATGTTACATTTTTGCATTCCATTACATAATTTCCAAAAAATGATAAGTCCTATATAACCTGTAATATTCTACTGTAGAACCTGAGAGCAATAGACACCAGGGGCCCTATTCATCAAGACCGGTGTTGTTCATAAAAAGGCTTAAAAACTATGCAACTTTCCAAAGCTTTGTACACCAGGATACTGGCACATAAACTTTAATGAGTAGGGTCCCATGAATATTAGCCTCTTTATGACTGAAACAGCCATCGTCCCCTGGGGGCCTGCACACGGCTCTCCTCCCACTTTTTAATGCACTTTTTGGATTAAATAAGCCACGTTTTGGATATCGAATGGATTGTGCCGTTGTCTTCTGATCTTCTGGGACTTATATTGGAATCCTTTTTCCTTTTTCAATGTGCACCCATGACCAGTGTGCTATTGGATAAAGACCCAAGCATTACCTACTCCTTCCCTACACCATTTCAAGGTATAACACAGAGGTGCAGAGCCTCATCTGTTTTTTCGTATACTATTTTTGGACAATTTTTCATTTATGCTCTTTCGTTTTTCCTCCCCTTATTCTAAGAGCCATAAATTTATATTTTTCCATGCATATAGCTGTGTGATTGCTGGTTGCAGGACGAGTTGACCTTTTGAAAGACATCATCCATTTTATTATATGATATACTGGAAAAAAAAAATTCCAAGTGGAGAGAAATAGAGTAAAAAAGCGCAATTCTGAAATTGTTTTTTCAGTTTTTTATTAACAAGTTTTATTTTACGTAAAATGACCTGCAATATTATTCTCCAGGTCAGTACAATTACCGCAGTAACAATTATGCATAGTTTTTGTTTTATTTAAGTGGAGAAAAAAAATTCAGATATATGTGAAAAAAAAATTTGCTTAGGTCGACATTTTCCAAGAGCCGTAACGTTTTAATTTTTCAGAATATGAAGCTGTGTGAAGGTTTCTTTTTTTGAACTGCGAACCAATGTTTATATTGATATCAGCTTGATATTGGTTAAGCTCCACCCACAGCTATTAGAGGCAGATGATGGCTGAATATGACAGCCATCATCTGTCAGGAAAAATGCCAACCCCACATCTAAGGCAGGGAGCTAACATATGATGTCACCAGTATATCATATGTCATTAACGGGTTAAGCTTCCTCCAAATCATATTACTATTAATAAACTTCAAGTATAGTATTGATATAAATTTAAAGCTCTCAAAAACCCATAGTACAGGTATCTAGTAGTCTTCAAATAATAGTATGTAGTAAGTCATTCTTCAGACATGGAAATATAGAACTTCACAAACATTTGATGAATATTTTTACTAAAACTGTATTTAAGATGAGAGGCTTGGATTTCTAATGATACAAATAAAACTGCGTGAGAAGTAAAACACACACACACACACACATATATATATATATCTTTTTTTATATATATATATGTATATATATATATATATATATATATATATATATATAGTGTAGGTATATATATATATATATATATACAGTTAGGTCCAGAAATATTTGGACAGTGACACAATTTTCGCGAGTTGGGCTCTGCATGCCACCACATTGGATTTGAAATGAAACCTCTACAACAGAATTCAAGTGCAGAGTGTAACGTTTAATTTGAAGGTTTGAACAAAAATATCTGATAGAAATTGTAGGAATTGTACACATTTCTTTACAAACACTCCACATTTTAGGAGGTCAAAAGTAATTGGACAAATAAACCAAACCCAAACAAAATATTTTTATTTTCAATATTTTGTTGCGAATCCTTTGGAGGCAACCACTGCCTTAAGTCTGGAACCCATGGACATCACCAAACGCTGGGTTTCCTCCTTCTTAATGCTTTGCCAGGCCTTTACAGCCGCAGCCTTCAGGTCTTGCTTGTTTGTGGGTCTTTCCGTCTTAAGTCTGGATTTGAGCAAGTGAAATGCATGCTCAATTGGGTTAAGATCTGGTGATTGACTTGGCCATTGCAGAATGTTCCACTTTTTTGCACTCATGAACTCCTGGGTAACTTTGGCTGTATGCTTGGGGTCATTGTCCATCTGTACTATGAAGCGCCGTCCGATCAACTTTGCGGCATTTGGCTGAATCTGGGCTGAAAGTATATCCCGGTACACTTCAGAATTCATCCGGCTACTCTTGTCTGCAGTTATGTCATCAATAAACACAAGTGACCCAGTGCCATTGAAAGCCATGCATGCCCATACCATCACGTTGCCTCCACCATGTTTTACAGAGGATGTGGTGTGCCTTGGATCATGTGCCGTCCCCTTTCTTCTCCAAACTTTTTTCTTCCCATCATTCTGGTACAGGTTGATCTTTGTCTCATCTGTCCATAGAATACTTTTCCAGAACTGAGCTGGCTTCATGAGGTGTTTTTCAGCAAATTTAACTCTGGCCTGTCTATTTTTGGAATTGATGAATGGTTTGCATCTAGATGTGAACCCTTTGTATTTACTTTCATGGAGTCTTCTCTTTACTGTTGACTTAGAGACAGATACACCTACTTCACTGAGAGTGTTCTGGACTTCAGTTGATGTTGTGAACGGGTTCTTCTTCACCAAAGAAAGTATGCGGCGATCATCCACCACTGTTGTCATCCGTGGACGCCCAGTCCTTTTTGAGTTCCCAAGCTCACCAGACAATTCCTTTTTTCTCAGAATGTACCTGACTGTTGATTTTGCTACTCCAAGCATGTCTGCTATCTCTCTGATGGATTTTTTCTTTTTTTTCAGCCTCAGGATGTTCTGCTTCACCTCAATTGAGAGTTCCTTAGACTGCATGTTGTCTGGTCACAGCAACAGCTTCCAAATGCAAAACCACACACCTGTAATCAACCCCAGACCTTTTAACTACTTCATTGATTACAGGTTAACGAGGGAGACGCCTTCAGAGTTAATTGCAGCGCTTAGAGTCCCTTGTCCAATTACTTTTGGTCCCTTGAAAAAGAGGAGGCTATGCATTACAGAGCTATGATTCCTAAACCCTTTCTCCGATTTGGATGTGAAAACTCTCATATTGCAGCTGGGAGTGTGCACTTTCAGCCCATATTATATATATATAATTGTATTTCTGAACATGTTTTTGTAAACAGCTAAAATAACAAAACTTGTGTCACTGTCCAAATATTTCTGGACCTAACTGTATATATATCGTTTTTCTGATCTTTCTCTTTATAGGTATATTTTAGAGTAAAATGTAAATTGTTCTTTTATTCTATAAACTACTGACAACATGTCTCTGAATTTCCAAGCAATAAATGTACTATTTATTTTCTGAAAATGAGAAATGGTCAAAATAGCAAAAAAATGCATTGCTTTCAGACCTCAAATAATGCAAAGAAAACAAGTTCATAATCATTTACATACAACAATACTAATAATGTTTTAACTCAGGAAGAGTTCAGAAATCAATATTTTGTTGAATAACCATGATTTTTGATCACAGCTTTCATGTCGGCATGCTTTCCTCCAGTCTTTCACAATGCTTTTGGGTGACCTTATGCCACTCCTGGTGCAAGAAGTTAAGCAATTCTTCTTTGTTTGATGGCTTCTGACATCTTCCTCTTGATTACATTCCAGAGATTTTAATGGGGTTCAGGTCTGGAGATTGGGCTGGCCATGACAATGTTTTGATATAGTGGTCCTTCATCATACATTGATTGACCTAGCTGTGTGGCATGGTGCATTGTGTTGTAATGAATTGTAATGTCTAACCATTAAACGATGAGGTGTTGGGCAAAGCTGAAAATTAGACTCATCAGAGAAGATTACCTTACTCCAGTCCTCTATGGTCCAATCCTTATAGTCTTTGGCAAATTTCAGCCTGGCTCTCCTTCGCTTCTCATTGATGAAAGGCTTTTTTCTAGCTTTACATGACTTGAGCCCTGCCTCTAGGAGCCTGTTACAAACTGTTCTTGCCGTGCCCCTAACCCCAGCTCAACTTGTCATTCCTTTTGTAGGTCAATTGATGTCATCCTGTGGTTGCTGTGGTGACATTCGACTAAGATGATGGTCATACCGGTCAGTGGGGGAAATACATGCAGCCAACCCACTCCTGTAAGGAGAGTGTGCGCCATGCTGAGTGATATTGATGTGAGACTCGCACAGTGACAGTCAAAATTCAATCGAGTCCATGTCTCATGGACTCGAGTGAACCCCAATGTCACCGCGAATACGACAAAAAACAGCCGAAGACTGCCGAGTGATGAGCAGTGCAGTGAATACCCCCAGAAGTTAATGATCAGAAACTGGAGGCAGAAGCAGTCGGGAGACAGAGTCTGCAGGATGCGTCGCGAGAGCGGTAAGTATAATGACAATGTTTCTTATTAACTATCTTCTTTATTTTACAGCTCCATCCCATCCCATAACTGTAAAGTCCAAGTTCGGAGTGCATTCAAAAGGTTACGCTCTCTCAGAACCCGAACTCAAACTTTACAAAAAGTTTAGGCAAGTCTCCCGAACACAAACATTGGGTGGTTCGCCCATCATTACTTGTGATGAATGATGATCTTGCACTTCAGGATCCCAGATTCATCCCAGACTGAATTATGATTTAATAGATCCACAGGAATGAAATAAGTAAGTTTTGCAAGCAAAGGAAATCCATTAGCGTATTTTTGCATAAGTAAGCAGTGGCGAAACAATATGTGTGCCCTCAATAAAAATTATAACCCTTGTAGAGAACCCAACTGCCAGTCAGGACAAAATGTAGCATATAATATATATAGTGTATATTAGGCAATATGCAAATTAGACTATAAGTTCACTGCAAACATATCAAAGTACTTGGAAAAAACAGTTCAAGTGTCATAGGTTTCACCTCTTCAGGTAGAACATTTACTAAGTGGTCATAGAGATGCTAAGGGTCCCAATGATCAATAGAATAGGCGTCCCAAACTCACAGTTTATCCTCAATACACGACATTGAGCAAGAATTTTAATGACATGGTGGTCATGCGTTTTCATTGTCTATGGGACTGAAGGAAACAGCCAAGCTCCTGACTTTGCCAAGCTCTGCCTATCGCCGTGAGCCATATGGACTTTAAATGAGATTGTGGTCATAGAATTAAGTGAAATGAGGAATCGGGAGCCCTGTTCTATGGAATTTCCATTCTTCGGACTACAGTCATGCAGTAAAGAAGAATCAGAGAAGGCTCAGGACCAACATTTTAGCAATTGTTGGTGCTCCATTAGTGGACCACCAGCAATTAATTTATAAAAATCTCTAGTGATCCTTAGAAGAGGACCTGTCACAAGATTTTACAATACATTATTTAAAATATATCTTGGATTTGATAAAACTGTTGTGTTTACTTTGAAAATCCATGTTCAACTGGATGTATAACCCTATTTAAAAGTTTTTTGAACTATTTAAAATAAGCATTCAAGTCCAGTCAGAGGTAAGGAAGTTCAATTATTCTACCTGCTCCTACAAAACTCTAGAACTATAGGACACAATGTTCTGCATACCATCCGAGACCAGACCAGTCTCTTACTATACACATCTACAAAGTATCTGACAAATATACGTAAAATCTTCTGTACTGAGTATTTTTCAGACTGACAGCTCTTTTAAATGTATCCGAAGTCTTGTTTTGACAATTTTCATGATCACTTTGGAAGTGCTAAACCCTCAGCTAAAAAAATAAGAAATGACTCATGTATCCTGGTGCTCTGTCTCATCATTACTTTTTTTATTTTCGGTAAACTGCTTTGTAGATTGACATCTGTCTTATCTAGGGAAAGGACATATATCTCTGGATAGAATTTCTGTCAGAAGGAAATGTAACATGAAAGAGCATAAATTGGATAATGATAACCAAATACAGATCTACCTGCTGTGTACAGAATAATGCAAAGTCTAGACTGAATGCGGAATGCAAATGACTCCACTTGTGATCTATTTACATAAGTTTCGGGTCAACGGCTATCCATCTTGTAATGTCAGATGAGCGCTAAGCTTGTTCCAATCTTGTTTAAAACAGTGATAGCTTCTCAAGACTGCTTAAAACCTGCCCAGCCTTTGATGAATTGCTTAAGTCAAAACACAGAAATAGATGTGGCTTATCTAAACTGAAAATAATTCATTGGATTTAACAAATACTAAGAGCACAGATTAGGGTTTAGAACACGTAGGTATGTTATTAATACTGAAAGATGGTTTAGGCTGAACATAGAAAAGCACAATTTGGTCTAAAATATCATCACTCAGCTACTATATAAAGCTCCGTCTATCTAATCTATGTTTCTCTCTTTGTGTGTGTATATATATATATAGATCTCCCAAACGTTCGCAATCCTGCAGACAGCACGGGTGCACAATCCCATAATTAAGGGTGCTTTACACGCTGCGACATTGCTAGCGATTGCTAGCGATGTCACAAGCGTTAGCACCCGCCCCCGTCGTTGGTGCAATATGTGGTGATCGCTACCGTAGCGAACATTATCGCTACGGCAGCGTCACAAGCACATACCTGTTCTGCGACATCGCTGTGCCCGCCGAACAAGCCCTCCTTCAAGGGGGAGGTGCGTTCGGCGTCACAGCGATGTCACAAAACGGCCGCCCAATAGCAGAGGAGGGCTGGAACATGCCGCCCACCTCTTTTCTTCCTCATTGCCAGTGGACGGACGTAAAGAGATATTCGTCGCTCCTGCGGTGTCACACATAGCAATGTGTGATGCCGCAGAAACGAGGAACAACTTCGCTACGTACGAGACAACGATTTTTGGTAAATTAACGACCTGTCATATACCAACGATTTTTTGTCTCTTTTGTGATCGTTTAAGGTCGCTTCTGCCTGTCACACGCTGCGATGTCGCTAACGGCGCCGGATGTGCGTCACAAACACCGTGACCCCGACGATATATCATTAGCGATGTCGCAGCGTGTCCAGACCATAGATCCATATAGTAGAAATAAGGGCAGCAACCACCAAGCTTCTGTGCAAGAGAATTTTCTATTTTTCTTAGTAGAGCAGGTACATCAAGGTAGCGGGGAGGTGAGGAGAGGCAAACGGAGGCCGAACAAGGCCGTTTCGCATGTCTGTGGTTCAGCAGGTCCTGCTGGTTGCTGCACTTCTTTCTACTAGGTGTATAATTTAATTTATTTATTTTTTCTGTATATTAATATATATATATATATATATATATATATATATATATAGTCGGAAAATAAGTATAGAACATGTCACCAATTTAGTAAGTATGTTTCTATAAGTGCTATTGACATGAATTTCTCACCAGATTTTGGTAATAGCTAGTGATGAGCGAGCATGCTTGTCACTACTCGGTACTCGCACGAGTATCACTGTACTCGGGCTGCTCGGCGGGGACCGAGTAATCTCGCGATACTCGTGCTTTACTCGTGGTCTTCATTTCTGCATGTTGGCGCTCTTTTGAGAGCCAGCCCTCATGCAGGGATTGGCTGGCAGACCACTGCAATGCCACAGCCCTGTTAGTTGTGGAATTGCAGTGATTGGCCGGCCTGCACAGCGTCACCGAGCCTTTATATCGGCCGGCGCGCTGTGCTCTGCTCACAGCTATTCTGACAGTGAGTGTAGGGAGAGTGTCGCTGATTCAGGGAAAGCTTTGCGGCCCTTTATAGCTTTTTCAGTTGCAGGGCTGCAAACAGTGTGACCAAAAGTCCTTCTCAGGACTATTCTAGTTGTATACAGGCAGGCAGGGTATAGCCAGGTCGGAGTACAGTAGCAGAGTCCTTCTCAGGACTATTGTTGCTATATACAGGCAGGGTATAGCCAGGTCTGAATACAGGCTAGTGACCAAAAGAGTCCTTGTCAGGACTATTGTAGCAGTATACAGGCAGGCAGGCAGGCAGGGTAGTGGTGACCGTATACCAGCCTTCATATCTGGGGCTGGTGTACACAGTGTAAAACAGTCCAGATAGTGTCTGACTTGTCTGTACTGTAATTGTCGCTCCCCAAAAAAACCTGTTAGTAGGTTATTATTGCGTCCGTGCTTGGTTTTTAAAACCGCACGTGTGTGCCTGTTGGTGGCAGCGTACAGGTGCACTGGTGTGCGTTTACCAAACTATTATATAACGCACAAGTGTAGTGTATAATACACGTCAGTCAGCAGTGGCTGATAGTGTCAGAGTTCTTAATTTTTGCTCCTAAAACCTGTGTTAGGTTATTATTGCGTCCGTGCTTGGTTTTTAAAACCGCACGTGTGTGCCTGTTGGTGGCAGCGTACAGGTGCACTGGTGTGCGTTTACCAAACTATTATATAACGCACAAGTGTAGTGTATAATACACGTCAGTCAGCAGTGGCTGATAGTGTCAGAGTTCTTAATTTTTGCTCCTAAAACCTGTGTTAGGTTATTATTGCGTCCGTGCTTGGTTTTTAAAACCGCACGTGTGTGCCTGTTGGTGGCAGCGTACAGGTGCACTGGTGTGCGTTTACCAAACTATTATATAACGCACAAGTGTAGTGTATAATACACGTCAGTCAGCAGTGGCTGATAGTGTCAGAGTTCTTAATTTTTGCTCCTAAAACCTGTGTTAGGTTATTATTGCGTCCGTGCTTGGTTTTTAAAACCGCACGTGTGTGCCTGTTGGTGGCAGCGTACAGGTGCACTGGTGTGCGTTTACCAAACTATTATATAACGCACAAGTGTAGTGTATAATACACGTCAGTCAGCAGTGGCTGATAGTGTCAGAGTTCTTAATTTTTGCTCCTAAAACCTGTGTTAGGTTATTATTGCGTCCGTGCTTGGTTTTTAAAACCGCACGTGTGTGCCTGTTGGTGGCAGCGTACAGGTGCACTGGTGTGCGTTTACCAAACTATTATATAACGCACAAGTGTAGTGTATAATACACGTCAGTCAGCAGTGGCTGATAGTGTCAGAGTTCTTAATTTTTGCTCCTAAAACCTGTGTTAGGTTATTATTGCGTCCGTGCTTGGTTTTTAAAACCGCACGTGTGTGCCTGTTGGTGGCAGCGTACAGGTGCACTGGTGTGCGTTTACCAAACTATTATATAACGCACAAGTGTAGTGTATAATACACGTCAGTCAGCAGTGGCTGATAGTGTCAGAGTTCTTAATTTTTGCTCCTAAAACCTGTGTTAGGTTATTATTGCGTCCGTGCTTGGTTTTTAAAACCGCACGTGTGTGCCTGTTGGTGGCAGCGTACAGGTGCACTGGTGTGCGTTTACCAAACTATTATATAACGCACAAGTGTAGTGTATAATACACGTCAGTCAGCAGTGGCTGATAGTGTCAGAGTTCTTAATTTTTGCTCCTAAAACCTGTGTTAGGTTATTATTGCGTCCGTGCTTGGTTTTTAAAACCGCACGTGTGTGCCTGTTGGTGGCAGCGTACAGGTGCACTGGTGTGCGTTTACCAAACTATTATATAACGCACAAGTGTAGTGTATAATACACGTCAGTCAGCAGTGGCTGATAGTGTCAGAGTTCTTAATTTTTGCTCCTAAAACCTGTGTTAGGTTATTATTGCGTCCGTGCTTGGTTTTTAAAACCGCACGTGTGTGCCTGTTGGTGGCAGCGTACAGGTGCACTGGTGTGCAATTTCCAGAAACTTTGATATAACGCACAAGTAGTGAATATACACGTCAGCAGTGCACAGCATTGCAAAATGCGCAAGGGCATTGGCAAGGAACAAGGAAGTGGACGTGATGGTGGTGCAGGCAGAGGCCGAGGTCGTGGGCAAGCTCTAATTTCGCCACAACAAAGGGCCACATCTAGTCGCTCGCACGTCCTGTCCCAAATTCTTGGGGACCGCAGCAGTACACCGCTCTTGAACCAAGACCAGTGTCAACAGGTTGTTAGTTGGATAGCGGATAATGCTTCCAGTCAGATTGGCACCACCACAAACACTCTGTCTTCCACACGGTCAAGTGTCAGTAGCCGTGATACTGCACCGCACATTTCTGAACCTGATCCTCCTTCCTACCACCAGGCTGAGTACACGTCCTCCTCGGACATTAATGATCCCACACTTGGACACTCGGAAGAGCTGTTCACGTTTCCATTCACACATTCTGGCCTCTCGCCAGCTCATATTGAAGTGGGTCATGAGGAGATCGTCTGTACAGATAGCCAAATATTTGAGCAGCCACGTTCTCACGAAGTTGGCAACGTGTCTCAACAAGTGGTGGACGATGATGAGACACAATTGTCAGCAAGTCAGGAGGAGGAGCAGGGTGCGGAAGAGGAAGACGACGTGGTGGATGATCCAGTAACTGACCCAACCTGGCAGGAGGATATGCAGAGCGAGGACAGCAGTGCACAGGGGGAGGGAGGCGTAGCATCACAACAGGCAGTAAGAAGCAGGGTGGTGGTCCCAGGCAGAAGTCAGGCAACCGTTCCCCGTAACAACACGACGACACAAGGTGCCTGTACAAATGTTAGGTCTTCACGAGTCTGGCAGTTTTTTAAGTTGGATCCAGATGATTCAAAAAAGGCCATTTGCAACACCTGCCGTGCCAGCATCAGCAGGGGTACCAAAACTAGCAGCCTGACCACCACCAGCATGATCAGGCACATGTCAGCCAAGCACTCGACTTTGTGGGAAGTACAACAGAGTCGAGGAGCAGTGCTTGCTGATGTCACTGCTACGTCTTCGCTGGTTGTGCATGCGAGCCAATCCTCTGTCCATGCTGCCTGCGAACAAGCCTCCTCCACTCCTGCACCTGCAGTTGCCTACGCAGAAAGAACACCATCATCAAGCACGTCCTTGTCCCAGCGCAGCGTTCAGTTATCCATTCAGCAAACCTTTGAACGCAGGCGCAAATACACTGCCAACACCCCACATGCCACAGTTCTAAATGCTAACATTTCGCGACTGCTTGCGCTGGAAATGTTGCCTTTTAGGCTGGTGGAGACAGAAGCATTCCGTGACCTGATGGCGGCAGCTGTCCCACGTTACTCGGTCCCCAGCCGCCACTATTTCTCCCGGTGTGCCGTCCCCGCGTTGCATAACCACGTGTCACAAAACATCACACGTGCCCTGAACAACGCTGTTTCACCCAAAGTCCACCTAACCACAGACACGTGGACAAGTGCTTGTGGGCAAGGCCGCTACATCTCGTTGACGGCACACTGGGTTAATATTGTGGAAGCTGGGACCCAGTCTGAGCGAGGGACGGAACACGTCCTTCCCACACCAAGGTTTGCAGGCCCTACCTCAGTCAGTGTTTCACCCACACTCTACAGCTCCGGAATGTCATGCTCTTCAGCCTCCTCCTCCTCCTGCGCATCCTCATCCACTGTGCCCTCCACACCAGTCACAAGCTGGAAGCACTGCAGCACTGCCTCGGCGAAGCGGCAACAGGCTGTGCTGAAGCTAATCTGCATAGGTGACAAACCCCACAATGCAGAAGAGCTGTGGACAGCTCTGAAACAGCAGGCAGATCACTGGCTCACACCTCTGAACCTAAAGCCAGGAAAGGTCGTTTGTGACAATGGCCGGAACCTGGTGGCGGCTTTGAGGCGAGGCCAGCTGACACATGTTCCATGCGTGGCCCATGTGCTCAACCTCGTGGTTCAGCGGTTTATAAAGTCATACCCAGAGCTGTCTGATCTGCTGGTAAAAGTTCGCCGCCTGTCTGCACATTTTCGAAAGTCACCTACTGCTTCAGCCGGCCTTGCCGGCTTTCAGCGCCGTTTGCATCTTCCGGCTCACAGACTGGTGTGTGATGTCCCCACGCGTTGGAATTCAACTCTGCACATGTTGGTCAGGATATGTGAGCAGAAGAGGGCAGTTGTTGAGTACCTGCATCACCTAAGCCGTCGGGAAATGGGTCAAACTCCACACATAACACCTGAGGAGTGGAGATGGATGTCAGACCTATGTACCATCCTCCAAAACTTTGAGGACTCCACCAAGATGGTGAG
The DNA here is from genome assembly GCF_048569485.1 of Anomaloglossus baeobatrachus. Classification (NCBI taxonomy): domain Eukaryota; kingdom Metazoa; phylum Chordata; class Amphibia; order Anura; family Aromobatidae; genus Anomaloglossus; species Anomaloglossus baeobatrachus. The sequence goes on along the minus strand of NC_134359.1, from coordinate 232,471,272 downwards.
TGGTGATGACGCCATTATTAGCGTCACCATACCGCTACTCTGCCTTCTAAAACGGTCCCTTTTGAAAAACAAACATGATGCATTGCAGGCGGAGCGCGATGAGTTGCAGCAAGAAACAGTAGTGGGTGTGGGTGATAACACACAGACCAGCCTCGTCTCATCACAACGTGCAGTGGAGGACTATGACGAGGAGGAGGATGAAGACATGGAGCAACTCTCCGGCCAAATTGAGGATATGACATGCACACCAGTCATATCCTCGATTCAGCGTGGCTGGCCAGAGGACAGGGTAGATGAGGAGGAGGAGGAGGACAGCATGTTCAGTCATCTTGTTGGTCAGGCTACTGAAGTCCTGGCTGTTAAGAGTCTGGCGCACATGGCTGACTTTATGGTAAGCTGCCTGTCTCGTGACCCTCGCGTTAAGAACATCTTGGCCGACAATCATTACTGGTTGGTCACACTGTTAGACCCACGCTACAAGGAGAACTTTTTGTCTCTTATTCCCGTGGATGAGAGGTCAACCAAAATGCAGCAGTTTCGGAAGGCCATACTCACGGAAGTAGGCAAAGCATTCCCCTCACAAAACGCTAGCGGCATAGGTCAGGAATCAGTGGACAACCGAGGCGTACAGCCGAGAGAGGCACAAGTCCAATCCGCCAGAGGTAGGGGAACAGTCTTTAAGATGTGGGACAGTTTTCTCAGCCCCTCACGTACCACAGCCCCTGAGGTGCGGGGTAGTGCCACAAGAAATCCTAAGTTTGCCCAGATGCTGAAGGAGTACCTTGCAGATCGAACAACTGTACTCCGACATTCCTCTGTGCCTTACAATTATTGGGTATCCAAGCTGGACACGTGGCATGAATTGGCTCTCTACGCCTTGGAAGTCCTGGCCTGCCCTGCTGCTAGCGTTTTGTCAGAGCGTGTTTTTAGTGCCGCAGGTGGAATCATTACAGATAAACGCACCCGCCTGTCAACTGAAAATGCTGACAGGCTGACTCTGATAAAGATGAACAAGGGTTGGATTGGGCCAGACTTCACCACACCACCAGCAAATGAGAGCGGAATTTAAAGTTTGCCATGTACCTCCACTCACCCATGGGTACACTTCTCGACTTTGGATAATCGCTGGACTGCTCCTCCTTCTCCTCATGCGCCATCATGATGACCGTTACAATAGTTAGGTCTTTGTTTCAGGTATACCCCCAGTGGTAAATTTTTTCGCCCATTCTTTGCAGAATGGACATTACAACGACAGGAGACCCGCTCCTTTGCAATGGGAACAATGTTTTGAGGCCCTCATGCACGTCTCTACCCAGGGACAACGTGTAGCCTCCCAATTTTTGGCTGCCCTGCCTAAGGGCTATACTGAAATACACCCACTTCCTTAAAATGGACACTTAATGTTTTGAGGCCCTCATGCACGTCTCTACCCAGGGACAATGTGGAGCCTCCCAATTTTTGGCTGCCCTGGCAAAGGGCTATACTGAAATAGACCCACTTCCTTACAATGGGCACTTCAGGTTTAAAGGCCATCATGCACGTCTCTACCCAGGGACAATGTGGAGCCTCCCAATTTTTGGCTGCCCTGCCTAAGGGCTATACTATAATACACCCACTTCCTGACAATGGACACTTAATGTTTTGAGGCCCTCATGCACGTCTCTACCCAGGGACAATGTGGAGCCTCCCAATTTTTGGCTGCCCTGGCAAAGGGCTATACTGAAATAGACCCACTTCCTTACAATGGGCACTTCAGGTTTAAAGGCCATCATGCACGTCTCTACCCAGGGACAATGTGGAGCCTCCCAATTTTTGGCTGCCCTGCCTAAGGGCTATACTATAATACACCCACTTCCTGACAATGGACACTTAATGTTTTGAGGCCCTCATGCACGTCTCTACCCAGGGACAATGTGGAGCCTCCCAATTTTTGGCTGCCCTGGCAAAGGGCTATACTGAAATAGACCCACTTCCTTACAATGGGCACTTCAGGTTTAAAGGCCATCATGCACGTCTCTACCCAGGGACAATGTGGAGCCTCCCAATTTTTGGCTGCCCTGCCTAAGGGCTATACTGAAATACACCCACTTCCTTAAAATGGACACTTAATGTTTTGAGGCCCTCATGCACGTCTCTACCCAGGGACAACGTGTAGCCTCCCAATTTTTGGCTGCCCTGCCTAAGGGCTATACTGAAATACACCCACTTCCTTAAAATGGACACTTAATGTTTTGAGGCCCTCATGCACGTCTCTACCCAGGGACAATGTGGAGCCTCCCAATTTTTGGCTGCCCTGGCAAAGGGCTATACTGAAATAGACCCACTTCCTTACAATGGGCACTTCAGGTTTAAAGGCCATCATGCACGTCTCTACCCAGGGACAATGTGGAGCCTCCCAATTTTTGGCTGCCCTGCCTAAGGGCTATACTATAATACACCCACTTCCTGACAATGGACACTTAATGTTTTGAGGCCCTCATGCACGTCTCTACCCAGGGACAATGTGGAGCCTCCCAATTTTTGGCTGCCCTGGCAAAGGGCTATACTGAAATAGACCCACTTCCTTACAATGGGCACTTCAGGTTTAAAGGCCATCATGCACGTCTCTATCCAGGGACAATGTGGAGCCTCCCAATTTTTGGCTGCCCTGCCTAAGGGCTATACTGAAATACACCCACTTCCTTAAAATGGACACTTAATGTTTTGAGGCCCTCATGCACGTCTCTACCCAGGGACAATGTGGAGCCTCCCAATTTTTGGCTGCCCTGGCAAAGGGCTATACTGAAATAGACCCACTTCCTTACAATGGGCACTTCAGGTTTAAAGGCCATCATGCACGTCTCTACCCAGGGACAATGTGGAGCCTCCCAATTTTTGGCTGCCCTGCCTAAGGGCTATACTATAATACACCCACTTCCTGACAATGGACACTTAATGTTTTGAGGCCCTCATGCACGTCTGTATGCAGGGGCATTGGTGAACCTCACAATTTAGGACTGCCCTGGCAAAGGAAAATACTACAAAGACTCACTTCCTCAAAATGGGCACATTAGACTCAAGAGGCCTTCATGTACGTCTCTTCTCAGGGACATCGGAGTGCCACACAATGTTTTCACGTAAAATCTTTCATGTATTGATCTCAAAAAGTAACATACACCAGATCTATCTCACTATTGGGTATGTGCCCTTAACATTTCCGCCATGAAAAATCATTTTGGGGTCATTTTGGAAGGTTTTCTGGTGAGTCCGTAAAAATGGCGTAAAACGCGGACAAAATTGTTCACAGCTGTGACTTTTGAGTGATAAATGCTTCAAGGGGTCTTCCCCATGCTGTTGCCATGTCATTTGAGCACTCTTCTGAGACTTTTGTGACATTTTTAGGGTTTCTCCATGCTGCCGGGAGGTCATTTCACAAAAATACTCGGGTCTCCCATAGGATAACATTGGGCTCGTTGCTCGGGCCGAGTACACGAGTATCTTGGGAGGCTCGGCCCGAGCTTCGAGCACCCGAGCTTTTTAGTACTCGCTCATCACTAGTAATAGCCCATCCAATCCACAAAGGCAGAGAAATTAAACCACAGTTGTCCATAAATATACTGATGAGTAGTAATGAGTGAAAAAAAAACGGGGAAAGAGTATTGAACAAGCTTACTGAAATTTATTTAAAGCTTCATGCAAAACACACCTCCACCAATACACCTATTGTATGGAAAAACTAGTCACATGCATTGCTTGGATGTGATTTTGGGCCATTCTTCCAGACAAACACTCTTCAAATCATGAAGGTTCCGTGGGCTCCTTCTTTGAATTCTGATCTTTAGTTCCTTTCATAGATTTTCCTATAAGTTTCAGATCAGTTGATTGGCTAGGTATTTCTAGCAGCTTTATTTTCTTTCTCTGAAACCAATTAAGAGTTTCTTTAGCTTTGTCTTTAGAATCATTGTCTGATATATCCAACCTCATTTCATCTTCATCATCCTGGTAGATGGCAGATCTTTATCAAGAATGTCTCAGTACATTTGTCCATTCATCTTTCCTTTAATCATATGAAGTTTGCTAGTGCCATTCGCTGGCTGTTGCTATGGTGTTTTTGAGATAATATGCAGTGCCTTTTGACCTCCAAATATGGTGTGTATTGTTATGGCATCCAATTAGTTCAATTTTGGTTTCAGCTGACCAGATTTCATTCTCCCAGTATTTCACAAGCATGGATAAATGTTGTTGAGGAAACTTTAAATGTGCTTACACATGCTTTTTGTTCAGCAATGGAGTTTTGTGTGATGAGCATGCATACAGGCCATGGAGGTTGAGTGCATTACTTGTTTTTTTTTCTTTTAAACAATTGTACCTGCGGATTCCAGGTCTTTCTGTAGTTCTCCACTGGTGGTCCTTGGCTCTTGGAAAAATACTTCTGAGAATTCTTTTCAATCTTCTGTCTGAAATCTTGAGGGGAGCACTTGGTCATAGATGGTTTATGTGAAATTATATTCTTTCTGGTTTATGGTCTCAACAGTGCTCACTGGGAACTTCAGTAGTTTAGAAATTCTTTTGGAACTAATGCCATCAGTGTGTTTTGCAACAATATGTTGTGAAGGTCTTGAGACAGCTCATTGATTTTACCCATCATGAGATAGTTCTTGTTTGGCACCTTGGTGATGAGACACCTTTTTCTAGGCCAGTTGAACCAGCGGATTTTATTTTTCACTAAGTGGCAGAATAGCTTTTTATTACTGATATATTTTGATATATTTCAGCTGGTATCATGACTTTCAATATTATATACTGTATATTATAACTTAGTTTATGGACATCTATTGCTTGATTTCTTTACCTGTGTGGATTGGATGGAGTTGTTACCAACATCTAGAGATAAATTCATGTCACTAGCACCTTTTGCTAGCAAAATTTTGATTTCTCTTAATTTAGAGTATTAGAATTCTGGAAGAAAACAGAGTTACTAGTGTGAAGGAGAAGAGAAGACTAAACTACATTGCCTGGCAGTCCAGGGTTTGGGCTTTCAATTGTATCTCCTTAATTGCCAGATGTAAGGTTTTTTTAAATTAAGGTATAATCTACTCATCAGGGATCCTAGCCTGGAAAAGAGATGATGCTAGCTTGTGTGGCAGTAAAGTTTGGTATGAACAGATATGCATTTTAACCGCTTCACGACCTTTGACGGATCTATCCGTCATGGAGCGTGTCACGTTAAGCCCCACCCCCTGCCGCAGGCACGAGGCGGCGATCGGCACACATATCAGCTGTTTTCAACAGCTGACTTGTGTGCCTGCATGTTGCGAGTGGAATCGCTTCCACTCGCAACTTTTAACCTCTTAAATCTCGCTGCCAAAGTCTGGCAGCAAGATCTTTATGCGCGCGGCCATGATTTTTACTTACTGCCGCCCCCGACGGAAGTCACGTGCATGATCACGTGACTTTCGGTGGTTGCCATGGTAGCACAAGGTCATGTGATGACACCTGCAGCTATGACGTTTCACTCGTTTTCACCTGGCCCGGAGCCAAATGAAACAGGAAGTGACCGTATCTGCTGTTTACAGCTATGTAGCTGTGATCAGCAGATAGATTAGAGCGATCGTATTCCTGATCGCTATAGCCCCCTAGGGGAACTAGTAAAATTAAAAAAAAAAAAAAAAGTAAAAATTAAAAAAAAAACTAAAAGTTCAAATCACCCCCCTTTCACCCCATTGAAAATTAAAGGGTTAACAAAAAAAAAAATATATACACATATTTAGTATCGCCGCGTTCAGAAATGCCCGATCTATCAAAATATAAAATCAATTAATCTGATTGGTAAACGGCGTAGTTGCAAAAAAATTCCAAACGCCAAAATTACGTTTTTTGGTCGCCACATGTTTTACGCAAAATGCAATAACAGGCGATCAAAACGTAGCATCTGCGCGAAAATGGTACCATTAAAAATGTCAGTTCGAGACGTAAAAAATAAGCCATCACTGAGCCATAGATCCAGAAAAATGAGAATGTTACGTGTTTCGAAAATGGCGCAAAACGTGCACCACTTTTATTGGACAAACTTGTGATTTTTTTTAACCCCTTAGATACAAGTAAACCTATACATGTTTGGTGTCTACAAACTCGCACCAACCTGAGGCATCACACCCATACATCAGTTCTACCATATAGTGAACACGGTGAATAAAACATCCCAAAAACTATTGTGCGATCACACTTTTTTTGCAGTTTTTCCACACTTGGAATTTTTTTCCTGTTTTCCAGTACACTATATGGTAAAACCTATGGTTTCATTTAAAAGTACAACTTGTCCCGCAAAAAACAAGCCCTCATATGGCAAGATTGACAGAAAAATAAAAAAGTTACGGCTCTTGGAAGAAGGGGAGCAAAAAACAAAAACGCAAAAATGGAAAGTGCCCGGGGGCTGAAGGGGTTAACATTGCAAGCAGAAGACATTTTGGCCCTGATTGACGGCACTCAACAAACTGAGTTGTGAACAGGTGCATACCTTCTGACCGTGCACCTCTCCCCCACTTGCCACAGGTAATCTTATCCTATATAGCTGCAAGAGGAACCTCAAGACCCACCTCTTCCAACAAGCCTACAACCTACAATAGCCCTCAGTCCAGTAGACCACTGCGCAACCAGCTCTGTCCTCACCTATTGTACCATCATCCATGCCCTGTAGACTGTGAGCCCTCACGGGCAGGGTCCTCTCTCCTCCTATACCAGTCTGTTTTGTACTGTTAATGATTGTTGTACATATACCCTCTTTCACTTGTAAAGCGCCATGGACAGTGGCGTAACTAGTTTTTGATGGTCCCTGGTGCAAACTTTGGACCGAGGCCCCCTTCATGTACACTGACACTTAAGGTACGGGATAATGATGCTGACACTTGGCTTTTACCCACAGCACCCAGGTTTCCCATGATCTAAAAACCCTCTATCAGCACCCAGCTTTCCCATGATCTGATATCCATCTTCTCCTCGGCACCTAGCTTTCCCATGATCTGATATCCATCTTGTCCTCGGCACCCAGCTTTCCCATGCTCTGTCATACATCTTTCCCTCAGCACCCAGCTTTCCCATATCAGAGAAGGAGAAAGCTGGGTGCTGAGAGATGTATAGCAGAGCATGGGAAAGCTGTGTGCTGAGGGAAAGAGCCTTTTTCCCTCAGCACAAAACACATACTTGTATCTTTGTCCCCCCTCGTATATAGTTCTCCAAATACTATAATGGCCCCCACATAGCCTTCCATATAGTATAAAGGGTCCCACATAACCCTTCATATATTAGAATGCACCCCCCATAGTCCTCCATGTATTATAATGTATTTCCCATAGTTCTCTATATTATTAAAAACTGCACCACATAGTCCACCATGTTTTTTAATGCACCCCCCACAGACCATGTGTAAGGTAGCCTCCATAGTCCTCCATATATTATAATGTAGCCCCCATAGTCCTATATGTATTATAATGAAGCCCCATGAATCATCATATTGTATTATGCAGCCCCATACTCCTCCATGTATAATGCACCCCTATATTCCATGTGTAAGGTGTCATTCATATTGTATTATGCAGCCCCATACTCCCCCATGTATAATACACCCCTATAGTCCATGTATAAGGTGTCCTTCATGTTTATTATGCAGTCCCATAGACCTCCATGTATCATGCAGCAAGCACCCCCAGGCCTCCATGTATCATGCAGCCAGTCCCACCAGGGCCTCCATGTGTCATGCAGCCAGCCCCACCAGGTGTCATGCAGCCGGCCCCCCCAGGGCCTCTATGTGTCATGCAGCCAGCCCCCCCAGGGCCTCTATGTGTCATGCAGCCAGCCCCCCCAGGGCCTCTATGTGTCATGCAGCCAGCCCCCCCAGGACCTCTATGTGTCATGCAGCGAGCCCCCCCAGGGCCTCTATGTTTCATGGGCTGTGTGGCCTTCTAAATAAATGCCACCGCACACCATTACTGACCCACTGCCAAATCGGTCATGCTGAAGGATGTTGCAGGCCGCAGATTGCTCTCCACGGCGTCTTCAGACTCTGTTACATCTGTCACATGTGCTCAGTGTGAACCTGCTTTCATCTATGAAGAGCACAGGGCGCCAGTGGTGGCGATTTTGCCAATCCTGGTGTTCTGTGGCAAATGCCAAGCATCCTGCATGGTGTTGGGCAGTGAGCACAACCCCCATCTGTGGATGTCAGGCCCTCATGCCATCCTCATGGAGTCGGTTTCTAACCGTTTGTGCAGACACATGCACATTTGTGGCCTGCTGGAGGTCATTTTGCAGTGCTATGGCAGTGCTCCTCATGCTCCTCCTTGCACAAAGGCGGAGGCACAGTTAGGTCCAGAAATATTTGGACAGTGACACAAGTTTTGTTATTTTAGCTGTTTACAAAAACATGTTCAGAAATACAATTATATATATAATATGGGCTAAAAGTGCACACTCCCAGCTGCAATATGAGAGTTTTCACATCCAAATCAGAGAAAGGGTTTAGGAATCATAGCTCTGTAATGCATAGCCTTCTCTTTTTCAAGGGACCAAAAGTAATTGGACAAGGGAGTCTAAGGGCTGCAATTAACTCTGAAGGCGTCTCCCTCGTTAACCTGTAATCAATGAAGTAGTTAAAAGGTCTGGGGTTGAATACAGGTGTGTGGTTTTGCATTTGGAAGCTGTTGCTGTGACCAGACAACATGCGGTTTAAGGAACTCTCAATTGAGGTGAAGCAGAACATCCTGAGGCTGAAAAAAAAGAAAAAAATCCATCAGAGAGATAGCAGACATGCTTGGAGTAGCAAAATCAACATTCTGAGAAAAAAGGAATTGACTGGTGAGCTTGGGAACTCAAAAAGGCCTGGGCGTCCACGGATGACAACAGTGGTGGATGATCGCCGCATACTTTCTTTGGTGAAGAAGAATCCGTTCACAACATCAACTGAAGTCCAGAACACTCTCAGTGAAGTAGGTGTATCTGTCTCTAAGTCAACAGTAAAGAGAAGACTCCATGAAAGTAAATACAAAGGGTTCACATCTAGATGCAAACCATTCATCAATTCCAAAAAATTGACAGGCCAGAGTTAAATTTGCTGAAAAACACCTCATGAAGCCAGCTCAGTTCTGGAAAAGTATTCTATGGACAGATGAGACAAAGATCAACCTGTACCAGAATGATGGGAAGAAAAAAGTTTGGAGAAGAAAGGGAACGGCACATGATCCAAGGCACACCACATCCTCTGTAAAACATGGTGGAGGCAACGTGATGGCATGGGCATGCATGGCTTTCAATGGCACTGGGTCACTTGTGTTTATTGATGACATAACAGCAGACAAGAGTAGCCGGATGAATTCTGAAGTGTACCGGGATATACTTTCAGCCCAGATTCAGCCAAATGCCGCAAAGTTGATCGGACGGCGCTTCATAGTACAGATGGACAATGACCCCAAGCATGCAGCCAAAGCTACCCAGGAGTTCATGAGTGCAAAAAAGTGGAACATTCTGCAATGGCCAAGTCAATCACCAGATCTTAACCCAATTGAGCATGCATTTCACTTGCTCAAATCCAGACTTAAGACGGAAAGACCCACAAACAAGCAAGACCTGAAGGCTGCGGCTGTAAAGGCCTGGCAAAGCATTAAGAAGGAGGAAACCCAGCGTTTGGTGATGTCCATGGGTTCCAGACTTAAGGCAGTGATTGCCTCCAAAGGATTCGCAACAAAATATTGAAAATAAAAATATTTTGTTTGGGTTTGGTTTATTTGTCCAATTACTTTTGACCTCCTAAAATGTGGAGTGTTTGTAAAGAAATGTGTACAATTCCTACAATTTCTATCAGATATTTTTGTTCAAACCTTCAAATTAAGCGTTACAATCTGCACTTGAATTCTGTTGTAGAGGTTTCATTTCAAATCCAATGTGGTGGCATGCAGAGCCCAACTCGCGAAAATTGTGTCACTGTCCAAATATTTCTGGACCTAACTGTAGTAGTCCTGCTGCTGGGTTGTTGCCCTCCTACGGCCCCCTACATGACTCCTGGTTTACTGGCCTGTCTCCTGATAGCTCCTCCATTCTCTGGACACTACACTGACAGACACAGCAAATCTTCTTGCCACAGCTTGCATTGATGTGCCATCCTGGATGAGCTGTACTACCTGTGCCACTTGTGTGGGTTGTAGAGTCCATCGCATGCAACCACGAGTGAGAGAGCACAACCAACATTCAAAATGACCAAAACTTCAGCCATTAAGCATTGGTACTGAGATGTGGTCTGTGGTCCCCACCTGCAGAAACACTCTTTTATTGAGTGTGTCTTGATAATTGTGTCACGGGCGGGGAGGGGGCGCTGCGCTCACCACGCTCGGGTCCGGCGCTGCTGCTGCTGCTGCTCGGTGGCTCGAGCGGTGGGCCGGATCCGGGGACTCGAGCAGCGCTCCTCGCCCGTGAGTGAAAGGGGGGATAGTTTGTTTGGGGTTTGGGAAGTCGGTCCGTGACGCCACCCACAGTTTGTGGTGAGGTTGGGACACCACCGCTGCTCTGGACGGGGATCCTGGGAGCGATGACAGGGAGCAGCCGAGATGTTTCTCTCCCCTCCGTGGGTAGGAGGTTTTGGTGGTCCCGGGGCCCGGTGAGGGTGACTGGAAGGTGGATGGCAGGGTTTGGTGAGGTGCAGGGTCGCGGAGGCAGCGTGGTGCCAGACGGCACGGTGGTACTCACTCAGCCAATAACGTATACGGAGTCTCTGGTAAAACAAACGGCTTGATGGACGGGTCTCGCAGCCGGCTGCAGTGGTCATTCCCGGTAGGTTGTGGTGACTGCCTTTCCCTGCACCTGTAGTGTGTTTTCGGCCCCGATGGCTTCCCACCGGTAACCCGCTCCCCAGCGTGGATAGATGCCGAGGGAGCCCCTTTTGCCCGCAGGTTCTGGCCCTGGGAATTGTAGCCTTGGCGGTGACTGTATTTCCCTTCACGGTTGAGCGGTTGCCTTCAATCGGGTCTTTGCTGCTGGGAAACCCCGGAGGTTCCCGTCGCTAACGGATTTGACCGGTTTTACGGCGACTCCAAGCCTGGTCGGGGTCCGTAGGCCCTGCCGGATGGTGCTGGCTTCTCTTCGCTCCCCGGGTCGGTACCAGCGGGCCACCGTCCGTCCCCAGTCCTACGGTTCCGCGTCGATCGGCCCCTCCGTCTGTCAACCTTGCTCTTAGGTGCCCGGGCCACGTACCCGGACACGGTCAGACTACTCCTCTCCACTTCACTCAACTCTCCTAACTGTTCTGACTTCCTTTCCCGCCTCCAGGACTGTGAACTCCTCAGTGGGTGGGGCCAACCGCCTGGCTCCACCCCACCTGGTGTGGACATCAGCCCCTGGAGGGAGGCAACAAGGATTTGTGTGTGACTGATGTGCCTAACCGGGGTGTGGGGTGTGTTGTTGCAGTACCTGTGACATCCTGGCTTGTCCAGGGCGCCACATTCCCCCTTGGTTAAATGCAGACCGTCCGCGGGCTGCCCGTCCATCACCGGTTTTATTTTGTAACTGTAGAAAAAGGTAGAAAAACATATAAAACATTAAACATAAGAATATTTTTATAAAACTTCCCTTAACGGGAGGCACTTTCTTTAACGTTACTAACGGTACATTTTTATTAACGGTAACGGCGTCCGCTCTCTCCCGCCCAAACAACCTGGCCCTGATGCTGCCCCTAAGAAGTGGGCAGCACCCCTTGCCCCAGTCCATCACCAAGCTGCCCGAGCGGGTACGGTCTCTTTCAGGCGACCCACGTCCATGGGGGACCCCTGACCCCCGGAGGATTGCCACCGGTTATGGTAGTGGCAGGCCTGGGCCATCCCTTTCCTCCAGGCCCATCCTCCCAAATCAGCCTCTACGGAGGCGGTAACGGAATAAAGCCCAAAATTATTTACATGCCACAAGTTTGTGGTTGCCCTGCAAGTTCTCGGGCGTGTCCGTAAGTAGTTCCTTACGCCAACGGTGCAAAGGGTCCCTTCAGGGACAACTTGTCGGCAACGGCCGGTTCAATCACGGTTGCAAATCTGGTAACAGTTCGGTTGATTACTTTTCATTTACTCACATAACGGTGCTGATGGTCCCAACGGGGACAACTTGCAGCGGAGGGACCGCTGACTCACTTCAAATCTACCACGTAGGCCGGTGGAGGGGGCTGGGCTGATGTTTGGGCCTCCCGGCCTCCTCTCAGTTTGGCATCCAGGGCAAACCAGCCCCTCTCTCCACAGTGCCGCGTGTAGGTCACTAAGTCACCTGGGAGTAGGTTACGGCCCGGGTGATCCTCCGGGAGGTGGGCATTAATGTCCCGACGGGCCACAAAAACTTCGGCCTCCAGGCCCGGCTCGAAGATAAACCCGTATCCCCGACGGACATCAAATCTCCTCACTTGCCCCTCGTGGATCGGGCCCCGTAACTGGAAGGTGGCTCTGCGGAGGCTTTCTTTTTCTTGGATGGTGCGGGCTATCAGTGCAGCCTTCCGCCTTTCCCTCTCCGCAATTTCTCGGCCCAGCGGGGTCGGTTCCCTGTCCCAGTAAGGGGCTACTGCTTGCCCCTGCGTGCGGGTTGGGCCCGTGAGACTTCCACAACGCTGCCCGCCACTGGCGCCCTCAGTGGAAGATCCCGCGGTGTCATGGCCTGTGGCGCTGCCTCACAGCAACGATCCGGTGCGGCCTCAGCCAAGGCGTAGAGGATGGGTACAGGGTTCCTCTCCCGCTTGACCTCCGCCTCCTCCTGCACGGGACGGGCTGCCGGAGTCGGTACGAGACCAGGCACGGTCACTGCATGTGCCTCCGGTACATCTCCACTGACGGGCTCGGTCTTTGGCAGCTTCCAGGGAAGTGGTTCAGGACGGCTATGGGCTTCTGCTGCAGGTCGGTCCGCTTGGGCGGACGGGCAGGGTACCGCTACCGGTTGGGCGGGGTAGCGAGCCTAGTGATGGGGCGGCAGCAACTAACACGGGTAGCGGGGGAGGCAGCAGGGTGAGCGGGTGCAGGCTGGGTCCCTCAGCCTCAGCGGCCGATCCCTTCGGACTACAGGGGCATGGGTCACTTACCCGCTCCTCCAAATCTTTCTCCACCTCGCGTCTCCGTATAGCCGCCACCACGTCCGCCATGTCGGCCTCCCACTCCTCCAGGAGGAGCTGCATTCGGACCTGCAGGCGGCTGCTCAACTGGACGGTCCGGACTTCCACCCACGCCGCGGTACCAGGCACGGGCGCGGGGACTACGGTATTGCCGGACGGACTATGCATCGTTGCAGCGGCCTCTTCCAGGAACCAAAGATGGCCGCAGAGTCCTGGCGTCCCTGCTTTTATAGCCGCGGTTTTCATGCGGCCAGACGCCATCCGTACCCCCTTGGTTTCTTCTCAGCACCTCCTCTTCAGGGGCGGAGCTTCGGCTTTCGCGCCTCCACTGCTCAGGAAGACGCTCGAGCGGGGAACTTTTCGCGCCCAAGATGGCGGATTCTGAAAGTTTTCGGCCGGACACCTCCGGCGGTACACAAGGCGCACCTCTACCAGGCAGTAGAACGGTAAGATCCTGTTCGTGACGCCAAGTTGTCGTGGGCGGGGAGGGGGCGCTGCCCTCACCATGCTTGGGTCCGGCGCTGCTGCTGCTGCTCGGTGGCTCGAGCGGTGGGCCGGATCCGGGGACTCGAGCGGCGCTCCTCGCCCGTGAGTCAAAGGGGGGATAGTTTGTTGGGGGTTTGGGAAGTCGGTCCGTGACGCCACCCACGGTTTGTGGTGAGGTTGGGACACCACCGCTGCTCTGGACGGGGATCCCGGGAGCGATGACAGGGAGCAGCCGAGATGTAGGTATGTATGTGGGTAGGGGGTCTTGGTGGTCCCGGGGCCCGGTGAGGGTGACTGGAAGGTGAATGGCAGGGTTTGGTGAGGTGCAGGGTCGCGGGGGCAGCGCGGTGCCAGACGACACGGTGGTACTCACTCAGCCAATAATGTATACGGAGTCTCTGGTAAAACAAATGGCTGGATGGATGGGTCCGGCAGCCGGCTGCGGTGGTCACTCCCGGTAGGTTAGCGGTGACTGCCTTTCCCTGCACCTGTAGTGTGTTTTCGGCCCCGATGGCTTCCCACTGGTAACCCGCTCCCCAGCGTGGATAGATGCCGAGGGAGCCCCTTTTGCCCGCAGGCTCTGGGCCTGGGAATTGTAGCCTTGGCTGTATTTCCCTTCACGGTTGAGCAGTTGCCTTCAATCGGGTCTTTGCTGCTGGGAAACCCCGGAGGTTCCCGTCGCTAACGGATTTGACCGGTTTTACGGCGACTTCAAGCCTGGTCGGGGTCCGTCGGCCCCGTAGGCCCTGCCGGATGGTGCTGGCTTCTCTTCGCTCCCCGGTTCGGTACCAGCAGGCCACCGCCTGTCTCCGGTCCTACGGTTTCGCGTCGATTGGCCCCTCCTGCAGACGGTCACCACCGTCTGCCAACCTTGCTCTTAGGTGCCCAGGCCACGTACCCGGACACGGTCAGACTACCCCTCTCCACTTCACTCAACTCTCCTAACTGTTCTGACTTCCTTTCCCACCTCCAGGACTGTGAACTCCTCAGTGGGTGGGGCCAACCGCCTGGCTCCACCCCACCTTATGTGGACATCAGCCCCTGGAGGGAGGCAACAAGGATTTGTGTGTGTGACTGATGTGCCTAACCAGGGTGTGGGGTGTGTTGTTGCAGTACCTGTGACGTCCAGGGCGCCACAATTGCCAATAATTTCCTTCTGATTTCTATTCCATTTACACAACAGCATGTGAAATTGATTGTCAATCAGTGTTGCTTCCTAAGTGGACAGTTTCATTTCACAGAAGTTTGATTAACTTGGAGTTATATTCGGATGGCTAAGTGTTCCCTTTAATTTTTTTGAGCAGTGCATATATATATATATATATATATATATATATATATATATCTATATATATAATTGCCTTATTCTGTCTGTCTGTCTGTCTGTCTGTCTTATTCCAAAATTCTGTCATTACCGCGACAAGCGTCTCATTGGCCGCTCGCCTCGCCTCGGCTCCACCCCCCCGCACGGATTGGCCGCTCGCCCAGGCTCCGCCCCCCACACGGATTGGCCACTCGCCCCGGCCCCCTGCAAGCATTGGCAACTCGGCCACGCCCCGCCCTCCTCACGCATTGCACGCTCGCTCTGGCCCCGCCCCCTGCACGCATTCCCTGAACCGACACGGAGCCCCGACTCCCAGGTGAGTGCTGTACCCCCGGGAGCCCACACCAGCGTACGCCGGCAACCCAGCCGACACATACCCTCGCATTGCTGGGGTTGCCGGCGTACGCTGGTGTGGGCTCCCGTGCGTGCGGGGGGCGGGGTACGCTGGTAACCATGGTACACATCGGGTAATATTGTGTAGCATGGTTACCAGCGTACACCGGCTCCCAGGTGAGCGCATCAAGGTCCTGCAGCGGCGGAACACACGCACACACATAAGAACAGACACACACACACACACACATCAGATCACACTCACTCTCACACACACACCTCACACACACATCAGATCACATCCACACACTCCGCGACGATACTGTGCGTGCAGTGACCTTCCAGGACCTGCCGGAGGATCACATGGCAGGACACATGTGGTATCTCCGGATGTTGTGAGTGTGAGCGCGTATGTGCGATATCGTCAATGTGTGTGTGCGTGTATGCGATCGGGTGTGTGCGTGTATGTGATCGGGTGTGTGCGTGTATGCGATCGGATGTGTGCGTGCATGCGATCGGATATGTGCGTGTATGCGATCGGATGTGTGCGTGTATGCGATCGGATGTGTGCGTGTCGGCAGAAGGCAGAGGAGCACTGCGTGCAGCACAGCTGCTGGGACCGCCCACCGGAGGGCACAGGCAGAAGTGGGGTGTGAGTGTATGCGATCAGATGTGTGCGTGTATACTGTCTGATGTGTGACTGTGGAGCACGATGGGGAGTGCGCAGCATGGCGGATGGAGCACGATGGGGGGTGCGCAGCATGGGGGATGGAGCACGATGGGGAGTGCGCAGCATGGGGGATGGAGCACGATGGGGGTGCGCAGCATGGGGGATGGAGCACGATGGGGGGTGCGCAGCATGGGGGATGGAGCACGATGGGGAGTGCGCAGCATAGGGGATGGAACACGATGGGGAGTGCGCAGCATGGGGGATGGAGCACAATGGGGAGTGCGCAGCATGGGGGATGGAGCACGATGGGGAGTGCGCAGCATGGGGGATGGAGCACGATGGGGGGTGGGCAGCATGGGGGATGGAGCACAATGGGGGGTGCGCAGCATGGGTGATGGAGCACGATGGGGGGTGCCCAGCATGGGGGATGGAGCACGATGGGGAGTGCGAAGCATGGGGGATTGAGCATGTTTAGGAGTGCGCAGCATGGGGGATGAGCACGTTTGGCAGTGCGCAGCATGGGGGATGGAGCACAATGGGCAATGCGCAGCATGGGGGATGGAGCACGATGGGGAGTGCGCAGCATGGGGGATGAAGCACAATGGGGAGTGCGCAGCATGGGGGATGGAGCACGATGGGGAGTGCGCAGCATGGGGGATGGAGCACGATGGGGGTGCGCAGTATGGGGGATGGAGCACGATGGGGGATGGAGCACGATGGGGGGTGCGCAGCATGGGGGATGGAGCACGATGGGGGGTGCGCAGCATGGGGGATGGAGCACGATGGGGGGTGCACACCTCCCCCCAAAACACACACACACCGCCACACATGCACTGCACAGCACTCCACACACACACTGGGAACCCCAAACACCGCCCAACACAGACACCCACACACACAGACAACGCCGCACACACACAATACCCAACACACAAACACCGCGGCACACACAAATATACGCACATACCGCACAACACACACATTGCACAAAACATACCTCCCCCCAAAACACACACACACACCCCACACCCACACAAACCGCGCAACACACACACACAATGCTACAGACACACAGCGCTCCACAAACAACGCAACACACACAACGCAACACACAAACAACACCGCTCTCACCCCCCGCCACACCCAGACAACACCCAGAACATGTACAGCGCCCTACACAAACACTTGGTAACTACACACAACAACATTTATATATATATATATATATATATATATATATATATAACAAAAATCATACATTAACTACACAATACGTAAATTCTATAATACCCGATGCGTAGAATCGGGCCACCTTCTAGTATATATATATATATATATATATATATATATAGGCACACCTGTATGAATATATCTATAAAAGTGTGCCTAAGGCTGGCCACAATAAAAGGCCATTCTAGAATATGCAGTTTAATTACTGCAGAAATGGCCACCAGAGCTGTTGCCAATGAATTAAACGTTCATTTCTCTCCAAAGTCAGAAAGTTTGGCAGTACATCCAACAGGCCTCGTAACTGCAGACTAAGAATGGCCGGAGCACTGACCCCCCTCCCCCCGGGCATGTGTGGAGGCCAGCATGACACTGATTAGAGTGGAGGTCATGGTGTCACGGGTGGGGGAGGGGGAGTAAGTCAGGGTACAGTTAAAATGTGAAGCTGGGGGAGGAGCGGCACTTTTCCCGCTCTGGGACACCAGTGAGAGTGAGAGTCCCCATCCCCATCTGTGGATTAGCTCCTGGAGCAGGAGAGCTGCTGCCGGCGACCATCCCCCTATGTGGCTGCAGAACACTGTAGTGGGGATCACCGGTGGGAGTCCGGAGGGGGCAGGGACTGCATCCCTACAACAGCGGCGCCCCCGGAGGTCTGGACCGCCAGAGAGGCTGTCGCCTGACCTGACTCCCAGGGCCCAGCGTCGCCACAGAAGCCCCTCCGGGGACCCTCCAGGCCGGGACGCCGCGAGCTGAGAGGTTCAGCAGGCCCCGGCCTTTGATGAATTTTAACGGACGGCTGGGCCCTGCGGCGGTTAGCAGGCCTGCGCTGGAGTTGGGGGCGGGGCCTGCTGCCGCCTTGTCTACGAGTGACGTCAGCGGTGCGGCGGGACGCTCTGGTGATGTACCTGCCGAGCGCCCTGAGCCTCTCCTCCCTGCAGTGATAGTATCCCGGATGGATCCCTGTGAGGTGGGCGGAGCCAGGCGGCTGCAGTCGGAAATACATCGGGCCTGGCATTCAGGGCCTGCGGCTACAGAGGCCCTGTCTGGAAGAGGGGCCACATGGAGCGGAGCAGGGGGGCCCGTGCTTGGAGAGCCCTGAGGATAATACGCAGCTCCCCCTGTTGGTCGGCGCTACTAATCGTCAGGTCCAGGGTATGCGGCTGGTGGGGCCTCGGGCCGCGCGGCTGCAAAAGCAATGGAGCAGAGTCAGTTGGGAGGAGCCAAGTCATGCTAGATCAGCAGGAGGGACGTCAGGATGCAGGTGGTCCGGCTGGCGGGGTTTCTACCTTTGTGCAGCCTGGTGAGTATGATTCAATGTCTTGTTTGTCTTCACATGCTGGTCAGGTACACAGTAAGGGGGGGTGACGGGTTAGCTGGGGTTAGGATTGGGGGTGCCAGCGGGTGTTAGGGGGAATGCGTTAAGTGGGGAGTTGTCAGAATTTAAGTTGCGTTCGCCAGTTGCGGGCACGGATTGGGGGCCAGGGAAAACCCCGGCGCCAGTGGTGGCTTGGGTTAATTCGTCCGTCATTGCGGCTAGTGAGTCCACAGTTGGGAGTATCTCTTCCCCAGTATTAGTGGCAGTCCGAACAGAAAAGAGTAAGGAGGTGGCAAAATTTATTTTGACAAAGGGGAAAAGATGATAGCAAGAAGGAAGATGTGGAGAAGTGGCAAGGGCGCTTGATTCCTCAGACATATGCTAATTGGTTGCAGGCGTTGCAGTTTGAGCAAGAGTAATTGGCGAAAAGGCGCCAGAGAATTGTTTTCATTTGTTTTGCTATATGGGCTCGATTGGTGAGGCCTAGGATTTATGGGGGGTAGACCTGGATCCGTTATGACGAGCAGTTTAATCAGAGGATGGCTACCGTCCATCCATAAGATGGGATCAGAAGGATATAGGTTTGTGGTTGCGGGTGATGGTGTAAAAACATTAAAATTAATTCATCTAGTTATCAAATAGTTTATAGTAGGACATATAAGTTCATAGTTCTGTTTATGTTGGAGGGCATAGTTTATTAATAAAGTTTTTATAAGGAATAAGTATTAAAATGCCCATATTGAATATATATATATATATATATATATATATATATATATATATATATATATATATATGTGCTGAGCATGGAAGGATATATTTATATTCTTCCAGAAGCTTCTAGAAGATTATGTCATGGAACTGTGTTCAGTTAAGACACCCTATAAGGTTTGGACAGTTGCCATATAACACACGATGGAGGGGGCTAGGGCTGGCTCCTACATGATGTCAGCTGTCAGAAGACTCCTGTCCGGCTAAGAGATGACACCCCCTGCCTTGCCATTCAGGACCCGAAGAGAGATGGGTAAAGACTTCCCATTGATCAGTATGGACTAAATGAACTCTTTGCATAAGCTATCAAAGTATATTATTTTTCCTTTCTGTAACTGAACCCTGGCAACCATTTTTAAATAGATAAAATACATTTATTTTTTACATTTTTGAGGTCCTTTCTTTCATGCGCCTTTACGTATTTGAAGAAAAATATATTTAAGAGTATATTTTTTAACATTTGGTGAGCCAGCTATTCGTGATTTTTTTTACATTTTTTGTTGTTCCTTCACTTTGCATAAGGGGGGTCGAAGTAATAAGTATTTTAAGTATCTCCTGCAAAGGATCAGGAATCGACAATTTATAAAAATCACGCAGAACCTAGGAAATACGTATAAGTCAAGTTGCATGAAAGTTTTTTTGAATGAACTTTAAAGTCTTTACAAAGCTACAAGAAGTTAACTTTTGACGTATTTTTGAGCAAGAAAGATAAAGTCAGTCCATAAGAAGTATTGGACGTGTTGAACAAGGTGAACCAAGTCTTAGAGGATCATCCATCAGTTCATCTGATTATTTCAGGTAAGAAAATGGATTTTATCTCTTCATATGTTAAGCAAAGTAAACTTCAGTTCACTTATTCAGATATTTCTAATGTGGAAGAGCTTTGGTTACGCTTTTATGGGGAGTGTGAACTTGAGAATTCACGTATAGAATGTGCAAGGTCTTTTAATAGAGAGAAACAGAAAATCAGAAATGTCTGTCATTTAGTCTATGATTTTCACAAGTTAATCGTAGAAAAATGTAAAAATGGTGGAAATAGACAACCTGAATTGTCAGGAAAGTCAGTGACAGAGAAATCCAAAGGCTGCTTAGAACCTGGAATGTCAGTCAGTGATATTGTGAATTCTGACTGTAATGTTGCAAATGATAAGTCAGATGATTTAGACTGTAATTCAAATCAGAATCTTGATAATGGCGACAGACACGTGTTACCTAATCAAGGTGCCTTTCAGCATGCTGAGAAAGAAGCAGGAAATGACGTAGTGAAGCCAGAAGGGGGAGGAGCCAGAGTGGGAGACGTGCAGAAAGGACACGTGCAGAGAGAAAATGGCGACGATCAGTTTCTAAAAATAGAACAGGCTAAGTTAGGGATTAAACTGAGAAAAAATTTATTGGACATATGCAAATTAATTCCCGCATATAATCCTAAAATACATGTTTGCAGAAATTCAGAGATATTTGAAAGTTCCATTGAGAAGTTAAATTTAACCAATAGTGAGATGAATCAGTTATTCCGTATGTGGATACCTCAGCAGTTCTTTAGACATTTGGCATTAAAAAAGTCTTCTGACAATGAGACATTTGATTGTTCAAATGATAATGATATCATAAGGCTGAAAAATCTCATCTTCTGTGCAAGGAATGAATCTGATCCAAATTATGAGATGTTGAAGGAATTACAAATTGAACAGAATGAGAGTACGTTCTCATTTATGTCCGTTTTTGAACGTTTGTATAGGGCGGTCATTCCAAATGTCAGATTGGATGGAATGATACGTTTATTCATCAAGAAATTTAATTTCCTTGACAATGCCGCCTGTGCGGTGGCATTAAATAAAAAGTCCCTATTCGAATGTACGACATTTATCGATTTTGTTAGAAGTCGCCAAAGTCAATCAAAACAGAAATTAATTAATTCTGAAAAACCAACAGTGTCTCCCAGATCCAGATATTTTTGTGACAGGATATATGAAATTCGTAGGAGATTGCATACGTGTTACAAATCATACAATCCATCCCAATTATTATCTAAAAATCTTTTTTCACAGGAAAAACCCTTGTCTCCAGTGAAGGGATTGGTCACTGGGATTGAAAATCCCAGACAAATGATGAGTAATAGCTTTGAAAGACAGAAACAGGTCTCTTGTGCAGATTCTTTCCCTGGGTTAGGATTTGATAGCCAGCGACAGCTGGGTGGTCTTTCAGAGAGAGACATTCTCTCTCATTTAACAGAAAACCTTGAATTACATAAGTTCAGAGATTCCTATAAGTTCAAAGGGAATCTAATAAATCGAATCGAATCTATATATATATATATTAAAGGTAGTGATAGTAAATCAAGGTCATATTTTCATTTAGTAAAATGATAGGTTAATGTTATAAATTAATAATTTGATCTCTGTATATGAATAATAATATTTAAAATAAAATAATAAGAGAAAGTAACGGATTTTAAGTGTTTCATTTTTATCATAAATCTAATAATTTTATTCTTTTATTTCCCTCAGAATTTATCAGTAAAACAGATTGATGAAGTATTAACTTTTATTTATACATATGTTCTTGTCCTCAATCAGGTAACATATATTTTATTGGGTAAGGTTAATCGCGGAAGCACGATTAAATAATAATTATTATTTTCTCAGGTACCAATTGCCAGAGTATTGTTGCTTTAATGTTTCTTTAATGAATATATATCTTCTTTAGAGTTATTAGAAATGTAATCTGAGCTTTGGAGTGTAGTAAAACTGCTTGCTGTTTTGGAATGGTGTTCTTTGCACGTAACCAGAGCATGACTTGGTACTAAAGCTAAAAATAAATGTTTGTTCCATGGTCATATGTACAGTATGTAATACATTGGAATTTGTGTTTTTCGAGAAGTACTTCAAATTAGTAACATAATTTTTGAAATGCGCATAGAATAATTGGAAAAAAAGGGATATGTGTCTGTCAGTTTCTATGTAGAAGTGTATGTTAAAAAAAAAAAACATGACAGTCTTGTGTGCATAGATGTGTCTATGAATGATTGATTGTCTGAGCAGCTGCTAAAGTCAGAGTACTTGGATCCAGAAAAAAAAAAAAGGGGAATTTTTGTTTTAACTTCAAGGTTATAATATATGTATTTATACTATTAGAATAAATAAGTTATAGTACATAAGTATAAATAATGAAGGAATTTATACAGTATATATATCTTATTCTTAGACATATTTCTTTAATATAGAGATGTTAGGATCTTTTGTGTTAGTCACTTCTTTTACTGATACACAGATTGGTAATTATTTTTCTTTTCAAATATGGAAGTGATATTTATAATATGGTCTTGAAGATATACAACACAAATTTTAATTTAACATATTAATTTTTATAATATCATATTTCATGATATTGAAAGGGAGAGGTTTGGTCTCAATCACACACATTTATATATGATAAATATATGTGTTTACAGGATACTTTAATAATTAATATTTCAAGTACAAAGGAAGAATTGGGAATAAAAAATATATTTGAAGTATATCATGATGCATTTATATACTAAGAGAAGAGTATTATTTGCAAGGTTACATGACTTAATTATTTTTATAGGTTACTGATAGGTATGGAAATCCTATAAGATACTGGTAACATTAAGGTTATGTATTATTAAAGACATAGGTGTTATATACATAGAAGGCCTTATTTTTATTTCAATTTTTATTTTTATTCCAATTTTCATTTTTCCTTTTATTCCTATTTTTTATATTAATTATTATTTAATATTCACATTTTTAATAAAAATCTTAAATTCTACAATTTTTATTTTTTTCTTCAGATTTTAAATATCTCAATTGAGAAAACACTTCAATATTTAGTTAAGTAATATCTAATATAAGAATATTACTTTATTAAATATGAATCATATTAAAAGGGATAAGTTCCATTTTTTGGAAGAAAAGATACTTCCTTCATCAATATATACAATTGTTTACTTCCTAGTTATACATTATTTTTATATTAGTATGTTAACACAATAAGGACGAAATATTACTTATAGTTACACATTTTCTTATAGTAGGTTATTTAATAAATAATAGACAAATCAAATAAATTAAATTAGAGTAATAAAGATGGAAGATCGAGGTACATCTAGGTTTACCTTCTTATATTTACAAATAATATATATTATATTTTTAATCAATAATAATTTATAATGGGTATTATTGTGTTTTGATGGAATCATCCAGTCTTTTCTAAAAGGTTATTTGCTTTGGTTTATAATTTTACAAATGATCTAACTAAATAAGCCACATTGTTGCCTTTCATATTTATATTATGATACATGTTATAGGTACACATTACATTATTTCATATTTTATATTATATTTTGGTTACATTCAACACATTGCCACCTATGGGTTTGAAAGGGTAATGCACCAATGACAAAAAAGGTCATTACAAGAAAATACTATTGTCTATACCATTATGCAGTATTTTATCATTCTGAGTATCAATTATATTAATACTTTTATGATAATAATAATGACATGGTATTATAGTATTAGAGTTATGATACGCCGTGACATTTATTAGTGATAGTTATTGCCATATTTGGTATTTAGATTAGGGAATGAAGTCTTCAATCAAGATTACAGAAGATAAAAAGACTCTATAATTTTCCTAAAGTTAAAAGGGATTCTGCAAAAAGGTCCAAAAGGTAACGTCTCAAATAAGACTGTGAAACATACAAAATACTTACCGTGTTTGCACCTCAGAAACACAGTGATCCTATGGTTCCAGGATGGACAATGACACATAGTCTGTGCATTAAGACCTCCCTAAAGTTACTAAGAAGAGCAATGACGTGTTAAGGTTAACCCCTGTCGTGCTGACCAAGAACGTCTTAACATCTGTTCCAGGATTTGACAACAGGCAGCATGAAGGATAAAAAGGTGACTAATGTAAATTACACTGCACAGACATCAAAGACTTTTGCTATTCTTCTACACTCATGAACTGTGGTTTATCAACATTGGCTATGGACTTTGTAATAAAAAATAAAGTTTATGGACTTGATCTAACGATGATAAACGCAATACGGGACTGTACTAAATCGGTAACCATTCATTTTTATCAAAGGAGTTATTTCTAAGAGACTGTGTTTATGCCGGATTACATCGGAGATAAGAAGACATCAACTCAGAGGACATCATATGGTGACCGGATTTGTTTTTTGCATTTCTTTTTAGGTCTAGCGAAGTATAGTTATATATTTTTATATGATTGATCAGTCATGGCCTATCATAACAGGAATCAACATTATTATATTATTGAACTTACAACATGAATAATGCAAATTAATTATTCTTCATCATTATTATTGATATTAATCCGTTATTGCCAAATAAGGAAAGAAGATTTGTTATTTTAATGATGTATTAATTAATTTCGGGGTTACTCCACCCGCTTCAAGGGGGGTTTGTAAAAACATTAAAATTAATACATCTAGTTATCAAATAGTTTATAGTAGGACATATCAGTTCATAGTTCTGTTTATGTTGGAGGGCATAGTTTATTAATAAAGTTTTTATAAGGAATAAGTATTAAAATGCCCATATTGAATATATATATATATATATATATATATATATGTGCTGAGCATGGAAGGATATATTTATATTCTTCCAGAAGCTTCTAGAAGATTATGTCATGGAACTGTGTTCAGTTAAGACACCCTATAAGGTTTGGACAGTTGCCATATAACACACGATGGAGGGGGCTAGGGCTGGCTCCTACACGATGTCAGCTGTCAGAAGACTCCTGTCCGGCTAAGAGATGACACCCCCTGCCTTGCCATTCAGGACCCGAAGAGAGATGGGTAAAGACTTCCCATTGATCAGTATGGACTAAATGAACTCTTTGCGTAAGCTATCAAAGTATATTATTTTTCCTTTCTGTAACTGAACCCTGGCAACCATTTTTAAATAGATAAAATACATTTATTTTTTACATTTTTGAGGTCCTTTCTTTCATGCGCCTTTACGTATTTGAAGAAAAATATATTTAAGAGTATATTTTTTAACAGATGGCGGCAGTCAGATATGGGCAGTCACTTCAGGGCGGGGCCGGGTTCCCCGGCCGGTCAGGAAGCTGGGGTGCCAGTGGTCAGTACGGACAGACAGGGTCCTAGAAGTCAGGTTTGTGTTGGTAAGTTAATGAGAGGGAATGCAAGTTCGGTGCCACTTGCCGTTGTTTGAACACCTCTGCACCCATTGTAACGGAGCATCCCATGGGGCATCCAAGGGTCAGACACCGGTGACCTTAGTTGCGATGCTTCCGTACCTAAATAGGGATCCTGATAGGGACAAAGCTGAAGTTTTGAGGTTGGGTTTTGGGGAGGGTTTCAGGATTCCTTCCCCTGTTTTTGGAGTTCCAGGGACAACCAGGAATCTCCCTCGGCGTATCAACATGTGGCGCTGGTTGGTGGAAAGATAGGAAAGGAGGTGGCGTTGGGGAGAATGGGGGGCACGATTAGTCACCCTCCTACCTTTTTCTAATTTTGTGGTTTCGCCATTCGGGGTGGGACTCAAGAAGGAGCCAGGTAAAGTTCAGCTGATCCACCATTTGTCTCATCCCAGGGGTAGGTCAGCGAATGATGGTATACTGGCTGAGCTTCGTTAGGTGGTGTATACGTCATTTGATGAGGCTACAAAGTAGGTAAAAAGTTGTGGGAGGGGTGTGTTGACGGCAATAGACAGATATTGAGGCAGCTTTCTGGCTCTTACCAGTTCATCCAAAATGTGTTCGGTTATTGGGTTGTTTTTGGAAGGGAGATTGTTTTGGAGACCCCTGCTTACCAATGAGTTGTGCAGTATCATGCACATTTGTTGAAACCTTTAGTTCTTTTTTAGAATGTGTGGGGCGTGATGTTTCTGGTTTGGCATCACTGGTACCTTACCGGGATGAATTTTTGGTATGTGGGATTGGCTGTTTCGGCACAGGCACCAGCATTCTAGCAGCAATGGAATGGATAGCGAGAGGCTTTGGGGTACCTTTGGCACCTGGAAAAAACTGTTGGGCCAAATACCTGTATTTGTTTTCTGGCCATTGTAATTTGGGAGGTTCAGCTTCCTGACGACAGGTTGCCACGCTTAAGGTTGAGGTAGCAAGGGCATGCCGGGTGAGGAAATTACAATTAAAGGAGGTTCAATCACTATTGGGGAAAACTTAATTTTGCGTGTCGGGTAATGTCAATGGGCCAAGTTTTCACGTCGGCTTGCTTGCGCTACAGCTGGAGTGCTTGCTCTTCACCCCTACATACGTTTGTCGGCGGAACATAGAGCGGACTTGTCGGTTTGGGGAGAGTTTTTGGGGAGCAGGACAATGGTCGTTCGTTGCTTAAGGATGAGGTAGTGGATAATTTCAAATTGGAATTGTTTACAAATGCTGCGGGTGACTCAGGTTTCGGGGCCTTTTTTCAGGGTCAGTGGTGTGCGGATTGGTGGCCAGAAAGTTGGATGGCGGAGGGGTTGACAAGGAATGAGTCGCTATTGGAAATTTTTTCCAATGATGGTCGCACTTCATTTGGGGAGGGACCAGTTGTCGAATAAGTAGATCCGGTTCAACTGTGACAATATGGGGGTGGTGCTGGCGATTAATAACGGCTCGATATATTCTCCCACAAAGTTGTTCTGGGGTTGCGGCAGCTGGTCTTTATTTGTTTAGAAATTAATGCGTGTCACTGCAGATCAGGTACCAGGTATAGAGAACCTAATAGCGGATTTCCTCTCGTTTTCAGTGAGATCGCTTCCGGGATTTTGCAGTAGAGGCGGACGGCAGCAGCTTGTAGTCCCCTGCGCAGCTTTGGAGTGTGGTCTCCCATTGATCAGTATGGACTAAATTAACTCTTTGCGTAAGCTATCAAAGTATATTATTTTTCCTTTCTGTAACTGAACCCTGGCAACCATTTTTAAATAGATAAAATACATTTATTTTTTACATTTTTGAGGTCCTTTCTTTCATGCGCCTTTACGTATTTGAAGAAAAATATATTTAAGAGTATATTTTTTAACATTTGGTGAGCCAGCTATTCGTGATTTTTTTTACATTTTTTGTTGTTCCTTCACTTTGCATAAGGGGGGTCGAAATAATAAGTATTTTAAGTATCTCCTGCAAAGGATCAGGAATCGACAATTTATAAAAATCACGCAGAACCTAGGAAATACGTATAAGTCAAGTTGCATGAAAGTTTTTTTGAATGAACTTTAAAGTCTTTACAAAGCTACAAGAAGTTAACTTTTGACGTATTTTTGAGCAAGAAAGATAAAGTCAGTCCATAAGAAGTATTGGACGTGTTGAACAAGGTGAACCAAGTCTTAGAGGATCATCCATCAGTTCATCTGATTATTTCAGGTAAGAAAATGGATTTTATCTCTTCATATGTTAAGCAAAGTAAACTTCAGTTCACTTATTCAGATATTTCTAATGTGGAAGAGCTTTGGTTACGCTTTTATGGGGAGTGTGAACTTGAGAATTCACGTATAGAATGTGCAAGGTCTTTTAATAGAGAGAAACAGAAAATCAGAAATGTCTGTCATTTAGTCTATGATTTTCACAAGTTAATCGTAGAAAAATGTAAAAATGGTGGAAATAGACAACCTGAATTGTCAGGAAAGTCAGTGACAGAGAAATCCAAAGGCTGCTTAGAACCTGGAATGTCAGTCAGTGATATTGTGAATTCTGACTGTAATGTTGCAAATGATAAGTCAGATGATTTAGACTGTAATTCAAATCAGAATCTTGATAATGGCGACAGACACGTGTTACCTAATCAAGGTGCCTTTCAGCATGCTGAGAAAGAAGCAGGAAATGACGTAGTGAAGCCAGAAGGGGGAGGAGCCAGAGTGGGAGACGTGCAGAAAGGACACGTGCAGAGAGAAAATGGCGACGATCAGTTTCTAAAAATAGAACAGGCTAAGTTAGGGATTAAACTGAGAAAAAATTTATTGGACATATGCAAATTAATTCCCGCATATAATCCTAAAATACATGTTTGCAGAAATTCAGAGATATTTGAAAGTTCCATTGAGAAGTTAAATTTAACCAATAGTGAGATGAATCAGTTATTCCGTATGTGGATACCTCAGCAGTTCTTTAGACATTTGGCATTAAAAAAGTCTTCTGACAATGAGACATTTGATTGTTCAAATGATAATGATATCATAAGGCTGAAAAATCTCATCTTCTGTGCAAGGAATGAATCTGATCCAAATTATGAGATGTTGAAGGAATTACAAATTGAACAGAATGAGAGTACGTTCTCATTTATGTCCGTTTTTGAACGTTTGTATAGGGCGGTCATTCCAAATGTCAGATTGGATGGAATGATACGTTTATTCATCAAGAAATTTAATTTCCTTGACAATGCCGCCTGTGCGGTGGCATTAAATAAAAAGTCCCTATTCGAATGTACGACATTTATCGATTTTGTTAGAAGTCGCCAAAGTCAATCAAAACAGAAATTAATTAATTCTGAAAAACCAACAGTGTCTCCCAGATCCAGATATTTTTGTGACAGGATATATGAAATTCGTAGGAGATTGCATACGTGTTACAAATCATACAATCCATCCCAATTATTATCTAAAAATCTTTTTTCACAGGAAAAACCCTTGTCTCCAGTGAAGGGATTGGTCACTGGGATTGAAAATCCCAGACAAATGATGAGTAATAGCTTTGAAAGACAGAAACAGGTCTCTTGTGCAGATTCTTTCCCTGGGTTAGGATTTGATAGCCAGCGACAGCTGGGTGGTCTTTCAGAGAGAGACATTCTCTCTCATTTAACAGAAAACCTTGAATTACATAAGTTCAGAGATTCCTATAAGTTCAAAGGGAATCTAATAAATCGAATCGAATCTATATATATATATATTAAAGGTAGTGATAGTAAATCAAGGTCATATTTTCATTTAGTAAAATGATAGGTTAATGTTATAAATTAATAATTTGATCTCTGTATATGAATAATAATATTTAAAATAAAATAATAAGAGAAAGTAACGGATTTTAAGTGTTTCATTTTTATCATAAATCTAATAATTTTATTCTTTTATTTCCCTCAGAATTTATCAGTAAAACAGATTGATGAAGTATTAACTTTTATTTATACATATGTTCTTGTCCTCAATCAGGTAACATATATTTTATTGGGTAAGGTTAATCGCGGAAGCACGATTAAATAATAATTATTATTTTCTCAGGTACCAATTGCCAGAGTATTGTTGCTTTAATGTTTCTTTAATGAATATATATCTTCTTTAGAGTTATTAGAAATGTAATCTGAGCTTTGGAGTGTAGTAAAACTGCTTGCTGTTTTGGAATGGTGTTCTTTGCACGTAACCAGAGCATGACTTGGTACTAAAGCTAAAAATAAATGTTTGTTCCATGGTCATATGTACAGTATGTAATACATTGGAATTTGTGTTTTTCGAGAAGTACTTCAAATTAGTAACATAATTTTTGAAATGCACATAAAATAATTGGAAAAAAAGGGATATGTGTCTGTCAGTTTCTATGTAGAAGTGTATGTTAAAAAAAAAAAACATGACAGTCTTGTGTGCATAGATGTGTCTATGAATGATTGATTGTCTGAGCAGCTGCTAAAGTCAGAGTACTTGGATCCAGAAAAAAAAAAAGGGGAATTTTTGTTTTAACTTCAAGGTTATAATATATGTATGTATACTATTAGAATAAATAAGTTATAGTACATAAGTATAAATAATGAAGGAATTTATACAGTATATATATCTTATTCTTAGACATATTTCTTTAATATAGAGATGTTAGGATCTTTTGTGTTAGTCACTTCTTTTACTGATACACAGATTGGTAATTATTTTTCTTTTCAAATATGGAAGTGATATTTATAATATGGTCTTGAAGATATACAACACAAATTTTAATTTAACATATTAATTTTTATAATATCATATTTCATGATATTGAAAGGGAGAGGTTTGGTCTCAATCACACACATTTATATATGATAAATATATGTGTTTACAGGATACTTTAATAATTAATATTTCAAGTACAAAGGAAGAATTGGGAATAAAAAATATATTTGAAGTATATCATGATGCATTTATATACTAAGAGAAGAGTATTATTTGCAAGGTTACATGACTTAATTATTTTTATAGGTTACTGATAGGTATGGAAATCCTATAAGATACTGGTAACATTAAGGTTATGTATTATTAAAGACATAGGTGTTATATACATAGAAGGCCTTATTTTTATTTCAATTTTTATTTTTATTCCAATTTTCATTTTTCCTTTTATTCCTATTTTTTATATTAATTATTATTTAATATTCACATTTTTAATAAAAATCTTAAATTCTACAATTTTTATTTTTTTCTTCAGATTTTAAATATCTCAATTGAGAAAACACTTCAATATTTAGTTAAGTAATATCTAATATAAGAATATTACTTTATTAAATATGAATCATATTAAAAGGGATAAGTTCCATTTTTTGGAAGAAAAGATACTTCCTTCATCAATATATACAATTGTTTACTTCCTAGTTATACATTATTTTTATATTAGTATGTTAACACAATAAGGACGAAATATTACTTATAGTTACACATTTTCTTATAGTAGGTTATTTAATAAATAATAGACAAATCAAATAAATTAAATTAGAGTAATAAAGATGGAAGATCGAGGTACATCTAGGTTTACCTTCTTATATTTACAAATAATATATATTATATTTTTAATCAATAATAATTTATAATGGGTATTATTGTGTTTTGATGGAATCATCCAGTCTTTTCTAAAAGGTTATTTGCTTTGGTTTATAATTTTACAAATGATCTAACTAAATAAGCCACATTGTTGCCTTTCATATTTATAATATGATACATGTTATAGGTACACATTACATTATTTCATATTTTATATTATATTTTGGTTACATTCAACACATTGCCACCTATGGGATTGAAAGGGTAATGCACCAATGACAAAAAAGGTCATTACAAGAAAATACTATTGTCTATACCATTATGCAGTATTTTATCATTCTGAGTATCAATTATATTAATACTTTTATGATAATAATAATGACATGGTATTATAGTATTAGAGTTATGATACGCCGTGACATTTATTAGTGATAGTTATTGCCATATTTGGTATTTAGATTAGGGAATGAAGTCTTCAATCAAGATTACAGAAGATAAAAAGACTCTATAATTTTCCTAAAGTTAAAAGGGATTCTGCAAAAAGGTCCAAAAGGTAACGTCTCAAATAAGACTGTGAAACATACAAAATACTTACCGTGTTTGCACCTCAGAAACACAGTGATCCTATGGTTCCAGGATGGACAATGACACATGGTCTGTGCATTAAGACCTCCCTAAAGTTACTAAGAAGAGCAATGACGTGTTAAGGTTAACCCCTGTCGTGCTGACCAAGAACGTCTTAACATCTGTTCCAGGATTTGACAACAGGCAGCATGAAGGATAAAAAGGTGACTAATGTAAATTACACTGCACAGACATCAAAGACTTTTGCTATTCTTCTACACTCATGAACTGTGGTTTTCAACATTGGCTATGGACTTTGTAATAAAAAATAAAGTTTATGGACTTGATCTAACGATGATAAACGCAATACGGGACTGTACTAAATCGGTAACCATTCATTTTTATCAAAGGAGTTATTTCTAAGAGACTGTGTTTATGCCGGATTACATCGGAGATAAGAAGACATCAACTCAGAGGACATCATATGGTGACCGGATTTGTTTTTTGCATTTCTTTTTAGGTCTAGCGAAGTATAGTTATATATTTTTATATGATTGATCAGTCATGGCCTATCATAACAGGAATCAACATTATTATATTATTGAACTTACAACATGAATAATGCAAATTAATTATTCTTCATCATTATTATTGATATTAATCCGTTATTGCCAAATAAGGAAAGAAGATTTGTTATTTTAATGATGTATTAATTAATTTCGGGGTTACTCCACCCGCTTCAAGGGGGGTTTGTAAAAACATTAAAATTAATACATCTAGTTATCAAATAGTTTATAGTAGGACATATCAGTTCATAGTTCTGTTTATGTTGGAGGGCATAGTTTATTAATAAAGTTTTTATAAGGAATAAGTATTAAAATGCCCATATTGAATATATATATATATATATATATATATGTGCTGAGCATGGAAGGATATATTTATATTCTTCCAGAAGCTTCTAGAAGATTATGTCATGGAACTGTGTTCAGTTAAGACACCCTATAAGGTTTGGACAGTTGCCATATAACACACGATGGAGGGGGCTAGGGCTGGCTCCTACACGATGTCAGCTGTCAGAAGACTCCTGTCCGGCTAAGAGATGACACCCCCTGCCTTGCCATTCAGGACCCGAAGAGAGATGGGTAAAGACTTCCCATTGATCAGTATGGACTAAATGAACTCTTTGCGTAAGCTATCAAAGTATATTATTTTTCCTTTCTGTAACTGAACCCTGGCAACCATTTTTAAATAGATAAAATACATTTATTTTTTACATTTTTGAGGTCCTTTCTTTCATGCGCCTTTACGTATTTGAAGAAAAATATATTTAAGAGTATATTTTTTAACAGATGGCGGCAGTCAGATATGGGCAGTCACTTCAGGGCGGGGCCGGGTTCCCCGGCCGGTCAGGAAGCTGGGGTGCCAGTGGTCAGTACGGACAGACAGGGTCCTAGAAGTCAGGTTTGTGTTGGTAAGTTAATGAGAGGGAATGCAAGTTCGGTGCCACTTGCCGTTGTTTGAACACCTCTGCACCAATTGTAACGGAGCATCCCATGGGGCATCCAAGGGTCAGACACCGGTGACCTTAGTTGCGATGCTTCCGTACCTAAATAGGGATCCTGATAGGGACAAAGCTGAAGTTTTGAGGTTGGGTTTTGGGGAGGGTTTCAGGATTCCTTCCCCTGTTTTTGGAGTTCCAGGGACAACCAGGAATCTCCCTCGGCGTATCAACATGTGGCGCTGGTTGGTGGAAAGATAGGAAAGGAGGTGGCGTTGGGGAGAATGGGGGGCACGATTAGTCACCCTCCTACCTTTTTCTAATTTTGTGGTTTCGCCATTCGGGGTGGGACTCAAGAAGGAGCCAGGTAAAGTTCAGCTGATCCACCATTTGTCTCATCCCAGGGGTAGGTCAGCGAATGATGGTATACTGGCTGAGCTTCGTTAGGTGGTGTATACGTCATTTGATGAGGCTACAAAGTAGGTAAAAAGTTGTGGGAGGGGTGTGTTGACGGCAATAGACAGATATTGAGGCAGCTTTCTGGCTCTTACCAGTTCATCCAAAATGTGTTCGGTTATTGGGTTGTTTTTGGAAGGGAGATTGTTTTGGAGACCCCTGCTTACCAATGAGTTGTGCAGTATCATGCACATTTGTTGAAACCTTTAGTTCTTTTTTAGAATGTGTGGGGCGTGATGTTTCTGGTTTGGCATCACTGGTACCTTACCGGGATGAATTTTTGGTATGTGGGATTGGCTGTTTCGGCACAGGCACCAGCATTCTAGCAGCAATGGAATGGATAGCGAGAGGCTTTGGGGTACCTTTGGCACCTGGAAAAAACTGTTGGGCCAAATACCTGTATTTGTTTTCTGGCCATTGTAATTTGGGAGGTTCAGCTTCCTGACGACAGGTTGCCACACTTAAGGTTGAGGTAGCAAGGGCATGCCGGGTGAGGAAATTACAATTAAAGGAGGTTCAATCACTATTGGGGAAAACTTAATTTTGCGTGTCGGGTAATGTCAATGGGCCAAGTTTTCACGTCGGCTTGCTTGCGCTACAGCTGGAGTGCTTGCTCTTCACCCCTACATACGTTTGTCGGCGGAACATAGAGCGGACTTGTCGGTTTGGGGAGAGTTTTTGGGGAGCAGGACAATGGTCGTTCGTTGCTTAAGGATGAGGTAGTGGATAATTTCAAATTGGAATTGTTTACAAATGCTGCGGGTGACTCAGGTTTCGGGGCCTTTTTTCAGGGTCAGTGGTGTGCGGATTGGTGGCCAGAAAGTTGGATGGCGGAGGGGTTGACAAGGAATGTGTCGCTATTGGAAATTTTTTCCAATGATGGTCGCACTTCATTTGGGGAGGGACCAGTTGTCGAATAAGTAGATCCGGTTCAACTGTGACAATATGGGGGTGGTGCTGGCGATTAATAACGGCTCGATATATTCTCCCACAAAGTTGTTCTGGGGTTGCGGCAGCTGGTCTTTATTTGTTTAGAAATTAATGCGTGTCACTGCAGATCAGGTACCAGGTATAGAGAACCTAATAGCGGATTTCCTCTCGTTTTCAGTGAGATCGCTTCCGGGATTTTGCAGTAGAGGCGGACGGCAGCAGCTTGTAGTCCCCTGCGCAGCTTTGGAGTGTGGTCTTCAAGCAGCAAGGCCACTGATTCGGGCTGTTTGGCTGGTACCACGTGGGCGGCGTATCAGGCCACATGGGTTCTCTGGGAGTAGTGGTTGGGTGGTTGCATGCTGACTGAGGATTCTCAGTTAGGACTGTTCCTGGGAAAATTGGGGGAAGTAGCGATAACAGGTTGGTCTTCCACGAAGTTGAGTCGTTTGATTGCAGGTTTGGCATTCGATTTCTGGTTGCGAGGTGTACAGGATTTGACAAAGAATTTTTGGGAAGTTCAGGCGCTAAAGGGTTTGCATAGGGGCCATAGGCCGCGTGATGGTAGGCGGCCTGTGTTATTCATCTTATTGGAATGTTTGGGTAGGGAATTGCGAGTAGTTTGTACATCTGCATTGAGGTATCCTTGTTCCGGTTGGCTTTTCGTTGGCGGTTTTTCGGGGATTTGCGTATTGGCAAATTGGTATTTCCCAGTATGACGTGCCCCGGGGGCTTGGGTAATACGCCCAATTTATGTCCTAATTTAAATACGTCCTAATTTTGGAGCATGGGGATCGAATTTTTGATCCAGAAACCGAAAACGGATCAAGTAGGGGAAGGCAGGCGGGTTTGTTTAGGGAAGGTTATGGCATCGGGTATGTGCCATTGGCGGTGTGCTTTGAGTTTTGCAAAGATCCACCCGAGTCAGGATGGCCCATTGTTATGTCGCGAGGACGGGTCTTTTTGTCCAGATATCAGTTTATTAGTGTTTTTTGGGCATGTTTGAGATCATTGGGGTTGGTTTCGGCGATGTTTGCGTTGCATTCTTTTCATATTGGGGCGGCGATGGAAGCCTCTATGTGTGGTCTCCCTGCTGAGACAGTTAAACAGATTGGTCGATGGAAGTCTCAGCGTTGTAAGTCGTAGGTTCGCAATGGTTTTCATGGGCAACTGATCGGAAGACTGGTTCTGATAGAAGTGGGCGTGGGGGGAGTGTCATTCTTTGTGTTTGTATTGGAGCTACTTGGTATTTTTGTTAGTGCTTTGTTTTTCAGACACCCCCCCCTTTTCTTGCCTGGTCTGGATCCTGGGCCATTCTAATGTGTACTGGGGAGCACAGAGAGCAGATACGAGAAGGAACAGGGGACAGCTAGTTTTTTCAGAGGGATAGGGCTCTTGTCGGATGGCTTGGGATCAGGTGTATGGGGTGCAATACGGTGTTGCAGGAGGTGCATAACTATGCCCATTTGGGCTGGCCCCCTGACATTTTGGTTTTACGTGTCGAGGAAATTATTTGGGTGAGCGGCTTTTTCGCATTTTGATAAAAGATATTAAGCATGACTTGTTGCGGTTATGGGTGTCTTTTCCAGGCATGACAATTGTGTGGGTGGACATGGTTCAGAGAAGCGTTTGGGCGGAAAGCATGGTCTGTGGAGAAGCTGAATAAGGCGCGGGTGAAGGTTAATAGGGTTATCTCAAAAATTGGTGGGCTGCAACGGGGGAGTTGCAGCTCGGCATTTTGAGTTGGAGCGGGAGGATGACGAATTTTGGTAGGCGGATGGGGTGCATTTGAATGCAGTAGGGATTGATTTGTGGGCCCTTGGATTGCAGGGAGGTATTGAGCGAGCTTTGCTATTGCGGGGGGTCTCAGGCACTTGAAGGTTATCAAGGTGCCCTCGTTGTGGCAGGTTTATTGGTGGGTCCTTGAAGTTGTTTTTAAATTGGTTCGGGGAACCCATCCGGGTATGGATCCCCTCATTGGCAGAATGGTTGGTCACCTGGTGATTTTTGGGGGATCCCGACGGGTTATGTCGGGGCCCCCGTGGGCGTTTTTGGTTGTTAATGAAGGAATAACCCTTCTTTGGTGCTCCTGAGCCAGTGTGGGTAACGGCTGGGAGCAATTTGGTTATATGGCTTGGTTATGTGAATCACCAGGGTTTTAGCTTCAAGGACCTTACCACAATGCAAATTTTTAAAATTTAAAAATTTACATGTTATATATTTGTTTAATAAATGGCTGCTATGGCCAAAATTATCCAAAAGTTAAATTGGTGTCTGAGTGGTTATTAGCGGATAAGGGGGAATTGAAAAAAGGGGTGTGTATGCTTAATTTTGGCCGGAATCTACAATTCCATGGTCATGTGTAAACACACCAGTTCAGGATCTCCACATTCAGCATCTTCACCTTCAAGATTGTCTGAGACCGGCTACCCAGACAGCTGCTGCAACAATCAGTTCACATAACTAAAGAATTTCTGCACAAACTATCAGCAACCGTCTCAGGTAACCTCATCTGCTGCTCATTATCCACATTTGGGTCTCCACCTAACTGCAGTTTGTCGTTGTAACTGACTTGAGTTGACAAATTCTCACATTCGATGGTATCTGGCATGTTCAAGAGGTGTTGATGAATCCCAGTTTTGCAGATAACAGATTGGCAAATGGTGGTCACACCAGATACTGACTATTTTTTCTTCTGACAATTCCCCCCCCCGATTCCTCCAAAATATTGTAAAACTACACATTTCAGAGTGGCCTTTTATTGTGGCCAGCCTAAGGCACACCTGTGCAATAATCATACTGTCTAATTAACATCTTCATATGCTACTGTGACGCCCTGGACTAGCCAGGTAGTCACAGACATAACATCACGCACACACCGTCCCCTGGACAGTCCACACTAGTCAAACAAAACCCTTGTTGCCTCCCTCCAGGGTTTGATGTCCACACTAGGTAGGGCAGAGCCATGCGGTTGGCTCCACCCACCGAGGAGTTCACAGGCCTGGAGGCGGGAAAAGTGACAGATTAAGTTTGGAGGTGAAAGTGAGAGGCAGAACCTGTTAGTGTCTGGATAGGAGCCCAGGCACTGTCAGCAAGGTTGGCAGACGGTGGTGGCCATCTGCAGGAGTTAGTGGATCTCTGCGGAACCGTAGGACCGGGGTCGGGCGGTGGCCCGCCGGTACTGAACCGGGGAGTGGAGTAAAGCTAAGCACAAAGGCAGGGCCATCGGACCCCGACTAGGCTTGGAGCCGCCGACAACGGTCAAATCCGAAAGTGACCGGAACCCCAGGGGTTTCCTAAAACCCAAGACCCGACAAGGCAACCGTCTATACCGTGAGGATACACAGCCACCGCCATAGGCTAGAGATCCAAGGACCAGCGCCTGCGGGCAAAACGGGCTCCTTTGGTACCTATACGCCGGCGAGCGGACTACCGGTGGGCAACCACAGGAGTCAGAACATTCTAACAAGGTGCAGGGAAAGACAGCCACCATCACCCTGTTTGGGGAGAGCACAAACACTGCAGCCGGCTGCGGGACCCGTCCATCCGGCCGTTTGGTTTACCAGAGACTCTGTGCATCTGTGTCTGAGTGAGTACAACAGTGCCATCCGGCACCGCGCCGTGCTGCCCCTGCAACCCTGCACCCTAGCCATCCAGCCTCCCCGTACCACCACCGGGCCCCGGGATCACCAACCCCTACCCACAGAGGGGACAACATCCTAGCTGCTCCCTACCATCGCTCCCGGGATCCCCGTCACCAGCAGCCGTGGTGCCCATTATCACCACGACTCGTAGGTGGCGTCACGAACTATCTCCCAAAACCAACCACCGCCTTTTCACTCGTGGGTGAGGAGCGCTGCTTGAGTCCCCGGGTCCGGCCCACCGCTCGAGCCACCGAGCAGCAGCAGCAGCTGCGGACCCGAGCGTAGCGAGTGCGGCCACTCCGCCCGCGACACTACACGTGTGAGGTGGATGGATTATCTCTGCAAAGGAGACGTGCTCACTGTGGAGACACAAGGGGCAGTGAGTGCTCTTGTCTGCTGGCCCAACCGCCTTTAGAAAGACCTCATGGAACAGGGCTCATCCCAACTTAACGCCTGAACTCCATACCCTTGGGCAGAACATTACTGAGGGTGCAAGAACCACAACAATTAGACTTTTTTGGATCCCCAACAGTCAAAGGCATATAACACAAACCCATACAAATCACACAATGTAGCAGGCAACAGAGTCTCACCCTTCCTCTGGCTCACCAGGGATTAGACTATTCATGCCTTTGGAGCTTCCAGGGCCACATACCCCAAACCAGCAGCATTCTGCTTTTGTTAGGCACCCACCGAGAATAGGATAGTGACAAGCATAGGAAGCTTCATGAGCACAACAAAGTCCATAGCCAGGTAACTGAATCGTGCCCCACCTGGGTTTCTTAGAGGCAAATCCTAGGATCCTTGGAGGTGCTACTGCACAATATAATCCAGTTTCAGATTCCCTAGCCGGCGCCGAAGTGCCTACGCTGGGTAATGGACTTTCAACTGGGATCCAAACCCCTAGATTTCAGCCATGTAGCAAAAGAACAACCTGGTTACTCCAACAGCCCCTTTTTATGTCTCCCGGGCACTCATTCCAGGGAATGTAGTCTCACCGGTTTGTTGGAATAAGACAGTGCTCTGATTGGGTGGCATTTCAATCCGCATAGGTCTCATCTGAGTTAGGTAGATAGAGAGGCTGGGGAATGTTACATTCATTTAGCAATTGAAGTAATCCCCATTCTCAGATCATGGGAAAACAATGAGTCAACAAACACTGGTTAACACACTAAAGGGACTCTTTTCTCGCCAATTGAGAACATTAACAGACATTTTATCTCCACACTCACTAACACAGATTTAGACAAATTGGTGATCAATAGTTGAGAGAAAAAGGCCTTTTGTAAATAAAAAAAGTATTACATCTTTCAATTCAGTACATGAAAAATAGGAGCAAAACAAAAGTGTTGTATTTATATTTTTGTTCAGTGTACTTATTTCCTTCTCATGTGATAGATACTCTGCAGAATGACACATTAAGGCTGCCTTTAATAAAAATAGCATGAATTTGCTGACAGGTTCCCTTTAAATATAGCTTGTGCTAATTCTGCATTATTTTTGTATCAGACTGTCCTGTATATCTAAATCTATCTGGATATAGTATACGATCATTAAGATTCATTTTAAGATTCTGCTGTTTGATTAACATGTCAAAAAATGTGAAAAGGCAAAACAAAACCGTTATCATTACTTGGATTTATATGTTAATTCCTTCACAGTCTCGAATGAGAAAACTAGATTTAGTTAATTAATTAAAAGGTGATCTAATTTAATTACGCGTTAAACAAACTTATGAGAGTCAAATAATTTATGAGAGTTCCCAAAGTGGATTTGGTTTACAGCTGTTACTTAAAGGAAATGTATCATGTATTTAATTTTAGTTTTGTTAATTAAATGTAATTTTGTAGCTGAGAAATAACATATGATTCCTTGGTGAGAGGCGCATTTTGGAGATATACAGTATATTTTATCCCTGTATTGTCGCAGTGTTGCAGGGTATTGCTGCTCAGGGCACTAAGAATCGGGTCACACAACCATATTTTTTCCATCCGGAAAAAGTTGTCCAATTATGCTAATCAGACTTTGATCCAAGTTAGATCAGAGGGAGATTCATTTTGTTAGATGTGGAGAAGAATAAAAGAAAAATTTCTCCATCTTCTCCATTCTGCCGGTCCTTGAAAATCAGTCCGCACACCGATGTCATCCAAGTGTGTCCTATTGTTTTTTTTCGGACCAATGGACTTGAATGGCCAAGAGCAATACAATTTTTGGAGGCTAATCATGCATGGTGTGATTTTTGTTCTTCAGATCACTCAGTCCGAGATTTCAAATCCAACATGTGCACTGCCTCATTAAAGGGGACCAACCATCAGGATTTTCATATATAAAGTAGTGCTATACTGGCGCTAAGATGATGAAAGTAAGCATACCTATTGTTCTGAGATTGGATTTTTATTTCAGAAATATGTGCAAGTAAAGTTCTTGCAATGCACTGCTATATGACTGACAGGTGCAACAGGAAGGAAATATGTTAGTCGTGTTTTGCTATCTATTGCCGCCCTTGTCTGCCTGCCTTGCGTTGGTAGATACTGGACTCTATGGGCTGCATTTCGAACACGCCTCTATCGTATGACAGAAATGACTCATACCTGGAAGGAGCCCATATAATTTAACATCTCCCAAGGCCTGGCAGGCAGGAATAGATAGCAAAACCCGACCAACATATTCCCTTCCTGTTGCACCTGTCAATCAAATAGTAGTGCATCACTGGAACTTTACTTGCACATATTTCTGAAATAAAACATCCAATCTCAGAACATAAGGTATGCTTACATTCAGCATCCTAGCACCAGTATAGCACTGGCTTTACTTTATATATGAAAATCCTGCTGGTTGGTTCTCTTTAAATAACATTGGTCCAGGTATGATTCAATGTTTTGTTGGAGCCCCTAGAACTGAAATTATGTTCGTCTGCATACGCCCTAAGTGTAAGTTAAAAGGGCATCTGGCAGCAGGTTTCTGCTAGGTAATCTGAAGACCACAGGAGATCGGGGCTGAAAAACAGATGTCACTTATTAGGCTGTGTGCCGTTGTTTCCTTACAAAGAAGGTTTTATTACCAAGTGATTATCACTACCAGGACAACAGGGCATGCAGCCCGTTGTTTTACCGAACCCCCTCCTCTGAAAAGCAGCTTATTTTCTATAGGCATTGTACACAAAAAGCTGTAGTGTGGGTGGGGTTAGCTTGATGAGATCTGCTACATGCTACATCTAAAAACTCTTGTACTTGCTTACCCTGGTGTAGAGGCAGCGAGCAGGGTTAATGGACTCACAGGATCACAGGTGGAACCAGGGCTTATCCTTTAGTGGAAGAGGTTTAACTAAACACCTACCACGAGGCAGATGCCAGGTACCACTCCCGGGGCAATGACAGCTGACCCCCGGGAGTGGTACCCCGGGAAGACGGACTCAGATAATGGAGCAGGTGCAGGCAGATACAGGCAGTAAGGCGGGGCAGACTGGCAGGCGGGTACTAACAGATATGGTGAGTACGGCAAGGACAGATAGGTATGGGAAGGCAGGTACAAGTGACTGACACAGGGATAACGGGACAGGAGCTCAGGACGTGACAACTAACTAGCAGACTATAGACTGACTGTCTAACTAAGGATGTTGCACAGGCACCTTCCCTAAGGGGAAAGTGCCTTAAATACATAGTGCTTCTCAGCCATAGGCTAAGAGGCATTTCCTGGAAATAGCAAGCCGGCCCTTTAAAATGAGGGCTAGTTTGCACGTGTGTGCCCTAAGTACACTTCTGGGAGACCCGAGCTGTGTGCACAGGCCGTGGGCGGAGAAGTAAGCAGGATCACATGTGGACGTCTGCAGGGGAAGGAAGTAACTCAGCTGGATCGGTGAGTAAGTCGGCGTCCCTGCAAGGATACAACTCTGACTGTGTCCCAACTGCTACATGCAGGGAACTAAAGCCTGCTTTACACGTTGCAATTTCGCATACGATATCGTATGCGATTTGCAACGCCCCATCGTATGTGTGGCATGTTCAATTTGTTGAACGTGCCGCACAAACGATTAACTCCCGTCACACGTACTTACCCGTCCATACAACCTCGATGTGGGCAGCGAACGTCCACTTCCTGGAGTTGGAGGTGCGTTCGTCGTCACATCGATGTCACGCGGCAGCCGGCCAATAGACGCGGAGGGGCGGAGATGAGTGGGACGTAAACATCCCGCCCACCTCTTTCCTTCCGCATAGCCGGCTGGAGCCGTGGGAGGCAGGTAAGATCTGTTCAATGTTCCTGGGGTTTCACACACTGCGATGTGTGCTGTCTCGGGAACATTGAACAACCCGACGTGCAATTCGTCAGGATTCAACGACGTGTATGCGATGAACGTTTTAATGTTCAATCGCAATCGCACGTACCTGTCACACACTACAATGTACCTTACGATGCCGGATGTGCGTCACTTACGACGTGACCCCGCCGACACATTGTAAGATATATTGTAGCGTGTAAAGCGGCCTTTAAGTTACACAATGTTGGATTCAGGGACTTTTTTCCTACATTATGCTTCTGTCAGATGAGTTAGCAAAAACCTGGTAACAGAGTCCATTTAACCCATTCACCACCCCGTCTGTTTTCACCTTCCTGACCAGGCTAATTTTTTCACGTCTGACCAGTGTCGCTATATGAGGTTATAACTCTGGAACTCTTTAACGTATCCCAGTGATTCTGAGATTGTTTTTTTCTTGACATATTGTACTTCATGTTAGTGGTAAATTTAGGAAGATATTTTTTGTGCTTGAGAAAATATCAGAAGAATGGAAAAAATTTAGAAAATTTAGCAATTTTC
The DNA here is from genome assembly GCF_048569485.1 of Anomaloglossus baeobatrachus. Taxonomy (NCBI): domain Eukaryota; kingdom Metazoa; phylum Chordata; class Amphibia; order Anura; family Aromobatidae; genus Anomaloglossus; species Anomaloglossus baeobatrachus. The sequence goes on along the minus strand of NC_134359.1, from coordinate 232,428,410 downwards.
AAACTTTTAATTTTTATGCTTTCAAACCAGAAAGTTAAGTCTCACAAAATAGTTAATAAATAAATTGTGAAGGTTCGACTACTGTTTTTACATAGCTGATGCCAGTAACTTAAGCAACTTAAGCGTGGTCTATCAGGGGAATCATGTCACATATCACATGATACATCGGGGCCTGGGGTAGTCGCCCCTATATGCGCCTTCTAAACTGCCCTGAGCCCTGGCTACTCCTAAGCCACTCCTGGTTATTGGTAACTGTAATAGCTCATCACAAGAAACCCAAAGTCAGTAGTTAAGTACCACTCTAGAAGTTTCTTCTATTGCACAGCTGGAGTGGTGTTTTACATTTAAGACCCCCTGACCCCTGTCTGATACTCACCTTCTGGTGGCTTCAGTGGCTTCACCTTCTATCACCGCCACTCTGGTTAGTCTTAGCAATTTGTGACATACCATCAGCTTCAGTGTTTCATAGAGTGCGCCGCAGGTCACAACTCAATACAAGTCTATGAGAGCCTCGTTCTTGCTCTCATAGTGATGCAGTGAACGCTTGTGACGTAACTTAGAACTGACAGCGACTTTGGTGAAAGGTGATGACGCCGGAGGGTGAGTATATATCCAATTTCACAAGTCCATGTTTCCGGTACGTGTGGTCTCCATTTTCACATGTGCCAGAGTCATGTTCACATGCATACTAATTAATGTCAATAGAGATCTTCACATGTACTGTGTATCCATATAAACCATCCGTGTGTTAGTGTGCTCCTCATGGAGACGTGTCTGTTTTTTTTCAGGCAGCACTGGTAAAATACGGACATCATACAGAGGGCACCCATGTGACCTCCGTGTGACACGTACCAGAAAAAAAAGGATGATACTAAATTGAAAGGTTTTCTTTGTGTCAAAGATGTGTACAGCTTGCAAAATGATAGATAAATGAGAGGTAGATAGATAGAATAGATAGATATTAGATAGATAGATAGAGAGATAGCTTGTACAGCTATTTAGCAGAGTTAATAAATAATTTAAGAAAAAAACATTACATACGGTTCCCCCTAATCTTCATAACCAGCACAGGTACAGCAGCAGCTGCAGTCTGCAACCCTCAGCTGTCTGCTGTCCCTGGCTGGTTTTGAAAAATAGAGGGAATCTCACGCTGATTGTTTTTAATGATTTGAAAAAATAGTTTAAAAAAATGGCATGGGGTCTCCCCCATTTCTTCAAAACCAGCCAAGTGACAGTAGATAATTGGGGGCTGATCTTATTAGGGTAGGAAAGACCATGGTTATTTGGCCCTTCCCAGCCTAGAAATAGCAGTCACCCCAGAGGTGACACATCTATTAGATGCGCCAAATATGGCGCTCTACTCAGCTCTTCCTATTGCCGTGGTGTGGTGGAAAACAGGGTAATATATGGGGTTGATGCCAGCTGTGAATTGACATCTGGCATTAAGCTCTGGTATTAGTAATGGGTGGACATCTGACATCAAACACCCCCATTACTAATCCACTAGTTTGAAATAACAAAATATATTTTATTTAAACAAATTCCCCCCCAACTACAGCCCTCGTTCACCAATTTATTTAAAATTTTAGCAAAGAAAAGATTTCATGCAAACCATGGTGAGGTCCCAAAAGCGAACCTGAAAGACATAAAAAGAGAAAATTATTAAAGAAACAAAGACAATAGACACCTTCATTCACCAATTTATTTCTCTACAAAATCCTAAATTTTGGTCTGCCATAATCCAATAAGGGGGTCCCACAACAATCTCATACTTTTACTTACTGTCCCAGCCTATGAAGAACAGAACGTTCCTCTATAGGCTGGGAGAGCAGCTGCTGCAGCCTCAAACAATCATCTGTGTGAGAACCACTGCAGTGAACTGAGATGACCTCATGAGGGCACCCCAAGTCACACCAGCTGGTCATGCATTAGTGTACAGGTATAAGCGGTGACATCATGAGTTCAACTTAGTTCTCAGTCCGCGCCAGATCTCAAGCCAAGTATGGCGAGAGTTTGCGGCAATGAACTGCAGTGAACTCATGTGTTCAACTCAGTTCACTGGCCATGGTTCTAACACAAAGTCTCACTCAAGATAATTTGTGTGAGAACCGCTGGCAGTGAGCTGAGTTGAACTCATGATGTCACCGCTCATCCTTGAGTTGAACTCATGAGTTCACTGCAGTTGATTGCCACATTTCTCTTTTTATGTCTTTCAGTTTTTGCTAAAATTTTAAATAAATTAGTGAACAAGAGCTGTAGTTGGGGGTGTTTGTTCCAATAAAATTTATTTTTTATTTCAAACTACTAGATTTTTAAAGGGGATGTCTGATAGACTAGCATTTTTCTGGCATCTATTACAAATAAAAAAAAAACATTAATTTCAGTATCTTGTGTTTTTTTTCTAGTAATGGTCACACGGATGCACCCGGATGTCACATGGACGTGTAATACGGACAGCACACAGATGTCACACACAGGCACACAGATGGCTAAAACAAACGGTGCAATATGTGTGTTTTTTACATGGATGTTTGACGGGGGCTTATGACAGGGAGCAGGGGGCTTAAATTTAAAGTGCTACTCCATTGCTGAAAAAAAAATGTAGGAGTGGTGCGTTAAAAAACGCTTAAAAACCTATACTGTACAGAACTTTATTTGGGAGTCCAAAGTAAAGGAATAAACAGTTACATAATTCTAGTCCATTTTTCTATTAAGAAACATTTGCCCAGAGTTTCACTTTATATGAGAGGCTGTGCTTGTTGGATAATCTTAGTGTAAGTGAACCAGGCAGTGCAAATAAACATCATAATTCCTGCCCTGAAGAGTTTACAATCATTTATGTGGTATTTGAAATGTAGATTAAGCTTCTTCTTTTCAAAGGTCTTGCAACATCAATTTCAAGTCTCTGCGCATTAAACCTTGGACAAACAGAGTGTACAGGGTTTTTATTATCTTGCATGTTTTGCATTTATAGCAAGAGGCTCAAAGACAAACTGCAAATTAACATTTTCCTTGGATATAGAGAAAAAGAGAGAGATTGCAAAGATGTAATTGTCATTTGCAGAAGATAAATGATGGCTATCCCTGGAGCAAAGCTTTAAATATAGTGTACAAGTATATTCAAGTCACACTGTGCCATTGTCAACTAGTGTTTTTCTTCCAGCTTCAGGACGGGAGTATAGAGGCAGAAATTATATGGCTTGAAATTATAAAAGTGTGTGTATGTGTGTGTACGTGTGTGTGTACGTGTACGTGTGTACGTGTGTACGAGTGTGTGTGTACGTGTGTGTGTGTGTACGTGTGTGTGTGTGTGTACATGTATGTGTGTGTGTGTGTGTGTGTGTGTGTGTGTGTGTGTGTGTGTGTGTGTGTGTGTGTGTGTGTGTGTGTGTGTGTGTGTGTGTGGGGAGCTCCTGACTACATCAGGGTGCTACAGGGAACTGCATCCTGTCCCCCAGGGTGCAAGGCCTACCCCCCATGGTTCCAGGTTCCCATATACAGTGTCACTAACACCCGCACTACAAATCCCAACCACACCTCACACCAGACCTGTACAGACACACCAGTGGGTTGGTCAGGTTGGAGCAGGGCCGCCCACCTAATGGTCAGGCAGACTGGTGGGAAGGGAGACAAGGAGTTGAGGGTTAGCTCTCAAAGAGTGAGGAGCTAGGGAGTTGAAGCTCCCAGGGAGGCGACAGGTGTGGTCGCAGACGGTGGTCCGGGACCACAGGAGTCGGGGACCGGTAGTAGTGATGTTGGAAAGGGGTGCAACGGACATCGTCGTGTAGGACTGTGGGCACCAGCAAGCCCAAAAGAGCTTACTGGTACCGAGCACGGCGGAGTACAGGACCCTAGATCAAGGAAGAGCTTCAAGCGCCTTGATAATTAACCTGTGGAGGATAGTCTCTTTATGAACTTTCCTCAAGAGCTCAGAGATTGAAGGCATCAGTACAACGTGGGTGATAGGGTTCTCCAAACTACACAACCCACTAAAATTCCAAGTGCCAGCCATCAAGAGCAAAGCTGCCATACACACGGGTAGCGGGGCCCCGAAAGCTTCAAGCCAAGAGGCCACAATGGTCAATCAATTTGTGCACGGAGGCAGGGCTCCGGACTTAACAAGTGACACTGGTGGGAGCGGGACCTGGACGGGCTCCCCCCGTAGAGACTGCATCTGTGTGAGTGTCTGCTTATTCCACCTAATCCAGCACCACGACTACCGCAGTGAGTAATCTGACCCCTGCACCCTGCTTTTCAAGGCCAAGCTACCCGTTTACCAAATCCCCACTGTCTGGGGCCATCCCTACCTGCGGAGGGACTGACACCTGGCTGCCCCCACACCATCTTCCCCGGTACTCCCTTCGGCAGTGGCGGTACTCCCTTTAACCGCAACCCGAAGGTGGCGTCATGAACATTCATCCCCTGTAAATACTCCCTTTACATTTGAGTGCCTACATTCCCCGGGTCCGGAGACCCTCGAGCCACAGCAACCCCGGATCCGAGCAGTTCGACAGCTGCAGGGGCGGCCCATGTGCGTGTGTGTTTGTGTGTACAGCACTATCACATTCAAAAAAATATCTGGAGGTAGAATGAGAAATAAGTACTAAAAGAGAAAAAAATAATAACTTCAAAATATATATTGTTCCCAGTTTAGATAATAGAGATGAGCGAAGAAATTTGAGTGTAATTAAATTCTCGAATTTTTCAAAATCTGCATACACTAAAATGCAGATGTTTTGTAATTCCCTTCCACGTGGACTCAACAAAGTGGTGGCTACTGGCTGCCATTTTTCTGGACCATGAAAAGCCATCAAAATGTTCAAAAATAAAATTAAAAAAACCTTATACTCCCCTTTTCAACCCTCCACTACTAATCGCCACCTGTGCAGTACTCACTGCATCTTCTCATCAGTGTTGTCAGCGCTGAAATCCTCGAGGCCAGGGTTGCTACACCTTTGCTATCAGGTTTGCTAAGCCCAGGAGGGTTCAGCATATGTGCGCACAAAATATTGGTCTATGACTTCATGGCATGCAGGGACTTTACAACTGCTGATGCCAATCCGAAGGTACAACAAGGACCAGACCGGTGGCGGTAAGGACTTCAGGGGCTGGAGAGGTGAGTATAAACATATTTTTTTTTTTTTTTACATATTACGAGTATTATGCTCTCGATCTGCAACCTAGTCCCTAAAGGCTTTCTATTATATTAAAACTAAAGCTCCCCCAATCACATTAGAAGGCTGTCAATCAAACCATGATTGGGATAAACTCTGATTTGGCCGATCGTTCATCCGGGAGCCATATCAACTGTCTCTTCCATACACAAAAGCACTTGTTTTGGTTGAGCTCTCCTGTGTTCTCTATGTCAGAGCATGACATCTCTGAGGACAGCTTATCTCAGAAATAAAATTAGTTCAATTCCAGACATGCTTAATCCTTAACTTTCTCAGCAATCAGTTGTCTGGGGCGTCAAGATACCTAAAGTGGGCTTTACACGCTGTGACATTGCTAGCAATTGCTAGCGATGTCGAGCGCGATAACACCCACCCCCGTCGTACGGCCGATATGTATTGATCACTGCCATAGAGAACATTATCACTACGGCAGCGTCACACGCACATACCTGCTCTGCGATGTCGCTCTGGCTGACAAACCGCCTCCTTTCTAAGGGGGCGGGTCTGTGGCATCACAGCGACGTCACACGGCCGCCGTCCAATAGAAGCGGAGGGGCGGAGATGAGTGGGACGTAAACATCCCGCCCACCTCCTTCCTTCCGCATTGCTGGTGGAGGTAGATAAGGAGATGTTTGTCGCTCCTGCTGTGTCACACATAGTGATGTGTGATGCCGCAGGAATGACAAACAACATCGCTAAAAAGCAGAAAACGATTTTTTTTTTCAGGACGACCTCTCCACGGCAAACGATTTTACCCTCTTTTGCGATCGTTTCAGATCGCTCTTCAGTTTTACACACTGCAATATCGTTAATGACGCCGGATGTGCGTCACAAACAACGTGACCCCGACGATAATTCATTAAAGATATCGTAGCGTGTAAAGCGCCCTTTAGACTGTTAGCCGAATACATAAGTATGGTGGCTTAAGAAGGGAACTGGTGTAAATGAAACTAATATCAATACTTGTGAAACAAAAATGACATAGTGTTCACCTTTTGACATTTTGGGACAGTTCACCAAGAAAGCTTCGGCTAGGCCAATCTTGCTGGAGTAGAAGGCGCCAAATTCACTAAAAGACACACATAATGATTCTGGCGCCATTTCTGAGTGGCATGCATCTCAATTTCCTGCACTAGATATACTACTTCAATCTTGACAGCTCCTGTTGCACAATAATTTTGCAACTTATCAAAGCTTTTACGACAAGCATTTGGTGTAAAAACTTTAACTAACTGACCTCTAGAGATTTAGAAAACATTATAACATGCAGAGACTATGCATAGTGGCCAAAAGTCCACATTCCCGCGACACTTTTTGGAAAAATATTGACCAAATTATCACTCAACACAGAATATGCATACATCTGCTTTATGGGTAATGCTCAAGTATGATCTTCAAGAGTGCATGGCTTCTCTTCATACCGGGCATCTAGCTTTCTGGAGGGCTGTGCACATCTGATGATTGATATAGTAGACAAACAGAATTGTCTCTGCCACATCAGAAAAGCTCAGAGGAACTAAAGCTAGCCAAATCCAGTGATCAGGCCAGCTTCAGTGCTGCATTTTGAAGGTTTATAACAAACAATTTGTAAGTGCTGCCCCCCTTGTCTAGGAGACATGCTGCTGCTAGAGTACAGAGGTGGCCACTAACCTAGACTATGAGTAATAAAAAATAGAATTAAAATCCTTCCAATCATGATAACAGAAAAGATATTTAATAACAATAAATTGCCACGTTACCGTATTTTTCTTTTTATAAGACGCACTGGATTATAAGACTCACGCCAAATTTAGTAGAGGAAAAAAGGAAAAAATAATGTTTAATGTTAAAATAAGGGTTCACCTTATAATCCTAGTGCGTCTTATAATATCTCATCGGGGGAGTGGCAGTGGTGGAGTGGCTCAAAAAAGGTCACAGGAGGCAGGGTTGGTGATGCTGCAGGCTCGGAGGAGGGGGTGTCGTGACTCAGGAGGGTCAGTGGACAGAGGGTTGGCGATACTGCAGGCTCGGGCATGTGAAGTGCCATTGATCTGCCGGCGGACTTCTGGCTCCATTAAATTGCCAGCAGTTGACGAGATTAACTTCTAGAAAATGGCTGTGTAGGCGGTGCGGGCGCACAAAGGACTCCGAGGCCATTTTATTGAAGTCCATCGCGTTAATCTGCACACGCACCACCTCCGCGGCCATTTTCTTGAAGTCCATCGCATTAACTGTGAGCGATTCAACGGAACCCGTAGTCCGCTGTCAGATCAATAGCGCCCACCGCATCACTGACCCTCCATCCTGTGCCTGCACTGAGCCGCTATACTGCAGTGACACCCCATCCTCCGAGCCCTCAGCATTGTCCAGCCTGCTTTTTGTGACCTTGCTCCACCACCGCCGCTGGTAAACCATATCCGGATTATAAAACGCACCCCCATTTTACCCCCTAGTTTTGGGGGGAAAAGTGCATCTTATAATCCAGAAAATACAGTACTTGTTTTTACAAGCACTTTGCAATTTTACCCATTTATGTAGATGAGAAAAACCCTAAAATTGCTAGTTGAAATGAGTGATTAAAGTAAAACTTGCTGTTACATTCCTGGTCTGACATTCTCCTTACTTGCCCCTTTGCTTTATATAAATTTTGTGCTGTGTCGCTATTTCCTGCACATGCACATTGTAATGATGTCTGCATTAAAATGGCGGCGGTGTCAGCACATGCGCGTGCCATGATCTTCGGTGTTATTTTATTGAAGATACTGTGGAGAAGACTATGAGCGCCAACGGCACATGCATAGATTGTATTTATTTTTTTTATTTAGCGCATGTGTGTCGCCCACCTGTAGCGGTCGCCTCAGGGACGTCACTCCACCTTCTGGGACGCCACAGGGGCTCCACTTAATTACCGCTGGCAACAGGTATGATAGTTTTATTTACATGGGAGTCGTGACGCCACTCGCGGTTTGCGGTCAGGGTTATGGATGACCGCCACTGCAGGTTTAACCCCTTAACGACCGCGGGCCGTAAAATTACGTCCTAGCGGTCATAATGTTACTGCCCGCGGTCTGCCGGCGGCAGCATGCCGCGATCGGCGCACATCTCAGCTGATTTTCACAGCTGAGATGTGTGCCTGCTAGGCATGATCAGAATCGTTATCTGCTCGTGCCGTTTAACCCCTTATATGGCGCTGTCAATATGTGACACCGCCATTATAAGCGCGATCGCGGTAATCTTTTACTTACCGCCCGATATCACGTGACTTCCGATAGTTGTCATGGTAGCACAGGGTCATGTGATGACTCCTGTACTACACCTGACTTGCTTTCACTTTCGCTGTGCCAGCGGCACAGCAAAAGAGAAAGAGAGCATATCTGCTGTTTACAGCCTTGTAGCTGTGATCAGCAGATACTGCAGACCGATCGGATTAATGATCACAATAGCCCCCTAGGGGAACTAGTAAAATAAAAAAAAAAAGTTAAAAAAAGTTTTAAAAAATTAAAAAAAAACAAAAAAACCTAAAAGTTCAAATCACCCCCCATTCGCCCCATTGAAAATTAAAGGGTTAAAAAAATAAAAAATATAGACACATTTGGTATCGCCGCGTTCAGAAACGAACGATCTATCAAAATATAAAATCAATTAATCTGATCAGTATAAGGCGTAGCGGCAAAAAAATTCCAAACGCCAAAACGACGTTTTTTTGTCACCACAACTTTTGCGCAAAATGCAATAAGAGGCGATCAAAACGTAGCATCTGCGCAAAAATGGTACCGTTAAAAACGTCAGCTCGAGACGCAAAAAATAAGCCATCACTGAGCCATAGATCCCGAAAAATGAGAACGCTATATGTCACGGAATATGGCATAAAACATGCGCCACTTTTTTCGGACAAAATTCCGATTTTTTTTTAACCCCTTATATAAAAGTAAACCTATACATGTTTGGTGTCTACGAACTCACACTGACCTGAGACACCCACACATCAGTTTTACCATATAGTGAACACAGTGAATAAAATATCTCAAAAACCATTGTGCTATCGCACTTTTTTTGCAATTTTTCTGTATTTGTAATTTTTTTGCCGTTTTCCAGTACACTATATGGTAAAACTGATGGTTTCATTTAAAAGTACAGCTCGTTCCGCAAAAGATGAGCCCTCACATGACCATATTGACTGAAAAATAAAAAAGTTACGTCTCTCAGAAAAAGAATGGCGAAAAAAAAAAACGGAATGCGAAAAATCGGCCGGTCGTGAAGGGGTTAACAAGCGTCTGGGGCTGATGGAGCCTGCAGTCTGGTGGTGTGGCCTCCCGTGAGTGAGGCTGGCCCCAGGGACTCGGGTGTGTAGAACAACAGGTCGCAGAATAACTCAGTCGCAGTCCAAGATGTCTTTCAACTTGTTTACTCACTTTCAGGTGTTTTTGTGAGGTAACCCGGGCGATGCTGAGATAAACCAGGTGTAACCAGGAACTCCTTCAGGCTGGTCTAAGAGTAACCGTTCCTAGCACTTCTTGTTTTGGATAACCCTTGACTTGAAGTACTGTGGGAGTTATCCAGGGAAGTAGCTGCTGCCTTTTCTCCCCTTTTTGGCCCGTTTGCTGGCAGCGTGGACCAAGGAAGATGGCTTCAGGCTCGATCCTCCTTATGGGCCCCCTCATTGCTGCTGATGCTCAGACTCTAGTTGGTTGGTGTGGGACTTGTGGTCCCCCCACCGGCAGGTTTAGCAGATCAGTAAATGGACATCTACTCTAGGGACCTGTTCCCTGTGCGTGCTTAGTCAACAGCAATCCCCGTACTCGACTGCCTCTCTTCAGGTGTCTTTCTGACTGACTTTCTGGTCACTGTTCTCCCCCGCTAACAGCTACTACACGTGCAAGGTCTGACTATGGTGTCCGTGTCACTACGTCTCTCAGCAACCGCTGCACTCCACCCGCACACCGGCTCACTTCTCCTACTTTCCTTACAGCCTCTGCAGCTTAGCTTCCAGCCCCTCCCCTACACCCTCCAACAGGATTTGAAAGCTAGCCTCTTCCATAGGTTACCCAAGGGTCCCATCTAATGGTGTGGGAGACCAGGTTGCTATGTGTCTGTGCATACACACCCCTTTCTGGCCTTTGGAAGTACCTGGAAGCACTGCCCCAGCACGGGTGCAGTACTCAGTGGTGCCTGACCAGGTCAGGGGCCCACATTCCCCCTTGGTTATCAACAGCATGTCCTCGGGCTGCAAAGACAAGAAACAAGGTTAAATACAACTTTTCCCACACAGTGGAGTTATTTACATTTAAACCATACCAGGTACCATTCCATCACCACCCACCACCCACAAGTCCTGGTCCCACCCAGCAACTTCCAGGAGGCAGGTCAGCAGTCCCTTCGGTGACCAGGTCTGGGCCAGCTCTATCCCAGACCTTTCCTCCAATCTTCCTCTCCTGAGGAGGGTGGTGTAGGGTAGGCCCCATAAACAGGTGTACCAGCCTCCGTGTGTTGGAGAGCAGGCCCCATAAACATGTGTGCTCCCTGGTGGTGTAGAGCCAGGCCCCATAAACAGGCATGCTCCCTGGTGGTGCAGAGCCAGGCCCCATAAACAGGCGTGCTATGGGTTGGTACCACTGAGGTAACTTTTTACAATGCGATAGTTTGTGGCTATAGCCAGTTCATAGCCTGTGGTCCATTTTTAAAGTGAACGTAACCTGGTGCTAAATAAAATAACTACTCAACAGTTCACACAAAAGTTTTTGTGGGCACATTTCCTTAAACGTTGCTTAACTGTAAACAGGTCAAACATTTTTAAACTAATGAATGAACAAAAAAGTCTTCAGCTCACCTGCTGCCCGGACTGCTCAGCCTTGCGGGTGCCTGGGATCCCACGGTCTATCCTGACCGGTAGCAGAGATGTGGGAGGAAGAAGGAGAGGGAGTGATCCAGCACGAGTCCTCCTTAGTTTAAAACTTTCAAGTCTTTATTGGTACATCTTTAAAAACATAGTGAAGACCGAAAAATAGTTTGCATGGTAAAGGCACAATTCATGAGGGCTTTACGCGTTTCGGACTGACAATAAAACCAACTAGTCCTTAGTCATAAGTGTCTCATGAATCCAAGAAAGCTACTGAAATAGGCTTACTCATTAGGTGAGGAAAAGGGAGGGGTGAGAAAATGTGTCTAAGGACTAGTTGGTTTTATTGTCAGTCCGAAACGCGTAAAGCCCTCATGAATTGTGCCTTTACCATGCAAACTATTTTTCGGTCTTCACTATGTTTTTAAAGATGTACCAATAAAGACTTGAAAGTTTTAAACTAAGGAGGACTCGTGCTGGATCACTCCCTCTCCTTCTTCCTCCCACATTTTTAAACTAAGCAGGTTCTCTATAAAAACATTCTAGCCTACACAGATTTTCTCCTCTCAAGACCAGAGCTCTTTCTTTCAGTGCTCTGATACCTGGAGATTGCTGCTTGGGTGTCTGCATTTGCATTTACATTTACACTGACATTAATACTGGCATTGACATCATGGGCATCTGCAGTTGCATCTACATTGGCATCATGGGCGTCCCCTGGTGGTGGTGACTGTGGGAACCTGGTAGAAGCAGTGGGGGTGGAGTCTGAGCGCCCTAAGGTTTCCCTTAGACATTGAACCACGTCCAAGGCAAACCAGCCTCTCTCCCCCATATGCCTGGTATACTCTACCACATCCCCCACATAGAGATCACGATCAGGGTGACCCCGCAGTAGGTGGGACTGCACATCCCTTCTGGAGATGAAGATCCCCTCCTTCACTCCGGCTTCCATTATAAAGCCCCACCCTGTGCGGCAGTTGAATTCCTCCACTACCCCACGGTGGAGGGGACCTCTGGCCTGGTGCTTGGCCCGCCGCAGGGACTGCTTTTCCTGCAGGTCCCTGGCCTTCACTTGCTCTCTCTCTGGGGTGGGCTTCTCAAGGGGGTGTCTGGCTCTCACACGCCGCTGTCCTCTGCTGGCTGGTCTCCGCATTACCATCACCTGGTCATCAACAGGTAACCAGGTCACATATATGCTGGGGCTATGTGCAACCAGGTCTTTCTCCCTGGCAGGGGGTGCTGTAGCCGCCTCCGATCGTTGGGGGGACAGCAGCATGACCTCAGGGCCTCCCTTTCTTGCAAAGGGTGCTGCGACCTCCTCCGGTCGGCTAGGCAACAGCAATGATTGCTGTAAGTCCTCTTCTCCCTCCTTGGTGGAGGGTGGTGCGACCTCTGCCGGTCTTTGGGGAAACAGCAGCGCGACCTCAGGGCCTCCCTTTCTCAAAAAGGGTGCTGCGACCTCCTCCGGTCGGGCAAGGAGCAGCTCCGGGGACGAGCTTCCATCAGCCTGGCAGGACGGTGAATCCCTCTCCAGCGGAGAGGGTGCTGTGACCGCTTCTAGTCGGGATGGTGGCTTTGGGATCAGATACGTCTCCACCAGGTGTGCTAGGAACCGAGTATTCAATTCTCTCTTTAGCTGCAAGAATACTGGGTCTTCTTCAGGTGGAACGCGGGACCCAGTTCCTCAGTCGGCGGCTGGGGCGCTGTGACCACCTCTGGTCGGGCAACTGGGACAGGAGGCGTTGCGGCCTGGTCTGGTCTGGCCGGGACAGGAGGCATTGTGGCCTGGTCTGGTCTGGCTGTGACAGGAAGCATTGCGGCCTGGTCTGGTCTGGCCATGGGTGTTGCATCAGGCATCGCACGGACATCGCACCGGACGTCGCATCAGACATCGCCTCGGGCATCGCATCAGGCGTCGCATTAGACATCGCCTCGGGCATAGCATCAGGCGTCGCATCAGACATTGCCTCGGGCATCGCATCAGCTCCTAGTGACAACGCTGGTGGGGTCAGCACACCAGGTCTGGCAGGGGCGGTGTGGGACTCACCCATGGTTGGGCCGGAGATATCCTGCAGCAGGATCGCCATTGCCAATGATGACTCTAGCTGGGCTTGGGCGGCACCTCCCCGGTGGGCCTCGCTACACTGACTACCACAGGTTTCTAATTGCCATTATCGTCTTCTTCCAAGCGGCTATCTCTTGCCTGCTCCGCTCTTCTATACCATCGGCAATTCTTCCCACTTCTTCCTCCAACTCCTCTGCAGTTATGGGCCTGGTCCAACCCTGTTCTTCCTGGTCACCTCTTGCAGACGCCATCCTCTCTCTGTCGCTGTTCATCAGGTTGTTGTCACACCTCAGTCCTAGTTTCGTTTCTGGTTGTTCTCCTTCCTCTGGACTGGGATGTCCCCGCAGTCCGGGGACAGATCCGCCCCATCTTCTATGGTCGCTATGTCAGAGTGCTCCCTCCATGCTGGAGCAGCCACTCCTCTTCGTGGGCGGTCACTTTTCTTCTGCGGGACTGCAGCTTCTTAATTTGTGCGCTTTTAACAGCAACAAAATGGTGGCGGTTCAAATTTTTTGATCGAACCTCTAAGGCGCACTGTCACCTGTCTAAACAGGTCTAGTCCTTTATTCTGTTCGTGATGCCAGATGATGTGTCGCCCAAATGTAGCGGTCACCTCAGGGACGTCACTCCACCTTCTGGGACACCACAGGGGCTCTATTTGATTACCACTGACAACAGGTATGTTAGGTTTATTTACATGGGAGTCGTGACGCTACTCACGGTTTGCGGTCAGGGTTATGTGTGGCGCCCTGGGCAAGCCAGGACGTCACAAGCACTACACCAACACACCCCACACTCCCGGTCAAGCACACCTAAGTCAGACAAAAACCCTTATTGCCTCCCTCCAGGGGCTGATGTCCACACCAGGGGGTGGGCCAGGCGGTTGGTCCCACCCACCGAGGAGTTCACAGTCCTGGAGGTGGGAAAAAGAGTCAGTTGTAGATAGAGTTTGGAAGTGAAAGTGAGAGGAGAGGGAAGTGGTAAAGGAGCAGACAGAAAGTGGTCCAGGTGTGTGGCCTGGACGGAACAGCAAGGTTGGCAGACGGTGGTGACCGTCTGCAGGAGAGGCCTATTGGAGCTAGCCGTAAGGACCATGGACGGGCGGTGGCCCGGCGGTACTGGACCGGTACACAAAGAGAAGCCAGCACCATCCGGCAGGGGCTTACGGACTCCGGCAAGGCTAGGAGTCGCCGTGCAATTTGTCAAATCCGTTAGCGAAGGGAACCTCCTGGGTTTCCCAGCAGCCAAGTCCCGACAGAAGGCAACAGTCCAACCGTTAGAGGGAAACACAGTCACCGCCAAGGCTAAAGTTCCCAGGGCCAGAGCCTGCGGGCAAAAGGGGCTCCTTCAGCAACCTTCAAGCTGGGGAGCGGGTTACCGGTTTGAACCCATTGGAGCCGTTTACACTACACAGGTGCAGGGAAAGGCAGTCACCATCAACCTGCCGGGAGGAGAAACACCGCAACCGTCTGTGGGACTCGTCCATCCAGCCGTTTGTTTTACCGGAGACTTTGTGTACATCATTGGCTGAGTGAGTACCACCGTGCCGTGCGGCACAGCGCTGCCCCCGCGACCCTGCACCTCGCCAGGCCCCGTAACCCGCCTGCCATCCATCCCTACCCCAACACCGGGCCCCGGGACAACCAACCCCCTACCCTTGGAGGGGAGAACAAACATCCAGGCTGCTCCCTATCATCGCTCCCGGGATCCCCGTCCAGAGCAGCGGTGGTGTCACCAATCTCACCACAACCGTGGGTGGCGTCACGGACAATATCAAATCCCCACAATCAATTCCCCCTTTTCACTCACAGGCGAGGAACGCCGCTCGAGTCCCCGGGATCCGGCCCACCGCTCGAGCCACCACCGAGCAGCAGCAGCAGCCGGACCCGAGCAGTGGGAGAGCGCAGCGTCCCCTCCTCCGCCCGCGACATATGCGTGACCGACACTGCAGGTTTAGCAAGCATCTGGGGCTGATGGAGTCTGCAGTCTCGTGGTGTGGCCTCCCGTGAGTGAGGCTCGCCCCAGGGACTCGGGTGTGTAGAACAACAGGTTGCAGAATAACTCAGTCGCAGTCCAAGATGTCTTTCAACTTGTTTACTGACTTTCAGGTGTTTTTGTGAGGTAACCCGGGCGATGCTGAGATAAACCAGGTGTAACCAGGAACTCCTTCGGGCTGGTCTAACGGTAACCGTTAACTCGCCTTCCTAGCACTTCTTGTTTCGGATAACCCCTGACTTGAAGTACTGTGGGAGGAAGTCGCTACTGCCTTTTCTCCCCTTTTTGGCCCGTTTGCTGGCAGCGTGGACCAAGGAAGATGGCTCTAGGCTCGATCCTCCTTATGGGCCCCCTCGTTGCTGCTGATGCTCGGACTTTAGTTGGCTGGTGTGGGACTTGTGGTCCCCCCACCGGCAGGTTTAGCAGATCAGTAAATGGACGTCTACTCTAGGGACCTGTTCCCTGTGCGTGCTTAGTCACCAGCAGTCCCCGTACTCGACTGCCTCTCTTCAGGTGTCTTTCTGACTGACTTTCTGGTCACTGTTCTCCCCCGCTAACAGCTACTACATGTGCAGGGTCTGACTAGGGTGTCCGTGTCACTGCGTCTCTCAGCAACTGCTGCACTCCACCCCCAGACTGGCTCACTCCTCCTACGTTACTTACAGCCTCTGCAACTTAGCTTCCAGCCCCTCCCCTACACCCCTCGACAGGAATTGAAAGCTAGCTTCTTCCAAAGGCTATCCAAGGGTCCCATCTAATGGTGTGGGAGACCTGGTTGCTATGTGTCTGTGCGTACACACCCCTTTCTGGCCTTTGGAATTACCTGGAAGCACTGCCCCAGCATGGGTGCAGTACTCAGTGGTGCCTGACCAGGTCAGGGGTGCCACACATGCACCTATGCCACTCGTGGTCCGCTCCACAGTGTCTTCAATAAAATGGTGCCGAAGATCACGGTACATGCATGCACGGAAATTGGTGCCATTTTAGCAAAGACATCATTACGGTATCAATGCACTCATGCCGGAAATGGAGACACAGTACAAAATTTGAATAAAGAAAAAGGGCAAACCAGGAGGATGCTGAAGAAGGAATTTACACAGAGGACTCGACCCATAAAGACCTTTGCACACATCAATCAAGGAATGCACCAAATTCTGGAACTTTAGGAACTTTTTTTTTGCAATCACAGATGCAATCTGAAAAGTGAAGGTATAATTTTAATCACCATGCTAGTGCCAGTATGGCACTGCCTTCACTTTATATGGTAAAATCCTGGTGGTTGGTTCCCTTTAACAAATTTTATGTCCCCCTTGCAGGGAGTAAGGCACCTGGTGCAGCCTCTATAGTTATAGGTTAATATACAGTAGTGAGCCAAAAAAAGGAACATGGCTGATCTACTGGGACACATGAAAATGTATTTATGCAGAAAATAAGGATCAAAGGAGTTGAGGAGTTGAGGAAAGCAAGGCAGGAATCACTGGGAAATATATCTTATTTTCTTTAAACCTAATACTGACTTAGAAATTTCAGACAAGGTGACATTCTGTATTCTTCTTTGGCCCAATTTTGGTGACCGTTGCCTCCAACAGTATTTGGACAGACTATACATTTCTGCTACTGCAGATCCACTTTAGCAAAGATCAACTATATTTACGCATCTGATACCTTGCAAACTTTTTCCATAATGCAGCTGATAATATAGCAGAAAAATATGTGTTGCTAGCTCTTCTAAAAATAACAGTTTTGCATCTGAAACCATTTTAACACTTGAGTTCTCCTTTAAGATTTTATTAGGAAATCATAGTATACTCTATGCTATGTACCGTTGTTGAATGTTCCATTCCCTGCCCTTTTAAACCAGATCTGCTACATTTATTTTTACTGCTTTCTACAAGTGCATCCCATTAGTTTAGATTTTGCATGCTTTTTATTCGACAATAAAGCTATTATTAAAATGCAGTGTTATGAGAAGCGAGCAATAACAAATATTAGGATTGCTGCTCTCATCAAGGTATGCCTGGCTACTTTTCCGGATTCGCTGTGACCTTATGTAATACCATTTTAGCAAACTGATTAGCGGTTATTATTGGCGCTTCGGGTGATTTTAAAACTAAATGCTCAAGGAAGCCATCAACATAAGGAGGAATTCCATGAAGTTGACAAGAAACGCTGAGAACAAACAAGGTAAAGCTATTTCATAAAGCAGAAAAATCATGCAATGGTAGGTAGCTATATGTTACAGGGTACCTATCATAGAGACAGGATAGATAACTGGGGTACTACTAAAGGACCCTTTACTATTTAGCTACCAGAATCATCTTTCTTTCACCTTTAATGAGTGCCCCCTGATCCTTTGTAAGTCATGTGCAAGTCCTTTGTATTGACCACACATGTATTTATTATCATGCCATCGGCAGTCCCTTCCCGGGAAACCCAACATCACTACCTGCTTTCCACTCCCTGTATCACCTTCCCAGTCCCACACCTCCCGGGTCTCCTCCAGGCCCCTGCCGTCATCCCCGGTGTCCTCCGCTCTGAAACACAGACAGTCCACTATTGTCTCTCCCTCCGAGCTCCCTGCTCTGGCGTCTGGGTCAGGCCTCTATGCAAGCACACTAGGGCGCAGGCGTGCACTCTCCCTTTTTCTTAGAGGGTCAGTACCACCTGACCCAGATGCTCCTCCTATGAACTTTGCAGGCACTGGGTACTTAAGGCATCCTCCCACATTGGGAGGTGCCTGTTCAATGTGTGCAAGTAGGTACCAGGAGACTAGGTCTCAGATGTATGGAGGAAACTTTGGGCAATCGGAAGCCAGAGAAGGATTGACAGAGTTGAAAGGTCAGGAAATAGTAAGGAGAGAGGTGGATTAATTGGGTGACAGTGTTTAGGATAGATTGGAGGGGTAACAGAGTGTTAGAAAGGAGGCCACAGAGCAGGAGGTTGCAGTAGTCGAGGCAGGAGATGATGAAGGTGTCAAGGAGAAATTACATAGTTTCAGAAATCTCCTTCATAACAGCGAATGTCTGCTGAAATCTCAGATTGGAAAGCACTGAGTGCTAGCAAAAGAATTCAGACCAAACAAATAGCTGGTATAAACCCTGCTCAGTGAGAGCAGGTGCACAAGAGCAGAGTTTTTTTTGTTTTTTTTTTCAAGTCTTTTATAGGGCAGTTATGAGTTAATCTATTAGTAACATGGGTAAGTATGCTATTGGCTATATTAAAAAATATGCAAAAAATCTGTGACATTATTCCATTTTGGAACTTCCTCTACAGTGCCTCCTATTTTTCGACTCCATCTCTTGCAATGTTTCTGGCACGTAACATCTCAGCCATGAAGTTGGACTTGCGCAGATAGCCAGTCTTTTATCACATCTGCATTTTGTTGCTTTGTATCAGTCTGCAACTGGTGACCTTGGTGTAGACATACTTTTCCTGATATGCTGCAGTAATCAGAAAACAGACTCTTCCTTATATCAGACATCAGCTGGTAGGCTTTAAAACTCCATCTTGCTCATCATCATATACAAAAGAAAACTTGGTTATAGAAAGGTATATAGTGGTTATAAAAAATCATATAGAACTATGTATTGTACTCTCACAGTAGAAAAGCATATAGAAAAATATTTTGTATTCTCACAAAGGCATGCACTAGTGTTACTGCTGATGCTTGTTAAGTTATGCACGAGTAGCTGACTATCTGTGCCGAAACTACTGAACATAGCTGTTTGGATTATATAAATACTATTCCTAACAAGATGAGCATATCTTTTCTAAGCTATTTCCCACTCTAACCAACTTAAGACCTCTGTGCTATGTAGAACCCTGTCCTTTTCTGTTTTGTTTTGTTTTCCTAGTATAATAAACAATAGTTTGTGGTGCTCTCAGCGCTGGGCAGCGTTAGAACACTATTAACCTACAGATTAACTCAGTATCTGCAGGTTCCCTTTAAAGATGTATTTTACACCAATCATGTAGACCATAGACATAATTAACAGGCTCTTAGGCTGGGTTCACACATAGCGACAACGATAACGACGTCGTTGTTATGTGACCATTTTCTGTGACGTAACAGCGACCTAGTAAGTCGCTGTTATGATCGCTGCTTAGCTGTCAAACACAGCGACGCAGCAGTGATCATAACATCGCTACATGTGCAGAGAGCAGGGAGCCGCGCACACTGCTTAGCGCTGGCTCCCTGCTCTCCCAGCTACAGCACAGATCGGGTTAATTACCCGATGTGTACTGCAGCTACATGTGCAGAGAGCAAGGAGCCGCGCACACTGCTTAGCGCTGGCTCCCTGCTCTCCTAGCTACAGTACACATCGGGTTAATTACACGATGTGTACTGCAGCTACATGTGCAGGGAGCAGCACACACTGCTTAGCGCTGGCTCCCTGCACTCCTAGCTACAGTACACATCGGGTTAATTAACCCGATGTGTACTGCAGCTACATGTGCAGAGAGCAGGGAGCCACGCACACTGCTTAGCGCTGGCTCCCTGCTCTCCTAGCTACAGTACACATCGGGTTAATTACCCGATGTGTACTGCAGCTACATGTGCAGGGAGCGGCGCACACTGCTTAGCGCTGGCTCCCTGCACTCCTAGCTACAGTACACATCGGGTTAATTAACCCGATGTGTACTGCAGCTACATGTGCAGAGAGCAGGGAGCCGGCACTGGCAGCGTGAGAGCGGCGGAGGCTGGTAACGAAGGTAAATATCGGGTAACCACCTTGGTTACCCGATGTTTACCCTGGTTACAGCTTACCGCAGCTGCCAGATGCCGGCTCCTGCTCTCTGCTCGCTTCATTTCGTCGCTCTCTCGCTGTCACACACAGCGATCTATGCGTCACAGCGGGAGAGCAACAATAAAAAAACGAACCAGGGCTGTGTGTAACGAGCAGCGATCTCACAGCAGGGGCCAGATCGCTGCTCAGTGTCACACACAGCGAGATCGCTAATGAGGTCACTGTTGCGTCACCAAAACCATGACATAGCAGCGATTTTGGTAGCGATCTCGCTATGTGTGACACACCCCTGAGTTTTCTAGACAAGCTCTGTGATCTCTACAGAGATTATTGTGCAAAGAGGGGGATTAGGTGAGCTGCGTCCTCACCTATTGTGAATAGTGGTTGCTGTGTTATCTGTGTATACTGTATATGTTACCTTTCATTGTAACAGTCAATTATTAAGCTTAGTGTTCAAAGTAAAGTTTGCAAGATTTTTTGGATAATAAGCATACACCTAAACCACATTCAAAACTCATTTCTTCACAATTCCTTGACATTTAATCCATGTTCACATTCTGCCACTAAAATCAGTTAGGAGAGCTACTATAGGGAAAGAATGTGAAGAGCCAGAATCCTGGAGGCAATTATTTAATTAATCTTTTATTGCTTTCTTCCCTTGACCATTGGGGAAAACATTTACATACACATTAATTGATATAATTGGCTTTAAATGTTCTAACTTGGGACAAACATTTCAGGCAGTCTTTCACAAGCTTCTCACAATAAGTTGTTGGAATTTTAGCCCATTCCTCCTGATAGAACCAGGGTAACTCAGCTAGATTTGTAAGTTTCCTTGGTTGCACTCAATTTTTTAGTTCTGTCCATAAATGTTCTATAGGATTGAGCTTAGGGCTTTGTGATGGCCACTCCATTAAATTAACTTCATTTTGTTGTCAGTAATGGAATTGTCCAGTACTCGGTAAGCCCCTTCTCAATTGTCATTTTCACCAATGTAATATAGCAACAGCCTGTATTCACTTCTGTTGCCAGTGCTGTTCCATTAGTGAGTACAGGCTGCTTCTTTTTACATCAGGGAATATGAGAAGGGATTGTCAAAATAGTGGACAACTGTTTAAATCCATTTAGCCAAAACATTGGAAGTATGCTTTGAATTATTGACTATTTGGAAGACCTGTTTGCACTAAAGCTGTAAGAAGGTATCCACTACAATAACTCACGTCATTTTTTATTCATCAATTGTTCTATTACATGACAATAAATACATCCATACTCTTATTATTGTAACATAAACCTTTTATCATGCATATAGCATCACTTAGTGTCCCCCAGCAGCAGATCTGTTTACATCGATCTCTTCGGCTCCCCTGGCTTACTGTGTGCTAACACTACAAGGGCCATCATGCATTGCTGCAGCCTGATTGCCAGCACTTACCTCGCCCCCTCCCTTCTCCACCCTGTGCTGATAAAGATATTGGTAGATACCAAGTGTCAGAGCAGCTCAGGGTAGGTACCAGCCTATCTGCCAATTGTCAGATGGCCAGTACAGCCATGCAACTGTGTTTGCTATTTCAAATTTCAGTTGTACACATTAATTATTGCATTACTTAAATCCTTTGATTTTTAAATCCATAACTTCACTAGGTGTTGGCCCCTGCTGTTACTACTGAATGAAACTGTCAGCTCAGGTTGCATGAGGCAGAATTGTGATTCACTCCAAAACATCCACACCCATCATCAGGAGCCCAGTGACAACTTCTTTCATTTTGTCTGATTTCTTTGATGGAAAAGGAAGTATTAGACATAGCAAAGAAGGAAGAAGAATCTGCATAACATACCAGTACTATGTGATCCCTGCTGAGATCCGCTCACATAAGCCATGCATCCAATACAAGTATATTACAAGAACTATGATGGCAAAAGTGGTGAACTATGGCAAAGGGGTGAAAAAGTAGTGGAAATCTCTTTTAACATCTCAGCAGATAGCTTAAGGTTTTGCTTCAATTTTTCCGCATAAATTTAATTCGTCGTGTTGACATTTATTTTATGAAGTGCACCAGTAAATCCTGCAGCAAAATACCCCAACAACATGATGTTGCCACCTACTTCTTCCATGCATCGCATATTCTTTGGCAGCAAACCCTTGGTCATTATGGCCAAGTAGTTCAATTTTTGTTTCAGTAGACCAGAGAACATTTCTCAAGATATTTATCCCCAGTGCAATTGCAAATTGCAAACTGTTTAGTTGTTTTTTTATCTGCTTTGAAAAAGTGTTTTCATCCTTGCTAAACTGCCTTTTTGGTATAGGATAAATTTTACGGTTGATATTGATAATTGTGTTCCTGTTACTTCCAGTATCATCAACATTACACTTACACCAGCATGTGTTCCAATTCATTTAATTGGTTTTGATTTTGTTTTGTTTTATTTTACGTTGAACATATCATGGCATGGAGTCCCCTTTTTGGATTGTGCATTTAATCTGTATAGCTTTCCATGGGCAAGTGTTTAAGCTGTCAGACCTAGGTCTTGCTCTGCCTATTTTAAGGTCTGCTTAGATAGAGAGGTGAACTAAAGAGTTAGGATCCATCCCGATGGGGTACACTTTGCCTCTGTAGGGTGGTTTGTACATTTCTTTTTTATTAAAATAGTGTCAACTAAGTATCCTATATTATTTACATGTATTATTACTATTTACTTATTTACTTAATGCATGGCATTTGTTCATTTTGGTTTTATCCTAGGTTATGTTTGTTAATGGCCACAGTGTCACTCTGCATGTACAGATTGCACTTGTTCCAGCTCATTTCTTTGGTTTAGCTTTAGCTTTTTATTACTATATTAATCTAAAGGCATGACCATAATTGTCACGGAGTGTGACGGGATCACTAGAACCAGGGGATCCTTAACTGACCTTCAGGCTAGGGGAACCTTCAGGCTAGGGGAATCAGGCTGACCTTGATCCCAAAGATACACCTGAAGGTGTTGATGTTTGGGCCTCCTTCCTTACCCTAGCTCCTGAACAACCCTGGTCTAGTGGCTCCCCTCCCTCCAAACCAATACCCAAACGCACAGCAATCAGTCACAGAGGTATAGACAATACGTGATCAGGAGAAAACTAAAAGGAAGGGAGGAAATAATCAGACAACAAGAGTATTTCCATAACACACCAAACAGCTCATAAAAGTTCACAGGCAACAGGATATCAAAGCACAAGGACCGGGATCACAGAAGCTATCATCAGCACAGGAGACCAAGCTCCACCATCTTAAAAAGGGTGGAGGCGACTGTGAAAGGTCTCCATCAGCATTTGACTCAAGCAGTAATCCAGTAATCCACAGGCTAGCAGAAATGAACTCATACAAGTCCGATTACTAATAAGAGCACAGCTGGTCAAAGCCCGAGCCTGTCGGTGCAACTTAAAAGCAATATCGTGTGGAGTGTGTGACTCTGCTATGTGAACAGCATCAGAAGTAATCCTGACACTCGGCAAGTTTTGAGCGAGTGACAATAATTGTCCTGTTACACTGACTAAATTAAAACATTTAATGAAGAAATCCACTTTGTGGTCATTCTTTAACCTGCCTTTGAAGTTTTTGTGTAATAAGCTTCTTGTGCACAGTGGTAGGGTCTTTGGCTCTGGCCCCTCAACCTGCCTCTGGTGTCTGTATGAAAGGTCACTGCCTTCTGAGTGACCTGAATCCTGTTTGAAAGTTTGTGCTAGCACCATCCTCGCTTGGGGCAGGAGTTGTGCAGATTAATTTCCTAGCAGTCTTGAGTTTATTGAAGACTGCTGGGAGATCAATCTGCAAAAGTGCCATCCATAGCAAGGGTTAATACAGGTGTGAAAGAGGGTGTCTGTATTTTTTATTTACAGACGGTGGTACAGAAAGTGGGCGGGGAAGCACTGAATATTCGTGAAGTTTAATGAGCGGGCACAGAAAATAGTCTGACTGCGGTGTGATCATCTGGGAAACACAGTATGTATAACTCTCCTGCTCCTACCCCCATTGTGCTTCCTTTTGCAGCTCTTAGCTCTTACTACAACCATTTTACAGCCATTTTTCAGCACATAAAGTCCCCATTGATTTGTATAGGGTTTATTTTTTGGGGTTAAGTTCAGTTTCCAAACCATACTTATTTTTAAGTCCGTGCGGATTTGGAGAACCTGAATATCCACGAGTCCGCTGATCTCTACCAGGGATTAAGCTGTGAAAACACTGCCCAACATGAGGATGGTGCCGATACAAACTATCAGATCGTGAAGATACGTATTAGCAAAAACACGTTATCTTATCTTCAAAGAACTGCCCCAGCTTTTTGCATAAAAGATTTTTTTAATGGATTTGGAATAAAAGTTATTTTTTATACATCCACAGTCGTGGATTTCTTCACTGGAACAACTTTTTTTTTCCATTATATTTGCGGTGGCCTCAACTTTTCCGGGCGTGGATCACAGGGAAATAGGACTCATGAAACTACTGCAAGACTGGTGAGCTGACTACAAAATTTTGTCTTTAAACTTTCAGACAGGTGCCAGGTCACTCAGAAAATAGTGATCAGTCAAATAGAAACCGGAGGCAGGCAGAGTGGCCAGGAGGCCGGTTCCTGTCCACCTAAAGCTTATATAAACATTTGAAGAGCTAAATAAAGAACAACCACGATGTGTATTCTTCACGAAAGGTGACAATGCGGATGTGACTTCAACTGTAGATAGCGATATAGAAATAATTATAAACTATCTAAAAATTCCAATCTATTATATTAAAGTATAACTATACTAACTTAGTTTTAAACACTTTTTTCCATTTTTCTGCTTGTTATTGTTTGGACAATTTGCCTTTTTTAGCTCCAGAAATCCGCAGGTTCTATTTTTATCCGGTGCCATACTATTCGGGAAATAGCAGTATACTGTCACCCAGGTAAAGTATGAATAACTATAAATTGAAAAAAATATGTTCAGGCATTTGTTTCTATGAATAAAATGCATTTGGGGAATGCAATTCTATACGGCTATTTTTGCATATTCATTCTAGTTAACAAACTTATTTAAATTATTGTTGAAATCTCAATATATTCTGTTGTCATAGTGATAGAAACTGCATGAATTTCAAGTAGTAAAAGTAATTTTAGACTCAAATTTACTCCTTCATCTTTTCTGGCTCATGAAACCTCTAAAGGCATGTATACTCTATATGTACCAAAAGAGTCTATTGTCTATTGTCTGTTTTTTCAGCCTGTCCCTATTGGTTATGTTGATACAAAATGACTTAGTTTAGTTATTTCCTCTAAGTTATTTCATTACAAAAGATAAGCAACTGCCATTCTATGTTACAATAAAGTTGATGAAAATTAATCATTTCAACCATATTACACATTTATTCAATATAATTTGCCAATATAATTTGATATAATGTGACACATTGTCATCATATGGAACAAAGATGGGCAAGTTTTAAATCTTAGGGCGACATCACACGCTACGATATATCGGGCGATATGTCGCCGGGGTCACAGATTCCGTGACGCACATCCGGCATCGTTAGACCTATTGTAGCGCGTGACTGCTACGAACGACTGTGAACAAGCAAAAATACTCACCTTATCATTGCTCGCTGACCTGTCGTTCATTTTCATAAAGTCGTTCCTCCTTCTGCGCGCCGGTTGTTCGTCATTCCTAAGGTAGCACACATCGCTACGTGTGACACCCCGGGAATGACGAACACAGCTTACCTGCGTCCCGCCGGCTATGCGAAGGGAAGGAGAAGGGCGGGATATTATGTCCCGCTCATCTCCGCTCCTCCGCTTCTATTGGCCGGCCGCTCTGTGACGTCGCTGTGACACCGAACTTCCCTCCCCCTTCAGGAAACGGATGTTCACCGCCCATAGCAAGGTCGTTTGGAAGGTAAGTCCGTGTGACGGGGGTAAACGACTTTGTGCGCCACGGCAACAAATTGCCCGTGATGCACAAACAATGGGGGCGGGTGCGATCACTCATGCGATCGCACGATATATCGTCCCGTGTAACGCCGCCCATAAGGGGGCTTTACACGGTAGCGATATCGCTAGCAATTTGTAGCGATACCAAGCGTGTAAGTGTCGCGGGCGGGGAGGAGGGTGTCAGCACACCGCGCTCACCCCTTCTGCTCGGGTCCGGCAGCTGCTCAGTGGTGGCTCGAGCTGTGGGCCGGATCCCGGGGTTTCTCGAGCGACACTCCTCGCCCGTGAGTGAAAGGGGTTTTTTGGGTGTGGGGATTGTTATAGTTTGTGACGCCACCCACGGTTGTGGTGATTGCACCACCGCTGCTCTGGACGGGGATCCCGGGGATGGTGATGGGGAGCAGCCAGGTGTTGTGTTGCCCCTCCGTGGGTAGGGGTTGGTGATCCCGGGGCCCGGTGATGGGTTGTGAGGTGCGGGGCCTGGTGGGCGCAGGGACGCGGGGGGCAGCGCTGTGCCTTGCGGCACTGTGGTACTCACTCAGCCTGAGACACGGACACAGTTTGTACGGTAAACCAAACGGCTGGTAGGACGGTCCCACAGACGGCTGCACCTGCACTCCCGGTAGGTGACGGTGATGTCCCTCTTCCTTGCACCTATGGTTGACTTGTGGTAGCGGTGGATTCCCTCCGGTTACCCGCTACCCGACTACAATCTGGGCCGGAGGAGCTCTACACTTTGCGCTGGCCCTGAGAAACTGGTGCCTTGGCGGTGGCGGTGTCTCTCTGCTTCAGGTTGGGCTGTTGCCTTCAATCGGGACTTGGTTGTTGGGGGATCTACGTCCCCTTCACTGACGGATTCGGCAAATTTGGCGACTCCTAGCCTTGCCGGGGTCCGAGAGGCCCCTGCCCTGGTGCTGACTGTCCTTCGGAACACTGCTCCAGACCACCGGGCACAGCCAACGGGGTCCTTCCAGGAACTTCCAAACGGTCCCCCTCCGGACAGTCACCGCCGTCGCTGACCTTGCTGTTCTGGCCCTACACAAAGCTGGGCCCTCAGGCTTTGCACACTCTCTGCTCTGTCACCACTTCTTGCTTTCCTCCTTTTCCACTTTTCTTTCCTTCACTTTCACTTCTTTGTTGTTTACTCTAGCCCTCAGCTAGACTTCACTCTTCCCCTGCCCGGGGTTATCTGCCTGGTTTTCTCCCGCCTCCAGAACTGTGATCTCCTTGGTGGGCGGAGCCAACCGCCTGGCCCACCCCCTGGTGTGAATCATCAGCCTCTGGAGGAAGGCAACAAGGATTTCGGGTTAGCTGTGATGTGCCTACCTGGAGTGTGGGGTGTGGTGGTGTTGTGACCTGTGACCCCTGGCTTGCCCAGGGCGACACATTCCCCCTTAGCAAAATGCAGACCGTCCGCGGGCTGCCGTCCTACACCGGTTTTATTTTTCTGAAAAAGGGGGTAACAAGGTTAAGCAAACAAAAATAACATTTTTAATAACTTCTTCCCAAGACGGGAGGCACATTTACTTAAACGTTGCAACGGTTTACGGTTACGGTTTCCGCTCTCTCCCACCCAAGTAACCTGGCCCTGATGCTGCCCCTAAAACCCAGGCAGCACCCCTTGACCCACAGTCCAGCACACGGTACCCGAGCGGGATCTGTCCTTCCCTCCAGAGGGTAGCCACCGGTTCCTTTGGCGGCTGGGCCCTGGCCTGCTCTGCTCAGGGCCCTCCCTCCAACCTGCCTCCCCGGAGGCGGCACTGCGGAAAACAGTAACAGTAACCAACATATTTACAAGCCACTAACGTCTGTGGTTGCCCTGCAAGTTCACGGGCTTGTCCATGGATAGTTCCCATGCATTTTAAACGGTCCCCACGGGGACAACGGTGTCGGCTCCAGCCGGTTCAAATCAACAAACAAATCAGGTAACGTACTCGGTAATCATTTTCTTCATTGGCAGAACTTTCAAACTTTCAACTTTTCAAACAAACAACCACTCCTTCACATTTGCGGACCCCTTTTACTCATAGAACGGTCTCCCTGTACCTAAGTGGGGGTCTACCTAGGTTGGAACGGGTGGACCTTCGGGGCCCGGTGTCAGTGTTGCTAGACAGTGGGGTAGAGGGAACAATCGGTTCCTCCTCCCTGCTATAGTGTGGAGCAGGCGGAGGTGTAGGGGGGCTGGGTACAGGTTCATCCCTGGGCACTGGCACTGGTTCTGGCTCACGGTTAACCGCTTCCACTACTTCTTCATCCACGGGTTGTGGGAACAGTATCACTGGAAGTATCACCGCGCCGTTCTGTGTAGGCCAGTTTGCTGGGAAGTCACCCATTACAGTGTGGATTACCTCTGCTGCCTTCTCCACGGGTGGAGGAACCGGTACTTCAGCCTCTGCCTTCAACGCTGGGGGGCATTTTTTTAGATGGTCCCGGGAAACTGTGGCCAGGGTGCCCCCTTGGTCACGACTGATCTGGTAGGTCTTCCCATCTCCCCATTCTGTGGGTTGTATGACGTAAGGGACTTGCTCCCACTGATCATCCAGCTTGTGGGCTTTTCTCTTCCGTTTCAGCACCACATCTCCTGGCTGGAAAGGACCTGCGGGCGCCTTCTGATTGAACCGGTGCTCTTGCTGTTCTCGACTTCGACTGAGGTTTTTCTCCACATACTCCTGGATTTGCCGGTACTGTGCCCTCCTCCGACTTTCCCACTCTGCCGTTGAAGGGAGTGCTTCCGGGGCCTCCAACCCCATTTCCAGATCCACCGGCAGGCGGCCAGGCCGAGCCCTCATCAGATACGCTGGGGTGCATTTCGTCGAGCTGGACGGGATATTATTGTACATGTCGACCAAGTCGGGCAACTTTTCCGGCCACATGTTCCGTTCTTCCAGCAGTAGCGTCTTGAGGAGCCCCAGGACCAAATGGTTCATTTTCTCGCACATGCCGTTGGTTTGGGCGTGGTATGGAGTGGTCCGGATCTTCTTGCAGCCGTACAACTGACAGAATTCGTGAAACACTTCTGCTTCAAAAGCCGGGCCTTGGTCAGTCAGCACCTTCTCGGGGTACCCATGGGGTCGGCAAAAATAAGCCTGGAACGCTCGAGCAGTGGTTCGACCAGTCAGGTCCTTAACGGGGACTACCACCATAAATCTTGAGTAGTGATCTACCATGGTCAATGCGTAGGTGTACCCACTTCGGCTAGGGGTGAGTTTGACATGGTCTAGGGCGACCAGCTCCAGCGGCTGATGGGTGACTATGGGGTGTAACGGTGCCCTCTGGCTATTCTCGTCCTTTCTTCTCAGCGTACAAGGACCGCACTCTCGGCACCAGGCTTCCACCGATTCACGCATCCCACTCCAATAGAACCGCTCCCTCAACAGCATCTCCAGCTTCTTCCACCCGAAGTGGCCAGCACCATCATGGTATGCCCGCAGGACAGTAGCGACATCAGCTTGAGGAACGACTAACTGGCATATTTTCTCATGGGTCTTCGGGTTGATCAGCTCACGGTACAGCCTCCCTTGGTGTAGGTAAAGCCGTTTCCGTTCTTTCCACAAGCGTTGGGCCTCGGCTGGAGCGGCAGGGTCTATTCCCATAGCACCTTGTTCCACCAGAGTCTTGACAAGGCGGACAGCCGGTGCTTGGTCCTGGGCGTCCTGCCACTCTTGACTGGGCCGCGGGTCCAGATCCACCCTTTGCTGACATACTTGTACCTTCTCAGTAGGCGGCTGGTGAAACGCAGGCAACTCGATCTCCTCGAGGTCGTCATCCTCGCACCCCTCTTCTGACAAATGGGGCATCCGGGAGAGTGCATCAGCATTTATGTTGACACGACCAGCTCGGTACTTTATGGTGAAATCATAGTTGGCTAGCCGGGCTACCCACCGCTGCTCCAGCGCGCCCAACTTGGCCGTGTTCAGGTGAGTCAGCGGATTGTTGTCCGTAAACGCGGTGAATTTTGCCGCCGCCAAGTAGTGGCGGAACCTCTCCGTGATAGCCCACACCAACGCCAATAGCTCGAGCTTGAAGGAGCTATAGTTCTCAGGGTTCCTTTCGGTCGGCCGGAGTTTTCGGCTGGCGTAGGCAATCACCTTCTCCTTTCCATCCTGGACCTGGGATAGGACCGCTCCTAGCCCCACGTTACTGGCGTCCGTGTGGAGGATGAACGGGCGCCCATAGTCAGGGTACGCCAGGACCTCTTCTCCGGTCAAGGCTGCCTTCAACTGGCAAAAGGACTCCTCATGCTTGTCCTCCCACGACAGTGGGGCTCCAATGGGTCTACCACCTTTAGTCTGTCCCACGAGGAGATCTTGCATGGGGGCAGCCATCTTCGTGTACCCCTTTATAAAGCGCCGATAGTACCCCACCAGACCCAGAAACTGCCTTACTTCTCTCACTGTAGTTGGTCTCGGCCAGCTCTGGATGGCAGTGATCTTCTCAGGGTCGGGGGCGACACCATCCGCACTCACCACATGCCCTAGATACTGCACCCTGGGTTTCAGCAGATGGCATTTTGAGGGCTTCAACTTCATCCCGAACTTGGCAAGGGACGCGAACACCTCGGCCAGGTGCTCCAGATGGGCTTCATACGTCTGGGAATAAACAATCACATCATCCAAATACAGCAGGACGGTCTCTAAGTTTAAATGTCCCAGACAGCACTCCATCAACCGTTGGAAGGTCCCGGGGGCATTGCACAGCTCAAACGGCATGCTATTGAATTCGCAGAGCCCCATCGGGGTGGTGAAGGTGGTCTTCTCCCGGTCCTCGGGGGCCACGGCCACTTGCCAGTATCCGCTGGTGAGGTCAAGGGTCGAGAAGTAGTTTGCAGTTCTCAGTGCAGCCAAAGACTCTTCAATACGAGGTAATGGATAGGCATCTTTATGGGTTATCTGGTTGATCTTCTGGTAGTCCACACACATCCGCATGGTACCATCCTTCTTCTTAACCAGTACCAACGGAGCGGCCCAGGGACTACAGCTGTCCCGAATAACCCCTGCCTCCTTCATATTCCTCAACATATCCTTGGCACACTGGTAATGTGCAGGGGGAATAGGCCTGTACCTCTCTTTGATAGGGGGATGTTCACCTGTGGGAATGTGGTGTTGGACCCCCTTGATCTGCCCAAAGTCTAGGGGGTGCTTACTGAAAACCTGTTCGTACTCCTGCACCACCCTGTGTACCCCTGCCCTGTGATGTGTAGGGGTATCATCAGTGCCTACGTGTAGCTGTTGATGACACTCCTTTGTCTCCCCCTGGGGTGGGGAAGTGCTGGTGGTAGGTGGAAGGGTGGATGGACTGGCTTCATGGATAGTGTGAGGGTCCAGGGTGAGCAGCATGGCAATGGTGGCATACCGGGGAAGCCTGACTTCTTCCTCTCCACAGTTCAGCACTCTCACAGGCACTCTCCCTTTCTTCACATCCACCACTCCTCGGGCGGCCATCACAGTGGGCCAGTGCTCAGAAGGCATGGGCTCCATCATCGCAGGGTAGTCACGCCCCTGAGGCCCTACTGCTGCCCTGCACCAGATCATCATCTCACTCCTAGGGGGCACAGTCAATGGAGCAACATCCATCACTCTTACTCCACCAATCTCCCCTCCTGTTGAGCTTACATGCTGGCGGTACATCAGGGCTCGGATCTCATGCTGCACAGCCCTCTGCCGGCTCCCTGCTGCTGTGGCGGCTAGCTGTTGTAATAGGGTTAACACATCAGCCATGCAGTGCTCCATCACATTGGTTCCCAGCACTATTTTCGGGTTATGATCACTGGGCTCATTCATGATCACAATCATACCCTGGTGTTGCAGTTCAGCTTGCCCCACTGTCATAGCCACTTGTTTATACCCCACCTGGGTCAATGGGAGTCCATTAGCGGCAATCAATGTTATACTATTGTCTGGGGGTGCTAGTTCGTCTACGGCCCAGTACCGCTGGTACAACGTGTACGGTATGGTAGTTACCTGTGATCCAGTGTCCAAGAGAGCCATCACTGGTATGCTGTCCACAGCTACGGGGATGATAGGGCGGGCCCCGATATATCGGTCCCGCCAGTCCGGGGGGCCACGATGTTCTACTCCTGAGAATTGGCCCGGGGCCCCAGGGGTTGCTCATTTAACGGGCACTGTCGGTAGTAATGACCCGGCTTACGGCACTTGTAGCAGATTGGGGGTCTGCTCCGCGGATTGTCGGCACTTCTCCGCTGCATCCAGGGAACGTCCTCGGGACTGTCAGCAAGCTGTATCTGCGCCGGAGGCTGAGGTCTGGTCAGAGGTTGTAGGGCAGCCAGGATTTTGGCAAGGTCTCCGTCCATGCGACGGACCTGGGCTGCCAGTTCTTCCACTGGGCTGCTCGGGGCTGCAGGTGTTGGAGAGGTAGATTTGGCTGAGGCCGCCATAACGGGAGCCGTCTCGACGGGCCACGGGGCGGGTTCCAGAACTTCGGTTGCTGGAGGCTGTAGTGCTTTAATGGCCCGCTCCTTTAACACAGCAAAGTCCACATCAGGGTGTTCCAGGGCCCACAGCCGGAGTTGTTTACGATCCTCAGGGGACCTCATCCCCTGCGCAAATTGCTCCACTAACATCTTGTTACTATC
Organism: Anomaloglossus baeobatrachus; assembly: GCF_048569485.1. Lineage (NCBI taxonomy): Eukaryota > Metazoa > Chordata > Amphibia > Anura > Aromobatidae > Anomaloglossus > Anomaloglossus baeobatrachus. Next base: position 232,396,081 of record NC_134359.1, on the reverse strand, counting down.
CGCCTCATTAATAGGGTTCACCCGCTTCAGCGTGCGGAGGGCGGTCTGCAGACGTAGAGCATAGTCCCGAATGCTATCCCCAGCTCGTTGCTGGCACTGGTAAAACTGCATCCTCAGCTCAGCTTCAGTCCGGGTCTCAAAGGCAGTCTGTAGCTTCTCAAAGATGGTGGCTACAGAGAGCCGGTCCCCCTCGGCCCAGGTCTCCGCTTCCTGCTCCGCCGCACCGGTTAACTGGCCTAGCACTATCGCTGCACGTTGCTTATCAGTCAGGGGGTACAGCTCTAGCAACGGGTTAAGCTTTTTCCGGAAGGCCTGTAGGGCATCCGGTTTCCCGTCATACTGCGGTAGCCAGGCAGCTCTGGGCGCATAGGGCAAGGAAAACGGCATGACCTGAGCGAGCGTGGGGGCCACGGCACCTCCCGCCGGTACGGCCGGGACCTGGGCAGGTCCATTCCCATCCGCGGGTGCCGCTGCGGCTGCCACCACCGCTCCTCCAGCGGCTCCGTCGGGCGCAGACATCTTGTTTCCGTCCCCCTTAGCTCTTTCCGGCCCCTCCTCTCTCTAGACGGGGTTTTGGCCTTCGCGCCTCTACTGCTCGAGAAGACGCTCGAGCGGGAACTTTTCGCGCCAAAGATGGCGGCTTCTGAAATTTTTCTGCCGGATACCTCCGGCGGTAACAAGGCGCACCTCTACCAGACGGCAGAGCGGTAAGATCCTGTTCGTGACGCCAAGTTGTCGCGGGCGGGGAGGAGGGTGTCAGCACACCGCGCTCACCCCTTCTGCTCGGGTCCGGCAGCTGCTCAGTGGTGGCTCGAGCTGTGGGCCGGATCCCGGGGTTTCTCGAGCGACACTCCTCGCCCGTGAGTGAAAGGGGTTTGTTGGGTGTGGGGATTGTTATAGTTCGTGACGCCACCCACGGTTGTGGTGATTGCACCACCGCTGCTCTGGACGGGGATCCCGGGGATGGTGATGGGGAGCAGCCAGGTGTTGTGTTGCCCCTCCGTGGGTAGGGGTTGGTGATCCCGGGGCCCGGTGATGGGTTGTGAGGTGCGGGGCCTGGTGGGCGCAGGGACGCGGGGGGCAGCGCTGTGCCTTGCGGCACTGTGGTACTCACTCAGCCTGAGACACGGACACAGTTTGTACGGTAAACCAAACGGCTGGTAGGACGGTCCCACAGACGGCTGCACCTGCACTCCCGGTAGTTGACGGTGATGTCCCTCTTCCTTGCACCTATGGTTGACTTGTGGTAGCGGTGGATTCCCTCCGGTTACCCGCTCCCCGACTACAATCTGGGCCGGAGGAGCTCTACACTTTGCCCGCAGGCGCTGGCCCTGAGAAACTGGTGCCTTGGCGGTGGCGGTGTCTCTCTGCTTCAGGTTGGGCTGTTGCCTTCAATCGGGACTTGGTTGTTGGGGGATCTACGTCCCCTTCACTGACGGATTCGGCAAATTTGGCGACTCCTAGCCTTGCCGGGGTCCGAGAGGCCCCTGCCCTGGTGCTGACTGTCCTTCGGAACACTGCTCCAGACCACCGGGCACACAGCCAACGGGGTCCTTCCAGGAACTTCCAAACGGTCCCCCTCCGGACAGTCACCGCCGTCGCTGACCTTGCTGTTCTGGCCCTACACAAAGCTGGGCCCTCAGGCTTTGCACACTCTCTGCTCTGTCACCACTTCTTGCTTTCCTCCTTTTCCACTTTTCTTTCCTTCACTTTCACTTCTTTGTTGTTTACTCTAGCCCTCAGCTAGACTTCACTCTTCCCCTGCCCGGGGTTATCTGCCTGGTTTTCTCCCGCCTCCAGAACTGTGATCTCCTTGGTGGGCGGAGCCAACCGCCTGGCCCACCCCCTGGTGTGAATCATCAGCCTCTGGAGGAAGGCAACAAGGATTTCGGGTTAGCTGTGATGTGCCAACCTGGAGTGTGGGGTGTGGTGGTGTTGTGACCTGTGACCCCTGGCTTGCCCAGGGCGACACATAAGTACCCGCCCCCGTCGCGCATGCGATTGTTTGTGATCGCTGCCGTAGCGAACATTATCGCTACGGCAGCGTCACACGTACTTACCTGGTCGGCGGCGTCACTGTGACTGCCGAACAATCCCTCCTTTAAGGGGTAGGGACGTTCGGCATCACAGCGACGTCACCGCAATGTGACACAGCGGACGGCTAATCAAAGCGGAGGGGCGGATTGATGTGATGTAAACATCCCGCCCACCTCTTCCTTCCGCATTGGGGCCGGCGGCAGGTAAGGAGACGTTCCTCGCTCATGCGGTGTCACACATAGCGATGTGTGCTGCCGCATGAGCGATGAACCACAACGCTAAACAACCCTTACCGATTTTTGAGTTTGGGACGACCTCTCCATGGTGAACGATTTTCACCATTTTTGAGGTCGCCTAAGGTCGCTGGTAAGTATCACACGCTGCGATATTGTTAATGATGCCGGATGTGCGTCACTAACAACTTGACCCCGGCAACCAAACATTAACGATATCGTAGCGTGTAAAGCCCCCTTTAGTCTTTCATTCCAATGGACAATTTTTTACCTAAAAACAATATTTCTTTGAAAGAACATTACCAACATTAATGTTTCTCCTTCACTCAGAGTCATTGAATATATCTGGCCAATGCGTACCAGTCAACATAAAATAAAAGGCGTAAGCCCACATAAACCATTTTGGCAGAACAGTTCTTATCAAGACAAACATTTCATAATAATTGGCCAATGATCAATGTTTATCTTTAAAGTGCTGAAAGAAACAATGTTGCATCTGGTCAACAATTTACTTTTGTTTAGTGATGGGAGATCCCCCCAATGGTTGGGATCTGGGAGACTCGCCTGAACGTTTTGTAAAGATCGAGATCGGGATCGAAATAACACGAACTTGCGTCCCAACACCGAACTCGGGCTTTACAGTTATAGGATGGGGTGGGGGGGGCTGTAAAATAAAGAATATAGTTAATAATAAACATTGTCATTATACTTACAGGTCCCGCAACGCGTCCTGCAGACACTGTCTCCCAGCCGCTTCTGCTTCCGCGTCCGATCACTGCTGTGCCCCGTGTAACCACCACTACCTAAAGGACCTTACATGACGTTATAGCCATGTGACCAGTCTGGTGTGAATGTTGTACAGACATTGGCTTACAGACTGGTCACATAGCTATGATGTCATCAAAGGTTCTGTTAACTGAACTCTGACTGTCACGGTACGAGTTTTGCATTTGCATCAGAGATTTATTGTTCTTTGCCAGTCTGTCCTGAGGAAGGGAGCAGAGTCTCCCGAAACGCGTTGACTAGTGCATAAATAAAGCTACATTAAGCTACCTGGCTAGTCCAGGGCGTCACATAATGACATCAACACCCTATATAAGGTGTGCTTAATTATTAAGCAACTTCCTTTCCTTTGGCAAAATGGGTCAGAAGAGAGATTTGAGGGGCTCTGAAAAGTCCAAAATTGTGAGATGTTTTGCAGAGGGATGCAGCAGTCTTGAAACTGCCAAACTTTTGAAGCGTGATCACCGAACAATCAAGCGTTGCATGGCAAATAGCCAACAGGGTTACAAGAAGCGTGTTGGGCAAAAAAGGCGCAACATAACTGCCCATGAGTTGAGGAAAATCAAACGTGAAGCTGCCAAGATGCCATTTGCCACCAGTTTCGGCCATATTTCAGAGCTGCAACATTACTGGAGTATCAAAAAGCACAAGGTGTGCCATACTCAGGGACATGGCCAAGGTAAGGAAGGCTGAAAAACAACCACCTTTGAACAAGAAACATAAGATAAAACGTCAAGACTGGGCCAAGAAATATCTTAAGAATGATTTTTCAAAGGTTTTATGGACTGATGAAATGAGAGTGACTCTTGATGGGCCAGATGGATGGGCCAGAGGCTGGATCAGTAAAGGACAGAGAGTTCCACTCCAACTCAGATGCCAGCAAGGTGGAGGTGGGATACTGGTATGGGCTTGTATCATCAAAGATGAACTTGTGGGACCATTTCAGGTTGGGAATGGAGTGAAGCTCAACTCCCAGACCTACTGCCAGTTTCTGGAAGACAACTTCTTCAAGCAGTGGTACAGAAAGAAGTCAGTATCGTTCAAGAAAAACACGATTTTCATGCAGGTCAATGCTCTATCACATGCATCCAACTACTCCACAGCGTGGCTGGCCAGTAAAGGTCTAAAAGATGAAAAAATAATGATATGGCCCCCTTGTTCACCTGATCTGAACCCCATAGAGAACCTGTGGTCCCTCATAAAATGTGAGATCTACAGGGAGGGAAAACAGTACACCTCTCGGAACAGTGTCTGTGAGGCTGTGGTGGCTGCTGCATGCAATATTTATCGTAAACAGATCAAGCAACTGACAGAATCTATGGATGGTAGGCTGTTGAGTGTCATCATAAAGAATGGTGGCTATATTGGTCACTAATTTTTTGGGGGTTTGTTTTTGCATGTCAGAAATGTTTATTTCTAAATTTTGTGCAGTTATATTGGTTTACCTGATGAAAATAAACAAGTGAGATGGGAACATATTTGGTTTTTATTAAGTTGGCTAATAATTCAGCACAGTAATAGTTACCTGCACAAACAGATATCCTCCTAAGATAGCCAAATCTAAAAAAAAAACACTCCAACTTCCAAAAATATTAAGCTTTGATATTTATGAGTCTTTTGGGTTGATTGAGAACATAGTTGTTGATCAAAAATAAAAAAATCTTCTAAAATACAACTTGGTTGGTAGCTAGGTAATGTTACAATATAACCTTTAATATAATGATTAAAAACAGGGGATGTGAGACAAACAAAACATATAAAATATATATAAGCTCTGTGCGTAAAATTTATATAAAGTGCATAGTGCCAAAGAGTTAATCACTAAGGTACAAAGTTTGAATCCAGGAAAACAGGAGGATCCAGAGTAATAAATAGTGCAAATTGTAACAATATTTATTAATATGCAAATAGACAAAAAACACACAAAAGGGACAAAAATGGCTAATGTAAAACACCATTAAAAACACCACACATGAAGGGGATGAGACCCTAAGATGGAACATGGGAGTGGCTGTATGGATGCACTCTATAGAGAACCTGGATTAGTATGAAAACAGACAAATGCTGTGTGCAAGGTACTACAAGACACAGTAAAAAGAAGTTATAATTCAGAAAACTGAGCCATGATGGGAATATCATAAATTACTAGTATTGTAGTCAGTACAATGCAGGTATAAAAACAAAAACCAATACCCCTGTGGACACCGCTTCATCAGGGAGGGAAGGAATTAATCGCCTTCCCTCCCTGATGAAGCGGTGTCCACAGGGGTATTGAGATATCTGCGAAACGTACGTTGGAGGATGATTAGGGTTTTTTTTCCATGGGGGATTCCCTTCCTGGGACTTGTGGTACCTGCACTCAGTAATTACAATGTCTTTAGTGACCTGCTCTTTGTTTTTATACCTGCATTGTACTGACTACAGTGCCATCACTCAGATTACCAGCGGCCGGCTAGAGTCCTCCACCTGAAAGCGGTGGCCGCTGGTAACCTGAGTGACGTCATCACTGACAGCGCGACTCACTTCAGTTGCTGCATGAAGCTCACAGAGAGCGGTCGCGGTCAGTGGCCGCTCCTGTCAGGTTCATGTAAGCAGAGCTCAAAGCGTCGTGGGACCTCGTGTGGAGTACATCGGACCTGGAGGGCTGTTTGGGGATTTTAATAAAGTGGTGAAAGAGGGTGGGATTTTTTGTCTTTTATTCCAAATAAAAGATTTTTTCGGGTGCGTGTGTTTATTTACTTTCAGTTCAGGCTATTCATAGGTGGGGATCTCATAGACGCCTGCCATGATTAGCCTAGGACTTAGTGGCAGCTATGGGCTGCCATTAACTCCTTATTACCCCAATTGCCACCGCACCAGGGCAATTCGGGATGAGACGGGTAGAGTCCCGGGACTGTAGCATCTAATGGATGTGCTAATTCCGGACGGCTGCTGGCTGATATCTTTAGGCTCTGGGGCTCCCCATGACGTGGGGCTCCCCATCCTCAAAATACCACCCTACAGCCATGTGGCTTTACCTTGGCTGCTATAAATATTGGGGGGACCGCACGGCGGATGTGATTAGTTGCAGTGAGACAGCTGTCACTCAGTGTGGGGGCTCATCTGAATACAATCAATCATTGGCGCCGGTGGGCGGGGGAAGCAGTGAATACGAGATGGAATAATGAGCGACCGGCATTTTCAAAAGCAGGAGAAGCCGCCGGAGCTTTGTGACAGCTGTACAGCAGTGTGTCAGTGATCGGTCAGTGATCGGTGAGTATGAGAAAGGGGTGGAGAGGGAGAGACCGACACACAGAGAGAGAGAGAGAGACCTGAGTTCTGTTTGTCAAAAAAAGCATGCAGAACGCAACAAAAATGCAGTGCAAGCGCACTAACAAAGTACTGCACTAACACTGGCCCTATAGCTGGGTCCGCATTCACTGTTTTGCAGCCTGGGGATTTATGGAGCTGCTATCAGCTACTGACTACTGTCTTCAGCCCTTAGAAGGACTATTTATTAGTTGGATCTAGTAACACCAAAACAAAGATGGCTGCGGCGTTAGTGTGAGGGCAAGCAACATCAGATGTGTTCATTGGCTGGAAAACAGGCGCCAGGAAGTCAGAAATGAAAATGAAAGTATCGGAGCGGATGCTATGTTATTCATCGTATACCGAATGGTGAGAATACCCCATTATCCGTCGGATACTGAATAGTGGCGAATACATTCGCTCATTCCTAATTACTACATCTAATTGGTGACACTAGAGTTCAAGTCCTTTTCCCACCTGTAGAGGATATTTGTATGTTTCATTTCCCAATCAGACACGTGATAGAGAAGAGGAAGGGGGTAGTGATAAAACATGGTAGATTTCCTGAGAGACATTGAGAATACTTCTTTACAATCTAGATAAAACTGATACAATTTATAATCCTTCACTTTTAATTCATTGTGTAACATTCTAAACAAAAAATACATAAACTCCTGTATATGGCCTAATTTCTCTGTTAAACTTGTGCCATAAATCTAAAACTGTAGGGGCAGCTGGAGAAGTTGTACATTATAACAGATGTACATATTATTCTACATTAGATCGTTTGGTAATATTCCAAGAAAAGAGGCCATTGTAACTCTATGACTGCTAAGAAATGACTGCTTACATTAAGTTTGCCTATTTATGATTCATAGTCATAATGGGACTCTTAGAATCCTATTACTAAAAGTTTTATATCATAATGGTATCTAATTCAGTTCAAACATCTAAGCATTTTTAAGCAAGTGAATAAAAACTTAGATTTTAAGCATTATTAAGAACAAAGTTCTTATGTCTGTTATGTCCTTCCAACACTACAAATGCATTAACCAAACAAGACATTTTTCACCAGAACAAAGAGTGAATAGATCTTTGAAGTTAAGTGTTCATATTTAAAGAGGACATTTCACCGGTTTCAACATGTTAAATTGGTCACATCATTGAACAATGGCTGCAGAGCTGAATAAAATATAGTTTTCATTTTTTAATTCCCATCTAGGATGCAGAAATATTAGCTTGCAAAATTATGCTATAATCTATGGTAAAGCCATGGGGGCCTTACCAGAGTTTTGTCTTTGGAAGAATTTAGTTTTTCCACCACATGGCATTGACCAATCATTAGCAGGATGCATCAAGCAGTGGAAAAAAAGGCACGCCCCCAGAGAATGGCAGAACAGGCTTTCTTTTTTGAGACAAGTACTGACATACAGCCCGGCTTTCCTCTGTTATCTCATAGCCAGCATCTACTGTATAGAGTAAAAGCAAAGATATGTATCATTACACATTTTTCAGATCTCCTCCAAAGTCAGTCAGTGTAGGAAAAAGAGGGGTTTGTCAGAGCTGACAATACCCTCAGATGAAAGTGTGACGCCCTGGCCGGGCCAGGTAGTCACAGATAGGGCCCCGCATTACACCTGTCCCTCATAGGTAACATACAGCCAAACATTTAAACCCTAGTCACCCCCCTCAGGGCTTGATGGACACACCAGGGGGCGGAACCAGGTGGTTGGAAGACGCCCACCAAGGAGTTCAGATAGCTTGAGGCGGGAAAGTAAACAAAACAAGTCTAGAGTTCAAGTTGGAGAGGTGTGTGGGCTGGAGCTGTGTGCAGCTCCAGCAGAGGAGAGAAACCAATTTGAGCAGGTCCCAGGGTAGGAGCCCTGGTATCTTTGGCTAGGAGGCAGACGGCGGTCTCTGTCTGCAGGAGCCGGGAAGACGGCTCGGTGGAACCGAGGTGGACCGGGACAGGGTTGTAGCCCGCCGGTACCGGCACGGGGAACCGACTCGGAAACCGGAGCACAAAGGGGGGTACTCAGACCCTGAAGCTAGGTCCAGAAGCTACTGGGGGCCAGCTAATTAACTGATTGCAGCCAGGACTAGAGGTCCTGTCCCTCTCAAAGTCCCGACTGAAGACAACAGGGGGATAAGCAGCCACCGCCATGGCTCAGAGATCCCACGGGCCAGCGTCTGCGGGCAAAGGGCTCCTTAGGCGACCACAAGCCGGGAGCGAACTCCTGAAGTTGCAAGCACAGGCAGTCCACCATCGAAAACAGGGGCGTGATAAAGACAGAGACCACCAGCCGGGTGGGGGACCAGACTGCAGCCGGCTGCGGGTACCGACCACCATCACCTTGGTTTACCAGAAACTCATGTGTTTACTAATAGTGAGTACAACAGCACGCTCCGGTTGCCCATCTCCCTGCACCGCCAAACACCCCCCAAAGGGTCCCGGGGCCACCATCCCTGCCCACAGAGGGGTTAACAACTTGCTGCCAAACATCTCCCCCGGGTGCCCCGTAACTGCGGCGGTGGTGTCCACCTCCACCACATCCTGTGGGTGGCGTCACAAACTTAACACGGCTCCGGCCGTACATCTACGTCCCCAAACCACAATCCCCTTTTCAGTTGAAGTGACCGCGAGACCCCCTGGACCGGAGACCCTCGAGCCACCCACTGAAAGTCCCGATCCGAGCGGGGCGGTACAAAAGCTGCAAGAAATGTTTCTAATGACAAAGATAAGATGTGAGGAGAGCAGAACTCAGAGGAGAAAGCCTGTTCTAAGCTTCTCTGGGATAGTGTTTTTTCTCCATGCATAATGCCTCCTGCTTAGGATTGGACAACATTATACAGGGAAAAAGTCACCACCCCCAGAAAGGAATCCCTGATAGCTCCCCTTTTACTAGAAAGTATCACCTCAAGGCAGATGAGAAATTAATAATAAGAAATATGTTTCAATTATTACCCAGAGGTAAAAAGAAGAGTCCATTTTTAAGGAGGTGAACTGGTTGCTATCGCGTTTCTTTTACTGAAGACATTAAATCTCATTATCGGGATGTCTGTAGAGTAAGAAACATTTAAGTGTTGGGACTAGACCAAAATGGAAGGGGGTTAACTGATAAGAAAAGAGACGGTGTCCTTCTACAGTGGGAGTTGGGACCCAGTGTGTGATAGGAACAGATGAATAGTCTGAAGGTCACCAAGACCTCATGCAGTGACTGTCCTGTGGCAAAATAAACAGAAAGCAGACTGGAGATGAGATAGGGGGATCCTGAAGTGTTAACCAAGACACAGGGGTCAGGACTATATTAACTCTTGAGATTGACCTTCCAAAGGAGTGGCCCCAGATAGGCGGGCCCAGAGGATGGTACTCTAGCGTTAAGACTCCAAGCAGCTTACAGCTCAAAGTTAACATGCCAAGATGGGATACTGCGTGAACTAAGCTAGCTTTCCCGGTGAAAGTCTCCCAAAGCATCTGAGAGCTTAACTCTTTACTCTGGCCATACTGCCAAACTCCTTGACTCCCTCCTGTTTGAAGAGAATAGACATTGAGCAGCAAAAGGGGAAAGTGACTTTCACGGATAGGACTGTGGTGCTAGATTGGATTGTCATCAGTAAGAACAGTAATAACCAAGATGGAACTGAAAGTGTGTTTGAATTTGTTCTAAACATCTGAAACATACTGGAAGTTATGTGCCAGCTATCTCATGTACTGTATGAAGTTTATTAGGAAGAACTAGTAAGTCATTTTAATCATTTAAACTGTACTGGTGGTCTTCTTGGTGGAACGAGTTGTCATCCTGTCCTAACCAGCCAAAGCCATCGGCAACATGCTGCCAGCATGGGCCTATGACCCACACTACACAAGTCCACACACCCAGCCAGGACCGTGTTTTTCTTGTAGCATGTCAGGAAGAGAGGAAGCAACACCCCGCCCACGACTTCTGTCACACGCCACGATTCTGCAAACTTTTTGAATGTTTTGCTGCTTTCAGTCTCACTAATGCTTGTTTAAAGTTACAATTTTCAGCTGAATTTCACTTATCTAGGCCAAATGGTTATTAAATATACATCTATCGGCTCCAAAGAATGAGAGTATTTCCCTACACCATATGCGTGTTTCTCAGCAATAGCGCAATAGTGATGAAAAGGTAGAAGTAGGTTGAAGTCTAAGTTTTATAAAATGTGGGGATAGATGATTTAAGTATCTGTCAGATGTTCCTATTCTGTTAAACAGTGTCCTAAATTTGGGACTTTATTCAAAAGTGAGCCAAGAATGCTAATTACAACATTTCCCTGCCTGAATGTGACACGCCCCACCGGGGCCTGGGGCACTCGGAACCGGGCGACGGTTCTGTTCTGGGATGTCACGTCAGCAGGGCCCTTCTCCGTGGCCTTGGCGATGTCGTTTAAAGTGAGGTGGTGGGATATTTACATGGGATGATAGTTCGTGACACCACCCGTGGTATGCGGCAAGTTATTTGCCGCCGCTGCTATTCAGTTCCCCTGGGATCGATGGTAATGAGTTGATATAGCTCTCCACAGGTAGAGCTGAGCCTCAGGGCTGAAGATGGTGTTGTGAAGAGTAATGGCGGGGTGCAGGTCCAGAGGCGCAGACAATAACTGGGCAACACAGGAATGCAGTCACAAGGTCTTTACTCAAAGTTAAGAGTTCCAAGTCATCACGGCCGGTCAATTACTGCCCTCGGAGTGCTGAGTCCTGCTGTGATGGGCCCCAGACGATCCCCAGATAGTTCTGAGGTACAACCCAATGCACCCTTCCGTGATCCTTCCCTGGCCTCTCCTGCCTTCCCCGCGCCTCACACACAGTCCCCTGCCAGTGTCCGCAGATCATTTTTATGGATGGCTTTTCTGCCTTGTCCCTTGGTCATATGTGGTTTCAGCAGGTTATGTGCAGATTTGACTTCGGTACTTGCAGTAACCTTCGCCTCCGGTTTGCTAGCAAAGCCTTGTAGTTCTCCACTTGATGAGGGGCTGGTCTCCTTTGGGGTCAAGTCCCTCCACACCGGGATACCAACTTGGAAAAGAGTCCACGGGTGTATGGCGCACTTCCCCCAGATCTAGGACCGCTTCTCTCCTGATCCTGGGACGAGCTCCGCAGCTCCAGACCCCAGGACCGTTCTGCTCCATGTCTACCTCTTGACTGACTAATGTTCTACAGTTTGCTCCCACTAACTAAACTCCACCTCCAGACTAGCTTTGGGATGTACTTTCCTAAGGCGACAGCAAAGCTGCAACTTGCCCTAACCATGGCCTAATGGAGTGTTGCTAAATAAAAAGTGTGTTTGTGTGTGTGTGCAATAACCTGTGACCCCCTCCTTACCCAGGAATGGGATACCACACCTCTGGCTGAGGTGCAGTACCTCTGTGGCAACTGGAGCCTTAGGGGCGCCACAAATGCACTATGTAGTCTCTCCACAACATGCATCTCAGCTATTTACCGTATGTTCCGGTTTATAAGATGCACCAGATTATAAGACGCACCCCCAACTTCAGAGCATAAAAAGGTGAGAAAAAAATGGGGTCCGACTTATAATCTGGTGGTGTCTTACCAGAGGGGGCGGCAGTGGTGGTGGAGTGGGGTCACAGGAGGAAGGGGTGGTAGGTGTCCCAGAAACTGTCGGCTTTGCTGATGCAGCTGTGCTGGGGCTGGGGTTGCTGTGCTGGGGCTTGTGTTGTGGCGGTGGCAGGCATTGAGGGCTTCAAAGAATTGGTTAATCAACTGCAAAACCTCTTTACGTGCATGACACTAGGATAAATTACAAATGAACCAAAAACAACAAAATTGTCCCAAACTAATGAAGACAAAAAAAAACAATTCATGATAAAAATATATACTTTATTGATTAAAAATATTTTTATTATGATAAAAACAGAGAGGGACCACAATAAATACCCAGATATATATGTAATAGTTTCAAAAGGGGAAAAAAAGGGGGGATGCAGGATAGCAGCAATATACAAAAGTTTCTAGAAAAATATAAATATTGAATTAGCACACACAAATATAAATAAATAAATGAGTGATTCACAGAGCAATAGTGTGTGAAGCTAATTAAATAATGCACTGTAACCATATATAAACTGCAACAATTGTAACATCCCTTGCCCAAGATAAAGCAATAATATACAACCCATGCTGCTGATGTGTGACGCCCAGGACTAGCCAGGTCGTCCCAGGCAGTCCCATACACCCCCCCATTCCTTAGTAAGGTGACAGCAGCCAAACTACAAAACCCTTGTCTCCTCCCTCCGGGTTTGATGTTCACACCAGGGGGGGCAGAGCCAGGCGGTTGGATCCGCCCACCGAGGAGTTCACAGGCCCTGAGGCAGGAAAAACAGTGCAGTTCCCCATGGGGAGCAGAGTGTGAGCACAGTCTAGTCTAGTCTTGACAGTGAAGTGGAGTGAAGTTCAAGGGCAGACCTGTGCCTAGGTCTGCCATAGTCTACACCAGGTGTCTGGGTTGGAGCCCAGTCACCTCTGGCAAGGAGGCAGATGGTGGTGGCCGGCTGCAGGAGCTGGGATTACAGCCGGTGGAACCGTAGGGACCGGAGACGGGCGGTGACCCGCTGGTACCGAACCGGGGAACCGATTGGAAACCGGAGCACCAGGAGGGGTACTCAGACCCAGTATGAGGCCCAGAAACAACCGGGCTGAATCAAATCAACTGATTGAGGACTGGACTTTAGGACCTTTCCCACATAAGACCCGACTGAAGACAACAGCCCAACCATAGGGGTAAAGCCACCGCCCAGGCATAGAGACCCGAGGGGCCAGCGTCTGCGGGCAAAGAGGGCTCTCCCGACACATATCAAGCTACTGTTGCTCAGGCATAGGAATCGTGATTTCTACCCAAGTGAGGTGCAGGAGAAAGGCGGAAACCACCAACTTATTAAGGGGAAAACTGCAGCCGGCTGCGGGCACCATTCACCATCTTGTTTGGTTTACCAGAGACTCCAGCGTGTTTGTCATAGTGAGTACAACAGTGCCGTCAGGCCGCGCACCGCACCGCACCGTCACCCCAGCACGCATCCATCCCCTCGCCTCAGCACCTCCCTCGGGCCCCCGGGACCATCATCCCCCCTACCCACGGAGGGGGTCAACACCAAGCTGCACAACACCGTCCCCGGGAACCTAGTCAACGGCAGCGGTGGTGTCCATCCATTCACCACAACCCGTGGGTGGTGTCACGCACTTAAATCCCCTGCAAACAACCGCGGCTCCGGCCGTGGACCTCCCCATCGAAGTCCCTACGTGTAGCACCAACCCCCTTTCAGAGCGACGTGACCCCCGGGTCCGTGAAGAGCTCGAGCCACTCACCGACGAGCACGGATCCGAGCGCCTCGGCAGCCGGCCGAGCCCTGGGGCGGTACAGATGCATAAACTATACAGGCACTGAGAAAAAGTATCTCAAAATCAGCTGCCAAAGATGTAAAGTAAAGGAAGTATAAATATAAGTATAAATAAAGGAAGATGTAAAGTGCACTATGTTATTTCTGAAATAAGCCTGCAACCAATCAATCCCAAAGTACAAAATAAATAGTGTAAACAAACCCAAGGAAAAATATGAAATAATTACCAAGTAGGTGACCATGAAAAGCCTGGGTCTGGGTAAACAGGTCCCTCGACCCCAACGCCGTATCGTCCTTGTTTCTTCCTTGGGCGTGTGAAAGAAGCAAGGGCAAAACGGTGCTGGGGTGGAGGGACCTGTTTACCCAGACCCAAGCTTTATTGCCACGCCCCCTTTCTTAACCCCTTAACGACCTTTGCCGTACTGGGTACGTCACGGTGACATGGTGCTAAACGACCCATGACGTACCCAGTACGTCTTGGCGAAATCGCGGTCCTGGAGCCCCGGGGAGTCCAATTTCTTTGATTAAACGGTAGATTCGGGAAGGAGGGGACCTCTGCCTGACCTCAGGAGGGGTGGTGCCTCCTCCCCGAACCTACAGAGGCTGTGATTGGCTGACAAACGCCGCTCAGCCAATTACAGTCACTGTAATGTTCCAGCCATTGAAAATGGCTGGAACATTTAAATCCAGCCCTGATCAGTGCCATTGGCTGGAGCTGGGTGATCGGTGCTTCACCCGCCCCCAGCTCTGATTGGAGATACCGGTCTTGTGACCGCTCTCTCCAATCAATGTGGATCTGCGGCCTGTGACCGTCCCTGGAAGCCGAGGAGAGCGGTCTCTGCGGGTGCCCATCGGTAAGTTGCCGCCCGCCCCTGTCCCCGATCGCCCGCCCCTGTCCCCCCCTGTCCCCAATCGCCCTGCCAGCCCTGCCGCTGTCTCCGATTGCCCCCGCCGCTGTCTCCGATCGCCCCGCCCGCCCCCGCCGCTGTCTCCAATCGCCCCGCCACCGCCGCTGTCTCCGATCGCCCCGCCCGCCACCGCCGCTGTCTACGATACCCCCGCCCGCCACCGCCAGCCCCGCCGCGGCTCCGATCGCCCCGCCGCTGCTCCCGATCCACCGCTGTCCCCGCCGCCACGCTCCCGATCCACCGCTGTCCCCGCCGCCACGCTCGCCACTGTCCCCGCCGCTGCTCCGGATCCACCGCTGTCCCCGCCGCCACACTCGCCACTGTCCCCACCGCTGCTCCGGATCCACCGCTGTCCCCACCGCCACGCTCGCCACTGTCCCCACCGCTGCTCCGGATCCACTGCTGTCCCCGCCGCCACGCTCGCCACTGTCCCCACCGCTGCTCCGGATCCACCGCTGTCCCCGCCGCCACGCTCGCCACTGTCCCCACCGCTGCTCCGGATCCACCGCTGTCCCCGTCGCCACGCTCGCCACTGTCCCCACCGCCGCTCCCGATCCACCGCTGTCCCCACCGCCGCTCCGGATCCACCGCTGTCCCCGCCGCTGCTCCGGATCCACCGCTGTCCCCGCCGCTGCTCCGGATCCACCGCTGTCCCCGCCGCTACGCTCACCACTGTCCCCATCGCTGCTCCGGATCCACCGCTGTCCCCGCCACCACGCTTGCCACTGTCCCCACCGCTGCTCCGGATCCACCGCTGTCCCCGCCGCCACGCTCGCCACTGTCCCCACCGCTGCTCTGGATCCACCGCTGTCCCCGTCGCCACGCTCGCCACTGTCCCCACCGCCGCTCCCGATCCACCGCTGTCCCCGCCGCTGCTCCGGATCCACCGCTGTCCCCGTCGCCACGCTCGCCACTGTCCCCACCGCCGCTCCGGATCCACCGCTGTCCCCGCCGCTGCTCCGGATCCACCGCTGTCCCCGCCGCTGCTCCGGATCCACCGCTGTCCCCGTCGCCACGCTCGCCACTGTCCCCGCCGCTGCTCCCGATCCACCGCTGTCCCTGCCGCCATGCTCGCCACTGTCCCCGCCGCCGCTCCCGATCCACCGCTGTCCCTGCCGCCACGCTCGCCACTGTCCCCGCCGCCGGCGCACCCACCTTTTTCAGCTGCTGCTGCCCTCGAATCGGCCCCCACTGTTCCCGATCGGCGGCCGCCGCCTCCTTCATCGGCTGCCCCTTCTCCATCGCCATTACACCTCCTATCCCTCCATGTGCTGCAAGCCACCCTCCCCCCACATGTACTGCTGCAAGCCACCCTCCTCCCACATGTGCTGCAAGCCACCCTCCCCCCGGGGCCCCCCCTCCTTCATGTGCCATCCCTCTCTCCCATCAGACTCTGCCCCCCTCCCTGATCTGCTGCCTGCTCTCTCCCATCCTCTTCATCTACTGCCCCCTCTCACCCTCCTCAATCTGTTGCCTCCTTCATCTGCTGCCTCTTCTGTCTGCTGTGATCCTGCTGCCTAGATCCATCCTGTAAGGTAGGTATCCCCATCTCACCTCCCTCCCCCCATCCTCTGCCGCTCCTCCATCTGCTGCGCCATTTCCCATCTTCCATCCGCTGCGTCCTTTCCCATCCTCTGCCGCTCCTCCATCCGCTGCGCACTTTCCCATCTTCCATCCGCTGCGCCCTTTCTCATCTGCCGCCGCGCCCTCTCGCATCACATTATCCAGCGCAGTTGCTCGCTTCCAGACTACAGTGGATGATGCGATGCGAGACTCGTGCATTGCTCTCACGTTTGGCACTCTTAGTGGCAGGCGCTCTTTTTTTTTTTTATTCATTTTTTTTTTTTTACTGATGTCTGTATTTTTTATTTCGCCAAACTAATTTTTTTGTATGGGGGGGGTCTAGTTTCCAAAATGGGATCACATGTGGGGGAGCTCCATTGTTTAGGCACCTCAGGGGGTCTCCAAATGAAACATGGCGTCTGCTAATAATTCCAATCAATTGTACTGTGAAATGGCGCTCCTTCTGAGCCCCGCTGTACGCCCAAACAATTGATTTCCACCACATATGAGGTACCTCTGTATTCAGGAGAAATTGCACAATACATTTTATGGTGCATTTTTTCCTCATACCCTTGTGGAAAAAAAAGCTACGTGTTTGAAAAAACAATTTTGTGGTAAAAAAAAGAATAAAATATTTTCACGGCTGAACATTACAAACGTTTGTGAAGCCTCCAGGGGTTCAAAGTGCTCACTAAACAGCTAGATAAATTCCATGAGGGGTCTAGTTTCCAAAATGGGGTCAATTGTGGGGGAGCTCCATTGTTTAGGCACTTCAGGGGGGTCTCCAAACGTAACATGGCGTCCGCTAATAATTCCAACCAATTTTGCTGTGAAATTTCGCTCCTTGCCTTCCGAGTCCTGCCGTGTGCCCAAACATTTGATTTCCCCACATATGGGGTATCTGAGTACTCAGGAGAAAATGCACAATACATTTTATGGTGCATTTTTTCCTGATACCCTTGTGATTAAAAAAGCTACCTGGTTGAAGCAACAGTTTTGTGGTAAAAAAAGATTTTTTTCTTTTCACGGCTCAACGTTATAAACTTCTGTGAAGCCCCCAGGGGTTCAAAGTGCACATCAAACATCTAGAAAAAATATTTGAGGGCTCTAGTTTCCAAAATGGGGTCACTTATGGGGGATCTCCATTGTTTAGGTACCTCAGGGAGTCTTCAAACCCGACATGGCGTCCGCTAATGAGTGCAGCTAATTTTGCACTCAAAAATTCAAATGGCGCTCCTTGCTTTCCGAGTCCTGCCGTGTGCCCAAACATTTAATTTCCACCACATATGGGGTATCTGCGTACTCAGGGGAAAATGCACGATACATTTTATGATGCATTTTTCCTGATACCCTTGTGAAAATACTAATTTTTATGGCTAAAGTAACATTTTTGTGTTAAAAAAGTAACATTTTCATTTTTTCGTCTACATTGCTTTGGTTGCTGTGAAGCTCCTAAAGGGTTAATAAACTTCTTGGATGTGGTTTTGAGCAGAGTGAGGGGTACAGATTTTAGAATGGGGTCACTTTTGGGTATTTTCTGTCGCCTAGGTTTCTCAAATCACTCCAAATGTGATGTGGTACCTAAAAATATTTTTTTTTGTAAATTTTGTTGGAAAAATGAGAAATTGCTGATGAACTTTGAACCCTTCTAACTTCCTAACGGAAATTTTTTTTTTTCAAAAATTGCGTTTGTGTAAAGCACACAAGTGGGAAATGTTATTTAGTAACTATTTTGTGTGACATATCTTTTAGATTTATGGGCATAAAATTTCAAATTTTGAAAACTGCAAAATTTTCAAAATTTTCGCCAAATTTTCGAAATTTTCACAAATAAACGCAAAACATATCGGCCTAAATTTACAACTGACATGAAGTACAATATGTCACGAAAAAACAATCTCAGAATCGCCAGGATCCGTTGAAGTGTTCCAGAGTTATAACCTGTCAAAGTCACACTGGTCAAAATTGCAAAAAATGGCCGGGTCTTTAAGGTGAAAACAGGCTGGGGGCTGAAGGGGTTAAAGGTCAAGCATCCCATTACCCGGAAGTGATCCCTGAGGTCACCTATCCTAATGGTATTTAAGACCGCCTCCCCTTACAGGAGGCGCCTGAGCAACGTTGCCTCCTAGTGCGTTGCTAGTTCTCAGGTCCCATTACGCTACTGTGTCTAGTCCTGCTTTAGTGCCTGTCTCATGTTCCTGTTCCTAACCTGTTTCGCATCCTAGAGCCTGCTTTCTACCACCACCTCCATGCTGTCACGTCTGAGCCACCTTCTCCGTGCTGCCAAGTCCGAGCCACCACCCCATGCTGCCATGTTTAAGAGCCACTATCTCTGTGCTGCCAAGTCCGAATTACCATCTCCGTGCTTCCACATCCAAGCACACCAGCACCAGATGCTAAAAGATTTTACCAGTCCATACGAGCTGACCTCCATTGGTTCCTGGCAGTCGTGTATTTTGGCCCCCTGTTGCTGCGCCAGAGAGTCCCTGTATAGAGGTCACTACTGGTTAGTTCCTTCAGGGGAGTCCAGTGTACGTCCTGGATGCTCCCCGCCCCTCGGAGACCTTAACAGTAACAAGATGCTCTATGCTATTCACTTTAACTGTCCTTGGTTTTAATGTTATGGCTGATTGATATATATAAGGGCAAATTTCCAGAAAACCATACTCAAAGTAAACCCGGCGTTCCTGTGACTCCAGGAACCACACAGGTAGCACAAACTCTTAATCATATCAGGGAAAGGAGGACATACGAGTTTTTTAAAGTGGAAAATTTACATAATTTATTAGAAGTATAGTGACACGAAACTTGTGAAAGTTACTGTGAAGGGTTAAAAGGAAACCCCAGACCAAACAGGATTTACATGCACATGAGACATTAAGCCCGGAGAAAAATACTTATTACAATATGTACACAATCAGTGAGTGTCTCTTGTAAAGCATCTCTGTCATGGATACAATAGCAATAATAGCATTTACACAAAGTGGAGCATACTCGAATTCAATGCAAGAGAGATAACCATTAATGACTAGAGTAAATAACAAATATCGGGGCTGGTCTGCTTAAATGCAGATTATGCACTCAACTCAATAGTGCTATGGGACCGCAATTCGCGGCAAATCCAGGATTTTTTTGGAAGTCCATATAAAGGATCCTATCAGAGCATGAGTCATACCCTTAATGTCAGCACGAAGATCAGAGAGGCATGTGCCAAAGTGCAGGGTTGGTCCAGAGGCAGGGCCCCCAAGGCTGCCCGACGTACGTTTCGATGAAGGGGTTAAAGTCTTCTTCAAGGGATGGGATGCCGTGACGGTCTGGGGTTTCCTTTTAACCCTTCACAGTAACTTTCACAAGTTTCGTGTCACTATACTTCTAATAAATTATGTAAATTTTGCACTTTAAAAAACTCGTATGTCCTCCTTTCCCTGATATATATGTAGTATATTTATTTTATGCCATTTAATCTGTAAAATGTTGGGCGGATAAAAAAAAATCTAATTCTTCTTCCTCTGATAAACACCTCATTCTTTTCATTGTACAACTACATAAAATGCATTCAACTGAGAAAAACAAGTTATGATAATCAAAGTAAAAAAAAAATACAATGAAATCCTAATAGCATTTTGTTATTTTAGCGTGCCGTTCTTTCCATTTGCAACTACACAACACTTCATCGACTTCTGATGTTTTTTTGTTATAATAGAATGACACATGATATATTATTAGTATAAAGAATCCATTTTCCCAGCATGTCAGCATGCAAAATACCTTCAGTCATGAAGTCGTTTAGAGACAGGTACAGAAAGAATGGAGACATGTATGATTGCTGTAATTCCTTAATTTGTTCTCCTATGTATTGTCATCTGGTATGTAACTGTATTTGAATGGCGGGCTCAATGTAAGGACACAGACCTAAAGACGTAATTAAAGGAAACCGGTTATGTTCCTTGGGCCTACGAAACCGGCAATATCCCAACCCAAGGATTGTATGTGTGCCATAACATCTTATATTGATGTTGCCATATGTTAGCTAGGACTAGTCCAGAAGGGTGTTCCTTTACTGAGACTTGTCCGACATCCGATACAGTAATCACAACCTCTTTGTCCTCCCCAATGGTCAGACCAACCAGTCTCAGATTCAGTATTTGTCACTGAGCATGTGCAGTAAAGCCAAGTGGTGTCTATCCAGCTCCATAGCCGAACTGTGGACTCCCGGGAAGACATAATGAATCTGAGTCCCACTCGACTGGCCACAAGGAATAGTATCAATATTAATTTCTAGAACTGAATCTGAAACCACATCAGTTTAGATATATAGATACATAAATAGGCAACCAGTAGTTCAAAATAAACAAAACCTAATGAAATTAGAACATAGGTATTTTCTGATTATACTCAATTGACTACCGTATTTTTCGGATTATAAGACGCACTTTTCCTCCCAAACATTTGGGAGGAAAATGAGGGGTGCATCTTAAAATCCGAATATAGCTTACCGGGGTGCTATCTGTGCGGCGATCGGGTGCGTTTGGACGACCGGGTGCCTGTGGCTGCGTGCTGGCAGCCGGGTGCCTGTCGGTGATGGCTCCCTCTCTGTCCTGGAGGCCAGCTGCCTCTCTGTTTGGGTGGGTGCGCGGGCAGCCTTTTGGCTGCCACTCTGTGCGTGCGTGCAGAAAAGGTGGCTGTGTGAACTGCGGTGGCTGTGCGGTGAGTGTCCCAGTTCAAATGATGGTGCCGGGAGTCAGCACGTGTGCAGATGGAACCCTTGGACGAGAGCTCCATCTGCGTATGCACCGCTCCAGGCGCCATCATTTGAACTGGGACCGCGGACACTGGGACACTCACCATACCGGCCTGCTCCACTACTGACCCGCCACTGCTGCCGCCACTGACACCATGGACCCGCCACTGCTGCTGCCGCCACTGACACCATGGACCCACCACTACTGCCGCCACTGACCGCCGCCGCTGCTGCCGCCACTGACCCGCCGCCGCTGCTGCCGCCACTGACCCGCCGCTGCTACCGCCACGGACCCACCGCCGCTGCTGCCGCCACGGACCCGCCGCTCTTGCTGCCGCCACCATGGAGCCGTCGCTGCTACCAGCACAACCTCTGCCTCCTGTGACCTGCTTCACCACCACTGCTGCCCCCAGAGTATAGGACGGACCCCATTTTTATTTTTTTTACCTCTAAATTTGGGGTGCATCTTATAATCTGGTGCGTCTTATAAAACGAAAAATACGGTATATATGAGACTAAATAATA
Organism: Anomaloglossus baeobatrachus; assembly: GCF_048569485.1. Taxonomy (NCBI): domain Eukaryota; kingdom Metazoa; phylum Chordata; class Amphibia; order Anura; family Aromobatidae; genus Anomaloglossus; species Anomaloglossus baeobatrachus. Next base: position 232,374,629 of record NC_134359.1, on the reverse strand, counting down.
TAAAACAATATCTTTATTTTGCAAAAAAACTTCTACAAAAAAATACAAAACTATCAGAAGAAACTTTAAAAAAAAAACTACTTGCGAAAACAGACTCATATAATCAATATACTGATCACTTTAAAGAAATAATAAATACGTATCAGGGATAATGACTCCAAGCTATAAACACAAGATCTGATCCAAAGTAATCATAAAATCCAGCCAAATTTATATATATACAAAACAGACCTGTATACAGCTATGTATCCAAAATAAAGGAGTCTATTCCAACAGTCAGCAACGTCTATCAGGCTCCACACTTTCCAGTACCCCTGTTTTGTTTATGAATTTAGAAGGATTTTCTGAATACGCTGGATTATCAAATCATGTGTTTATAACTGGGAAATATCCCACTTTCATATATATACAGTCCCTGACAGAAGTTCTGTCGCTTATCCATGTTATGTAAATAAAAGCTTATAACCTTACTTTAAATTCATCCATTGGTTTTATAAATTACTCTTTTGAAAGCTGAAACCCTCCCAAGTTTGGTTTAGGTTATGAAAATAAAGTTGTTGCAAAGCTGAAATATTGATCATTTAATGAACACAGAAAGGTCAGATTTTGGCAAGACAAAAGTTTTGTCGCCCACAGAAAGTAATGTGAAATTCCAACCAATAATTATTATTATTATTATTTATTATTATAGCACCATTTATTCCATGCCACTTTACAAGTGAAAGAGGGTATACGTACAACAATCATTAACAGTACAAAACAGACTGGTATAGGAGGAGAGAGGACCCTGCCCGCGAGGGCTCACAGTCTACAGGGAATGGGTGATGGTACAATAGGTGAGGACAGAGCTGGTTGCGCAGTGGTCTACTGGACTGAGGGCTATTGTAGGTTGTAGGCTTGGTGGAAGAGGTGGGTATTGAGGTTCCTCTTGAAGCTTTCCACAGTAGGTGAGAGTCTGATGTGCTGAGGTAGAGCATTCCAGAGTATGGGGGATGCACGGGAGAAATCTTGTACGCGATTGTGGGAAGAGGAGATAAGAGAGGAGCAGAGAAGGAGATCTTGTGAGGATCTGAGGTTGCGTGCAGGTAGGTACCGGGAGACTAGGTCACAGATGTAGGGGGGAGACAGGTTGTGCATGGCTTTGTATGTCATTGTTAATGTTTTGAACTGGAGTCGTTGGGTGATGGGAAGCCAGTGAAGGGATTGGCAGAGTGGCGAGGCTGGGGAGTAGCGAGGGGAGAGGTGGATTAGGCGGGCCGCAGAGTTTAGGATAGATTGGAGGGGTGCAAGAGTGTTGGAAGGGAGGCCAGAGAGCAGGAGGTTGCAGTAGTCGAGGCGGGAGATGATGAGGGCACTTCTAATACAAAGATATGTTGCATAACATTGGTGAATGAAGTTGTGGTGCTATTAGAGCTATATTTAATGTTTTGTGTGACTTCCATGATCTTGAAGGACTGCATCCATGCGGTCTAACAATGATTCATACAATTTATTGATGAAGTCATGAGGAATAGCAAAGAATGTGTCATGGTTCGCCTCTCCGTCCACATGGCTAGGGGGCGGAGCCTTCTCCCACGCCTCACTTCCGGAGCCTGGATGCTGTCACGCTCCCCGGCTCCCGTGCCACGCTCCCCGGCTCCCATGCCACTCTCCCTGGCTCCCGTTCCACGCTCCCCGGTTCCCGTGCCTCGCTCCCCGGTCCTCCGCTCCACAGCCTCCTTGCTCCCTCACCTGCGCCCTCCAGGTGTCCTGATCCCCGCTCCCGGCGCCCTTCCGCGACACGGAGCCTTCTGCCAGGCACTCCTGTCTCCTGTGCACCGCTTCCTGCTCTGGCTTCTGGCACCCGGGCTTCGCGCATGCGCGTTAGGGCGCGCGCGCGGTCATTGACCCTTTCTTAAAGGGCCAGCCTCCACTGACAGGATATTGAACACACAGGTACAGGGTATAAAGGGGTTTATTTTCCAAGTGGGCGGGGCCTGTTCTTCATGTTTAGTAAGCTAGGAGTCAGGTCCCCCTGTGCCTTGTCCACTACTGACTTATCTGTCTCGTAGAGCCACTCCTGCCTCGCCAACCAGTCCTGACGGTTCCAGAACTCCAGAGGGTGACTGTCCGCCATCTCTTCAGTCCCTCCCGTCTCCGATCCCTGGATCCGTATGGTGACCGACCCCCTCGCTCAGCTGGTTCCGGATTCTGCCTGACATCATCCCGGCCTCCGAACCTGAGCCTTGCCACCCGGACTACCTTCAGAGACTAAACAAGAGCCTCATGGTCAAAGCTTGGAGTCTCGTATGGGTAACACTGGACCGGGTATAGTTTTGACCCTCCAGTGTAACCTAGAGACAGCACACTCCAGGAGCATATCAATAAACAAAAGCACTAGGAGTACTGGTGCAAAAATAGAAATTTATTATAAGTATCAATAAATAACAGCAAATGAGACAAAGGACATTTATCAAGCAAAGTTAAGGGAATGAATACCTGGGTCCCATAGACCACACTGAGGGGACTCTGTGTAGCATCAATATGTTTGGGCTTAATCAGGTTAAATTACAGGTAATCTGAGAAGGATATTACAAAATGTTTTGGTATAATACATAAAGGTTTTTACCTATTGTAATGGTGTAGTAGGGGAGCCAGACTGGAGGGATTCCCACCAATAGCATGCTGAGTCCCATAGACCCCAGTAGTGATAGACCCTGTAAATCAAGCCAGGTTTCACAGAGGTCCCTGTGTTAATTCATATAGCCACTGGGTTAGATAGGTACATATAGGGTGTACAAGGAACCCTATCAGTATAGTTGGTAGTAAATAAAAAGTTTCATGTCCACAGGGTAATGGAGCGCTTACCTAAACACAGTGGTGGTGCAAAGGAGCCAGGCCAAGCCAGAGGGGACCTCAGAGACTCTGTGGTCCCAGGGACTTCTTCACTACGGTCCTCTGAACGGACTGTCCTGCTACCCGTAGTGCTCCAGCTACCGGGTACCCTGCCCTCGGTGGGGTGCTCAGACCAGTGGATCCACCTCCTGGGCCTACCCGTCCTCCTGGCCCTTACAGATGCCTTAAAAGCTGACATTTCCAGTGAACCAACGCCGGCTATAAGCTTTGCACTGCTTTGCCTGTGATTGCTGGTCCTGTGAGTGATATCCTGATCCATCTGTTCCTGTGCCCCCGTGCCCTTGTCTGTTTTCCATCCTCTGGTTATCCCTCCAGTCCTCTGTCCCCTCTCCTACCTCACCACTCGGTTGCTTCCTCTGGTATTGACCTCGGCCTGGCTTTGACTCCGCTTCTGCTCGCTCCTCCGGTCCTGTTTCTGCCCGTACTGTGTTTGACCTAGCCTGCCTGACTATTCCTCGCACACCCCGCAGCTCTGCTTTCCAGCTGTGCTGTGAGGCAGTGTACGAGAACACTGTGTATTTACTTCCTGGTTCTCGTTACTCTGTGTAGTGTCTTCTGCTGCAGAGCTCCGGCTCCCCCTGGTGGCAGCTTGACAGAATGCAGCCTTACATGCCTCCCAGAGTTCATCTAGATTCTTTGGTTTTGTCTTCCAAGCTTCCTCTTTCATCCTACCCCAAACATGATCAATGATGTTCATGTCTGGTGACTGAGCTGGCCAGTCCTTGAGCACCTTGATCTTCTTTGCCAGGAGGAACTTTGTTGTAGAGATGGATGTATGAGATGGAGCACAGTATGAGATGGAAATGGTAAGCTTTTATTTACATAACATGGATAAGCGATAGAACTTCTGTCAGGGACTGTAGGAGTCTATAATAACAAATCCATTCCCAGCTCCATTGAATTTAATGTAAGCAGGTTTTTGGTGAATAACTGTAAAGCGCATGGTTAGATTTTCCCCTGAGTGTGTGTTCTGCAAACAGCCATGCATTAAATTATTTTAATGGAGAGTTTTTACAGTTTCTTCTTATATATATATTGCCTTTTTTTGTATACATATATTTGTAGAGTAAAGACATTGAATTATTTTATTTAGAGTATATATATGTTCTCATTATGTCAATATGGTATAGGGGACATGATTACAGTATCTAATGCCAGACCAGTCTCTATGAAGGATTGCCCTATCAGACTACTTCTTGGTAATAAACATATGGTGAGTAACAGTAAAATAAGTTGTTTTGAGCCCTTGGTAGAAGGTATAGTGGAGGTATGTTATCACTCAGGGGTACTTTGCACGTTGCAACATCGCTACTGCGATATCGTCGAGGTCAAATCGAAAGTGACGCACATGCAGCGCCGGTAACGACATCGCAACGTGTAAAGCCTAGATGCGCCGATAAACGATCGCAAAAGCGGCGGATCTCTGTAGCGTCGGACATTTTCATAATGTCGCACCAATAGGAGATACGATGTTGTTCCTCGTTCCTTCGGCAGCACACATCACTGTGTGTGACACCGCAGGAGTGAGGAACATATCCTTACCTGCCTCCACCGGCTATGCGGAAGAAGGAGGTGGGCGAGATGTTTACGCATGCATATTTCCTGCGTTTATGTGGTCAAAACCAAATTTGACAATGACAAATTCTACCAGAGGATGCGTTCATATCTGTAAGTTACAGAACGCAACATGCGCACATGGCCTTAGGGTTAAAAAATGGGAAAAAAGACAAGTGTAATAGGGTCTTACCTGGATGATGTTAATGGCATAGGTCAGGAAACACGATCACATGGTTGAGGTAGCGTGGCCACAACCACGAATGCACTTAATCCCCACGGCTGCTGTGTGCACCACGGTGATGAGAGATAGTATACCAGGAAAAATAGCGGTTAAAATCCATGCTGCTGATGAAGGAGCAATAAAGCAGAATGTGTAATCCAAGTAGATTTATTACGTCTATGTGTTTCGAAGTAATAACTTCTTCCTCAAGAGACAAACTTCTACAAATGACGTTTGCTGGACAAACACAATATATAACTGATTCATTTAGAAAAAAGAACAAAGGTGCTACAGTGTCATGTGACAAAGGAGTTGTGAAGTTGAATAAAGTTATAACTAAGACTGCAGAAAAAAGTATACAAACAAACAAATCGGAAAATGAAAAGATGAAAAAGGAAAATGAAATAAAAGATCATTCAAATGGGTTGAATTGGTGCCTGTTTCTTTCTTAGTTTGACATGATTGCATGTTCTGACTGATTAATAATCTTAAAGGAAATTGTTTTATTAAAAGGCAGAAATGGTAGAAGGTAAAATGATATAATAAGGAGGAAATTATAATAAAAACATATAATAGATAAAAATCAATACATAGTTACATAGTTACATAGGTTGAAAAAAGACCTAAGTCCATCTAGTTCAACCTTTCTCCACCAATTCTACATTTTGTCCCTAAAGCCTGCTTTACACGCTACAATATATCTTACAATGTGTCGGCGGGGTCACGTCGTAAGTGACGTACATCCGGCATCGTAAGGTACATTGTAGCGTGTGACAGCTGCGTGCGATTGCGATTGAACGTTAAAACGTTCATCGCATACACGTTGTTGAATCCTGAAGAATTGCACGTGAGGTTGTTCAATGTTCCCGAGACAGCACACATCGCAATGTGTGACACCCCGGGAACATTGAACAGATCTTACCTGCCTCCCGCGGCTCCCACCGGCTATGCGGAAGGAAGGAGGTGGGCGGGATGTTTACGTCCCGCTCATCTCCGCCCCTCCGCTTCTATTGGCCGGCTGCCACGTGACGTTGATGTGAAGCCGAACGCCCCTCCCACTCCAGGAAGTGGACGTTCGCCGCCCACATCGAGGTTGTATGGACGGGTAACTACGTGTGAAGGGGGTTAATCGTTTGTGCGGCACATTCAACAAATTGAACGTGCCACACATACGATGGGGGCGTTGCAAATCGAATACGATATCGTATGCGAAATTGCAACGTGTAAAGCAGGCTTTAGTCTCCAATAACCAACAATGTTGTGTGCACTGAGGAAATCATCCAGCCCTTTTTTAAAAGCTGTTATAGTATCTGCCATTACTACCTCTTCTGATAGGGCATTCCACAGTCTGACTGCTCTACCTGTAAAGAACCCTTTCCTATTTAGCTGCCGGAATCGCTTTTCTTCCACTTGCAGTGAGTGCCCCCTGCTCCTTAGTACTGTCTTTGGAAGAAATAAGTCATGTGCTAGTCCTTTATATTGACCACACATGTATTTATACATATAAATGAGATCTCCTCTGAGACGTCTTTTTTCTAAGCTAAGCATATCTAACTTTTCCAACCTCTCATCATATGGGAGCCTTCCATTCCTTGTAGTAATCTAGTTAGCTGCCTTTGAACTGATTCTAACAGGCCTTGGGTAATTTCCCATTTACCACAGGGGAATCTGCTAAATCCATTTATCTAGTATAAAACTCCACAGATCTCATTCATTTTGAGAACTTGTGGTCAGTCCTCAAAAAGCACGTGGACAAACAATAACACAGAAACTGTGATAAACTCCAAACACTAATTAGGCAACAATGTGTTGTCATCAGATTTGGCACATCAGTGTCACAGGTGACAGACAGTCATGTGGATTCAGGCTATGAAAGGTCACAGTGTTTGGCTGTGCAGAATGTTCCATGACTTTACATCATTCCTGCTGTCAGTAGTCATTGGTATAGGTAGCTTTCCTGCGGGATTCATCTGTTCCCCTTCTGAACCCAGCAGGTGCTCGCCTTCCACCCAGAAAAAGAACAAGGCTACTCTGAACAAAGCAACAATAAGAACAATAGGATTGTGATAGAAATGTGAAACGTCCCCGACAATCAGTGTTTCCTGATCACCAAGACATAATAAAGTTAGAAGACAAGATGGATATCACAGGAACTAAATGGATTCTGCTCTCTCACACTTATGAAATGGTGATAAATGTATTTCAGTAACCATTGGAAAATCCAACTAAAAACACTGAAGCAGCAAACTTTTTGAAAAACTGTGTCTTTAGTTTTGACTGTAATGTACAGTGTTTGTGTTGTTTGATAAGACTAGAATGCAGATCATTTTAAACTTAATCACCTGTACTGGAGTGAATGCCCTTTGGGTGCTGTTGCCACCCGTCACTTCCAGAAAATGGTCATCCCGAGAGGTAATTATTAAATATGATGACTGTCACAAGGAGGCACTAGACACTACTACTGTGTTTTTCCAAAAATAAGACACTGTCTTATTTTTTTTTTTTTGCCCCCCAAAAAAGCACTAGGGCTTATTTTTGGAGGAGGTCTTCTTCCTGGAAAAACACGGATTGGGAGTAAGTTTACGCCCCAAAAAAGCAGACCACCCCCCCTACATTTCCCAGGAGACTCATACAATCTCCGGTGGGTGCTGCACGCCGTCCTCCCCTGCTTCTGGCTGACACACTCACACACAGGAGATCGCTGACACATTCACACACAGCAGATAGCAGATCACACACACATTCATCACATCCAGCCTTACAGAATGCTTCCAGCCGCAGGGAATGATGGGAGGAAGTCACGTGTGTCCGCAGGTCCTGCAGCTCCACTGCACAGCCTCCCAGGATCCTGCCGGCAAGAAGAAATCAGTGTCGCTGGATGTAGTATGTGTGAGATCTGATGTGTGTGTGATCCGATGTTTGTGTGTGCGATCTGACTATGTGTGCAATCTGATTGTGTGTGTAATCTGATTTTGTGTGCGATCCTATGTTTGTGTGTGTGATCCAATGTTTGTGTGTGAGATCTTATTGTGTGTGTGTGAGATCTGATGTGTGCAGGTGTGCGATCCACTGCAGGTTTCTGCTCAGCATGTGGGGAGTGTAATTGCGGGGTGCTCAATGTCTATAATGAAGTGTCCTGCAGTATCTGTAATTTTTTTAGCTGCACGGACACTTAACTATTGAACCGCGACTAGGGCTTATTTTCGGGGGAGGGCTTATATATAAGCCTTGCTCCGAAAATGCTAAATATACCTGCTAGGGCTTATTTTTGGGGGAGGTATTTTTGGAAAAACACGGTAGTATGCAGTAAATGGAGAAGTAGTCAGATAGGCCGAGATCATAAACCAGGAGGACACGACAGTACACAGGGAGGCAGACAGAGACAAGGTCAAGATAGAAGGTGAAGGTTGGGGTTCCAGGAGAGTACATACATGATACAGGAAGCAGGAGATTACGAGGTTAGAAGGAAGTCCGAGGTCAGAAGCTGGGAAGTCACAACAGAAACAGGGGAGGACAGGCAGAGACGCATAAACAGCAGTTCGGAGCAGGAGAGCATTTCAGAACAATACAGAATGTTCTGCACAACAGATTCGTGACAGTAAAGAAGCAGACACTACGAAGGGCTGCAGTGGGAAAGAAGTTTTACGTCGATCTCACTCAGATGAATGTTTTTCGATAGGGAATTTCCCTTCTATGGTGTTCATATGCCAGATGGCAGAGTAGACATATAGAGAGCTATTGTGACAACCAATTTAAGAAATTCAATTCCAGCATTTTAAAAGAGATTTTGGAAAAAATATTTTAAAGAAAAAATCCTATGTACATGTGACCACTGCAGTCAGTCACTTGCTTCACTGGTGAAGTTTGTGACTGGCTGTAGCAGTCATGTGCATGTATGGATAAAGAGTGATCTACTTAGATAACCACCGCCTAAATGCTGTATCTCACTGCACTCCATTAGTGGCAGATAGTTTGAACACAGTGGTCTTCACTGTTACTGAGTGACAAAGCTATTACTCCCCTTTGAACATATTCTCATCATTTATTATTGCCTTCATAATTTAAGGACCATGAGCAATGAACAACTCAACTCCTTGAATGTACAGTACATATGGTGTTACTCTATGATTGGTGGCTTTTATTTGACTTGCTGCTCTAATATATATATACAATATATATATATATATATATATTGTGAGATGCCGAGGGGAGAAGTACTTGAGAACAGGTATGTTTCCCCTCGGTTCATTTCATATGTCTCCATGTACTGACTGTGGAGCGGTCGGCCCATGCAAATGGAATGGGAAAAGCTGGGAACATTATATCTGGCTCAGCAATAAGGTAGTCACTGAAGCCTGTTTACTTCAGTGTAATTTTGGGCTCGGTTTTTCCTGGAGCAATCAGTAGGAATGGCAGTGGGACTGGTTGCTCCCTTCTCCACATTCAATCCAGGTTTTGATCCCTCACTGGATCAGCTGAAATAATCAGGAGGCATTCAGTGAAAAGAACCGGCTGAGGATAGCAGGACAGGCTCATGGCTGCTGGGGCTGAGACTCCATACCTCCCCTGGCTGTGCTGAGGAACCCACACAGTAAGAGAATACTGTTTTGTTTGTTACATAGGTTTATTTTGTAGTTAGCATTCTGTTGTTAGTTAGTGGCCAGATGGCCTTAGACGTTTATTTTCCTGCTTTTGCATGTGTAACACTGAAGGATAAGTTTACACAATAAACACGGCAGTGGCCGTATCTGTTTGGAACCTGCCAGTCTGCCGCTGTCATCTGTGAATCCATAGCCACTCGCTTGGACCAAAGCAAAGATCCCAGCTGAGCTATATCCCCTGTCTCACAAATGGTGGAGAATGCGGGCATTAGTGGCTATTGGACTGTGACTGCAGATAAAACGTTCTATGGGCATTGTCTCTTGTTAATGTCCTGGCTGAAAGCTCCTGTGCTGCTGAAGAGCCAAGAGACCAGCAATATGGAGGAGCTGCTGAAACAGTTGGTGCAGACCAATACCCAGCTACAACAGGCCAATGTCCAGCAACAACAGGCCAATGTCCAGCAACAACAGACCAATGCCCAGCTACAACAGGCCAATGTCCAGCAACAACAGACCAATGCCCAGCTACAACAGGCCAGTGCTCAGCAACAACAGACCAATACTTACCTCCAGAAGGCGCTGGAGCAGCAGCATCAAATACACCAAGAGCAGTTAAATGCAATAAAGGAGTCCTTGGTTCGGCAGCCGCGAGACACGGAGGACCGTGCACAAAGCCCTGCCAGTGCGCGGAAAGCTGTACAAAAGACTTTACTTAAAATGACTGCTGATGATGATGTGGAATCATATCTGGCAGTGTTTGAACGTATTGCAGAACATGAGCGCCTACCGGTGGACGAATGGGCTGAAGTGGTCGCTCCATTCCTGATTGGAGATCCGCAAAAGGCATATAATGATCTAAGTGGAGCTGATGCTATGGACTATAGTAAACTAAAAGGCGAAATCCTGGAAAGGCTGGGAGTAAACACATATGTACGGGCACAGCGAGTACATCTATGGACTTTTGTGGCACATCAGCCATCTCGTTCACAAATGCATGACCTCATCCATCTGGTAAAAAAATGGCTGCAACCGGAAACTTTGACGCCTGCACAGATGGTGGAACGTGTTGTCCTAGACAAGTACCTGCGAACCTTACCGGCTAAGATCCAGAGGTGGGTCGGACAGGGTGACCCAACTAGAGCTGACCAGTTGGTGAATATGGTCGAGCGTTACAACACTTCTGAAAGCCTACTCCAGGGGACGCTTTCACCTTGCTGGGGTTCTAGGAAATCGCCTGAAAGTCCTGCTAAAACTACTCCTTTTCCAAAAGAGAGTTTCGCAACTAGGGGTAGCAGGTCCACAAAGGACTATGTTAGTGGTGTAATTTCTCAGCAAGTCACCAGGCCCAGACTGAGGTCCCCAACTGGAAGGCAAGGGCCCATACAGTGTTGGCGATGTCGTGGGCTCGGCCACGTAGCTGCTAACTGCTCATTAACTACAGAGCCTATGGACTGTAACACTACAAGGCGTCTGTCATTATATGTACAGTCAGTCTGTGCTGCGGAGATCCTCACAGGAAATGAACAACATGTGTGTTGCATTGAGGTCAACGGCTATAGTGTGAATGCCATCTTAGACTCTGGCAGTCAAGTAACCTTGGTACATGCTAGCTTGGTGGACCCTGGAGTAATAACAGGTTCAACTGTGGGCATTAGTTGCCTACATGGCGATACTAAAAACTACCCCACAGCCTGAGTAACTCTTGCCACGCCCTTGGGGGCCAAAAGACATCAGGCGGTGATTGTAAAGACTATGTTGCATAGCGTAATCCTGGGGAGAGACTTTCCCTTATTCTGGGACTTGTGGAACGTTAAAAATGGCGTGAACACCCCGGTTGAAGAAAAACTGGTGAACGATACCCTGGGGTTAGCCCCTGAGCCACTGGAACAATATGATAGGGGACCCAACACAGCGGTAGCACCAGAATCTGTAGACTCTCCTCTGGCTGTGTTTGCAGGCGAAGCAGACACGCTAGAGGATGTTATAGAGATGCCAGGTCTTGAGGTGGCCCGTGATAATTTCGGGACCGCTCAACACCAAGATCCAACTTTAACAAGGGCATGGGAAAATGTGAAGGTCTCTAAGGGAAACACAGTGTACCCAGGGGCACAAAATGTGTTTCCACATGTGGCAGTGCAAAAGGGCATGCTATACCACATTGACAAGATGCGAGGAGTGGTGGTGGAACAGCTAGTGGTACCCAAATCCTTTCGTCAGGTGGTTTTAGACCTGGCACATAAACATCCCTTGGGGGGCCACCTGGCGGGAGAAAAGACAAAAGACCGTATTCTGCAACGTTTCTTTTGGCCGGGTCTGACGGGAGATGTAACTCGGTACTGTCAATCCTGTCCTACATGCCAGTTGACTGCGCCTATGACACATTTTAGAAGCCCCCTGGTACCCTTGCCAATAATAGAGGTGCCCTTTGAGAGGATAGCAATGGATATAGTCGGTCCATTAGTTAAATCTGCCAGGGGTCATCAATACATTTTGGTGGTACTGGATTACGCCACCCGTTATCCGGAGGCTGTACCCTTACGGAATGCCAATGCAAAAGCAATTTCAAAGGAGCTTTTGAACATGTTTTCTCGCAGAGGCATTCCGAAAGAGATAATTACAGATCAGGGGACCCCCTTTATGTCTCGTATTCTCAAAGAACTATGTAAATTACTAAAAATCTCCCACCTGCGTACCTCAGTGTATCACCTTCAGACGGACGGTCTGGTTGAGCGCTTCAATAAAACCCTAAAGGGGATGTTGAAAAGGGTAGTGGATAAGGACGGGAGGGATTGGGATACTCTCCTGCCATATCTCTTGTTCGCCATACGAGAGGTACCCCAATCCTCCACAGGCTTTTCACCTTTTGAATTGGTCTATGGGCGGTGTCCCAGAGGCCTGTTGGATATTGCCAAGGAGACTTGGGAGCAAGAGGTGAATCCTTACTGCAGTGTAGTTGAACATATAACACTTATGCAGGACAGAATTGCGGCAGTTATGCCAATAATCAAAGAATGTTTGGAGCGCGCACAACGCGCCCAAAGCAGGGTGTACAAACGGGCGGCTAAAACACGAGTTTTTCAACCCGGGGATCGAGTGTTAGTCTTGGTACCTACTGTAGATATAATAAATTTCTTGCAAAATGGCAGGGGCCATACGAGGTGCTGGAAAGAATAGGTGAAGTGAATTATAACGTACACCAACCAGACAAGAGAAAACCCCAACAAATCTACCACGTAAACTTGCTTAAGTCCTGGCGGGACAGAGAGAGTCTGGTAGTTGAAACTACCCTTGATAGTGGGCCTCGAGTGGCACCAACATCAGAGGTAAGTGACCCCCAGATAGTACCACCAGAGGTGGGTATTGCAGACACGCTATCCAAGACCCAAATACAAGAAACCAAGGAGTTCGTACAGAGAAATGCAGATATTTTTTCAGAACTACCTGGCCGTACTAACCTAATTAAACATGACATTGTCACCAACCCTCAGACACGTGTACGGTTAAAACCGTATCGAATTCCTGAGGCTCGGAGACAAGCCATTGCCCGGGAAGTAGAGAAAATGCTGATGCTCGGGGTTATTGAGGAGTCCCGGAGTGAGTGGGCTAGTCCTATCGTGCTGGTGCCCAAGCCCGATGGGACTATCCGGTTCTGTAACGATTTTTGCAAGTTGAATGAGGTATCGAAATTCGATGCCTACCCTATGCCAAGAGTTGATGAACTTATAGAGAGACTAGGTTCAGCCAGATACATATCCACTATTGACTTAACAAAAGGTTATTGGCAGATTCCCCTCACTGACTCTGCCAATGAGAAAACTGCCTTTGTTACGCCACAGGGACTGTTCCAGTACCGGGATATGCCATTTGGTTTGCATGGAGCCCCAGCCACCTTCCAACGACTAATGGATATTGTCCTAAAGCCCCATGTCCAGTATGCATCCGCATATTTGGACGATATCATTATCTTTAGTGATAACTAGGAAACTCATTTGCCAAAGGTGCAAGCTGTCTTGGACTCTCTAAGGACTGCCAGCTTGACTGCCAATCTCAAGAAGTGTACATTGGGGTTGGAAGAAGCTCGCTATCTGGGATACATCATTGGTAGAGGAGTTATAAAACCTCAGGCAAACAAAGTGGACGCCATTCAGAATTGGCCACAACCAGTCACCAAAAGACAGGTCAGAGCCTTTTTGGGGATCGTTGGTTATTACCGGCGGTTCATCAAAAATTTTGCTACCATCGCAGCCCCACTCACGAATCTTACCAAGGGGTCAACCTCTGTCTCAATAAAGTGGAACGCAGAAGTAGAGGACGCCTTTCAAAGGTTTAAAAAGGCTTTATGTGACCAACCAGTGTTGATTACCCCAAACTTTACACGGGAGTTTATTGTTCAAACAGATGCCTCTGGTGTTGGCCTCGGCGCAGTGTTTTCACAAGAACTGAACGGCGAGGAACACCCAGTGGGCTATCTAAGCTGAAAACTTACGGAGGCAGAACAAAAATACAGTGTGGTTGAGCGAGAAGCCTTAGCTGTGAAGTGGGCCCTGGAAACCCTACGCTATTATTTACTAGGACGCCGATTTAGGCTAGTGACGGACCATTCACCCCTAACATAAATGTCCCAGGCAAAAGAGGGCAATGCGCGGGTGACACGCTGGTTCTTGGCGTTACAAAATTTTAAATTTTCATTGGAGCACAGAGCAGGCACGGCGCATGGGAATGCAGACGCGTTGTCTAGAACAGAGGGAGGGGGTATGTGAGATGCCGAGGGGAGAAGTACTAGAGAACAGGTATGTTTCCCCTTGGTTCATTTCATATGTCTCCATGTACTGACTGTGGAGCGGTCGGCCCATGCAAATGCAAATGGGCTGGGAAAAGCTGGGAACATTATATCTCTCTCAGCAATAAGGTAGTCACTGAAGCCTGTTTACTTCAGTGTAATTTTGGGCTCGGTTTTTCCTGGAGCAATCAGTAGGAATGGCAGTGGGACTGGTTGCTCCCTTCTCCACATTCAATCCAGGTTTTGATCCCTCACTGGATCAGCTGAAATAATCAGGAGGCATTCAGTGAAAAGAACCGGCTGAGGATAGCAGGACAGGCTCATGGCTGCTGGGGCTGAGACTCCATACCTCCACTGGCTGTGCTGAGGAACCCACACAGTAAGAGAATACTGTTTTGTTTGTTACATAGGTTTATTTTGTAGTTAGCATTCTGTTGTTAGTTAGTGGCCAGACGGCCTTAGACATTTATTTTCCTGTTTTTGCATGTGTAACACTGAAGGATAAGTGTACAGAATAAACACGGCAGTGGCCGTATCTGTTTGGAACCTGCCAGTCTGCCGCTGTCATCTGTGAATCCATAGCCACTCGCTTGGACCAAAGCAAAGATCCCAGCTGAGCTATATCCCCTGTCTCACAATATATATATCTTACTTTAAAGAATTGTGAAAGTATATAGTGAAGAGTATGTTGAACAATATGTAGTTAGTATAAAACCTATAAAAGTAAAATTAAAGCTAATTGCATTATATCCGCTGGAGGCAACGTCCAGAAAGTAGATGAATCACATGCTTTATGGAGCATCTCATTGCTTCCGATGTCTTCTTTGACGCCATAAACTCCAAAATCCCATGAAAAATAGCACTAACCACTGCCCTTTGGCACCTGTATTATGTTCTCTTCACAGTGTGAGATAGTGAGAGCAGTTTATTAGATATATTGTAATTAAGTCCTGCCGTTACCAGATGTACTTCTAAATAAAGAAACCAGATCAATTCTGAAAATTACATCACAAAGAGCAAGCTGTGAATACTGACAGCATAACAACTTTTTTTTCTCCCTCTGATAACATTAAAAGAAGGTAATTGCTCTAGTATGAAAACAATGCAACAGGTAGTTCTGTAAATACACCCGCTGCTACCATTAGGATAGCTTCCCAGTTGAAAACTCAGATTTTCAGCAAGCTCATCTCATTAGGATGTTTCTTACATTATTCTATGCATTAAACGTTCACCGTGCTTACATTGCTGCACATGGAGGAAAAAAAACCCCAGAATCTATGGATAAAGACATAATCTGATAATAGTGATGGAATTAAACTAGCATGGACTCTCAGAAAACACTATTTACCTGCCGGTATAGGATTAATCTGAAGGTAAATAGCCTTACAATGCTGAAACAACAAAGAGCCAGCACCAATGTGCACTAAGGCATCAAATATTCCAAACTGCATTATAAAAAATTTTTTTGAGATTTTTGGCAAAAAATTGCAATTTCTTGAGCTGCTTCGCCACGTCACGGCAAATCTCATTTGAAGCAGTCCTACACTAAAATATTTTTATAAAATGTGCCATGCGGCCTCACATATAAATAGCAGAACTGCTCTCAGCAGCACTCACCTGGTCTATTGCAGTCCCGTACCCATGACTGAGTCATGGCTGTGGGCGGGACAGGTCCAAGCAAATGCTGCATGAAGTATATATATAGCCTGTGGACAAAGCCTGATGACCCAATGTGAACAGTCACCAAACGCCAAAATCTATACAGATGGAATACATCCCAAATTGGGGTGCATAGCAAGGTGGAGGTCAACCACCGACCAATTCAACAAAGAAACAACAAAGAGCCAGCACCAATGTGCACTAAGGCATCAAATATTCCAAACTGCATTATAAAAATTTTTTTTGAGATTTTTGGCAAAAAATTGCAATTTCTTGAGCTGCTTCGCCACGTCACGGCAAATCTCATTTGAAGCAGTCCTACACTAAAATATTTTTATAAAATGTGCCATGCGGCCTCACATATAAATAGCAGAACTGCTCTCAGCAGCACTCACCTGGTCTATTGCAGTCCCGTACCCATGACTGAGTCATGGCTGTGGGCGGGACAGGTCCAAGCAAATGCTGCATGAAGTATATATATAGCCTGTGGACAAAGCCTGATGACCCAATGTGAACAGTCACCAAACGCCAAAATCTATACAGATGGAATACATCCCAAATTGGGGTGCATAGCAAGGTGGAGGTCAACCACCGACCAATTCAACAAAGAAACAACAAAGAGCCAGCACCAATGTGCACTAAGGCATCAAATATTCCAAACTGCATTATAAAAATTTTTTTTGAGATTTTTGGCAAAAAATTGCAATTTTTTGAGCTGCTTCGCCACGTCACGGCAAATCTCATTTGAAGCAGTCCTACACTAAAATATTTTTATAAAATGTGCCATGCGGCCTCACATATAAATAGCAGAACTGCTCTCAGCAGCACTCACCTGGTCTATTGCAGTCCCGTACCCATGACTGAGTCATGGCTGTGGGCGGGACAGGTCCAAGCAAATGCTGCATGAAGTATATATATAGCCTGTGGACAAAGCCTGATGACCCAATGTGAACAGTCACCAAACGCCAAAATCTATACAGATGGAATACATCCCAAATTGGGGTGCATAGCAAGGTGGAGGTCAACCACCGACCAATTCAACAAAGAAACAACAAAGAGCCAGCACCAATGTGCACTAAGGCATCAAATATTCCAAACTGCATTATAAAAATTTTTTTTTTTGAGATTTTTGGCAAAAAATTGCAATTTCTTGAGCTGCTTCGCCACGTCACGGCAAATCTCATTTGAAGCAGTCCTACACTAAAATATTTTTATAAAATGTGCCATTGTTCACATTGGGTCATCAGGCTTTGTCCACAGGCTATATATATACTTCATGCAGCATTTGCTTGGACCTGTCCCGCCCACAGCCATGACTCAGTCATGGGTACGGGACTGCAATAGACCAGGTGAGTGCTGCTGAGAGCAGTTCTGCTATTTATATGTGAGGCCGCATGGCACATTTTATAAAAAATATTTTAGTGTAGGACTGCTTCAAATGAGATTTGCCGTGACGTGGCGAAGCAGCTCAAGAAATTGCAATTTTTTTGCCAAAAATCTCAAAAAAAAATTTTATAATGCAGTTTGGAATATTTGATGCCTTAGTGCACATTGGTGCAGGCTCTTTGTTGTTTCTTTGTTGAATTGGTCGGTGGTTGACCTCCACCTTGCTATGCACCCCAATTTGGGATGTATTCCATCTGTATAGATTTTGGCGTTTGGTGACTGTTCACATTGGGTCATCAGGCTTTGTCCACAGGCTATATATATACTTCATGCAGCATTTGCTTGGACCTGTCCCGCCCACAGCCATGACTCAGTCATGGGTACGGGACTGCAATAGACCAGGTGAGTGCTGCTGAGAGCAGTTCTGCTATTTATATGTGAGGCCGCATGGCACATTTTATAAAAATATTTTAGTGTAGGACTGCTTCAAATGAGATTTGCCGTGACGTGGCGAAGCAGCTCAAGAAATTGCAATTTTTTGCCAAAAATCTCAAAAAAATTTTTTATAATGCAGTTTGGAATATTTGATGCCTTAGTGCACATTGGTGCTGGCTCTTTGTTGTTTCTTTGTTGAATTGGTCGGTGGTTGACCTCCACCTTGCTATGCACCCCAATTTGGGATGTATTCCATCTGTATAGATTTTGGCGTTTGGTGACTGTTCACATTGGGTCATCAGGCTTTGTCCACAGGCTATATATATACTTCATGCAGCATTTGCTTGGACCTGTCCCGCCCACAGCCATGACTCAGTCATGGGTACGGGACTGCAATAGACCAGGTGAGTGCTGCTGAGAGCAGTTCTGCTATTTATATGTGAGGCCGCATGGCACATTTTATAAAAATATTTTAGTGTAGGACTGCTTCAAATGAGATTTGCCGTGACGTGGCGAAGCAGCTCAAGAAATTGCAATTTTTTGCCAAAAATCTCAAAAAAAATTTTTATAATGCAGTTTGGAATATTTGATGCCTTAGTGCACATTGGTGCTGGCTCTTTGTTGTTTCTTTGTTGAATTGGTCGGTGGTTGACCTCCACCTTGCTATGCACCCCAATTTGGGATGTATTCCATCTGTATAGATTTTGGCGTTTGGTGACTGTTCACATTGGGTCATCAGGCTTTGTCCACAGGCTATATATATACTTCATGCAGCATTTGCTTGGACCTGTCCCGCCCACAGCCATGACTCAGTCATGGGTACGGGACTGCAATAGACCAGGTGAGTGCTGCTGAGAGCAGTTCTGCTATTTATATGTGAGGCCGCATGGCACATTTTATAAAAATATTTTAGTGTAGGACTGCTTCAAATGAGATTTGCCGTGACGTGGCGAAGCAGCTCAAGAAATTGCAATTTTTTGCCAAAAATCTCAAAAAAAATTTTTATAATGCAGTTTGGAATATTTGATGCCTTAGTGCACATTGGTGCTGGCTCTTTGTTGTTTCTTTGTTGAATTGGTCGGTGGTTGACCTCCACCTTGCTATGCACCCCAATTTGGGATGTATTCCATCTGTATAGATTTTGGCGTTTGGTGACTGTTCACATTGGGTCATCAGGCTTTGTCCACAGGCTATATATATACTTCATGCAGCATTTGCTTGGACCTGTCCCGCCCACAGCCATGACTCAGTCATGGGTACGGGACTGCAATAGACCAGGTGAGTGCTGCTGAGAGCAGTTCTGCTATTTATATGTGAGGCCGCATGGCACATTTTATAAAAATATTTTAGTGTAGGACTGCTTCAAATGAGATTTGCCGTGACGTGGCGAAGCAGCTCAAGAAATTGCAATTTTTTGCCAAAAATCTCAAAAAAAAAATTTTTATAATGCAGTTTGGAATATTTGATGCCTTAGTGCACATTGGTGCTGGCTCTTTGTTGTTTCTTTGTTGAATTGGTCGGTGGTTGACCTTCACCTTGCTATGCACCCCAATTTGGGATGTATTCCATCTGTATAGATTTTGGCGTTTGGTGACTGTTCACATTGGGTCATCAGGTTTTGTCCACAGGCTATATATATACTTCATGCAGCATTTGCTTGGACCTGTCCCGCCCACAGCCATGACTCAGTCATGGGTACGGGACTGCAATAGACCAGGTGAGTGCTGCTGAGAGCAGTTCTGCTATTTATATGTGAGGCCGCATGGCACATTTTATAAAAATATTTTAGTGTAGGACTGCTTCAAATGAGATTTGCCGTGACGTGGCGAAGCAGCTCAAGAAATTGCAATTTTTTGCCAAAAATCTCAAAAAAATTTTTTATAATGCAGTTTGGAATATTTGATGCCTTAGTGCACATTGGTGCTGGCTCTTTGTTGTTTCTTTGTTGAATTGGTCGGTGGTTGACCTCCACCTTGCTATGCACCCCAATTTGGGATGTATTCCATCTGTATAGATTTTGGCGTTTGGTGACTGTTCACATTGGGTCATCAGGCTTTGTCCACAGGCTATATATATACTTCATGCAGCATTTGCTTGGACCTGTCCCGCCCACAGCCATGACTCAGTCATGGGTACGGGACTGCAATAGACCAGGTGAGTGCTGCTGAGAGCAGTTCTGCTATTTATATGTGAGGCCGCATGGCACATTTTATAAAAATATTTTAGTGTAGGACTGCTTCAAATGAGATTTGCCGTGACGTGGCGAAGCAGCTCAAGAAATTGCAATTTTTTGCCAAAAATCTCAAAAAAAATTTTTATAATGCAGTTTGGAATATTTGATGCCTTAGTGCACATTGGTGCTGGCTCTTTGTTGTTTCTTTGTTGAATTGGTCGGTGGTTGACCTCCACCTTGCTATGCACCCCAATTTGGGATGTATTCCATCTGTATAGATTTTGGCGTTTGGTGACTGTTCACATTGGGTCATCAGGCTTTGTCCACAGGCTATATATATACTTCATGCAGCATTTGCTTGGACCTGTCCCGCCCACAGCCATGACTCAGTCATGGGTACGGGACTGCAATAGACCAGGTGAGTGCTGCTGAGAGCAGTTCTGCTATTTATATGTGAGGCCGCATGGCACATTTTATAAAAATATTTTAGTGTAGGACTGCTTCAAATGAGATTTGCCGTGACGTGGCGAAGCGGCTCAAGAAATTGCAATTTTTTGCCAAAAATCTCAAAAAAATTTTTTATAATGCAGTTTGGAATATTTGATGCCTTAGTGCACATTGGTGCTGGCTCTTTGTTGTTTCTAAATAGCCTTACAATGCTGCCTGACAACCTTCCTGAAATTGTGGCTACCAAGGGAAAATGCTTCAGGCTTTCAGTCATACAGATGTGCATGTGTCATGGGGGTACCTCAATGGAGCATGGTCCCCTATATTTCAGGTGTCAGATTGTAGTGCAAGGCTACATGCACACTTGCACTTTGCTTTTCAGTTAGTGGTGCAGATTCTCCTTGGTCCGGTGCTGCAGGGGTTAGGCGGTTTGTTGGGTCTCCAAACTCAGGATGAAAAGTCTGATCTCAGCTGTTCTGATTTTCCCACTCAGAGCTATAAATACTATCCTCTCAGCTCAGGGAGTTGCCAATGATAGCTTAGCTATATCTAGCCCTTGGTGTGGACTCGTGACCTGTGGACAAAAAACTTGTTTTTGAAGCTCTAGCCAGAGATTTCTGCATGGAAATTTGTGTAGTGTATTCCCTACTTTTTATCCCTTTTCAGTTTGCTTCGATAATCCGTCCCCTTTACTCCTTCCTGTTCTTTGAGGTGTTTTGTATGATTGCTGTTTCTGTTATCCCTTTCTATCTTATCCTCTTTGTATCTTTAACCTGGAGTAGGCCTAGTGTTCCCCCTGCCCTATGCACTAGACAGGATTATGTACAGGGAAAGACGGGGATAAGAACATGATCACCACACAGGTTGAAGATCCCATCTAAGGACGCCAGGGAGCTCAGGGTTGCTTAAGGTAAGTGTCAGGGGTTGTATCTCCCTATCCTTCCCTAGTTGTCACCCCAACTATCATGTCAACGGGCTATCTGGTTTGTCCTGCCAGTAGCATATGCGTGTCTCAAATATTAAGCCATGCACATGTAAGTACACATGGACAACCCATTGAAACGGTGAATGGCAACAACAACCAGAAACTGCCCTGGAGTGGTGCCTGCTGCCTATCATCAGACAAGACCAACCTCAACATCAGTACAGTGCTTTGCAAAAGTATTTGGCCCCCTTGAATTTTTCAACCTTTTCCCACATTTCAGGCTTCAAACATAAAGATTACATTTTTAATATTATGGTAAAGAATCAACAAGTGGGACACAATTGTGAAGTTGAACGAAATTTATTGCTTATTTTAAACTTTTTAAAAAAATAAATAACTGAAAAATGGGGCGTGCAATATTATCTCTGAATGATCCAATGTTGTCCTAACTGACTGATGATGATAAATATAAGCCACCTGTGTGTAATAAAGTCTCCATATAAATGCATTTGCTCTGTGATAGTCTCAATGTTCTGTTTAAAGCACAGAGAGCATCATGAAGACCAAGGAACACAACAGGCAGGTCTGCTATGATCCGGTAACCGTGGAAAATTACAAAAAAACTCCCATTGGTGAAAAAACACCAAGAAAACAGGAGAAGTTGGAACCTGGGCTAACCGCAATCCCCTAACTATCAGACCACACTATAAGTAGCCGTGGAGCATTCATAATAACCTAGACGCCTCTTCACAGCCTGAGAAACTTGCTACGCCTCACAGAGAGAAATGAGGAAATCTACCTTAAACAAAGAGAAGTCCCCAAAGAAGTAGCTAGCCCCCACATATAAAGATTATGGAGATGTAGGAAAACACAATACACAGATAGGAAAAATAGATTTAGCAAAGGTGAGGCCCAACTAACTTGATACAAAGGAAATGAAACTGATTGTGGTCAGTACAAAATACCTTTAGAAAAATACCAAACTCCTGATAGTTGATAGTAAAAAATGGCCTTGGAGGTCAAACAACCTCACCCCCACTATATCAGGTACTCCTGTAAATAATGAGAGAACAAAATACCAAAAAGAACACCAAATACAGAAGATGAAATAATCAAGTTAAACAAGGAGAAAATCCCTTTCCCTGCAGGAAATCTACCAAAGAGGGAACTCCCATGCTCACAACACAAGAGTAACCAAACTTCACCTGCAAGAGAATAGATACAAAGCAAAACAAGACAAAACAACCACCCTAAGGGGTAAACCAGGAAGCAAGGAAAAAACTGAGAACTTATCTGCAGAAGTCTTCCTCAAGGAAACGGGGATGGACAGAACTCCAAGCCAGGAACAGAAACTAAGGAATATACAATTATAACCGGCGCCAGCAAGGCAAAAAGTGTTCAACTATATAGACCAGACTTGTCTGCAATGGAACTTCCCTAATTCCCGACACCTGTCTGAGTCACAGGCTCACATTCAGCTCCACTACCATTCCTGGATACCAGAGGGAGATTTAAAACAGCACCCACACAGACGACATTCACAACACAGGTCCATGATACTGTTGTGGAGAAGTTTAAAGCCAGATTTGGTTACAAAAAGATTTCCAAAACTTTAAACATCCCAAAGAGCAATGTTCAAGCAATCATATTGAAATGGAAGGAGTATCATACCACTGCAAATCTACCAAGACCTGGCAGACCATCCAAACTTTCATCTCAAACAAGGAGAAGACTGATAAGAGAGGCAGCCAAGAAGCCCATGATCACTCTGGATGAACTGCAGAGATCCACAGCTGAGGTGGAAGAGTCTGTCCATGGGACAACAATCAGTCGTACACTGCACAAATCTGGCCTTTATAGAAGAGTGGCAAGGAGAAAGCCATTTCTAAAACATATCCATAAAAAGTGTTGTTTAAAGTTTGCCACAAGCCACCTGGGACACACACCAAACATGTGGAAGAAGGTGCTCTGGTCAAATGAAACCAAAATTGGTTTAAATTCTATTATTTGGGCACAATTCCAAATGATATGTTTGGCATAAAAGCAACACAGCTCATCACCCTGACCACACCTTCCCCACTGTCAAACATGGTGGTGGCAGCATTATGGTATGGTTTGGGCCTGCTTTTCTTCAGCAGGGACAGGGAAGATGGTTAAAATTGATGGGAAGGCTGGATGGAGCCAAATACAGGGCCATTCTTGAAGAAAACCTGTTGGAGTCTGCAAAAGACCTGAGACTGGGATGCCTTCCAATAAGACAATGATCCCAAACCTAAAGCAAAATCTCCAATGAAATGGTTCACAAATATACGTATCCAGGTGTTAGAATGGCCAAGTCAAAGTCCAGACCTGAATCCAATCGAGAATCTGTGGAAAGAGCTGAAAACTGCTGTTCACAAATGCTCTCCATCCAACCTCACTCAGATCGAGCTATTTGCAAAGGAAGAATGAGCAAGAATTTCAGTCTCTCGGTGTGCAAAACTGATAGACACATACCCCAAGCGACTTGCAGCTGTAATCGCAACAAAAGGTGGCGCTACAAAGTATTAACGTAAAGGGGCAGAATAATATTACACACCCCACTTTCCTGTTATTTATTTTTTAAAAAATGTTAAAATAGGCAAAAAATTTTGTTCAACTTCACAATTGTGTTCCACTTGTTGTTGATTCTTCAACATAACATTAAAACTTTTATCTTTGTTTGAAGCCTGAAATGTGGGTAAAGGTTAAAAAATTCCAGAGGTCCGAATTCTTTCGCAAGGCAGTGTATGTATGTAGAAGAGCCAGAGTCATCAGGGTTCCATGTGTGGATTACATCAGAACTGGGTGTTTAGGGTTAATAAAGGGGTGAAAAAGTGTGGGGTTTTTTTGCATTTTAATTCAAGTAAAGGATTTTTTCAGTGTTTTTGTTTATTTGTTTTCACTTACAGATTGGTAATGAGGGTTCTCATAGACCTCTCCCATTGCTAATTTAGGGCTTAGTGGCAGCTGTGATCTGTCATTAACCCCTTATTACCCCGATTGCTAGCGCACCAGGGCAATCGGAATAAGCCAAGTAAAATGACGGAATTGTCACATTTAATGAATGCATGGGGTGGCTGCAGGATGCTATTTTTAGGCTAAGGGGACCCAATAACAATGGGTCTTCCCAGCTTGAGAATACCAGCCCACAGCTGTCGGCTTTATCATGGCTGGGCATCAAATTGGGACATTTTTTAAAATTATTTGGTACACAGCCAAGATAAGCACACGGATGGAGCCTGCAGCGTGTCGCTGTATGCTTTATCTGTGTTGGGTATCATACCCTACACCAATTTTTATATTTATTTATTTTTACACCACTATCTGGACACACACAGTGTGTGTGATTGCAAGCAGTCAGACATGCTGTCACACTGGGTGGGGACGCGGTATGACTGCATCCAATCACAGATGCCGGGGACTATGGGTGGCGGGGTAAGCAGTGCATATGCATGAAGGTAATGAGGGCCCCAGAAGTAGTGTTAGAGCCATGCAGAGACTGGTAAGTATAATGTGCCTGCTCTAATCCCCCTACTCCTTTCTACCACCATTTTAAAGGACAAAGAAGGGAGGACTAGAGTGTAATGTGCAAAAAATACAAAATTGGATCACAAACAATACATATCATAAAATCACCATGTATATTTAAAAAAAAGTATGATGTGGAACGAAGAACCACCACTAATAATATACGGACAAGAGAGGCTGCTGATATAAGAAAAAAAATAGAAAGGATAAATGCAAAGGATATTTAGTGCATAGTCAAATCCCTGTGGACCATCCTTTAAACAGACTGTAAAAGTAGCATATAGTAGTAATTAAATGGAATGGACATACCGGAATCCTAAAGTGCCAAGTGTGCAACTACATCCAAGAGAAATTATCTGGTAGTCACGACAATCCACACAGTGTGGACCTATAGACTCCCAACGTACGTTTCATCAGTTTCATAGCTTCATCAGGAAAGAAGATCCTACTGGTGTAGCAGGGCATTCTGTTTTAAATAGTATGCACCGATCGGTGGTGACAGCCTGGCAGATAGGCAGGCCACCAAGCCATAGGGCGCACACGCGGCAGCCGGGATGTGCCACCCTAACAACTGCACATGCGCCCTATGGCTTGACAGCCTGCCTACCAGGCGTTCACCACTGAACAGCGCATGTGTCAACACAGTTCACCTGGAAGTATTCACGGCAGCACAACAGCACATAAATATAGAGTTACACTTTTTAGAAAGTAGCAAGAACGTTTTATACTTTTCTGCAATGTTTCACCAAACAGAAAATAGGACTCAGCCATGGTATCAGGTCACATATGCACGATGCTGTTACATTTTAGGATGGAATTTATCATGTGTAACAAATTGAAGAAAATTTGTAGCAAATAATTGCAATGTTGCCTGCAACAACATTTTTTTCAACTAAACTATTTGCATTATTTACTACATGAACATACGAATATACATGAGATATCAATCAGCTGCAGAGCACATAGCGAAGACAATGAATCCTAAACACTGTACATAATAGTAATAATAATCCATGATGTCATATAAAAGTTGTCAGACTGTGGAATTTGGAAAATGTATGACGGTTGTGGCAAGTAAAACATGGCAATTTTGTAAAAGCAGATTTGTAACAATTTGAACCAAATAATTAAAACTAGTGATGGGCGGACTTGCAGATAACCAGGACCAGTGGACCTAACCAGATTAAAAAGAAATCCAGTTCTGGCCCGGAATTGATCTGGGTATCTGGCCGGATGCCAGTCACCATATAAGCCTATGGGGACCAGAATCCGGTGCTTAAAAATGGTGGAAGAAGAGATAGGGGAATTGGAGCAAGTGCTTCATACTTACCAAGTCTCCGGCGCGGCTGTCACAGCTCCTGCGGCCGCTTATTCTTCTTCCGGTGCCACTCTTTATTGCTCATCAATATTCACTGCATTCCCCACCCACTGGCAATCCTGAGGTCTGTGATTCGTTGTAGTCAGACATGCCCCCAGCCTTTGTGACAGCATCTGACTGCAACCAATCACAGACACTGTCTGCTGGTCACTGTAAATTGGAGTAAAAATAAATAAAGAAAAAAATTGTCATAGGGTACCCTCATATTATGATACCCAGCATAGATGAAGCGTACAGCTACAGGCTGCAGTCCCCAGCCATATGCTTATCTTGGCTGTGTATCAAAATAAGAGGAAACATATGCGGCTTTTTATTATTATTATTATTATTATTATTATTATTATTATTATTATTATTATTTAAATATATAATTTTAAAAAACATCCTGCAGTCCCCCCAATTTTGATTCCCAGCCATGATAAAGGGAGGGCTCTTATTTGCAGGCTGTGGAGACCCATGCTTATTATACTGAAGTCACAGAGTGCGGGAACATTAGAAAACATGACCACCCACTGTGGCTTCAGGTAGACAGTGACTAAGCGGCAGCTGTGAACGGTAACCTCACTGAGTTTACCTGCAGTCACAGCTGGAGGTTCTCTTGGTCCCCCACCTTTGACTACAGGTAAACTCACCTCAGATGAACTCATTGAACTCAGTGACCTCACCTCAGGTGAACTCATTTAGTTCAATGGACCTACATCTCCTGACAGAAAACAGTGTTTTTTGCCAAGATTTGATGTTAAAATATATACACCAAACTTCTGTACCAAATTTGCATCTCCTGGTAAAAAAAACGCATCAATATCGAGATAGCCAGAGAGGCAGGTAGAGAGAGACAGAGAGAGAGACAGAGAGAGATGGATAGACAGACAGAGAGAGAAACAGAGACAGACAGAGATTTAGAGAGAGAGACAGACAGAGAGAGGCAGACAGGGAAAAAAAAGATGGATAGAGACAGACAGAGAGAGAAACAGAGACAGAGAGAGATATAGAGAGATAGACAGACAGAGAGAGAGAGGCAGACAGGGAGAGAGACATAAACTTAGAGAGATTGATAGAGAGAAAGACAGAGAGACAAAGAGAGACAGAGAGAGAAACAGAGAGACAGAGAGAGACAAAGAGACAGAGACTAACAGATAGAGACAAAGAGAGACAGACAGAGAGAGAGCTTCAGACAGAGAGGGCGAGAGAGACAGAGAAGGAGACAGACAGAGCGGGAGAGAGACAGAGAGGGAGAGTGGGAGAGTCTGGCAGCAAGATCTAAATGCGCGCGGCCATGTTTTTTACTTACCGCCGCCCCCACCGGAAGTCACGTGCGTGATGACGTGACAATCGGTGGTTGCCATCGTAGCACAGGGTCATGTGATGATGCCTGCAGCTATGATGTTTCACTTTCGTTTTCCCTCGGCACGGAACAGAGGGAAAAAGAAAGTGACTGTATCTGCTGTTTACAGCTGTATAGCTGTGATCAGCAGATAGATAATAGCGATCGGATTGCTGATCGCTATAGCCCCCTAGGGGGACTAGTAAAATAAAAAAAAAAAAAAAGAAAAAAAAAGTTTTAAAAAAATATCAAATCTATCAAAATATAAAATCAATTAATCTGATTGGTAAACGGCGTAGTGGCAAAAAAATTCCAAACGCCAAAATTACGTTTTTTGGTCGCCGCAAGTTTTACGCAAAATGCAATAACAGGCGATCAAATCGTAGCATCTGCTCAAAAATGGTACCATTAGAAACGTCAGCTCGAGACGCAAAAAATAAGTCATCACTGAGCCATAGATCCCAAAAAATAAGAACGCTACGTGTTTCGGAAAATGGCGCAAAACGTGCGCCACTTTTATTGGACAAACTTGTGAATTTTTTTAACCCCTTAGATATAAGTAAACCTATACATGTTTGGTGTCTACAAACTCGCAGCAACCTCAGGCATCATACCCACACATCAGCTTTACCATATAGTAAACACCGTGAATAAAACATCCCAAAAACTATTGTGCCATCACACTTTTTTTGCAATTTTTCCACATTTGGAATTTTTTTGCTGTTTTCCAGTACACCATATGGTAAAACTTATGGTTTCATTTAAAAGTACAACTTGTCCCGCAAAAAACAAGCCCTCATATGGCAAGATTGATGGAAAAATAAAAAAGTTACGGCTCTCGGAAGAAGGGGAGCAAAAAACAAAAACGCAAAAACGGAAAGTGGCCCGGGGCTGAAGGGGTTAATATAATTTTTAATATGGTTTTCCATACATGTACACATATATATATATATATATATATATATATATATATATATATATATATACAAATTGTCTCTCCAGTAAAGGAGACAAACTCTAGCACAGCGCCACCTGTTGGAAGTAGCGATCCTAAAAGTCACAAGTGGATTTTCAACAATCCTTTGCAATATGACTCAGGATATATAAGCCAGATCAGAATCCCAATTTGCAGACACGGTGTTTCGGGGTGCTTGCCCCTCGTCAGTGCAAAGTATGGGGGTGTCTGATCTGGCTCATGAGAAAGCTATGTGGGGACCACGGGGGAACACTATTCTCCTTAAGGAGACTTTGCAAGCCAGTCTGGCTGCCAAGTAAGGGGACTTATAGCTGCCACGCCCCTCTAAGAAATATTCAAATTGTCTCTCCAGTAAAGGAGACAAACTCTAGCACAGCGCCACCTATTGGAAGTAGCGATCCTAAAAGTCACAAGTGGATTTTCAACAATCCTTTGCAATATGACTCAGGATATATAAGCCAGATCAGAATCCCAATTTGCAGACACGGTGTTTCGGGGTGCTTGCCCCTCGTCAGTGCAAAGTATGGGGGTGTCTGATCTGGCTCATGAGAAAGCTATGTGGGGACCACGGGGGAACACTATTCTCCTTAAGGAGACTTTGCAAGCCAGTCTGGCTGCCAAGTAAGGGGACTTATAGCTGCCACGCCCCTCTAAGAAATATTCAAATTGTCTCTCCAGTAAAGGAGACAAACTCTAGCACAGCGCCACCTATTGGAAGTAGCGATCCTAAAAGTCACAAGTGGATTTTCAACAATCCTTTGCAATATGACTCAGGATATATAAGCCAGATCAGAATCCCAATTTGCAGACACGGTGTTTCGGGGTGCTTGCCCCTCGTCAGTGCAAAGTATGTATATATATGTATATATATATATAGGTTTATATTAAGAGGGGGTTTTTTTATTTCTTTTTTAAGTTTTATAATCCATTATATTGAAGATACCACATTTACCTTTTCAATTAATACAATGGTGAACAAAACAAAGAAGGAGAAAAAAAGAAAAGAAAGAAGGGTGAAAAAATAGTGAACAAAGAACGGTTAACACACTCTTTCCAATACATCATTTAAGCCGTCAGGATATAGACATACATGATAGTCTATAAGTCCAATAAGACTATTTTTGATTCAGCATATTTTTTTTTATTTAATGTATCCATAGGGATTTGTTCAATCGGAGTAACTTGGACACAGATTTTTTTTATCATGTTTAATGGTCAAGTGTCTTGACAGACTGTTTAAGATAACCATTTTTTGTGTTGTATCTATGGCTATTCATCCTAGAAAGAAGTGTCTGTGTGGTATGGCCAACTGTTGCATGTGAATTTATTCTTGATTTCAATGTTTCCTCTGTACTATTGGGGTCAGCATACACAGCAAGTAATACGGAGCGAGTGTAATGCGATAAAAAACGCATTACACTTGGACCAATATTACTCTATGTGACAGCTCCGATGAGCGATTGTTTTCTCAGCCCTAACTGGACAGAGAAAACAGTTGCAGACTGCTGCGGGTGGAATGCGATCCTGTTCCACTTGCACCCATACAAGTCTATGAGGCAAGAGAAACATCGCATTGCTCTTGCATTACATCAGTGTAATGCGAGAGCAGTGCGATTCTTGCATCAGCTGGCAACAGAGGAGATAAGAAGATAAATCCTCCCCTCTCCTCCGCAGCACCACCCCTCCCCTTCGCAATTGTTGTCTGATCGCATGATCGGACCACAGTCACATGACACTAGGCTCCCGCTGTGCTGTGAGCTTGTGCCGAGTGTCATGCGAGTACCCGCAGTAAATCCTGTTTGGCCTGAGCCTTAGATTGTATTTCCCACGACCCATGATTTATAATATTACAACACTGACACTTTTTTTACTTTGCACCTTTCTACACCCCTTGGGTTTTTTTCATCATTTTTGTCAAAAACAAAAGATTTGTTAGTTTTTTCATTCGCCTCGCTGCCAGTCGCTCTCTTCAGCTGAACTGCTCTTACCCCCTCATCTTCACTGGTTACAGACAGTGAATGCCGTCTTTTCCATTCCATCATTCTTTTGAGGTGTTCTTTAATTTTTATACAGCAAAAGTGGTTTCCACATAGTCTTCACTCCGCATGTAAACAACTTAAGTTTCATTCAAGTCAAGTTCTTGCTTTTTCCCATCTTTTTCTGTTTCTCTTTGTTTTAAGTCAGTATAAATCTTTTCCACAGTCTACATGATAACAGAGAGAGGTAGAAAACGGGTTCTTCAAAGCCACGCCAATGATCACCAGCCAAAGGATCAGATCGATGAAGCTTTATTATTGCATCGGTCTACGTGTCGCGGGCGGAGGAGGGGACGCTGCGCTCTCCCACTGCTCGGGTCCGGCTGCCGCTACTGCTGCGGCCACTGCTGCTCGGTGGCTCGAGCGATGGGCCGGATCCCGGGGACTCGAGCGGCGCTCCTCGCCAGTGAGTGAAAAGGGGTTTGGTTTTGGGGATTTATTGTCCGTGACGCCACCCACGGTTGTGGTGATTGTGTGGACACCACCGCTGCTCTGTATGGGGATCCCGGGAGCGGTGACAGGGAGCAGCTTTGTTGTTATTTCTCCCCTCCGTGGGTAGGGGGTTGGTTGTCCCGGGGCCCGGTGATGGGGAAGGGGTGGATGGCAGGCCGGGTGCGGGGCCTGGCGAGGTGCAGGGTCGCGGGGGCAGCGCTGTGCCTCACGGCACGGTGGTACTCACTCAGCCTGAGACGGTGACACAGTTCTCGGTAAAACACACGGCTGGAAGGACGGTTCCCTTGGATGGCTGCTGTTGCTTTTTCCCCGGTAGTGAACGGTGACTGTCTCTTTCCCTGCACCTTGTGTAATGTTGGTAGCGATGGGTTCCCACCGGTTACCCGCTCCCCGACTTGGATATGGGCCGGAGGAGCCCTTCTTTGCCCGCAGGCGCTGGCCCTGAGAAACTGGTGCCTTGGCGGTGGCGGTGTCTCTCTCATACGGTTGGACTGTTGCCTTCAATCGGGACTTAGTTGTTTGGAGACCCGGAGGTCCCCTTCACTGACGGATTTGGCAAATTCACGGCGACTCCTAGCCTTGCCGGGATCCGAAAGGCCCCTGCCAATGGTGCTGGCTTCTCCTTGTGTACCGGTCCGGTACCGCCGGGCCACCACCCGTCCACGGTCCTCACGGAAACTCCGATCAGCCTCCACTGCAGACGGTCACCGCCGTCTGCTAACCTTGCTGTCTCAGTCCGAGGCACACACCCGGACCAACTTCAGGCTTTCAAACTGTCACTTTTCTCTTCCACTACTTTCCCTCATTCTACTTCACTCCTCACACTTTCAACTCTCAAACTAATCTGCCTGGTTTTCCTGCCTCCAGGACTGTGAACTCCTTGGTGGGCGGAGACCAACCGCCTGGCTCCACCCCCTGGTGTGGACATCATCCCCTGGAGGAAGGCAACAAGGATTTCAGGTATAGCTTAGGTGTACCTAACCGGGGTGTAGGGTGTGGTGATGTCATTACCTGTGACCCCTGGCTTGCCCAGGGCGTCACATTCCCCCTTAGCAAAATGCAAGCCGTCCGCGGGCTGCCCGTCCAACACCGGTTTTATTTTTCTGAAAAAAGATAAGAAACACAATACAAGTAAAATAACATCATCCCACAACGGGAGGCACTTTTCTTAAACGTTGCAAACGGTTAACGGTTACGGCTTCCGCTCTCACCCACCCAAGTAACCTGGCCCTGATGCTGCCCCTAAGAAACAGGCAGCACCCCTTGACCCCAGTCCTGCACCACGTTACCCGAGCGGGATCTGTCCTTTCCAGGGGACCCACGTCCATGGGGAGCCCCTGGAACCCCCAGAGGGTAGCCACCGGTTCCGGTGGTGGCTGGGCCCCAGCCTGCTCCACTGCGGGCCCTCCCTCCAATCTGCCTCTCCGGAGGCGGCAAAAGTGGAAGCTGCAACAAAACTTTTTTACATTCCACAAGTTTGTGGTTGCCTTGCAAGTTCTCAGGCATGTTCATAGAAGTTTCTATGCAAGGTGAAGGGGATCCCAACGGGGACCAGTTGCCGGCTACGACCAGTTTCAATCAGCAGTAAATCAGGTAACTTTCCAGCAATTATTCATTTTCATTTTCAAAACTTGCAAACTTTTTAAACCTTGAAAACACATGGTGGTCCCAACGGGGACTGGGACAACGGTGCTCCGCTGCCATCACTCAGAGTCCTCAGCATCACCTGAGGGAGGGGCTGCGGTGCTCACACGGACCTCCTGGCTGCCCCTCAATTTTGCATCCAGGGCGAACCACCCCCTCTCCCCACAGTGCCGGGTGTACTGAACCAAGTCGCCCGGCATCAGGTTACGACCGGGGTGCTCTTCTGGCAGGTGAGCATTAACATCCCACCGGGCTATAAACACTTCGGCCTCCAGGCCCGGTTCATAGAGGAATCCATAGCCCCGGTGGACATCAAACCGCCTCACCTGCCCCTCATACAGCGGGCCCCGGACACGGAAGGTCGCTTGTCTCAGGCTCTCCTTCTCCCGTATCGTACGGGCCACCATCTCCGCCTTCCTTCTTTCCCTCTCCTCGATTTCCAGGCCCAACGGTACCGGCTCCCTGTCCCAGTACGGCGCTGCTGCGAGCTCCGGCGCACGGGTCGGGTCCCGCGAGACCTTTTGAACACTGGTGATCTGGGCAGCAGGTCCCGCGGTGACTTGGCCTTGGACGCCACCTTACAGCGGCAACCCGGCTCAACCTCAGCCAAGGTGTGGGGAACGGGCACAGGAGCTTTCCTCTGCTGGGCCTTTGGCACGGAGCGGACTATCGGCTCCGGCTCGGGGAACTTCTCGGGGGACGCCTCCGGTTCAGGCTTTGGGGCTTTCCACGGCAGCACCTCCAGCTGGCTACGGGCTCCGGCTACAGGTCGGCCCGCCGGGGCGGGCATGCTGGGTATCGCTACCGGTTGCGGTGGTAGCGGGCCTAGTGGTGGGGTCACGGCTTCCGGGACGGGTGGCGAGGGAGGCAGCAGGGTGAGAGGGTTTAGACCGGGTCCCGCAGCCGCGATGACCAGCCCTTCAAGGGCATCGGGGCATGGGTCACTCACCCTCCCTTCCGCAGCTTCCTCCTCGCGTCTCCGCACGGTCGCTATGACATCCGCCATGTCGGTCTCCCACTCCTCCATGAGGAGCTGCATTTTGACCTGCAGCCTCTGATAGAGCTGCGCGGTCCGGATCTCCACCCACGCCGCGGTTCCAGGCGCGGGGGCTACGGTGCTTCGGGACGGCATCCACATGTTGCTGGCGGCCTCTCCCAGGAACAAGATGGCTGCAGAGTCCTGGCGTCCCCGCTTTTATAGCCGCGGCTACATGCGGTCAGTCGCCATTTCGTCCCCCTTAGCCTCTTTCCGGCTCCTCCTCTCTCGGGGCGGGGTTTTGGCCTTTGCGCCTCCACTACTCGAGGAGACACTCGAGCGGGAACTTTTCACGCCAAAGATGGCGGCTTCTGAAATTTTCCGGCCGGATACCTCCGGCGGTAACAAGGCGCACCTCTACCCAACGGCAGAGCGGTAAGATCCTGTTCGTGACGCCAAGTTGTCGCGGGCGGAGGAGGGGACGCTGCGCTCTCCCACTGCTCGGGTCCGGCTGCCGCTGCTGCTGCAGCCGCTGCTGCTCGGTGGCTCGAGCGATGGGCCGGATCCCGGGGACTCAAGCGGCGCTCCTCGCTCGTGAGTGAAAAAGGGTTTGGTTTTGGGGATTTATTGTCCGTGACGCCACCCACGGTTGTGGTGATTGTGTGGACACCACCGCTGCTCTGTATGGGGATCCCGGGAGCGGTGACAGGGAGCAGCTTTGTTGTTATTTCTCCCCTCCGTGGGTAGGGGGTTGGTTGTCCCGGGGCCCGGTGATGGGGAAGGGGTGGATGGCAGGCCGGGTGCGGGGCCTGGCGAGGTGCAGGGTCGCGGGGGCAGCGCTGTGCCTCACGGCACGGTGGTACTCACTCAGCCTGAGACGGTGACACAGTTCTCGGTAAAACACATGGCTGGAAGGACGGTTCCCTTGGACGGCTGCTGTTGCTTTTTCCCCGGTAGTGAACGGTGACTGTCTCTTTCCCTGCACCTTGTGTAATGTTGGTAGCGATGGGTTCCCACCGGTTACCCGCTCCCCGACTTGGATATGGGCCGGAGGAGCCCCTCTTTGCCCGCAGGCGCTGGCCCTGAGAAATTGGTGCCTTGGCGGTGGCGGTGTCTCTCTCATACGGTTGGACTGTTGCCTTCAATCGGGACTTAGTTGTTTGGAGACCCGGAGGTCCCCTTCACTGACGGATTTGGCAAATTCACGGCGACCCCTAGCCTTGCCGGGATCCGAAAGGCCCCTGCCAATGGTGCTGGCTTCTCCTTGTGTACCGGTCCGGTACCGCCGGGCCACCACCCGTCCACGGTCCTCACGGAAACTCCGATCAGCCTCCACTGCAGACGGTCACCGCCGTCTGCTAACCTTGCTGTCTCAGTCCGGGGCACACACCCGGACCAACTTCAGGCTTTCAAACTGTCACTTTTCTCTTCCACTACTTTCCCTCCTTCTACTTCACTCCTCACACTTTCAACTCTCAAACTAATCTGCCTGGTTTTCCTGCCTCCAGGACTGTGAACTCCTTGGTGGGCGGAGACCAACCGCCTGGCTCCACCCCCTGGTGTGGATATCAGCCCCTGGAGGAAGGCAACAAGGATTTCAGGTCTAGCTTAGGTGTACCTAACCGGGGTGTAGGGTGTGGTGATGTCATTACCTGTGACCCCTGGCTTGCCCAGGGCGTCACATACGCGTTTCAGGAGCCCTGCTCCCTTCCTCAGGACCATCAGATATAAGCATACATCAAATCTGATTTGATGTATGCTTATATCAGATGGTCTTGAGGAAAGGAGCAAGGCTCCTGAAACACGTAGACCGATGCAATAATAAAGCTTCATTTATCTGATCCTTTGGCTGGTGATCATTGGCGCGGCTTTGAAGAACCCGTTTTCTACCTCTCTCTGTTATCTGACACTTTGGGTTGCTGCTGCCTTGGTCAAATTTTACATGCGATTACAGTGGTTGTGACTCTCACAACCACATTTGGTGAGTAGTATTGCTCCCCCATCCTATACCCCTACATACGAGGGTAAGACCCTATTGCGCTTTGTTTTTCCACAGCTTCTTCTATTACAGTCTACATAATAGTTTCTTTCCACGGATTCTTGGAGAAATTCAAAGGGCTTATAGTTATTTGTAGACAGAAATTCACAATTGTAACGTGGCACAAGGCTGCAGTTGAGTGCCCTCATCTTCCACTCTTTTTTTCCAATCCAATTCACAATCTTTTTAAAATGATCCAAAAATGTATTCTGAGGCCCTCCTTTATGCAATAGACCCCTTCATTTTCAGGGGTCTATTGCAAGCCCTTCTTTAAATGTTTGCTATGCTTTGCACTCAGTGCATATTCTTTCCCACTGTTCAAGTCCCACTTTTTTTAAACTGTCAAAAAAAAATTCTGATGCCCCTCTCTACGTGTGTTCCAGGGTGTATTGCAATTCCTTCTTTAAATAAATAAGGTGAAATACAGGCAGAGATGGCCAGGCTACTAAACCTACAGTATGTTCACATATTGCATTTTTGCTGCAATTTTTTGCAGCGTTTCTTCATTACTTTTATGTAAATTAAAAGCTGATTTTTACAGCACCAACAAAAGCTAGAATATTTCATAGATCTAATGAGCATGATTTGGTTTTTTGTCTGACTGAAATGGAAAGCTGCTGCGCTTTTGAAAGAAGCAGCATGTAAATTCTTTTAGCATTTTTGCAGTGCTTTTTCAACCTTGAAAGCAATGAAAACATGCAAAAATGCTACATGTGAGCATAAGCCTAAGAGGTAGAGGAGGCTTCTTTTTTTTATTTGCCTTATATACAAGTCATTATACAGAAAATAATGTTTCCTAACATTTTTTTACTGTAAAATCAATTTTATCTTCTCTTTTTTGTATGTTTCATTGTCACTGTCAAAGTGGTGTAACATGCCAACAGTGTTCCCAGCAGCAACCTAGGAGTCAACGATGTGTCCAAACATCTTTCCCATGCTGTTCCCATTCTGTTTGGGAGTTGTTTCCATCCTTCAGCAATTTTAGTGCCTCCCCAGACCTCCTGGAGGGTTTACCAGAACAATGGCCGAGTTATACTAATCTCGTTACTCAAGTCGAGCCCATTCGAGCATTCAACCTGCTCGGTTCGATTACCAGTCTCTTGGGCATTTTAGTGCTCTTTAACTACTAATGTTGAGTTGTAGTTTTTATTGATACCATTTGTGGTCCCCAGGATCTCTAATTATTGACAGGTGCGCCAAATAGCTATCACAAAGTTAACAGAATAACTGTTGAGTCGAACCTGTCTGGGCGTCCGACCTGCTCGATTACAGTAACAAGCATTTGAGCATTTTAGTGCTCGTTCATCACTAGTTATAACCATCTGTGTTGTTGTTATTAGTTTACCTACATTTATGCCTTTTATTATATTTCTTTAAAAGGCTGGTAATGCTTGAACTGACAAAAAAAACCTGGAAACAAAGCAGCAAGGACAACAAATTGTAAATAATAACCCTTATTATCCATATTCTGCATTCATTGGAGTGACACAGAACATAAGAAGTAAGACTACAGATTCATAGGTGTCCTTGTTATTGTCATCCATTACCTACAACACATAAATATCTTTATGAGTATGCTTACCATTGTTTACTATTG
This sequence comes from Anomaloglossus baeobatrachus, assembly GCF_048569485.1. Classification (NCBI taxonomy): domain Eukaryota; kingdom Metazoa; phylum Chordata; class Amphibia; order Anura; family Aromobatidae; genus Anomaloglossus; species Anomaloglossus baeobatrachus. The sequence goes on along the minus strand of NC_134359.1, from coordinate 232,337,580 downwards.
TTTGGTTCTCTAGGGAATGTCTGTAAAGTAATATCTACTGAACGCCACTTTACGGAAGCTCCTGCTGTGTTGCTTATATCTGAAGCATAATATTACAGTGAAGAAAAGATGTAAGCATAAGTGGACCTGTCACCTTGAATGACCATTTGATGAAATAAAACATCAAAACTATCTAAGTACACTACTGTTATGTACGCAAAAAATAGACACTATCTAAGTGATCTCATCATAGCCACTCATGAATCCACTACGGGCCCAGAAATTCTCGATGGCAGCCCTGAGTGCAGGAAATGACTTTGATCCTCTTGTTTCGTCTTAGAACTTCCGCTTTAGTGTCTCCAGATGATGAAATGCATGCTCTAGTCAAGAAACAAGTTTCACCATCTTGGCTCTTTTACAAAATAGATTTGACTATTTGAGAAATGTAACTGCACATATAGCTAATATAAGAATACTGTCACACAGACATTTTTACAAACTTCGTCGACTTTCCTGGTGGTGTCGGGTTCTGTTCTGACTCTCCACCCAATAACTTTTCTGGTGTCTTTGATCAACGCAGGCAGAGTCGGGCATCGACTTACAGAGTGGTAGTTTATAGGCAGGCTAGGAAGAGTTAATCTCCTCTAGTCTGCTTGTTAGTCTCCTTTGATCACACAATGTGGGGAAGCCAATCACATCTGCTCCTTCCTATATAGGCTGCTTCATCCTTCTACCCATGCCAGCTATCTTAGTTGGTCTGGTGAGGTGTTGTGATCCAGAATATCTGGTTATTGTTATACTTGTTGCTGTGTGCGGTTGGTTAGTTATCCCTTGTTACCTTTTTGTTGTTACCTTCCTGCTCTTGCTTTACTCCTGAAGGCCCCGTTACACGCAACAATGCATCTAATGATATATCGCCGGGGTCACGGATTCCATGACGCACATCCGCCATCGTTAGCGACGTCGTTGCGTGTGACACCAACGAGCGGCCGTTAACGATGGAAAATACTCACCAAGTCATCCATCGTTGACACATCATTCATTTTCAAAAAATAGTTGATTGTTGATGATGCAGGTTGTTCGTCGTTCCCGTGGCAGCACACATTGCTATGTGTGACACCTTGGGAACAACGAACTACAGTTTACCTGCGGCCGCCGGCAATGAGGAAGGAAGGAAGTGGGCGGGATGTTACGGCCGCTCATCTCCGCCCCTCCACTTATATTGGGCGGCCGCTTAGTGACGCCGCTGTGAAGCCGCATGAACCACCCCCTTAGAAAGGAGGCAGTTCGCTCCACAGCGACGTCGCTAGGCAGGTAAGTCCGTATGACGGCTCCTAATGATATTGTGTGCAATGGGCAGCGAATTTCCAATGAAGCACAAACGACGGGGGCGGGTACGCTCGCTAGCAATATCGCTGCATGTAAAGCCCCCTTGAGTCACTCATTGCCTATTCCTGTGTGTCGGCGGTGTGTCAGAGTTTTGTTTTTAACCTGTCTTTATCTGTTTTCCATCACACTCCTGCCCCGTCCTTTCCTGGTGGGTGAGGGTATCAGAGTACCATATTTTTTGGATTATAAGACGCACTTTTCCTACCAAAAATTTTAGAGAAAAATGAGGGGTGTGTCTTAAAATCTGAATGCAGCTTATTGGGGAGGTAGTGAAGAGGGGTCATAGAAGGCAGGGGCAATGCTGTTCGGTGGGCGGCGCTGCTCTGTGCAGCGCGGCTCTGCTCTGTGCGGCCGGCGGAGAGGCACTTGACATTGTAAAGATGTCAGTGGTGAGGGCTTCAAATAATGGCAGCCGGAGTCAGCAGATGGAGCTCTCGGCTCCAGCTCTCACCTGCGCATGAGCCAATTCTGAACGCCATTTCTTTGAAGCCCACATCGCTGACATCTTCAGAATGGCCCGTGCCTCACAGCACACCGCACAGAGCAGCCCCAATACCCAGCTGGCCCACACAAAGCAGAGCCATGTCGCATAGCGCCGGCACAGAGCAGTTCCTATACAGAGCAGCATCTGGGATCCCTCTGCACCGCCCGCAGCATCGCCGTACTCCAGCACAGCACCAGTCTTCTGTGGCCCCCAGCTCCACCACTGCTGCCCCCCTTCCCAGTAAGAGACCACCGGATTGTAAGATGGGCCCCATATTTTTCTTTTTTTTTTTACCTTTTTTCACTCTAAATTTGGGGTGCACTTTACAATCCAATGTATCTTATAAAACAAAAAATACGGTAGTGCTGGTCAGAAGCATAGCCAGGAATGGGACTCGGGCATCTCCACCATGAGGAGTAAACCTGAGGTTAGGCATAGCATAGGGTTCCCTAGCATGAGGGACAGCTCCCCTGCTATCCTAATGTCGCGGGCGGAGGAGGGGACGCCGCGCTCTCCCACTGCTCGGGTCCGGCTGCCGCTGCTGCCGCTGCCTGCTGCTGCTCGGTGGCTCGAGCGATGGGCCGGATCCAGGGGACTCTAGCGGCGCTCCTCGCCCGTGAGTGAAAGGGGATTGGTAGTTGGGATTGTTTATTGTCCGTGACGCCACCCACGGTTGTGGTGATTAGGTGGACACCACCGCTGCTCTGCTTGGGGAGCCCGGGAGTGGTGGTATGGAGCAGCCAGTTGTTGATTTGCCCCTCCGTGGGTAGGGGATTGGTGGTCCCGGGACCCAGTGATGGGGTTGGGATGGTGGACAGGCGGGTTATGGGGCCTGTGGAGGTGCAGGGGCGCAGGGGCAGCGCTGTGCCGCACGGCACGGAGGTACTCACTCAGCCAGTAAACACGCCACAGTTCTCGGTGAACAAACGGCTGGTTGGACGGGTCCCTCGGACGGTTGCGGTGCTGTTGTTCCCTGCAGTTGACGGTGACGGTCTCTTCCCTGCACCTATGTGTAGTCTGTTGGTAGCGATGGATTCCCACCGGTAACCCGCTCCCCAGCCTGGATATGGGCCGGAGGAGCCCCACTCTTGCCCGCAGGCGCTGGCCCTGGGAAACTGGTGCCTTGGCGGTGGCGGTGTCTCCCCTTAACGGTCGGACTATTGCCTTCAATCGGGACTTGGTTGTTGGGAGACAGTCGTCCCCTTCACTGACGGATTTGACAAATTATGGCGACTCCTAGCCTTGCCGGGATCCGAAAGGCCCCTGCCCTGGTGCTGACTGTTCTTTGTATACCGTTCCGGTACCGCCGGGTCACCACCCGTCCACGGTCCTTTCGGCAACCTCCGAGCAGCCTCTCCTGCAGACGGTCACCGCCGTCTGCCAACCTTGCTGTCTCAGTCCGGGGCACACACCCGGACCAACTTCAGGCTTCTTTCTGTCACTTTTCTCTGTCACTACTCCTACTTTCCTCCTTCTCCTTCACTGTTTACTCAAGCTCTCCCTGAGCTAAACTGTTTACTCCTTCTACTTCAAGCTCTCACTCTAATCTGCCTGGTTTTCCCGCCTCCAGGGCTGTGAACTCCTCGGTGGGTGGAGCCAACCGCCTGGCCCACCCCCTGGTGTGGACACCAGCCCCTGGAGGAAGGCAACAAGGATTTTAGTTTTGACCTCGGTGTACCTGCAGGGAATGTGGGGTGCGTGTGGTGTTGTGACCTGTGACCCCTGGCTTGCCTAGGGCGTCACATTCCCCCTTAGCAAAACGCAGACCGTCCTCGGGCTGCCAGTCCAACACCGGTTTTATTTTCCTTTTTGTTTTTCTGAAAAATAGAAAACGGTAACATATTTACAAGTAAAATAACATCTTCCCACAGCGGGAGGTACTCTTATTTAAATGTTACGGTTTTCAAACGGTTAACGGTTACGGTTTCCGCTCTCTCCCACCCAAGCAACCTGGCCCTGATGCTGCCCCTAAAGCCCAGGCAGCACCCCTTGACCCCAGTCCTGCACCAAGTCACCTGAGCGGGATCTGTCCTTCCCCTCCAGAGGGTAGCCACCAGTCCCTGTGGTGGCTGGGCCCCAGCCGGCTCTACTGCGGGCCCTCCCTCCAACCTGCCTCTCCGGAGGCGGCAACTGCGGAAACGGTACCGGTAACATAACTTATTTACATGCCACTAACGTTTGTGGTTGCCCTGCAAGTTCACGGGCTTGTCCATGAGTAGTTCCTCATGCAACTTTTTAAACGGTCCTCACGGGGACAACGGTGCCGGCAACGTCCGGTTTTCCAAACCACAGCTTCGGATCAGGTGACTTTCACGGTAATCATTTGTCATCATTTTCAAAACTTTTAAAACAAATAGACTTTGGTCCCAACGGGGACTGGACAACGGGGTTCCGCTGCCCTACTCAGAGTCCTCAGCTAAGGTGGACCCATCCCCTTCCACCAGCATATCAAACATGCACTGACTTGCCTGCCGTGACAGGGGTATCCGGTACCCATTTCCACCGGTACGCAGGGTATGGAAAACTACTGGGTCTCCTACATAGCGGGAACACTCACTTGCCTCTTCCAACTCAGCAGCGGACCCGGGGCTGGGGCCGGAGTCATCATCTCTTGTTCCTTCGTCGGGCGGGTTACCGCCAGCTGCCGCAGCCTCCAGGCCTCCAGCATCCAGCACTTCAGACCCTTCTGCGGTAGCACGGAGCAGCGGATTAGGCGAGCTTACACTGAGGCACCCCATAAGTAACGGCAAGGGTGATGCATAGGCCGAGACTAGGCCGGGCCCCTCAGCCGCAGCGGCCGGTCCTGGTAGGACATAGGAACGTGGGTCACCAGTCGACTCTGCTACATCTATTCCTCCTTCGTACATCGGGGCAGTTGTAATCAGCATCTCCACCTCGTGAGTCCACTGCTCCATCATCCGGAAGATCTGATCCTGCTGACGCCGGTGGAATTGAATCACCCGGGCCTTCATCCAGGCCACGGTCCCGGACTCGGGGTCTGGCACAGTCACTACCGAGACTTCTGGCACCATTCCGTTAAGGGGCCGCAGTCCTAGCGGTTACCCCTGGTGTACTTCAGGGACGTCCAGGACGTCTGCAGCCGGCTGGTCCGCCGGGGCGGCTTGGCAGGGTATCGCTACCGGTTGGGCAGGTAGCGGGCCTAATGGCGGAGCGGCAGCAGCTATCACGGGTAGCGGGGAGAGAGGCAGGGTGAGCGGAAGCCGGCCGGGCCCCTCAGCTCCAATGGCCGATCCCTCAGGAATACAGGGGCGTGGGTCTCTTACCCGTTCCTCCAAATCCTCTTCCACCTCGCGTCTCCACATAGCAGCCACCACGTCCGCCATGTCGGTCTCCCACTCCTCCAGGAGGAGTTGCATGTGGGCTTGCAGATGATTACTCAGCGGGACGGTTCGGTCCCTCAACCACGTCGCCGTGCCGGGCGCGGGGGTCTCGCTGTTATTAGCTGGAGCGGACATCTCGGCAGTCGTGCTTTCCAGGAACTAGCAACAAGACCGTGGCAGGGTCCTGGCGTCCCTGCTTTTATAGCTGCGTTCACATGCAGCCAGCCGCCATCGCGTCCCCCTTAGCTTCTTTCCGGCCCCTCCTCTATCGGGGTGGGGTTTTGGCCTTCGCGCCTCTGCTACTCGAGAAGACGCTCGAGCGGGAACTCTTCGCGCCAAAGATGGCGGCTTCTGAAATTTTCTGGCCGGACACCTCCGGCGGTAACAAGGCGCACCTCTACCAGACGGCAGAGCGGTAAGATCCTGTTCGTGACGCCAAGTTGTTGCGGGCGGAGAAGGGGACGCCGCGCTCTCCCACTGATCGGGTCCGGCTGCCGCTGCTGCGCGGTGGCTCGAGCGATGGGCCGGATCCAGGGGACTCTAGCGGCGCTCCTCGCCCGTGAGTGAAAGGGGATTGGTAGTTGGGATTGTTTATTGTCCGTGACGCCACCCACGGTTGTGGTGATTAGGTGGACACCACCGCTGCTCTGCTTGGGGAGCCCGGGAGTGGTGGTATGGAGCAGCCAGTTGTTGATTTGCCCCTCCGTGGGTAGGGGATTGGTGGTCCCGGGACCCAGTGATGGGGTTGGGATGGTGGACAGGCGGGTTATGGGGCCTGTGGAGGTGCAGGGGCGCAGGGGCAGCGCTGTGCCGCACGGCACGGAGGTACTCACTCAGCCAGTAAACACGCCACAGTTCTCGGTGAACAAACGGCTGGTTGGACGGGTCCCTCGGACGGTTGCGGTGCTGTTGTTCCCTGCAGTTGACGGTGACGGTCTCTTCCCTGCACGTATGTGTAGTCTGTTGGTAGCGATGGATTCCCACCGGTAACCCGCTCCCCAGCCTGGATATGGGCCGGAGGAGCCCCACTCTTGCCCGCAGGCGCTGGCCCTGGGAAACTGGTGCCTTGGCGGTGGCGGTGTCTCCCCTTAACGGTCGGACTGTTGCCTTCAATCGGGACTTGGTTGTTGGGAGACAGTCGTCCCCTTCACTGACGGATTTGGCAAATTATGGCGACTCCTAGCCTTGCCGGGATCCGAAAGGCCCCTGCCCTGGTGCTGACTGTTCTTTGTATACCGTTCCGGTACCGCCGGGTCACCACCCGTCCACGGTCCTTTCGGCAACCTCCGAGCAGCCTCTCCTGCAGACGGTCATCGCCGTCTGCCAACCTTGCTGTCTCAGTCCGGGGCACACACCCGGACCAACTTCAGGCTTCTTTCTGTCACTTTTCTCTGTCACTACTCCTACTTTCCTCCTTCTCCTTCACTGTTTACTCAAGCTCTCCCTGAGCTAAACTGATTACTCCTTCTACTTCAAGCTCTCACTCTAATCTGCCTGGTTTTCCCGCCTCCAGGGCTGTGAACTCCTCGGTGGGTGGAGCCAACCGCCTGGCCCACCCCCTGGTGTGGACACCAGCCCCTGGAGGAAAGCAACAAGGATTTTAGTTTTGACCTCGGTGTACCTGCAGGGAATGTGGGGTGCGTGTGGTGTTGTGACCTGTGACCCCTGGCTTGCCCAGGGCGTCACACTAACAGTCACCTTGTGACAATAACTTTTCAAACAATTCTTAAATGTCTAGTACAGGCCTTAAAGGAAATCTACCAGCAACTTTTATTTTACCCTTTCCCCAAACCATTGATGTAACTTTGTAGCCTTTTTGAAGATCTATTCAATCCCTCCATAAGTCTAAAGTGGACTTTGGTAGCGAGAAACTATTTTTAAGCTTAGAGTCTGGAAGTGCATTGGAGCATGACAGTGCTCCTCAGCTTCATGCTGTACACCTGAAGAGAAAGCAACCTCCCCTAGCTAACTGACAGGTTGTTTCTACTTATACACTGGCCAGTGACTTGTCAATCAGCCAAGGGAGGAAGCTGATAGTTACAGGGATACAGATGTAGTTAAGAAGCTGTTAGTGCATTGTCACTCCCCAATGCACTACTAGATTGAACTTCAAAACATGATTTCTCACTGCTAATTCAGCATTTTGAGTTTATAAGGGGTGCAACTGGTTTATCTTTTAAAGGTCTACACAGTCATATTAATGTTCTGATAGGTTCTCTATAAGGTTTGAATTCATTTTTTTGCACTGCCCCTTTAGGCGTTTCACTAAACTTAGCACCGTGTGTACATTTGTCCTGGAATGACACATAGTTATATACCTTAGGCCTCTTTCACATGTCAATGATTCTGTTATGTAGGTTGCAGTTTTTATTCGTACCAGAATCATGAACATACATAGACCCATTATAATCAATGGGTCTCGTCACACATCAGTGATATTTCACTGACCGTGTCTCCTTGTGGCGTACACACGTGTCTGTGTGCTCCGCACGGAGACATGCCCATTTATTTCTGGCATCACTGATGTTTTTTTCATTTATGTAAAAATCACTGACTTGTGAATGAGGCCTTAAATAGGCTTTCAAGTATTTATATATTGATGGCCTATCCTTAGGATAGGTGATAAATGTCACATTGGGGGTACAATATCTAGCACCCCACCGATCAACAGCTCCTGATGCCAGTGGTGGTCAGATGTGATTAGTTGCAGTATGGGGAGATAAGGTATGCACACCAGTGACTATGTAAGGGGAATACATGAAATAGCAGAAACTGCTGTGTGAATACTGACTTGAAAAATCCAATAGCTATATGTAAGAGTGAAAATGTGAAAAAATGGAATCTGCATTATTGCCATGAACATATGAATCAAGAGAAATTTAGCTACTGAATTGATCAATGCAATAGAGCCCCAACACTACGCCAAAGTATTTCTCTACGTTGGGGTCCCTAGCTTGTGTGTGTCCTCTCATGCAGTTAAAAAACTTACCGTGTATGGGAAGCTGAGACCCAGGTTATTTATGCGTATGCAATGGATTGGCAATAGGTGTGGTTGGGGAGGGTTCACAAACGAAAAACTACTAACAAAAAAGGAATAACGTTTGGAACACCATTCTAAGTCTGAACTGGGTGCAAAAACCTAAAAAAACATCACTATGGGGAGATAAGGTATGCACACCAGTGACTATGTAAGGGGAATACATGAAATAGCAGAAACTGCTGTGTGAATACTGACTTGAAAAATCCAATAGCTATATGTAAGAGTGAAAATGTGAAAAAATGGAATCTGCATTACTGCCATGAACATATGAATCAAGAGAAATTTAGCTACTGAATTGATCAATGCAATAGAGCCCCAACACTACGCCAAAGTATTTCTCTACGTTGGGGTCCCTAGCTTGTGTGTGTCCTCTCATGCAGTTAAAAAACTTACCGTGTATGGGAAGCTGAGACCCAGGTTATTTATGCGTATGCAATGGATTGGCAATAGGTGTGGTTGGGGAGGGTTCACAAACGAAAAACTACTAACAAAAAAGGAATAACGTTTGGAACACCATTCTAAGTCTGAACTGGGTGCAAAAACCTAAAAAAACATCACTATGGGGAGATAAGGTATGCACACCAGTGACTATGTAAGGGGAATACATGAAATAGCAGAAACTGCTGTGTGAATACTGACTTGAAAAATCCAATAGCTATATGTAAGAGTGAAAATGTGAAAAAATGGAATCTGCATTACTGCCATGAACATATGAATCAAGAGAAATTTAGCTACTGAATTGATCAATGCAATAGAGCCCCAACACTACGCCAAAGTATTTCTCTACGTTGGGGTCCCTAGCTTGTGTGTGTCCTCTCATGCAGTTAAAAAACTTACCGTGTATGGGAAGCTGAGACCCAGGTTATTTATGCGTATGCAATGGATTGGCAATAGGTGTGGTTGGGGAGGGTTCACAAACGAAAAACTACTAACAAAAAAGGAATAACGTTTGGAACACCATTCTAAGTCTGAACTGGGTGCAAAAACCTAAAAAAACATCACTATGGGGAGATAAGGTATGCACACCAGTGACTATGTAAGGGGAATACATGAAATAGCAGAAACTGCTGTGTGAATACTGACTTGAAAAATCCAATAGCTATATGTAAGAGTGAAAATGTGAAAAAATGGAATCTGCATTACTGCCATGAACATATGAATCAAGAGAAATTTAGCTACTGAATTGATCAATGCAATAGAGCCCCAACACTACGCCAAAGTATTTCTCTACGTTGGGGTCCCTAGCTTGTGTGTGTCCTCTCATGCAGTTAAAAAACTTACCGTGTATGGGAAGCTGAGACCCAGGTTATTTATGCGTATGCAATGGATTGGCAATAGGTGTGGTTGGGGAGGGTTCACAAACGAAAAACTACTAACAAAAAAGGAATAACGTTTGGAACACCATTCTAAGTCTGAACTGGGTGCAAAAACCTAAAAAAACATCACTATGGGGAGATAAGGTATGCACACCAGTGACTATGTAAGGGGAATACATGAAATAGCAGAAACTGCTGTGTGAATACTGACTTGAAAAATCCAATAGCTATATGTAAGAGTGAAAATGTGAAAAAATGGAATCTGCATTACTGCCATGAACATATGAATCAAGAGAAATTTAGCTACTGAATTGATCAATGCAATAGAGCCCCAACACTACGCCAAAGTATTTCTCTACGTTGGGGTCCCTAGCTTGTGTGTGTCCTCTCATGCAGTTAAAAAACTTACCGTGTATGGGAAGCTGAGACCCAGGTTATTTATGCGTATGCAATGGATTGGCAATAGGTGTGGTTGGGGAGGGTTCACAAACGAAAAACTACTAACAAAAAAGGAATAACGTTTGGAACACCATTCTAAGTCTGAACTGGGTGCAAAAACCTAAAAAAACATCACTATGGGGAGATAAGGTATGCACACCAGTGACTATGTAAGGGGAATACATGAAATAGCAGAAACTGCTGTGTGAATACTGACTTGAAAAATCCAATAGCTATATGTAAGAGTGAAAATGTGAAAAAATGGAATCTGCATTACTGCCATGAACATATGAATCAAGAGAAATTTAGCTACTGAATTGATCAATGCAATAGAGCCCCAACACTACGCCAAAGTATTTCTCTACGTTGGGGTCCCTAGCTTGTGTGTGTCCTCTCATGCAGTTAAAAAACTTACCGTGTATGGGAAGCTGAGACCCAGGTTATTTATGCGTATGCAATGGATTGGCAATAGGTGTGGTTGGGGAGGGTTCACAAACGAAAAACTACTAACAAAAAAGGAATAACGTTTGGAACACCATTCTAAGTCTGAACTGGGTGCAAAAACCTAAAAAAACATCACTATGGGGAGATAAGGTATGCACACCAGTGACTATGTAAGGGGAATACATGAAATAGCAGAAACTGCTGTGTGAATACTGACTTGAAAAATCCAATAGCTATATGTAAGAGTGAAAATGTGAAAAAATGGAATCTGCATTACTGCCATGAACATATGAATCAAGAGAAATTTAGCTACTGAATTGATCAATGCAATAGAGCCCCAACACTACGCCAAAGTATTTCTCTACGTTGGGGTCCCTAGCTTGTGTGTGTCCTCTCATGCAGTTAAAAAACTTACCGTGTATGGGAAGCTGAGACCCAGGTTATTTATGCGTATGCAATGGATTGGCAATAGGTGTGGTTGGGGAGGGTTCACAAACGAAAAACTACTAACAAAAAAGGAATAACGTTTGGAACACCATTCTAAGTCTGAACTGGGTGCAAAAACCTAAAAAAACATCACTATGGGGAGATAAGGTATGCACACCAGTGACTATGTAAGGGGAATACATGAAATAGAAGAAACTGCTGTGTGAATACTGACTTGAAAAATCCAATAGCTATATGTAAGAGTGAAAATGTGAAAAAATGGAATCTGCATTACTGCCATGAACATATGAATCAAGAGAAATTTAGCTACTGAATTGATCAATGCAATAGAGCCCCAACACTACGCCAAAGTATTTCTCTACGTTGGGGTCCCTAGCTTGTGTGTGTCCTCTCATGCAGTTAAAAAACTTACCGTGTATGGGAAGCTGAGACCCAGGTTATTTATGCGTATGCAATGGATTGGCAATAGGTGTGGTTGGGGAGGGTTCACAAACGAAAAACTACTAACAAAAAAGGAATAACGTTTGGAACACCATTCTAAGTCTGAACTGGGTGCAAAAACCTAAAAAAACATCACTATGGGGAGATAAGGTATGCACACCAGTGACTATGTAAGGGGAATACATGAAATAGCAGAAACTGCTGTGTGAATACTGACTTGAAAAATCCAATAGCTTTATGTAAGAGTGAAAATGTGAAAAAATGGAATCCGCATTACTGCCATGAACATATGAATCAAGAGAAATTTAGCTACTGAATTGATCAATGCAATAGAGCCCCAACACTACGCCAAAGTATTTCTCTACGTTGGGGTCCCTAGCTTGTGTGTGTCCTCTCATGCAGTTAAAAAACTTACCGTGTATGGGAAGCTGAGACCCAGGTTATTTATGCGTATGCAATGGATTGGCAATAGGTGTGGTTGGGGAGGGTTCACAAACGAAAAACTACTAACAAAAAAGGAATAACGTTTGGAACACCATTCTAAGTCTGAACTGGGTGCAAAAACCTAAAAAAACATCACTATGGGGAGATAAGGTATGCACACCAGTGACTATGTAAGGGGAATACATGAAATAGCAGAAACTGCTGTGTGAATACTGACTTGAAAAATCCAATAGCTATATGTAAGAGTGAAAATGTGAAAAAATGGAATCTGCATTACTGCCATGAACATATGAATCAAGAGAAATTTAGCTACTGAATTGATCAATGCAATAGAGCCCCAACACTACGCCAAAGTATTTCTCTACGTTGGGGTCCCTAGCTTGTGTGTGTCCTCTCATGCAGTTAAAAAACTTACCGTGTATGGGAAGCTGAGACCCAGGTTATTTATGCGTATGCAATGGATTGGCAATAGGTGTGGTTGGGGAGGGTTCACAAACGAAAAACTACTAACAAAAAAGGAATAACGTTTGGAACACCATTCTAAGTCTGAACTGGGTGCAAAAACCTAAAAAAACATCACTATGGGGAGATAAGGTATGCACACCAGTGACTATGTAAGGGGAATACATGAAATAGCAGAAACTGCTGTGTGAATACTGACTTGAAAAATCCAATAGCTATATGTAAGAGTGAAAATGTGAAAAAATGGAATCTGCATTACTGCCATGAACATATGAATCAAGAGAAATTTAGCTACTGAATTGATCAATGCAATAGAGCCCCAACACTACGCCAAAGTATTTCTCTACGTTGGGGTCCCTAGCTTGTGTGTGTCCTCTCATGCAGTTAAAAAACTTACCGTGTATGGGAAGCTGAGACCCAGGTTATTTATGCGTATGCAATGGATTGGCAATAGGTGTGGTTGGGGAGGGTTCACAAACGAAAAACTACTAACAAAAAAGGAATAACGTTTGGAACACCATTCTAAGTCTGAACTGGGTGCAAAAACCTAAAAAAACATCACTATGGGGAGATAAGGTATGCACACCAGTGACTATGTAAGGGGAATACATGAAATAGCAGAAACTGCTGTGTGAATACTGACTTGAAAAATCCAATAGCTATATGTAAGAGTGAAAATGTGAAAAAATGGAATCTGCATTACTGCCATGAACATATGAATCAAGAGAAATTTAGCTACTGAATTGATCAATGCAATAGAGCCCCAACACTACGCCAAAGTATTTCTCTACGTTGGGGTCCCTAGCTTGTGTGTGTCCTCTCATGCAGTTAAAAAACTTACCGTGTATGGGAAGCTGAGACCCAGGTTATTTATGCGTATGCAATGGATTGGCAATAGGTGTGGTTGGGGAGGGTTCACAAACGAAAAACTACTAACAAAAAAGGAATAACGTTTGGAACACCATTCTAAGTCTGAACTGGGTGCAAAAACCTAAAAAAACATCACTATGGGGAGATAAGGTATGCACACCAGTGACTATGTAAGGGGAATACATGAAATAGCAGAAACTGCTGTGTGAATACTGACTTGAAAAATCCAATAGCTATATGTAAGAGTGAAAATGTGAAAAAATGGAATCTGCATTACTGCCATGAACATATGAATCAAGAGAAATTTAGCTACTGAATTGATCAATGCAATAGAGCCCCAACACTACGCCAAAGTATTTCTCTACGTTGGGGTCCCTAGCTTGTGTGTGTCCTCTCATGCAGTTAAAAAACTTACCGTGTATGGGAAGCTGAGACCCAGGTTATTTATGCGTATGCAATGGATTGGCAATAGGTGTGGTTGGGGAGGGTTCACAAACGAAAAACTACTAACAAAAAAGGAATAACGTTTGGAACACCATTCTAAGTCTGAACTGGGTGCAAAAACCTAAAAAAACATCACTATGGGGAGATAAGGTATGCACACCAGTGACTATGTAAGGGGAATACATGAAATAGCAGAAACTGCTGTGTGAATACTGACTTGAAAAATCCAATAGCTATATGTAAGAGTGAAAATGTGAAAAAATGGAATCTGCATTACTGCCATGAACATATGAATCAAGAGAAATTTAGCTACTGAATTGATCAATGCAATAGAGCCCCAACACTACGCCAAAGTATTTCTCTACGTTGGGGTCCCTAGCTTGTGTGTGTCCTCTCATGCAGTTAAAAAACTTACCGTGTATGGGAAGCTGAGACCCAGGTTATTTATGCGTATGCAATGGATTGGCAATAGGTGTGGTTGGGGAGGGTTCACAAACGAAAAACTACTAACAAAAAAGGAATAACGTTTGGAACACCATTCTAAGTCTGAACTGGGTGCAAAAACCTAAAAAAACATCACTATGGGGAGATAAGGTATGCACACCAGTGACTATGTAAGGGGAATACATGAAATAGCAGAAACTGCTGTGTGAATACTGACTTGAAAAATCCAATAGCTATATGTAAGAGTGAAAATGTGAAAAAATGGAATCTGCATTACTGCCATGAACATATGAATCAAGAGAAATTTAGCTACTGAATTGATCAATGCAATAGAGCCCCAACACTACGCCAAAGTATTTCTCTACGTTGGGGTCCCTAGCTTGTGTGTGTCCTCTCATGCAGTTAAAAAACTTACCGTGTATGGGAAGCTGAGACCCAGGTTATTTATGCGTATGCAATGGATTGGCAATAGGTGTGGTTGGGGAGGGTTCACAAACGAAAAACTACTAACAAAAAAGGAATAACGTTTGGAACACCATTCTAAGTCTGAACTGGGTGCAAAAACCTAAAAAAACATCACTATGGGGAGATAAGGTATGCACACCAGTGACTATGTAAGGGGAATACATGAAATAGCAGAAACTGCTGTGTGAATACTGACTTGAAAAATCCAATAGCTATATGTAAGAGTGAAAATGTGAAAAAATGGAATCTGCATTACTGCCATGAACATATGAATCAAGAGAAATTTAGCTACTGAATTGATCAATGCAATAGAGCCCCAACACTACGCCAAAGTATTTCTCTACGTTGGGGTCCCTAGCTTGTGTGTGTCCTCTCATGCAGTTAAAAAACTTACCGTGTATGGGAAGCTGAGACCCAGGTTATTTATGCGTATGCAATGGATTGGCAATAGGTGTGGTTGGGGAGGGTTCACAAACGAAAAACTACTAACAAAAAAGGAATAACGTTTGGAACACCATTCTAAGTCTGAACTGGGTGCAAAAACCTAAAAAAACATCACTATGGGGAGATAAGGTATGCACACCAGTGACTATGTAAGGGGAATACATGAAATAGCAGAAACTGCTGTGTGAATACTGACTTGAAAAATCCAATAGCTATATGTAAGAGTGAAAATGTGAAAAAATGGAATCTGCATTACTGCCATGAACATATGAATCAAGAGAAATTTAGCTACTGAATTGATCAATGCAATAGAGCCCCAACACTACGCCAAAGTATTTCTCTACGTTGGGGTCCCTAGCTTGTGTGTGTCCTCTCATGCAGTTAAAAAACTTACCGTGTATGGGAAGCTGAGACCCAGGTTATTTATGCGTATGCAATGGATTGGCAATAGGTGTGGTTGGGGAGGGTTCACAAATGAAAAACTACTAACAAAAAAGGAATAACGTTTGGAACACCATTCTAAGTCTGAACTGGGTGCAAAAACCTAAAAAAACATCACTATGGGGAGATAAGGTATGCACACCAGTGACTATGTAAGGGGAATACATGAAATAGCAGAAACTGCTGTGTGAATACTGACTTGAAAAATCCAATAGCTATATGTAAGAGTGAAAATGTGAAAAAATGGAATCTGCATTACTGCCATGAACATATGAATCAAGAGAAATTTAGCTACTGAATTGATCAATGCAATAGAGCCCCAACACTACGCCAAAGTATTTCTCTACGTTGGGGTCCCTAGCTTGTGTGTGTCCTCTCATGCAGTTAAAAAACTTACCGTGTATGGGAAGCTGAGACCCAGGTTATTTATGCGTATGCAATGGATTGGCAATAGGTGTGGTTGGGGAGGGTTCACAAACGAAAAACTACTATCAAAAAAGGAATAACGTTTGGAACACCATTCTAAGTCTGAACTGGGTGCAAAAACCTAAAAAAACATCACTATGGGGAGATAAGGTATGCACACCAGTGACTATGTAAGGGGAATACATGAAATAGCAGAAACTGCTGTGTGAATACTGACTTGAAAAATCCAATAGCTATATGTAAGAGTGAAAATGTGAAAAAATGGAATCTGCATTACTGCCATGAACATATGAATCAAGAGAAATTTAGCTACTGAATTGATCAATGCAATAGAGCCCCAACACTACGCCAAAGTGTCTTGCTAAATTCTACTAAAAAGGGGGCTGAAAGCCCGTACTTACGAAGCGCTCACTGATATCCTAATCAGGCACGAATACTAATATTCTTTATAGCAAGATACTATTTATTTTAATAGCACATGAATATAATCAATGGTACATAGGCATTTAGAATCTTATAGTCATAGAAACTTATACAATAACAGAAATATGCATCAACATTACCGTTATGTTGTAGCAATCCTTTCACATCGGAGGGAACTCGAATTAATATAAGGAATCAACATGGCATGGCATCACAGGAACAGTGCGTACGTACACTTCAATGTCCTGGAAGGTATTTCCCTACCTTAAGCGAGTTCGGTGTATATTTTATAGGAAAATATTGTAGGTTGTGTCTAAATGGTCACCAGCATATGACAGCTGAGTCATGTTCATGTAACTTGACCACAAAATGTTGTAGGTAACGGCAGCTTCCTGCACATTTCCAGCACATCCTGTCAGTTGACAACTGGCTGACCACAGTTTGACCAGTATTAGTGAAATATTGCAATGAGCCGTAAATTTCATCCTTAAAACTGTCTTTAAGCTAACCACAAGTTTCCTGTAAGTGGAACTGTAAATGTTACTTCCTTATTATCTAAAACTGCTTCAAGACATGTATTCCTTGGTATTAGTGAAATATTATCCAAAGGACATCTTCTTTGATACTGAATTATTGATGGATCAAATAATATCTGGGATCACTCCTATCTTATGATTATGATCCCTATCTAATAGTCATTCAAACTTCAGTCATATCACATTGGTATCACAATCGGTCCTTGATCCCAGGGATTATTTTCCATCATCAGTATTCCACTAGAAGAAGATCACTCGGAATATACCATACCATGACCAAGAAATATTGTTTGCCACAAATTTTGTCTTTGTTTAGATAAACGTTGAATCACAAATATAATCAGTTTCACTACTATGTATAGTATATTAAAACTAAAAGCAATATTATCTGAAAAGCTCCCTTGAATATCATGTGTTTTGGCATTTGCTCGATATTCAAAGGAATCATTACACATTACATTTCCCGATATGTTACTACAAGTTTCACTAGTCCCATTTATGAACATATTGGCATAAGGCCATAACATATCATGAATTGTCCTTTCCACTAAGCTGGGTTTAAAAGCATCTACAGTCCATAGAGATGAATCCCAGGTTAGTCAGTCCAGTCTTATTTCTTAGTACCCAAATTCCTCCCTTAAAAGCCAGATATTGCAAATTGGTGACTGTTGCATTCAAATTGCCTTGCCACCATGGAAGATTGATCCATCCCACTACGGAAATGGGTACTGTAGTATTCTATAGACGAACACTTTGAGTGTCTTTATCAGCAAGATGATCAGAACAACTTTTCCAGTTTAAGATTTCCTCCATCAATACCGGGACATCCAGATAAGGGATACTGGTGGCTGTAACCGGAGAATGTGTACAGATCCAGCAATCTGTGTGTTGAAAATGTGATGGTGCATCAGAAATTCATTCGCCACAGGTTCCTCCTGATGTAGACTTGTCCATCCAACGACCAGAGAGGCAAACATCAAACACAGGAATTTCTCCATCTCATCACTATCGAGCTCTTCCCAGTAACCGATACCATGGATTCCGCTTATTTACAGCACCTTCTGCAAATAAAGATACACTATTATTCTCGTAAATAACATTTTTTCTTGTGGGACATATTCCCACTTCCCCACTCCTGGTCTCATTATCAGGAGAGTACGATCTTTTCCGACCGCTATTACCGCTGTCTCTGAGGGCGGTCCTTGGAGGTTTTGAATCCATATTTTTACTCCTACATTTTTAATATTAGAGGATCCAAAACCTTTAATACCCCGTATTGTTAATTCTGCCGGGGCAGTTCCTTCTCTTATTTCAGACAAGTTTATTGGAATTATCAACATCTGAGCCACCTTCTGGTGTTTCATCAATATCAAAGGTTCATTTCCCAAATTTAGCATCAGTACCTTGATTTCTCCCTGATAATCTGCATCTATTACCCCTCCCACCACTATGGCTCCTTTTAACACTAAACTAGAACTAGTGGCTATTTGACCATAATGATCCTTTGGTATATGGCAACCCAATCCTGTTGAAATTGGTTTTACCTTACCTGGGGGTACCACGACAGTTTCCAATGTACTGAGGTCTAAACCTGCTGAATAAGGTGTCGCTCTTTCTGGTGTGCCCAAACAGCTGTACCTTGCCTTGTCAGCTGTTGGACTGACTTGTCTGATGGCTGCTGCTTTATCTGCTTCTGAATTAAACAAACGTTCAAGTGAGTTAGTAGGGACATGAGCATCAACATGAAGTACAGTGGTCTTGGTAGATTGAATAATCCCTTCAATGTCTTGCCAGACTTCCCTGACCATCTCAAACACATTTTGCTGTTCCTCTCCCCAGTGGAACTCATATTTTTTCCTCGTTACGTTGTACAAATGAGCCAACATTTGTCCCAAATGAGGGATATGTTGTCTCCAAAAATCAAACAATCCAATATAAGACTGAGTCTCCTGTTTGGATTTAGGGACCAGAAAATTAATAATTTTCTGTCTGGCATTGGGCAAGATCTCTCTGTGCCCCTTGTTCCACTGAATCCCTAGACATGTTACCACCTGAGACGGTCCTTGAACCTTGGCATCATTGATTTCCCATCCTTTACTTCTCATATGAGCAATCAGTTTTGTCAATTGATCTTTCACACTTTGCTCATCTTGTCCTTGTATCATTATATCATCGATATAATGTGAGATCTGCATTTCTGATGGTAGATCAAATCCATCCAAATGCTCTGCCACCGTCCGGTGACAGATTGTGGGGCTATGTAGCCATCCTTGGGGTAACCTGGTAAAGGTATATTGTCTTCCTAACCAAGTGAATGCAAATTGATCTTGAGCCTTCTCTTCTATAGGTATAGTAAAGAAAGCATTTGCCAAATCAATTACTGCATACCAAGTTCCAGAGTGAGTCTGAATATTTTCCACAATCGTTATTGTATCCGGAACTGCAGCTGTCAAGGGAGGAGTATTCTTGTTTAACTCCCTATAATCAACTGTCATGCGCCAGGAGCCATCACTCTTTTTAACTGGCCAGACAGGATTATTCCATGCGGTAGTAGTAGGGCGCATTACCCCAGTTTCTACCAATTCTTTAATGGTTTCTCCTATCTCTCTGTGACCTCCTGGTATTCGATATTGTTTCATAGCTACCATTTTTGTAGCTGGAGGCACATGTACAGGGGGCATTTTGACTTTGCCCACCACCACTGGTCGCATTTCCTTATGACAAGACTTAATCCCAAAGGAGAATTTTCCTTCTGTTAGATTAAGCGTCATCCCTTTTAGGACATCAATTCCCAAAATATATTCTGGTATAGGTACTACCAGCACCGTATACTTCTTGATAGGTAAATTACCTATCTTCAAAGCTACCTGTGTCTGAACCCCGGTGATCACTTGACCACCTAGTCCAGCAATTTTTACTCGAGGTCTTTTTATTTTTTCTGGGTTTCCATGAATTAAAGTAGCCTCCGCCCCCGTGTCAATCAAAGCTGGGACTCTTTGAACATGTATGCTAAGATTGACGTAGGGACGTTCGTCCCTTTTTATCAATAGGGGGGCTTGGCTGGCTACCTATGGTAAATCACTTCCTTCTGAACTTTCATTTACACAGACTTCAGTCTGTGTATTAGCCCTTCCTTCCGTGACCTTTGTGGCCACGGCTGCAGCCAGTTCTTCCCATGGATAAACTGACTGAAAATCTTCCCAAGACACATTCTTTGGGGGTTTTTCCCCTTTTCCCTCTGATTTCTTTACCTTGGGGGTTTTTGAACCCCCTTCCACATTTGTAGTGGTCACTTTCTTTGCAGATAGAACTTTCTGTTTGTACAACTTCCATAATTCTCCTGTCTCCTTTCCATCAATCCTTTCCTTATTGATCCCGGCTTTAAGCAAAGCCTGGAACATGTCTTTGCGAGACACCCATGGGGCCTCCCCTACTGATTTCTCTTTACAATCAGGATTGTTTGGCTTTTTGTATGCTGGAGGAGCATGTTTAACCAGCCTATTTCTTATGCTGGCTGTCAATGGGTACTGGAGATAATCATCACCCATTCCCAAAAGAGGAAGAGCATTCCTCATTGCTTCTTCCTTCAGCCGTTCCATACCATCTTTTAAGGTATACCAAGGTTTATCATTGATAGGAAAGTCTGCTTCTGATGGATATTTGTCCAGAAAAGCATGGGCTAAGATCATGATTAAGTTTTGAGTACCATGCTCATTATGATCAACAAAATAATTTTTTATTGATCTCTGAATTACTGGGTCACGAGACATGGTGACAAATTTTGCCACGTCTCCAGCATCAAAGTGCACTCCACCTCCTCCGAGATCGTGCACCCTGACCAACCAGGGAATTTCTCCTTCTCCTGGTTTTTGTCTAAACTGTGTTAAAATGCTATCAACTTCTCCCTGAGAGTAATCTTCAATGGTTACTCGATTTTTTACATGAGGAATCGTTCTCTCATTTATGATGGCATTACCATCTTCGTCATATTGCAGATTCCCCTGACCATCCCGGACATGTTCCCGGATGATCTCATTTTCTGTCCTCTCTAGGCACCTCCTTACTGGGTTAGCCTGAATCTTCCCTTTATGGAAATCCTCCTCATCAGATGATGAAGATGAATCCCACACATCCCCATCCCAAGTATCGGGATCCCAGTTTATAGAAGCTGAGACGATACTTTTATGTACTTTGGTTTTATTTACCTTTCCTCTTCTTTTCTTGTACTTATTTTGAGCAATTTTTATGGCAGCTTTTTGTGCCACATTCTGATAATGTTCCAATTTATCCTTGAACACTCTGGTATTACATTCCAGAACTGTTTTCAGGCAACCTAATTCTATCATCTTTTGTTCCATCTGGGAACTTTTCTTCTGCATCTTTAGATTACGCTCATGCATTACACTATATGCACTTGCCAAAATCCACATGTGCCGTGCTAAAGACACTACATCACCTGTTTTCACAGGGACACTACCGAATACATTCACAACATCAGTAGCTTCACTACCCTTAAGCTTATCCTGCCATTGTTTGTGCCGTGCTAAAGACACTACATCACCTGTTTTCACAGGGACACTACCGAATACATTCACAACATCAGTAGCTTCACTACCCTTAAGCTTATCCTGCCATTGTTTGTGCCGTGCTAAAGACACTACATCACCTGTTTTCACAGGGACACTACCGAATACATTCACAACATCAGTAGCTTCACTACCCTTAAGCTTATCCTGCCATTGTTTGCGCCGTGCTAAAGACACTACATCACCTGTTTTCACAAGGGCACTACTGAGTCCATTCACAACATCAGTAGCTTCACAACCCTTGAGCTTATTCTGCCATTGTTCTGCCAATCCACAACTGACCAATTCATGTGCTATTAGATTGTAGGGAGCCTCAGTCCAGGTGGGGATCTCCACAACAACCTCCTTAACATTATCCTTATGTTTTCTGAACATTTTGACACTATGCAAAAAGATTGAAAAAATATCTGGAAATTTGCCAAATATATGTTTTTAATTTCTAAATTACAAAAATTCGTTAATTACTTCTTATAGAAGTAATCCTGCCGACTACGCCAATTTATGTCTTGCTAAATTCCACTAAAAAGGGGGCTGAAAGCCCGTACTTACGAAGCGCTCACTGATATCCTAATCAGGCACGAATACTAATATTCTTTATAGCAAGATACTATTTATTTTAATAGCACATGAATATAATCAATGGTACATAGGCATTTAGAATCTTATAGTCATAGAAACTTATACAATAACAGAAATATGCATCAACATTACCGTTATGTTGTAGCAATCCTTTCACATCGGAGGGAACTCGAATTAATATAAGGAATCAACATGGCATGGCATCACAGGAACAGTGCGTACGTACACTTCAATGTCCTGGAAGGTATTTCCCTACCTTAAGCGAGTTCGGTGTATATTTTATAGGAAAATATTGTAGGTTGTGTCTAAATGGTCACCAGCATATGACAGCTGAGTCATGTTCATGTAACTTGACCACAAAATGTTGTAGGTAACGGCAGCTTCCTGCACATTTCCAGCACATCCTGTCAGTTGACAACTGGCTGACCACAGTTTGACCAGTATTAGTGAAATATTGCAATGAGCCGTAAATTTCATCCTTAAAACTGTCTTTAAGCTAACCACAAGTTTCCTGTAAGTGGAACTGTAAATGTTACTTCCTTATTATCTAAAACTGCTTCAAGACATGTATTCCTTGGTATTAGTGAAATATTATCCAAAGGACATCTTCTTTGATACTGAATTATTGATGGATCAAATAATATCTGGGATCACTCCTATCTTATGATTATGATCCCTATCTAATAGTCATTCAAACTTCAGTCATATCACATTGGTATCACACAAAGTATTTCTCTACGTTGGGGTCCCTAGCTTGTGTGTGTCCTCTCATGCAGTTAAAAAACTTACCGTGTATGGGAAGCTGAGACCCAGGTTATTTATGCGTATGCAATGGATTGGCAATAGGTGTGGTTGGGGAGGGTTCACAAACGAAAAACTACTAACAAAAAAGGAATAACGTTTGGAACACCATTCTAAGTCTGAACTGGGTGCAAAAACCTAAAAAAAATCACTATGGGGAGATAAGGTATGCACACCAGTGACTATGTAAGGGGAATACATGAAATAGCAGAAACTGCTGTGTGAATACTGACTTGAAAAATCCAATAGCTATATGTAAGAGTGAAAATGTGAAAAAATGGAATCTGCATTACTGCCATGAACATATGAATCAAGAGAAATTTAGCTACTGAATTGATCAATGCAATAGAGCCCCAACACTACGCCAAAGTATTTCTCTACGTTGGGGTCCCTAGCTTGTGTGTGTCCTCTCATGCAGTTAAAAAACTTACCGTGTATGGGAAGCTGAGACCCAGGTTATTTATGCGTATGCAATGGATTGGCAATAGGTGTGGTTGGGGAGGGTTCACAAACGAAAAACTACTAACAAAAAAGGAATAACGTTTGGAACACCATTCTAAGTCTGAACTGGGTGCAAAAACCTAAAAAAACATCACTATGGGGAGATAAGGTATGCACACCAGTGACTATGTAAGGGGAATACATGAAATAGCAGAAACTGCTGTGTGAATACTGACTTGAAAAATCCAATAGCTATATGTAAGAGTGAAAATGTGAAAAAATGGAATCTGCATTACTGCCATGAACATATGAATCAAGAGAAATTTAGCTACTGAATTGATCAATGCAATAGAGCCCCAACACTACGCCAAAGTATTTCTCTACGTTGGGGTCCCTAGCTTGTGTGTGTCCTCTCATGCAGTTAAAAAACTTACCGTGTATGGGAAGCTGAGACCCAGGTTATTTATGCGTATGCAATGGATTGGCAATAGGTGTGGTTGGGGAGGGTTCACAAACGAAAAACTACTAACAAAAAAGGAATAACGTTTGGAACACCATTCTAAGTCTGAACTGGGTGCAAAAACCTAAAAAAACATCACTATGGGGAGATAAGGTATGCACACCAGTGACTATGTAAGGGGAATACATGAAATAGCAGAAACTGCTGTGTGAATACTGACTTGAAAAATCCAATAGCTATATGTAAGAGTGAAAATGTGAAAAAATGGAATCTGCATTACTGCCATGAACATATGAATCAAGAGAAATTTAGCTACTGAATTGATCAATGCAATAGAGCCCCAACACTACGCCAAAGTATTTCTCTACGTTGGGGTCCCTAGCTTGTGTGTGTCCTCTCATGCAGTTAAAAAACTTACCGTGTATGGGAAGCTGAGACCCAGGTTATTTATGCGTATGCAATGGATTGGCAATAGGTGTGGTTGGGGAGGGTTCACAAACGAAAAACTACTAACAAAAAAGGAATAACGTTTGGAACACCATTCTAAGTCTGAACTGGGTGCAAAAACCTAAAAAAAATCACTATGGGGAGATAAGGTATGCACACCAGTGACTATGTAAGGGGAATACATGAAATAGCAGAAACTGCTGTGTGAATACTGACTTGAAAAATCCAATAGCTATATGTAAGAGTGAAAATGTGAAAAAATGGAATCTGCATTACTGCCATGAACATATGAATCAAGAGAAATTTAGCTACTGAATTGATCAATGCAATAGAGCCCCAACACTACGCCAAAGTATTTCTCTACGTTGGGGTCCCTAGCTTGTGTGTGTCCTCTCATGCAGTTAAAAAACTTACCGTGTATGGGAAGCTGAGACCCAGGTTATTTATGCGTATGCAATGGATTGGCAATAGGTGTGGTTGGGGAGGGTTCACAAACGAAAAACTACTAACAAAAAAGGAATAACGTTTGGAACACCATTCTAAGTCTGAACTGGGTGCAAAAACCTAAAAAAACATCACTATGGGGAGATAAGGTATGCACACCAGTGACTATGTAAGGGGAATACATGAAATAGCAGAAACTGCTGTGTGAATACTGACTTGAAAAATCCAATAGCTATATGTAAGAGTGAAAATGTGAAAAAATGGAATCTGCATTACTGCCATGAACATATGAATCAAGAGAAATTTAGCTACTGAATTGATCAATGCAATAGAGCCCCAACACTACGCCAAAGTATTTCTCTACGTTGGGGTCCCTAGCTTGTGTGTGTCCTCTCATGCAGTTAAAAAACTTACCGTGTATGGGAAGCTGAGACCCAGGTTATTTATGCGTATGCAATGGATTGGCAATAGGTGTGGTTGGGGAGGGTTCACAAACGAAAAACTACTAACAAAAAAGGAATAACGTTTGGAACACCATTCTAAGTCTGAACTGGGTGCAAAAACCTAACACCCAGTTCAGACTTAGAATGGTGTTCCAAACGTTATTCCTTTTTTGTTAGTAGTTTTTCGTTTGTGAACCCTCCCCAACCACACCTATTGCCAATCCATTGCATACGCATAAATAACCTGGGTCTCAGCTTCCCATACATGGTAAGTTTTTTAACTGCATGAGAGGACACACACAAGCTAGGGACCCCAACGTAGAGAAATACTTTGGCATAGTGTTGGGGCTCTATTGCATTGATCAATTCAGTAGCTAAATTTCTCTTGATTCATATGTTCATGGCAGTAATGCAGATTCCATTTTTTCACATTTTCACTCTTACATATAGCTATTGGATTTTTCAAGTCAGTATTCACACAGCAGTTTCTTCTATTTCATGTATTCCCCTTACATAGTCACTGGTGTGCATACCTTATCTCCCCATAGTGATGTTTTTTTAGAATTTTGCACCCAGTTCAGACTTAGAATGGTGTTCCAAACGTTATTCCTTTTTTGTTAGTAGTTTTTCGTTTGTGAACCCTCCCCAACCACACCTATTGCCAATCCATTGCATACGCATAAATAACCTGGGTCTCAGCTTCCCATACACGGTAAGTTTTTTAACTGCATGAGAGGACACACACAAGCTAGGGACCCCAACGTAGAGAAATACTTTGGCGTAGTGTTGGGGCTCTATTGCATTGATCAATTCAGTAGCTAAATTTCTCTTGATTCATATGTTCATGGCAGTAATGCAGATTCCATTTTTTCACATTTTCACTCTTACATATAGCTATTGGATTTTTCAAGTCAGTATTCACACAGCAGTTTCTGCTATTTCATGTATTCCCCTTACATAGTCACTGGTGTGCATACCTTATCTCCCCATAGTGATGTTTTTTTAGGTTTTTGCACCCAGTTCAGACTTAGAATGGTGTTCCAAACGTTATTCCTTTTTTGTTAGTAGTTTTTCGTTTGTGAACCCTCCCCAACCACACCTATTGCCAATCCATTGCATACGCATAAATAACCTGGGTCTCAGCTTCCCATACACGGTAAGTTTATTAACTGCATGAGAGGACACACACAAGCTAGGGACCCCAACGTAGAGAAATACTTTGGCGTAGTGTTGGGGCTCTATGCATTGATCAATTCAGTAGCTAAATTTCTCTTGATTCATATGTTCATGGCAGTAATGCAGATTCCATTTTTTCACATTTTCACTCTTACATATAGCTATTGGATTTTTCAAGTCTGTATTCACACAGCAGTTTCTGCTATTTCATGTATTCCCCTTACATAGTCACTGGTGTGCATACCTTATCTCCCCATAGTGATGTTTTTTTAGGTTTTTGCACCCAGTTCAGACTTAGAATGGTGTTCCAAACGTTATTCCTTTTTTGTTAGTAGTTTTTCGTTTGTGAACCCTCCCCAACCACACCTATTGCCAATCCATTGCATACGCATAAATAACCTGGGTCTCAGCTTCCCATACACGGTAAGTTTTTTAACTGCATGAGAGGACACACACAAGCTAGGGACCCCAACGTAGAGAAATACTTTGGCGTAGTGTTGGGGCTCTATTGCATTGATCAATTCAGTAGCTAAATTTCTCTTGATTCATATGTTCATGGCAGTAATGCAGATTCCATTTTTTCACATTTTCACTCTTACATATAGCTATTGGATTTTTCAAGTCAGTATTCACACAGCAGTTTCTGCTATTTCATGTATTCCCCTTACATAGTTACTGGTGTGCATACCTTATCTCCCCATAGTGATGTTTTTTTAGGTTTTTGCACCCAGTTCAGACTTAGAATGGTGTTCCAAACGTTATTCCTTTTTTGTTAGTAGTTTTTCGTTTGTGAACCCTCCCCAACCACACCTATTGCCAATCCATTGCATACGCATAAATAACCTGGGTCTCAGCTTCCCATACACGGTAAGTTTTTTAACTGCATGAGAGGACACACACAAGCTAGGGACCCCAACGTAGAGAAATACTTTGGCGTAGTGTTGGGGCTCTATTGCATTGATCAATTCAGTAGCTAAATTTCTCTTGATTCATATGTTCATGGCAGTAATGCAGATTCCATTTTTTCACATTTTCACTCTTACATATAGCTATTGGATTTTTCAAGTCAGTATTCACACAGCAGTTTCTGCTATTTCATGTATTCCCCTTACATAGTCACTGGTGTGCATACCTTATCTCCCCATAGTGATGTTTTTTTAGGTTTTTGCACCCAGTTCAGACTTAGAATGGTGTTCCAAACGTTATTCCTTTTTTGTTAGTAGTTTTTCGTTTGTGAACCCTCCCCAACCACACCTATTGCCAATCCATTGCATACGCATAAATAACCTGGGTCTCAGCTTCCCATACACGGTAAGTTTTTTAACTGCATGAGAGGACACACACAAGCTAGGGACCCCAACGTAGAGAAATACTTTGGCGTAGTGTTGGGGCTCTATTGCATTGATCAATTCAGTAGCTAAATTTCTCTTGATTCATATGTTCATGGCAGTAATGCAGATTCCATTTTTTCACATTTTCACTCTTACATATAGCTATTGGATTTTTCAAGTCAGTATTCACACAGCAGTTTCTGCTATTACATGTATTCCCCTTACATAGTCACTGGTGTGCATACCTTATCTCCCCATAGTGATGTTTTTTTAGGTTTTTGCACCCAGTTCAGACTTAGAATGGTGTTCCAAACGTTATTCCTTTTTTGTGATTAGTTGCAGAGCTGCACAGCACAGCTCCAACAACTATATAGTGGTTGCGGCTAGGTACTGCACCTCTACCCCTCTTCAAATGTATGGTAATAAATCTGTGGTACAATGCTGCCACAACTGTACGTTGTCGGAGCTGGTCTGCACCGCGAATCAATGGGGATGCCCTGATATTGATGACCTATTTTAACCTCTTCACGACCTATGACGTACCGATACGTCATAGGTCCTGTCTGTCCCTTTAATGCGCGTTAGCTCCTTGAGCCCACATGTTTCCACATCCATGTCTATTAACTAGTTAAATTCCATTGTCAATCTCTGACAGCTGGATTTAATGCGCACTTGCGAGGCGAGCATCATTCCCGGCCCATGACGTGATCACAGGCTGCCGATAGGTTGTCATGACAGCCTTGCCTTGACATAGTTTCTGTGAACGCTGATTGAGCGCCAGCATTCACAGGAGATCAGCATTTATGCTGTACAGAGCAATGCTGATGCTGATTCTGAAGCATCGTTCTGTACAGAAGAAGTGAAAAAATAAAAAAAAAATATGAAAACATTTTAAAAATAACAAAAGTCCAAAGCACCCCCCTTTTTTGGGGGGTCGCCTCAACATTGCAATAAAATGCATTAAGAGGCGATCAAAGCATGATATTTGCACAAAAATGTTAGGTGCTGGAGAGAAAATTGGATATCATGCCGCGCTACCGCCAATGAAAAGATTTGTTGATTAATTACAATATTTTTATTCTATAGGTCGACGCGTTTCTGGGATCAAATCAGTAGTCAGATTTTCTTGGTCCTGAGGAAGGGGACTTGATCCCAGAAACGCGTCGCTCTATAGAATAATAATATTGTAATTAATCAACAAGTCTTTTTATTGGTGGTAGCACGGCATGATACCCAATCTTCTCTCCAGCACCTATCATGTAACTGCTGCGGCAGCCGTCATCATCTCTTATGTGTTTATAGGGGTTGTGCCTTCCACAACCCTGCCAGGTGAGTGTTACTCCTAGCACAATTTAAATGCTATCCTGGTAAAACCCTATTGCGCTCTCTAATTTTACAATTTGCGCAAAAATGGTATAATTAAAATATCAACTCAGGAAGCAAAAAATAAGCCGTCAAACAGCCCTAGATCCCCAAAAATGAGAACATTACAGTTCATGGAAAATTTCGACAAAAGTGCAATTTTGGGAGGACAAAGTTATGATTTTTCTCTTCACTTAAATATATACTTGATTGGTATCTACGAACATGTACTGACCTGGGGAATCATAATGCCAGGTCAGTTAGTGGACATGGTAAATAGATTAAAAAAAAAATAGTAGAATTGCACTTTTTGTTTTTCACCCTTTTTCCAGTGAAATATGTGGCATAATGAAAGGTGTAATTCAAAAGTACAACTCATCCTGCAAAAAACATTCCATCATATGACTATATTGATGGAAAAATAAAAAGTTATGGCTCTTGGAAGAAGTGGAGGGGAAAACTAAAAAATGGAAAATCACTGGGTGGTGAAGAGATTAAAGGCCCCGTCACATGCTACAATATATCTAACGAAATGTCATCGGGGTCACAGAATTCGTGACGTACATCCGGCATCGTTAGAGATGTCGTAGCGTGTGACACCTCTGAACGACTGTGAACGAGCAAAAATACTCACCTTATCGTTGCTCGTTGATACGTTCATTTTCATAAAATAGTTCCTCCTTCTGTGCGCCGGTGGTTCGTCGTTCTCGAGGCAGCACACATCGCTGTGTGACACCCCAGGAACGACGAACACAGCTTACATGCATCCCGCCAGTAATGCGGAAGGAAGGAGGTGGGCGGGATGTTACGTCTCGCTCATCTCCGCCCCTCTGCTTCTATTGGATGCCCGCTGTGTGACGTCGCTGTGGCGCCGAATGTCCCTCCCCCTTCAGGAAGAGGATGTTCGCCGCCCACAGCGACGTCGTGAGGGAGGTAAGTATGTGTGACGGGGGTAAATGACTTTGTGCACCACGGGCAACTAATTGCCCGTGACACACAAACGACGGGGGCGGGTGAGATAGGCATCAATATAGACATATTGCACAACCTCTTTAACAGTATACTCAATAAACATCAGTTATAGTAAGGATAGTGATTTAATGTATAACAATAACCGAACATTGCCAATAAAGGCAACTATAAGTTCATAAAAGAAATTAAATCTATTTTTTGCAATGATTTCACCCAACCCTCTATTGTAAAACAATGTCACATGTAGGAGTTTGCTATTCGGCTGAATAGAACAATGAGTCAATTTCAGAAGCTTTGTTCCAATTGCCTATAATAACACCAGTAATTGTTACTCATTCTTTGAAGCTGCAGAGCATTGAAGACGACAGAGAGAAGTGATGGGATATGTATCATACACCTGATAAAGCTGTGCGGCTCAGTGACCAGTCATCTAGCAATGACCCTATTACTGGAGCATTTTCAACGCTAGACTGGAAAGCAGAATGAGGGAAGAGTGCATTCTCTCTGTCAAAACTGGAACAGCAAATTCTGCAGGCTCAGTGGAATACCATATGTTACTGCAAGTAGCCCTGGAGGAATAAAATAATCAGGCAGAAACAATTTGCAAAATTAACCAAAGGGTGATTTCACTGCAAAGGCAGGAAAGCACAAGAACACAGGCCTTCAATGTTCTGCACTTTTTGCTGTGGCAGATGTCAGCTTGCCATGTGATATAAATATATTAACGACATTTAAGCAGACATAGCAAGCCACTCGGGGAATATTGTTTAAGGCGAATATGTTATGCAACTGGTATTCTCAGTTTGTGAGCAGCGCTGTTCCCACTTAACAAGGTGTAACAGAGGTGACAGAGGGTGAAAAATCCTACTCATTTAACGGCTTTGCTCCTTCTCGAATATTTCAACAAATTTGTGTTTTAATTTGTCAGCAGGTTTTTGCTAGGTAAGATGAGGACAGCATGCTGTGAGAGTTAAGAAACAAAAAGCAACAATGCCTCTCTTATCTGTGTGTGAGCAATTGATTACATAGTCTAGTGGCTTTATGGTAAGATGGTGTTCCACAGATAGACCCCCCCCCCCGAAGATGCCGGATGTTATATCCTGACAGCGCATTTTATTTGTTTACTGTATGGTGCGTTTTTATGTATTTTAGAGTATCATATGTAAGTGTTCCTGTGGGTTATGTCACTGTCCTGACAGCTACTACCAGATGGAACTAGACTCTCTAAGTGCTGAGAGGGAGTTCATATAGGAGGTACAGTGATAGGACTGCAAGGGTTAATAATGGAAGCCCAGCCCACAGTTTAGGGAGATGTGTGGCGCCCCTGAGGCTTCAGTCGCCACAGGGTATTGTATCTAACGTAAGGTACAGTACTCATCCCAGGTAAGGAAGAGGTTAATCGCTGGTGTTTCTCACATTCACAAACCACACACAGTTAGGTGTTTTCCCACTTTCCCACTGGGATTGGCCTAGGGTAGACAGGGGGTGGCCATCACGAGGCATGGGACTTTCCCAGTCAATAGGACATCCACTTGGGGGGCGGGCACAACTTAGGGAAAAGGAAGGAGCATCTACACACTTTAGGGATTTCACCCCGAGCATAGCTTGGGGTGAGGAGCATGGTCGGGACCTCAGTCTAGGCATCATCTTTGCATTTCTGGAGCACTACAAGACCCCTGGCTTGGAGCAGGAGGCTCTGCACGGGCTCTCTACAGCTACTGGGGAATCCAGTGTTTGCGGAGAGTTCAGGAAACACTCGCAGCCCATTCCATTTTCCATATATGGGATTGGAGGGACCCCCGACCAGAAAGGACAAACAGTGGGAACACCGGTGGTGACCTCCGAATTATCCGGGATCGGTTGGGGTCCATAACAGCAGAGACCGGTACCCTGAGGACAGCACTTGAACTGTGAGTAAAAAGACCTGGAACTGCAGTAGGTGACTCAGGCTCTTATTGCCGCCGCCATTTCCCTACACTCTGGTGCCAATGGCCATTACAGCCCTCATCATCCTCCCCGGGGCCCACTCCACCTGTGGGGATCAGAACCATCCTTGCTGCGACACCATCCACTCCGGAGTACAGCGACCGCCGCAGCGGCTAATCCCTGGCCGCATGCCACAGGTGGCATCACGAGACAACTACTACTACCACCAACATCCTTCATCCCCATTATCCCATCCCTCCATCCTCCTTCATTTCATTGTACATACATCTCTGGACCACGAAGCCGAGCAGGCCTACCCATGACATCCCGGACGCAACATCACCGGCCCGGCGATGAGTATAATTAACCCCTGCCTCGTGGGTGCTAGGAGGTAGGATTTCCTGGTTTTAGTCAGTAAGTGTTAGAGATGAATTGAGAGCAGTAATATAGAGCAAGAGCGATGTGGTGTGCTAGGAACAAGCTGAAGCATTGGGCAGGAGGAAGACCGAAGTTGGTGACCTACAGAAGATTGTTATAGAGTGGTGTGTGGGAGATATATCAGCAGTGCCTCTTTGGTTAGCAGGCAGACTGAGATAGTGCGGGAGAAGATCAGTGCCCTATTCTGTCATTGTCAGTTCTGGGGTCATCGGATGTTAAACTCAGGGTAGCTTATCCTTAGGGGAGAAGTTACTTGCCAAAAGACCCAGAGTGAAGGATCTGTGTATAGCCAGTATGGGAAGAGCAGTGTTGCACTGTATACCAAAGCCTGTAAAGTATGTGTGCCTCTCTAAAGGAGACGAATGGTGGTGTTTTAGTGAAGTGTTAATCAGCAAACAAAAGTGTGTCTGTGATTCTTCAGGACTAAGACTGCCAGCCTGTGAAAGGAACCCACAGCCCTCAGGTAACCACACCGGCTCCACCACACAACCCAACCCTGTTTCATGTAGTACATAAGGGGGTGCATGACTATATGCCCAGGCCTCGGCCAATGCCTGGACCGACCCTACATTTTTATGTGATGCCCTGGCAAAACCAGGTTGTCACAGATGACTGTACCCCTTCTGGGTGCAGGAATCACCTTCTCCTTGGGATTCCATAAACACACCACACACAGGTAACATCAGCCTCAAAAGCCTAGTCACCCCCCAGGACAATAGGGCCACACCAGTGGGTGAGACTAGGCGGATGGAGACGCCCACCTAGCGGTCCTGAGGTGTCAGGGGAGGGAACACAAGTTAGTTGAAGTTGGAGTCCAGAGGAGTAGAGGAGTGAAGTTGGAGTCAGGGGTTGGAGCCCCTGGACTACTGGACTACTGGACTACCGGACCACCTGAACTGACTAGGTGGCAGATGGCAGAGCAGGGCCACAGGCGACGGAGATCCAGTCGTGGGAGACCTTAAGTGGCCCGGGCAGGGTTATAGCCCACCGGTGCCGACAGCAGGGATCCGGTCCAGAGGCCGTGTACAGTCGTGGTACCTGGACCCCAGGGCAAGGACCGCTTCAAGCACCTTACCGATTAGCTAGCAGGGGACAAGGTTCCAGATCTTGTCCCACGAGTAGCCCAGAGAGCGAAACGGAAGCCCAACGCGGGGGATAGGGCGTTTGCTAGAGCCCACAGAGATCCCACGGGTCAGATGGGACTACACCTTCCCTACCCGAGGAGGGGATTCCGCCTTGCTGCCACGCTCCATCAGCCCAGGGCACCCCCATACCAAGGCAGCGGTGGTGTCACCAACCATCACCGCAACCCACGGGTGGCGTCACTGACAAACTCTTCCCCTTTCAATTGTTGTGGGCGACGGGCTGCTGCACGAGCCCCGGATCCGGCTGCCACTCGAGCCCCAGCCACGATCCCGGATCCGAGCGCCTCAGGTAGCCTTCCCTGACGTGGTCGGTCACGCCCTGCCCGCGACATTTACAATGTTATTACGATTAATTACAGGACTAGAAACTCACCTGCATGACAGTTTAACATGCCCACTGCTGTGATTGACACGTCGCAGTCAATGTACAATCTCTATTAACAGCCTGGGGTGGGTTGTACAGCTCCCTTGGCTCAGGTACATGCTTAAAACTAAATACTTTCATTGTAACAGAATGGCAGCAGCCAGTAATCTATGTGATACTCCGTTGGATTTAGAATCTCCTTCCCGACATTATGTTGCTGTCAGATGAGATAGCAAAAACCTGAGGGGAAAGACAGACAGTGGGATGGCACCACCCACGGGGATCTCCTAGGTACACTGCGTTACGTGGCAAGAACAAGAAAAAGACATACTTAAAAAATGGGATCACCACTTATGAAGTATTATTAAGAATCATCAATGTTTTATTGTCAATAGAACACACATAAAACACATAGTGAAAGTGAAAAAATATTGATAAACGAATACACACAGACAAATACGGACATCTAAAATCAATTAAAAGCACTAATGCACTTGAGAGATACCCACATTGAAAAATGTATATTCTTGGTCCAATGCCAATAGGCTGTAGTCAATATTGAACAAACCCTGAAATACCCCTATATTTGTGCCACAAGGAGAGGACTTTCCACAAAATAGAATAGCAGCTTATGCCGAGGATCCCACAGGTACTCAAATGAAATTAACTGGCTGGCCCATGGCAAAGTGAGCAGCAGAAAATAAATGAACAAGATCAAAAATTGTAAAGTTCACAAATTCACAAAGACCTGAGCAAGACACCCAGCAGGCATTTCAAACATGTTTTAGATAATCAAGCAAGCGGGCTGAAATAATAAAGAAAAGCCCAGAGAGCAACTAAGGAAAATCCCTCAGGATGACATACCAAAACCTCAAGGAGGGTGCAGCAAAAAATGCTAAAAAAACATCCGGGGCAGGGCAAAGGAAGGGTGGTGGACCAGATATGGGTGGCCCCACGCGTATCGCTACCTCTTGGTAGCTTTCTCAAGGGCAGACATTAACACCACTAAGACATATGTGTGTACTATTTAAAGGGTAAAATGCTAAATAGACAATATGAATCACCTGTGTGAGCAGCAAGGAGGTAGGACCCAGGATGCAGTCTAGAAACAGAAAGAAGTGAAAGAGCGTTGCTAACAAATACCAACAACGCTGAGATAGCAAAAACCTGCTGACAGATTCCCTTTAAATTTGTAATAAAACTCATATTTCTTTCATTGCATTCCTGATCCTTGTCTAACCTGATCCTTGTCTTTTTTTTCCTTTTTTTGGGTGAGGTAAGTGTAGCGTGAACTTTCTGTACTGTGCTTATGTATTAAAATACGTTGAAAAAGATCAAAGATGAAGTGGTTATTTTCTAGCACAGCAGGATCAAAAAGGGCAGAAAACGATATCAAAGACTATATAAAAGGCTGGCTTTGAAATCTTTCAGAATATTACTCAATTTTTGGTAATGTAAAGGTAATGGAAAATTAATAGAATTTTTTTTTCTCTATGAAATCAGTTCTAGGTGTTGGGAATTTTATATGTATAATTTATGGCTTTTATGAATATCTTTATACCGTAACATGATAATCAGATGATAAAAGCAAAAGCAGAATCTCTTTCAATCCACACCAGGCCACTCAGCTGAGCTAAACCCAAAGTGCATATCAATGTACATATAAACTATGCAGGGCTATGTAGCGTGTAGATTCAGAGATGAGAAGCTCTATGTATTTTAATATTTGTCTCCCTGTGCAGACAGCATTCTTACCGCTATAGTCTTGAGTCACAAAGATAAGCCTGCTCCAAACCTTAAAGTGACAATGCTCTCAAGACACCCTAGTCCCCAACCAATGCTAATGGGCCCCAACCTTTTAAAAGAATATCCCTAAAGTGTTTTGGGCCTGAGCAATAGCGTCAATTTGGCTTCTGCTACATCCCAAACTAGATTAGCGCTAAAAATTTCAAAAATAAATTCAAAATTTCAAAAAAGTCAAATTCATTAAAAAAAAACATCGAATCACACTCGGACCAATATTATTCTATAGGGCTGTGCACATGTCAGAGTATTTGCTCAGACTGAGCTGGTCAGAGGGAAAAAATCGCTGCATGCCAAAGTTTGATCCAATATTCGGACTACAACTCAAAGAGTCTGTGGAAAGCATCAGATAGCAGTCCAATTCCACAGACTGACACAATGGAGAAGTTAGAGAAATTTCATTCTCCATCTTCTCCTCATCCAAGATAATCGGATCACACTATGTTCATCAAACTCTGACAAGAATTTAATCAGAGTGGGATTTGTATAATTGACCCAATTCTCTCCGATGAACCGGTTGACCTTAGCCTGCAATTGATTATGCTATGAGTGATCAAATCTGGACACCTTTTAAAGTTGATCTGTCCACTCTTGTGCCTTTTTTTTAATAAGCTTGTCTTCCTATGCTACTCCTCTTGATATTGTATAACTAGACTTTCAATTTGGCATTTATTTTTTTCTTTTTAAAATCATTTGTTCCTATATATTCACCATCCACTATGAATGATTATGTTATGGTATGCATTATGTTTTTCTCATTGCATAATTTACTATTTATTCTTCCAACAGAATGCTCTATTAAGTTATATGGACATCATAGGGGTTAGGGACCTTTGCTTGGGACCACTCTATGACCAGAGAGAAGAGACACTTAGGGGCCCTTTGCACACTATGAGATCGCAAGCCGAAGCTTGCGATGCCGAGTGCGATAGTCCCCGCCCCTGTCGCAGCAGCGATATCTTGTGATAGCTGCCGTAGCGAACATTATCGCTACGGCAGCATCACACGCACTCACCTGCCCTGCGGCGTTGCTCTGGCTGGCGACCCGCCTCCTTCCTAAGGGGGCGGGTCGTGCGGCCTCACAGCAACGTCACACAGCAGGCGGCCAATAGAAGCGGAGGGGCGCAGATGAGGGGGACGTAAACATCCCGCCCACCTCCGTCCTTCCGCATAGCCGGTATGAGACGCGGTGACGCAAGTAAGCTGATGTTCCTCGCTTCTGCGGCTTCTCACACAGCGATCTGTGCTGCTGCAGGGGAACGAGGAACAACAACGTATCGTCACTGCAGCGAAATTATGAAAATGTCGGACACTACACCGATGATACAATTACGACGCTTTTGCGCTCGTTAATCGTATCAAAAAGGATTTACACACTACGATATCGACAGCGACGCCGGATGTGAGTCACTTTCGATTTTACCCCACCGACATCGCACCTGCGATGTAGTAGTGTGCAAAGCCCGCCTAAGGCTCTGATTCATCAAGACGTTTTCTGGCATAAAACTGCTCAAAATATTGAAAAATTCTAATATGTGTTTTGCAAAATATATGTGATTTTTGCCATATTTGCAGTACTCTCAGCCAACTCCACCAACGTTTTTAAAAGTGGACAAAGTTTAGTCAAGAGTGGGCATTACTAAGCATGCTCACAAATTTATCATAATTTATAGCAAACAAAAATTACATAAATGTTTATATAAAAGTACTCTAGTCATTGACTATAACACATTTCTTTCAAGATGTTGAAAGATGCGCAATAAATTCAGCTCCAGAGCATACAAGTCTTGATGAATCAGGCCAAAATTTTTGGCTTTGTTTGCTTTGCCAGAATTGCCTTTTTCATGGATTACACTTACAGGTTTCTCACATCCCAATATATTTTCCCCTTGTACCATGTTACATACATTTACATTTTACATCTGTAACATCCCTCCTTCAGTTGTATTAAAGGAGCATTCCAACTTTAAATATGTACCATGTATCCATAGGTTGTTCCACAAATGTCCAAACAACACTTCCTAGAAACCTCTGGAAGCTTCATCAATGAAAAAAAACAGGTTTGGGCCCGTTTCACACGTCAGTGAAAAACACTGACGTTTTTCACTGGCGTGTAAAACACGCACATGTCCCTCCGTGTGCCGTGAATTACGGCACACGTGGGTTGTCTAAGTGCAATCCGGGCTCCGTTCTCCTTGGCGCGTGATTGCATTTAGAGATGAACTCACCTGTGCGCGCTCCCGCTCTCCATGGTGCTGATCGCTCCCGCGGTGCAGCATCCGGTCGGCGCTGACCCCAGCAGCAGCTGCTTCCGGGTCGGCTGTGTCGTGCATCATGAATATGCGCGACAATAATGAGCCGGCTCAGAAGCAGCAGGGAGAACGGACTGCAGAGGACATCGCTGGAGCCGGGTGAGTTAAAATGCTTTTTATTTTAGAAGCACGTTTTTTTCTGGCACGTGTTTCACGGACCACACCACTGTGTGGTCCGTGGGACATCAGTGATGCCAGAAAAAAATGGACATGTCTCCGTACGGCAATCACGCACACGTGGGTACGCCGCACGGAGACACGTGCAGTGAAAAATCACTGATGTGTGAGCAGACCCATTCATTATAATGGGTCTGCGTATGTCAGTGATTCTGGTACGTTTAAAAAAAAAGCACAAACGTACCAGAATCACTGACGTGTGAAAGGGGCCTAAGGCAGAGAAAGAACAAAAAATATTCCCATCCTTGAAATAGCTACAGGTCCCAAAGGTAGTAAATTGTTATCCCTTTAGGACATTGGGTTGTCTTATGAATAACTTGGCTGATATTCACAGTCTAAGTACAGACTGCGATGTTTAGAACAGCACTGGGTCTCCTGGCCAGAACTGATCAGACTCATAGGCATACTGTATATCAGCCTTTTGTTCTCTTTGGGAGTGCCATTATTGGTCTGGACATTGCAGTCCGTAATAAGACTGTGAATGTCAGACTTTTGTAACCAGTCTAAATGTATACATACTTGAGAAAATCAACACATATTAAACCTATGGAGGAGGGTGTCCGGTGCACTGCAACCCCCCTGAAAATGTCATGGTTCAAATATGTGTGTGTGACGCCCTGGACAAGTCAGGGGTCACAGGTAATTACACCACCACACCCTACACCCCGGTTAGGTACTTCTAAGCTAGACCCAAAAATCCTTGTTGCCTTCCTCCAGGGGCTGATGTTCACACCAGGGGGTGGGCCAGGCGGTTGGTCCCGCCCACCGAGGAGTTCACAGTCCTGGAGGCGGAAAAAGCGGCAGATAAGCTAGGGAAGTGCAAGTGAGAGGAAGGAAAAGTGTGGTATAGGAGCAACAATCTGACTGCGACCGGGTGTGTGCCCCGGGCGAGACAGCAAGGTTAGCAGACGGCGGTGACCATCTGCAGGAGTGGCCTATCGGAGTTGCCGTAAGGACCGTGGATTGGCGGTGGCCCGGCGGTACCGGACCGGTACACAAGGAGAAGCCAGCACCATTGGCAGGGGCTTTTCGGACCCCGGCAAGGCTTGAAGTCACCGTGAATTTGCCGAATCCGTTAGTAAAGGGGACCTCCTGGGTCTCCAAACAACTAAGTCCCGATTGAAGGCAACAGTCCAACCATGTGGGAGAGACACCGCCACCGCCAAGGCATCAGTTTCTCAGGGCCAGCGCCTGCGGGCAAAAAGGGGCTCCTCCGGCCCATATCCAAGCCGGGGAGCGGGTTACCGGTGGGAACCCATTGGAACCAACAGCAGTACTCAGGTGCAGGGAAAGGACAGTCACCGTTAACCTTCCGGGGAAGAGCAACAGCAGCCGTCCGTGGGACCCGTCATTCCAGCCGTGTGTTTTACCGTGAACTGTGTCATCGTCTCAGGCTGAGTGAGTACCACCGTGCCGTGCGGCACAGCGCTGCCCCCGCGACCCTGCACCTTGCCAGGCCCCCGCAACCCGCCTGCCACCATCCATCCCTACCCCATCACCGGGCCCCGGGACAACCAACCCCCTACCCACGTAGGGGAGAACTAACAACTCGGCTACTCACTGTCACATCTCCCGGGATCCCCGTCCAGAGCAGCGGTGGTGTCAACCCTATCACCACAACCGTGGGTTGTGTCACGGACAATAACCAAATCCCCACCACCAATCAACCCCTTTCACTCACGGGTGAGGAGCGCCGCTCGAGTCCCCGGGATCCGGCCCATCGCTCGAGCCACCACCAAGCAGCAGCAGCCGCAGCAGCAGCGGCCGGACCCAAGCAGTGGGAGAGCGCAGCGTCCCCTCCTCCGCCCGCGACATGTGTTTATGTGAAATGTAATTTGTGTATGTGCCTTTTAGGGTGTAATGTTGGTCAGCCACCACTAGATGTCACCGGTCCCTTAGCTATAGGGAAAAGCTTTGGGCTGAGGTGAAGTTGCAGGGCTTAGAGGTAAAGGGAAGAGGCCAGCCCATGGTAAGGAGGAGAAGGCAGTAAGAACTTCCTGGTTTTTGTCAGATACCAGTGGGATGTACAGTATAGTGAGTGGAAGTCCAGCGTTAATTTGGCCAGACCCTCTGGGTTACCCCAGGAAGTCCGAAGCAAGTAGGAAATAGACTATTCAGTAGCCATGTTCAGAGAAAAGTCCCTGCCCATATCCAGAAGTAGTAGTCCTTGGCTTTAGAAGGACTTCTGGGAATCGACAGGCGCCAATAGGACCGGTCTCAGTGAAAGGTAACATAGACCTAGGTGAACGGGTTAGCATTGAGACAGTGGTGAAGGAACTCCGTCCAGTGGTAAAACTAATCCTTGTGGGAGGGGACGTGGTTAGAGCCATGTGGGACTCTATGAATTCATTGTCTGCCACCGAGGTGTAACAGGGAGAGGAAGACAGCCCTAGAGCAGTAGCACATAAAGGAGCAGCCTGCAGCAAAATGTGAAAAGAAACTAAACTTTAACCATCCTGTAATGTTGAAGCTTTGTGTCAACAGTGAATGTGATGCAAGAACACTGTGTGAGTTCTCTAGTAATGAAATGTTGAACGTTATACTGGACTTCCCCAGAGAAATGGTGACATGGTGTCTCTAGTTGCACTGCGGAGGTGGTTGTGGTGCAGCCCAGAAGAGAAGCACTGCCTGGAAGCAAGGGCTCACTCTTGCCACGACTACTGCCTAGTGCCACCCGTACACCTATAAGAAAACTTTTGTCCTTGCACCAGAATTTCTCAGCCTTTTCTTGTTTTTGAGATACTTTCATAAATCTTACCATATTATTAACTACCAAAAATATGGTTTTCACCTTAGTCCCTAGTGTTACTTTTAGAAAAAATTTGAGATTCGTGGGGATGATACAAATGCATAATAGCCCCAACAGATGAGAAGCTACATACAGAAGGACCAAGAGTAAAACGTCACTAGTTGGACAAATAGCTTTAGGGGCCCTTTGCACACTACGACATCGCAGGTGTGATGTCGGTGGGGTCAAATCGAAAGTGACGCACTTCCGGCGTCGCTCTCGACATCGTAATGTGTAAATAAATCGTTTTAACTACGATTACCGAGCGCAAAAGCGTCGGTATCGTATGGTCGGTGTAGTGTCGGCCATTTTCATTATTTTGGCTTCTGCGACGGTACGATGTTGTTTCTCGTTCCTGCAGCAGCACACATCGCTGTGTATGAAGTCACAGGAGTGAGGAACATCGCCTTACCTGCGTCCCGTCTGCAATGCGGATTTGAAAAAGGTGGGCGGGATGTTTACGTCCCGCTCATCTCCGCCCCTCCGCTTCTATTGGCCGCCTGCCGTGTGACGTCTCTGTGACGCCACACGACCCGCCCCCTTAGGAAGAAGGCAGGTCGCCGGCCAGAGCGACGTCGCAGGACAGGTGAGTGCATGTGAAGCTGCCGTAGCGATAATGTTCGCTACGGCAGCTATCAACATGATATCGCAGCTGCGACGGGGGCGGGGACTATCGCGCTCGGCATCGCAGCATCAGCTTGCGATGTCGTAGTGTGCAAATTGCCCCTTAGAATAACCTTTGTTAAAGGGGTTGTCCATTACTTGGACAACTCCTTCTCAAACGTTATGTGTACCTCAAGTAAAATAATAATAGCTTTACTCCCCATCGGTGCGATTTGTGATTTCAGTAGTGTTGGCACTGACTCTCCCAGGGCTCATGTGATATTGTTACGTCACTTGATACCTGTGGCCAATCAGCGGCCACTTCTCTTTTCCCTACTTCGAACAAATCAGAATGAAGTGAGAGAGTGGTTGCAGCGTTGGCTTCTTCTGGATGTCCAAAAGAGGGGATAATGAAGTGGCTGCTTATTGGCCACAGGGATCGCATGACTTTACAATGTCACATGAGCCCCGGGAGAGTCAGTGCCGACACCACTGGAATGGCACCCACATCAAAGGGGAGTATAGCTGTTATCACTTTATTTGGGGGAAAATAGTGTTTGAGAAAGGGGTAATTTGAGTAGTGGACAACCCTTGCAAAGATCAAGTGGCGGTAAGAGTGCAATAATGGAATTCCCCCAGTCTCTGGCACAGGACAATGTCTCCAGATCAGAAATTATGCATAAAACCTTCACAATAAATATATCTTCTATACATGTGGGAGCATATGATAATTTGCAGAGCCTGATAAATTCCATGCGCTTGTCATTTAGTGAAATAAAGCTAGTTAAATGTCACTGGAGGAGAAATTCAATGGGTGTTATTTATTGTCAGCACTACTGACTGTGATGATTACAGTTTATATCTTCTGACTAACTTTTCATTGTCAGGCTGAAAGTTAAAGCAGCTTCCCAACTGAGGCCCTTGTCATCGTCAAATATGAAAAACAGTTTTCCAGTACGGTTATAGGGCTTAAAAATGACTGCGTTCTGAATTACAATATCGTTATGTAGAAGAAAAAAGACCTTTTTATATACTGGATGAGAAGTTGTTGATTTAAGGCACTTATATACATTTTCTGCTTTACGACTGATGTTTTCACATGGATGCACATATCAATCACAAAGACTCTAGACAGTATAAAATTATATACCGTGCAAAACACTGAAATTATTCCCATAAATCTAAAGGGAAATGCTGGAGACATTATTACTTCTGGAGTGCGTTGCCTTGTAAACATCTTAGTAATAGCAAGATTACTACTGCTATGTATATAACTGAAGTGGTCGACATGTTGTGTTACTTAAGTCTTCATGCAAATATTCCACATCGTGATTTCTCACAGAGTATTTCTAATACGATACAAACAATACATGCTATGCAAATTCCACTCCTAGTGTATATAGAAAACCCCAGGATTAATGTCATTATGAATGGTGATGTTCTTCTTTATGCCTTTATTCTCATTCATACAAAACATAAGGGAATTATATTGATATTACGCATATAGCGTTTTTTGCATAGTAATTAGTGATGAGCGAGCATGCTTGTTACTACTCTGTACTCGCACGAGTATCACTGTACTCGGGCTACTCGGCGGGGACCGAGTAATCTCGCGATACTCGTGCTGTACTCGTGGTCTTCATCCCTGCATGTTGGCGCTCTTTTGAGAGCCAGCCCTCATGCAGGGATTGGCTGGCAGACCACTGCAATGCCACAGCCCTGTTAGTTGTGGAATTGCAGTGATTGGCCGGCCCGCACAGCGTGACCGAGCCTTTATACCGGCGGGCGCGCTGTGCTCTGCTCACAGCTATCCAGACAGTGAGTGCAGGGAGAGTGTCGCTGCTTCAGGGAAAGGTTTGCGGCTCTTTATAGCTATTTCCGTAGCAGGGCTGCAAACAGTGTGACCAAAAGTCCTTCTCAGGACTATTCTAGTTGTATACAGGCAGGCAGGGTATAGCCAGGTAGGAGTACAGTAGCAGAGTCCTTCTCAGGACTATTGTTGCTGTATACAGGCAGAGTATAGCCAGGTCGGAATACAGGCTAGTGACCAGAAGAGTCCTTGTCAGGACTATTGTAGCAGTATACAGGCAGGCAGGCAGGCAGGCAGGGTATATAGCCATTCCTAGTGGTGACCGTATACCAGCCTTCATCATATCTGGGGCTGGTGTACACAGTCTAAGGCCCCCTTCACACGTCCGTGAAAAACACGCACGTGTGCTACGGGCCGTTTTTCGGGTCCGTGTCCCGTTTTTGTGTCCGTTTTTATGGTCCGTGTGGCACCTGTGTGAATTGCGTATGCTAGCCGTGTTTGTGTGCAGAATGACCGTGTGTGCGTGTGGAATTAACGTGTATGTGTACGTGGAATGTCCGTGTGTAATGTCCGTGTGTGTGATGCACAATGTCGTTTATAAATGTCGGCTGACAGCAGACAGAGTTGCGCGATGAGAATGAACTCGGGTGAACTTCACCCGACTTCATCCTCATACCGCGGCTCTGTCTGTGTCGAGTACTGATTAGCGGTCACCTGTGAAGGATTCACCGGTGACCGCTAATCCCCCGAGTGACTGAAGTTTCCCCCCCTCTCTCATACTCACCGTTCCTCGATCTCCGGCGCAGCGCTGCACGGCATTCACACTGCTGCGGCGGCTTTTACTATTTTGAAAAAGCCGGCCGCTCATTAAACAATCTCCTATTCCCTGCTTTCCCCGCCCACCGGCGCCTATGATTGGTTACAGTGAGACACGCCCCCACGCTGAGTGACAGGTGTCACACTGCACCCAATCACAGCAGCCGGTGGGCGTGTCTATACTGTGCAGTAAAATAAATAAATAAATAATTAAAAATAAACGGCGTGCGGTTCCCCCCAATTTTAATGCCAGCCAGATAAAGCCATACGGCTGAAGGCTGGTATTCTCAGGATGGGGAGCTCCACGTTATGGGGAGCCCCCCACCCTAACAATATCAGTCAGCAGCCGCCCAGAATTGCCGCATACATTATATGCGACAGTTCTGGGGCTGTACCCGGCTCTTCCCGATTTGCCCTGGTGCTTTGGCAAATCGGGGTAATAAGGAGTTATTGGCAGCCCATAGCTGCCAATAAGTCCTAGATTAATCATGTCAGGCGTCTATGAGACACCATCCATGATTAATCTGTAAATTACAGTAAATAAACACACACACCAGAAAAAAATCCTTTATTAGAAATAAAAACACACACATATACCCTGGTTCACCACTTTAATCAGCCCCGAAAAAGCCCTCCATGTCCGGCGTAATCCAGGATGGTCCAGCGTCGCATCCAGCGCTGCTGCATGGAGGTGACAGGAGCTGCAGCAGACACAGCCGCTCCGGTCACCTCCACGCAGCTAATGAAGACAGCCGTGCGATCAGCTGAGCTGTCACTGAGGTTACCCGCTGTCACTGGATCACGGACACGCACACACGGACATAATGAAATAACGGACGTGTGACCACAATCATAGGTTAACATTGGTGCACGTTTGGCCGTGTCTCCGGTATATACGGAAACGGACCAAACACGCACGTGTAACAC
The DNA here is from genome assembly GCF_048569485.1 of Anomaloglossus baeobatrachus. Taxonomy (NCBI): domain Eukaryota; kingdom Metazoa; phylum Chordata; class Amphibia; order Anura; family Aromobatidae; genus Anomaloglossus; species Anomaloglossus baeobatrachus. The sequence goes on along the minus strand of NC_134359.1, from coordinate 232,292,711 downwards.
GGACGTGTGAAGGGGGCCTTAAACAGTCCAGATAGTGTCAGACTTCTCAGTAATTGTCGCTCCTAAAAACTTGTTAGGTTCTTATTGCGTCCGTGCTTGCATTTAAAAACCGCACGTGTGTGCCTGTCGGTGGCAGCGTACAGGTGCACTTGTGTGCGTTTTTCACAAACTATTATATAACGCACAAGTCTAGTGAATAATACACGTCAGTCAGCAGTGTCTGATAGTGTCAGACTTCTCAGTAATTGTCGCTCCTAAAAACCTGTTAGGTTCTTATTGCGTCCGTGCTTGCATTTAAAAACCGCACGTGTGTGCCTGTCGGTGGCAGCGTACGGCTCCATATTGTCCCTGGATAGAGATGTGCATGAGGGCCTCAAAACATTGTTACCATTGCAAAGGAGCGGGTCTCCTGTCGTTGTAATGCCCATTCTGAAAGAATGGGCGAAAAAATTTACCACTGGGGGTATACCTGAAACAACGGCCTAACTATTGTAACGGTCATCATGATGGCGCATGAGGAGAAGGAGGAGCAGTCCAGCGATTAGCCAAAGTCCAGAAGTGTGTTAACATGGGTGAGTGGAGGTACATGGCAAAATCCCGTTACAAACTTTAAATTCCGCTGTCATTTGCTGGTGGTGTGGTGAAGTCTGGCCCAATCCAACCCTTGTTCATCTTGATCAGAGTCAGCCTGTCAGCATTTACAGTTGACAGGCAGGTGCGTTTATCTGTAATGATTCCACCTGCGGCACTAAAAACACGCTCTGACAAAACGCTAGCGGCAGGGCAGGCCAGGACTTCCAAGGCGTAGAGAGTAGTGATGAGCGAGCATGCTTGTCACTACTCGGTACTCGCACGAGTATCACTGTACTCGGGCTGCTCGGCGGGGACCGAGTAATCTCGCGATACTCGTGCTTTACTCGTGGTCTTCATTTCTGCATGTTGGCGCTCTTTTGAGAGCCAGCCCTCATGCAGGGATTGGCTGGCAGACCACTGCAATGCCACAGCCCTGTTAGTTGTGGAATTGCAGTGATTGGCCGGCCTGCACAGCGTCACCGAGCCTTTATATAGGCCGGCGCGCTGTGCTCTGCTCACAGCTATTCTGACAGTGAGTGTAGGGAGAGTGTCGCTGATTCAGGGAAAGCTTTGCGGCCCTTTATAGCTTTTTCAGTTGCAGGGCTGCAAACAGTGTGACCAAAAGTCCTTCTCAGGACTATTCTAGTTGTATACAGGCAGGCAGGGTATAGCCAGGTCGGCGTACAGTAGCAGAGTCCTTCTCAGGACTATTGTTGCTATATACAGGCAGGGTATAGCCAGGTCTGAATACAGGCTAGTGACCAAAAGAGTCCTTGTCAGGACTATTGTAGCAGTATACAGGCAGGCAGGCAGGCAGGGTAGTGGTGACCGTATACCAGCCTTCATATCTGGGGCTGGTGTACACAGTGTAAAACAGTCCAGATAGTGTCTGACTTGTCTGTACTGTAATTGTCGCTCCCCAAAAAAACCTGTTAGGTTATTATTGCGTCCGTGCTTGGTTTTTAAAACCGCACGTGTGTGCCTGTTGGTGGCAGCGTACAGGTGCACTGGTGTGCGTTTTTACCAAACTATTATATAACGCACAAGTGTAGTGTATAATACACGTCAGTCAGCAGTGGCTGATAGTGTCAGAGTTCTTAATTTTTGCTCCTAAAACCTGTGTTAGGTTATTATTGCGTCCGTGCTTGGTTTTTAAAACCGCACGTGTGTGCCTGTTGGTGGCAGCGTACAGGTGCACTGGTGTGCGTTTTTACCAAACTATTATATAACGCACAAGTGTAGTGTATAATACACGTCAGTCAGCAGTGGCTGATAGTGTCAGAGTTCTTAATTTTTGCTCCTAAAACCTGTGTTAGGTTATTATTGCGTCCGTGCTTGGTTTTTAAAACCGCACGTGTGTGCCTGTTGGTGGCAGCGTACAGGTGCACTGGTGTGCGTTTTTACCAAACTATTATATAACGCACAAGTGTAGTGTATAATACACGTCAGTCAGCAGTGGCTGATAGTGTCAGAGTTCTTAATTTTTGCTCCTAAAACCTGTGTTAGGTTATTATTGCGTCCGTGCTTGGTTTTTAAAACCGCACGTGTGTGCCTGTTGGTGGCAGCGTACAGGTGCACTGGTGTGCGTTTTTACCAAACTATTATATAACGCACAAGTGTAGTGTATAATACACGTCAGTCAGCAGTGGCTGATAGTGTCAGAGTTCTTAATTTTTGCTCCTAAAACCTGTGTTAGGTTATTATTGCGTCCGTGCTTGGTTTTTAAAACCGCACGTGTGTGCCTGTTGGTGGCAGCGTACAGGTGCACTGGTGTGCGTTTTTACCAAACTATTATATAACGCACAAGTGTAGTGTATAATACACGTCAGTCAGCAGTGGCTGATAGTGTCAGAGTTCTTAATTTTTGCTCCTAAAACCTGTGTTAGGTTCTTAGTGCGTCCGTGCTTGCATTTAAAAACCGCACGTGTGTGCCTGTCGGTGGCAGCGTACAGGTGCACTTGTGTGCAATTTCCAGAAACTTTGATATAACGCACAAGTAGTGAATATACACGTCAGCAGTGCACAGCATTGCAAAATGCGCAAGGGCATTGGCAAGGAACAAGGAAGTGGACGTGATGGTGGTGCAGGCAGAGGCCGAGGTCGTGGGCAAGCTCTAATTTCGCCACAACAAAGGGCCACATCTAGTCGCTCGCACGTCCTGTCCCAAATTCTTGGGGACCGCAGCAGTACACCGCTCTTGAACCAAGACCAGTGTCAACAGGTTGTTAGTTGGATAGCGGATAATGCTTCCAGTCAGATTGGCACCACCACAAACACTCTGTCTTCCACACGGTCAAGTGTCAGTAGCCGTGATACTGCACCGCACATTTCTGAACCTGATCCTCCTTCCTACCACCAGGCTGAGTACACGTCCTCCTCGGACATTAATGATCCCACACTTGGACACTCGGAAGAGCTGTTCACGTTTCCATTCACACATTCTGGCCTCTCGCCAGCTCATATTGAAGTGGGTCATGAGGAGATCGTCTGTACAGATGGCCAAATATTTGAGCAGCCACGTTCTCACGAAGTTGGCAACGTGTCTCAACAAGTGGTGGACGATGATGAGACACAATTGTCAGCAAGTCAGGAGGAGGAGCAGGGTGCGGAAGAGGAAGACGACGTGGTGGATGATCCAGTAACTGACCCAACCTGGCAGGAGGATATGCAGAGCGAGGACAGCAGTGCACAGGGGGAGGGAGGCGTAGCATCACAACAGGCAGTAAGAAGCAGGGTGGTGGCCCCAGGCAGAAGTCAGGCAACCGTTCCCCGGAACAACACGACGACACAAGGTGCCTGTACAAATGTTAGGTCTTCACGAGTCTGGCAGTTTTTTAAGTTGGATCCAGATGATTCAAAAAAGGCCATTTGCAAAACCTGCCGTGCCAGCATCAGCAGGGGTACCAAAACTAGCAGCCTGACCACCACCAGCATGATCAGGCACATGTCAGCCAAGCACCCGACTTTGTGGGAAGTACAACAGAGTCGAGGAGCAGTGCTTGCTGATGTCACTGCTACGTCTTCGCTGGTTGTGCATGCGAGCCAATCCTCTGTCCATGCTGCCTGCGAACAAGCCTCCTCCACTCCTGCACCTGCAGTTGCCTACGCAGAAAGAACACCATCATCAAGCACGTCCTTGTCCCAGCGCAGCGTTCAGTTATCCATTCAGCAAACCTTTGAACGCAGGCGCAAATACACTGCCAACACCCCACATGCCACAGTTCTAAATGCTAACATTTCGCGACTGCTTGCGCTGGAAATGTTGCCTTTTAGGCTGGTGGAGACAGAAGCATTCCGTGACCTGATGGCGGCAGCTGTCCCACGTTACTCGGTCCCCAGCCGCCACTATTTCTCCCGGTGTGCCGTCCCCGCGTTGCATAACCACGTGTCACAAAACATCACACGTGCCCTGAACAACGCTGTTTCACCCAAGGTCCACCTAACCACAGACACGTGGACAAGTGCTTGTGGGCAAGGCCGCTACATCTCGTTGACGGCACACTGGGTTAATATTGTGGAAGCTGGGACCCAGTCTGAGCGAGGGACGGAACACGTCCTTCCCACACCAAGGTTTGCAGGCCCTACCTCAGTCAGTGTTTCACCCACACTCTACAGCTCCGGAATGTCATGCTCTTCAGCCTCCTCCTCCTCCTGCGCATCCTCATCCACTGTGCCCTCCACACCAGTCACAAGCTGGAAGCACTGCAGCACTGCCTCGGCGAAGCGGCAACAGGCTGTGCTGAAGCTAATCTGCATAGGTGACAAACCCCACAATGCAGAAGAGCTGTGGACAGCTCTGAAACAGCAGGCAGATCACTGGCTCACACCTCTGAACCTAAAGCCAGGAAAGGTCGTTTGTGACAATGGCCGGAACCTGGTGGCGGCTTTGAGGCGAGGCCAGCTGACACATGTTCCATGCGTGGCCCATGTGCTCAACCTCGTGGTTCAGCGGTTTATAAAGTCATACCCAGAGCTGTCTGATCTGCTGGTAAAAGTTCGCCGCCTGTCTGCACATTTTCGAAAGTCACCTACTGCTTCAGCCGGCCTTGCCGGCTTTCAGCGCCGTTTGCATCTTCCGGCTCACAGACTGGTGTGTGATGTCCCCACGCGTTGGAATTCAACTCTGCACATGTTGGTCAGGATATGTGAGCAGAAGAGGGCAGTTGTTGAGTACCTGCATCACCTAAGCCGTCGGGAAATGGGTCAAACTCCACACATAACACCTGAGGAGTGGAGATGGATGTCAGACCTATGTACCATCCTCCAAAACTTTGAGGACTCCACCAAGATGGTGAGTGGTGATGACGCCATTATTAGCGTCACCATACCGCTACTCTGCCTTCTAAAACGGTCCCTGCTGAAAAACAAACATGATGCATTGCAGGCGGAGCGCGATGAGTTGCAGCAAGAAACAGTAGTGGGTGTGGGTGATAACACACAGCCCAGCCTCGTCTCATCACAACGTGCAGTGGAGGACTATGACGAGGAGGAGGATGAAGACATGGAGCAACTCTCCGGCCAAATTGAGGATATGACATGCACACCAGTCATATCCTCGATTCAGCGTGGCTGGCCAGAGGACAGGGTAGATGAGGAGGAGGAGGAGGAGGAGGAGGAGGAGGAGGACAGTATGTTCAGTCATCTTGTTGGTCAGGCTACTGAAGTCCTGGCTGTTAAGAGTCTGGCGCACATGGCTGACTTTATGGTAAGCTGCCTGTCTCGTGACCCTCGCGTTAAGAACATCTTGGCCGACAATCATTACTGGTTGGTAACACTGTTAGACCCACGCTACAAGGAGAACTTTTTGTCTCTTATTCCCGTGGAGGAGAGGTCAACCAAAATGCAGCAGTTTCGGAAGGCCATACTCACGGAAGTAGGCAAAGCATTCCCCTCACAAAACGCTAGCGGCATAGGTCAGGAATCAGTGGACAACCGAGGCGTACAGCCGAGAGAGGCACAAGTCCAATCCGCCAGAGGTAGGGGAACAGTCTTTAAGATGTGGGACAGTTTTCTCAGCCCCTCACGTACCACAGCCCCTGAGGTGCGGGGTAGTGCCACAAGAAATCCTAAGTTTGCCCAGATGCTGAAGGAGTACCTTGCAGATCGAACAACTGTACTCCGACATTCCTCTGTGCCTTACAATTATTGGGTATCCAAGCTGGACACGTGGCATGAATTGGCTCTCTACGCCTTGGAAGTCCTGGCCTGCCCTGCTGCTAGCGTTTTGTCAGAGCGTGTTTTTAGTGCCGCAGGTGGAATCATTACAGATAAACGCACCCGCCTGTCAACTGAAAATGCTGACAGGCTGACTCTGATAAAGATGAACAAGGGTTGGATTGGGCCAGACTTCACCACACCACCAGCAAATGAGAGCGGAATTTAAAGTTTGCCATGTACCTCCACTCACCCATGGGTACACTTCTCGACTTTGGATAATCGCTGGACTGCTCCTCCTTCTCCTCATGCGCCATCATGATGACCGTTACAATAGTTAGGTCTTTGTTTCAGGTATACCCCCAGTGGTAAATTTTTTCGCCCATTCTTTGCAGAATGGACATTACAACGACAGGAGACCCGCTCCTTTGCAATGGGAACAATGTTTTGAGGCCCTCATGCACGTCTCTACCCAGGGACAACGTGGAGCCTCCCAATTTTTGGCTGCCCTGCCTAAGGGCTATACTGAAATACACCCACTTCCTTAAAATGGACACTTAATGTTTTGAGGCCCTCATGCACGTCTCTACCCAGGGACAATGTGGAGCCTCCCAATTTTTGGCTGCCCTGCCTAAGGGCTATACTGAAATAGACCCACTTCCTTAAAATGGACACTTAATGTTTTGAGGCCCTCATGCACGTCTCTACCCAGGGACAATGTGGAGCCTCCCAATTTTTGGCTGCCCTGCCTAAGGGCTATACTGAAATACACCCACTTCCTTAAAATGGACACTTAATGTTTTGAGGCCATCATGCACGTCTCTACCCAGGGACAATGTGGAGCCTCCCAATTTTTGGCTGCCCTGGCAAAGGGCTATACTGAAATACACCCACTTCCTTAAAATGGACACTTAATGTTTTGAGGCCCTCATGCACGTCTCTACCCAGGGACAATGTGGAGCCTCCCAATTTTTGGCTGCCCTGCCTAAGGGCTATACTGAAATACACCCACTTCCTTAAAATGGACACTTAATGTTTTGAGGCCATCATGCACGTCTCTACCCAGGGACAACGTGGAGCCTCCCAATTTTTGGCTGCCCTGGCAAAGGGCTATACTGAAATAGACCCACTTCCTTACAATGGGCACTTCAGGTTTACAGGCCATAATGCACGGCTCTATCCAGGGACAATGTGGAGCCTCCCAATTTTTGGCTGCCCTGGCAAAGGGCTATACTGAAATAGACCCACTTCCTTAAAATGGACACTTAATGTTTTGAGGCCCTCATGCACGTCTCTACCCAGGGACAATGTGGAGCCTCCCAATTTTTGGCTGCCCTGCCTAAGGGCTATACTGAAATACACCCACTTCCTTAAAATGGACACTTAATGTTTTGAGGCCATCATGCACGTCTCTACCCAGGGACAATGTGGAGCCTCCCAATTTTTGGCTGCCCTGGCAAAGGGCTATACTGAAATACACCCACTTCCTTAAAATGGACACTTAATGTTTTGAGGCCCTCATGCACGTCTCTACCCAGGGACAATGTGGAGCCTCCCAATTTTTGGCTGCCCTGCCTAAGGGCTATACTGAAATACACCCACTTCCTTAAAATGGACACTTAATGTTTTGAGGCCATCATGCACGTCTCTACCCAGGGACAACGTGGAGCCTCCCAATTTTTGGCTGCCCTGGCAAAGGGCTATACTGAAATAGACCCACTTCCTTACAATGGGCACTTCAGGTTTAAAGGCCATCATGCACGTCTCTATCCAGGGACAATGTGGAGCCTCCCACTTTTTGGCTGCCCTGCCTAAGGGCTATACTATAATACACCCACTTCCTGACAATGGACACTTAATGTTTTGAGGCCCTCATGCACGTCTGTATGCAGGGGCATTGGTGAACCTCACAATTTTGGACTGCCCTGGCAAAAGAAAATACTACAAAGACTCACTTCCTCAAAATGGGCACATTAGACTCAAGAGGCCTTCATGTACGTCTCTTCTCAGGGACATCGGAGTGCCACACAATGTTTTCACGTAAAATCTTTCATGTATTAATCTCAAAAAGTAACATACACCAGATCTATCTCACTATTGGGTATGTGCCCTTAACATTTCCGCCATGAAAAATCATTTTGGGGTCATTTTGGAAGGTTTTCTGGTGAGTCCGTAAAAATGGCGTAAAACGCGGACAAAATTGTTCACAGCTGTGACTTTTGAGTGATAAATGCTTCAAGGGGTCTTCCCCATGCTGTTGCCATGTCATTTGAGCACTCTTCTGAGACTTTTGTGCCATTTTTAGGGTTTCTCCATGCTGCCGGGAGGTCATTTCACAAAAATACTCGGGTCTCCCATAGGATAACATTGGGCTCGTTGCTCGGGCCGAGTACACGAGTATCTTGGGAGGCTCGGCCCGAGCTTCGAGCACCCGAGCTTTTTAGTACTCGCTCATCACTAGAAGAGAGCCAATTCATGCTACGTGTCCAGCTTGGATACCCATTAATTGTAAGGCACAGAGGAATGTCGGAGTACAGTTGTTTGATCTGCAAGGTACTCCTTGAGCATCTGGGCAAACTTAGGATTTCTTGTGGCACTACCCCGCACCTCAGGGGCTGTGGTATGTGAGGAGCTGAGAAAACTGTCCCACATCTTAAAGACTGTTCCCCTACCTCTGGCGGATTGGACTTGTGCCCCTCTCGGCTGTACGCCTTGGTTGTCCACTGATTCCTGACCTATGCCGCTAGCGTTTTGTGAGGGGAATGCTTTGCCTACTTCCGTGACTATGGCCTTCTGGAACTGCCGCATTTTTCCTGACCTCTCCGCCTCGGGAATAAGAGACATAAAGTTCTCCTTTTAGCGTGGGTCTAACAGTGTTACCAACCAGTAATGATTGTCGGCCAAGATGTTCTTAAAGCGAGGGTCACGAGACAGGCAGCTTACCATAAAGTCAGCCATGTGTGCCAGACTCTTAACAGCCATCACTTCAGTATCCTGACCAACACGATGACTGAACATGCTGTCCTCCTCCTCCTCCTCCTCCTCCTCCTCCTCATCATCTACCCTGTCCTCTGGCCAGCCACGCTGAACCGAGGATATGACTGCATGTCATATCCTCAATTTGGCCAGAGAGTTGCTCCATGTCTTCATCCTCCTCCTCGTCATAGTCCTCCACTGCACGTTGTGATGAGACGAGGCTGGGCTGTGTGTTATCACCCACACCCACTACTGTTTCTTGCTCAAACTCATCGCGCTCCGCCTGCAATGCATTATGGTTGTTTTTTGAGCAGAGACCATTTTAGAAGGCAGAGAAGCGGTATGGTGACGCTAATAATGTCGTCATCGCTGCTCACCATCTTGGTGGAGTCCTCAAAGTTTTGGCGGATGGTACATAGGTCGGACATCCATCTCTACTCCTCAGGTGTTATGTGTGGAGTTTGACCCATTTCCCGACGGCTTAGGTGATGCAGGTACTCAACAACTGCCCTCTTCTGCTCACATATCCTGACCAACATGTGCAGAGTTGAATTCCAACGCGTGGGGACATCACACACCAGTCTGTGAGCCGAAAGATGCAAACGGCGCTGAAAGCCGGCAAGGCCGGCTGAAGCAGTAGGTGACTTTCGAAAATGTGCAGACAGGCGGCGAACTTTTACCAGCAGATCAGACAGCTCTGGTTATGACTTTAGAAACCGCTGAACCACGAGGTTGAGCACATGGGCCATGCATGGAACATGTGTCAGCTGGCCTCGCCTCAAAGCCGCCACCAGGTTCCGGCCATTGTCACACACGACCTTTCCTGGCTTTAGGTTCAGAGGTGTGAGCCAGTGATCTGCCTGCTGTTTCAGAGCTGTCCACACCTCTTCTGCATTGTGGGGTTTGTCACCTATGCAGATTAGCTTCAGCACAGCCTGTTGCCGCTTCGCCGAGGCAGTGCTGCAGTGCTTCTGTGTCGCCCTGGACAAGCCAGGGGCCACAGAGCACAACACTTACACACCCCACACTCCCTGCAGGCATATCATAGTCAAAACACAAAATCCTTGTTGCCTTCCCCAGGGGCTGTTGTCCACACCAGGGGGTGGAGCCAGGCGGTTGGTCTCCACCCACCAAGGAGGAGGGAAAACACAGGCAGTGAGAGTTAAGCTAAGGAAGTGGAAGGAGAAAAGTAGTAGAGAGGAGAAAAGTGACAGCAAAGAGCCTGAAGTTGGTCCGGGTGTGTGGCCCGGACAGGACAGCAAGGTTGGCAGGATGTGGTGACCGTCTGCAGTGGAGGCCGATTGGAGTCTGCCGTAAGGACCGTGGACGGGTGGTGACCCGGCCGTACCGGACCGGTATACAAAGAGAAGCCAGCACCATTGGCAGGGGCCTTTCGGATCCCGGCAAGGCTTGGTGTCGCCGTGAATTTGCCAAATCCGTTAGTGAAGGGGACCTCAGGGTTTCCAAACAGCCAAGTCACGATAGAAGGCAACCGTCCAACCGTGAAGGGGAGACACCGCCACCGCCAAGGGCAACCGTCTCCCAGGGCCAGCGCCTGTGGGCAAAAGGGGCTCCTCCGGCCCATATCCAGGTCGGGGAGCGGGTTACCGGTGGGAAACCATCACTACCAACACTGAACTTAGGTGCAGGGAGAGACAGTCATCACTAACCTGCAGGGAGGAACAACCGCAGCCGTCCGAGGGACCCGTCCATCCAGCCACTTGTTTTACCGTGAACTGTGTCATCATCATTGGGCTGAGTGAGTACCTCCGTGCCGTGCGGCACAGCGCTGCCCCTGCGACCCTGCACCTCATCAGGCCCCGCAACCCGCCTGTCATCCATCTCTAGCCCATCACCGGGCCCCGTGACAACCAACCCCCCTACCCACGGAGGGGAGAAATAACAACAAAGCTGCTCCCTGTCACAGGCTCCCGGGATCCCCGTCCAGAGCAGCGGTGGTGTCCACACAATCACCACAACCGTGGGTGGCGTCACGGACAATATCCCCAAAACCCAAATGACCCCTTTTCACTCACGGGCGATGAGCGCCGCTCGAGTCCCCGGGATCCGGCCATCGCTCGAGCCACCGAGTAGCAGCAGCCGTAGAGCAGCGGCAGCCGGATCCGAGCAGTGGGAGAGCGCAGCGTCCCCTCCTCCGCCCGCGACACTTCCAGCTTGGGACTGGTGTGGAGGGTAAAGTGGATGAGCATGCGCAGGAGGAGGAGGAGGCTGAGGAGCATGACATTCCAGAGCTGTAGAGTGTGGGTGAAACCCTGACTGAGGTAGGGCCTGCAAAACTTGGTGTGTGAAGGACGTGTTCCGTCCCTCGCTCAGACTGGGTCCCAGCTTCCACAATATTAACCCAGTGTGACGTCAACGAGATGTAGCGGCCTTGCCCACATGCACTTGTCCACGTGTCTGTGGTTAGGTGGACTTTGGCTGAAACAGCGTTGTTCAGGGCACGTGTGATGTTTTGTGACACGTGGTTGGTTATGCAATGCGGGGACGGCACACCGGAGAAATAGTGGTGGCTGGGGACCGAGTAACGTGGGACAGCTGCCATCATCAGGTCGCGGAATGCTTCTGTCTCAACCAGCCTAAAAGGCAACATTTCCAGCGCAAGCAGTCACGAAATGTTAGCATTTAGAAGTGTGGCATGTGGGGCGTTGGCAGTGTATTTGCGCCTGCGTTCAAAGGTTTGCTGAATGGATAACTGAACGCTGCGCTGGGACAAGGACGTGCTTGATGATGGTGTTATTTCTGCGTGGGCAACTGCAGGTGCAGGGCCGGAGGAGGCTTGTTCGTGGGCAGCATGGACAGGGGATTGGCTCGCATGCACAACAAGCGAAGACGTAGCAGTGACATCAGCAAGCACTGCTCCTCGACTCTGTTGTACATCCCACAAAGTCGGGTGCTTGGCTGACATGTGCCTGATCATGCTGGTGGTGGTCAGGCTGCTAGTTTTGGTACCCCTGCTGATGCTGGCACGGCAGGTGTTGCAAATGGCCTTTTTAGAATCATCTGGAGCCAACTTAAAAAACTGCCAGACTAGGGAAGACCTAACATTTGTACAGGCACCTTGTGTCGTGTTGTTCCGGGGAACAGTTGCCTGACGTCTGCCTGGGGCCACCACCCTGCTTCTTACTGCCTGTTGGGATGCTACGCCTCCCTCCCCCTGTGCACTGCTGTCCTCGCTCTGCATATCCTCCTGCCAGGTTGGGTCAGTTACTGGATCATCCACCACGTCGTCTTCCTCTTCCGCACCCTGCTCCTCCTGACTTCCTGACAATTGTGTCTCATCATCGTCCACCCCTTGTTGAGACACGTTGCCAACTTCGTGAGAACGTGGCTGCTCAAATATTTGGGCATCTGTACATACAATCTCGTCATGGCCCACTTCAACAGGAGCTGGCGAGAGGCCAGAATGTGTGAATGGAAACGTGAACGAACAGCTCTTCCGAGTGTCCAAGTGTGGGATCAGTAATGTCTGTGGACGTGTACTCGGCCTGGTGGTAGGAAGGAGGATCAGGTTCTGAAATGTGCGGTGCAGTATCACGGCTACTGACACTTGACCGTGTGGAAGACAGAGTGTTTGTGGTGGTGCCAATCTGACTGGAAGCATTATCCGCTATCCAACTAACAACCTGTTGACACTGGTCTTGGTTCAAGAGCGGTGTACTGCTGCGGTCCCCAAGAATTTGGGACAGGACGTGCGAGCAACTAGATGTGGCCCTTTGTTGTGGCGAAATTAGAGCTTGCACACGACCTCGGTCTCTGCCTGCACCACCACCACGTCCACTTCCTTGTTCGTTGACAACGCCCTTGCGCATTTTGCAATGCTGTGCTGATGTGTATTCACTAGACTTGTGCGTTATATCCAAGTTTTTGCAAAACGCACACAAGTGCAGCGGAAAGCTGCCACCAACAGGCACACACGTGCGGTTTTTAAATGCAAGCACGGAGGCACTAAGAACCTAACAGGTCTCTATCCAGGGACAACGTGGAGCCTCCCAATTTTTGGCTGCCCTGCCTAAGGGCTATACTACAATAGACCCACTTCCTTACAATGGGCACTTCAGGTTTACAGGCCATCATGCACGTCTCTATCCAGGGACAACGTGGAGCCTCCCAATTTTTGGCTGCCCTGCCAAAGGGCTATACTACAATAGACCCACTTCCTTACAATGGGCACTTCAGGTTTACAGGCCATCATGCACGTCTCTATCCAGGGACAACTTGGAGCCTCCCAATTTTTGGCTGCCCTGCCTAAGGGCTATACTACAATAGACCCACTTCCTTACAATGGGCACTTCAGGTTTACAGGCCATCATGCACGTCTCTATCCAGGGACAACGTGGAGCCTCCCAATTTTTGGCTGCCCTGCCTAAGGGCTATACTACAATAGACCCACTTCCTTACAATGGGCACTTCAGGTTTACAGGCCATCATGCACGTCTGTATGCAGGGGCATTGGTGAACCTCAAAATTTTGGACTGCCCTGGCAAAGGAAAATACTACAAAGACTCACTTCCTCAAAATGGCCACATTAGACTCAGAGGCCTTTATGTACGTCTCTTCTCAGGGACATCGGAGTGCCACACAATGTTTTGCGTAAAATCTTTCATGTATTGATCTCAAAAAGTAACATACATTAGCTCTATCTCACTATTGGGTATGTGCCCTTAACATTTCCGCCATGAAAATTCATTTTGGTGTCATTTTGGAAGGTTTTCTGGTGAGTCCGTAAAAATGGCGTAAAACGCGAACAAAATTGTTCACAGCTGTGACTTTTGAGTGATAAATGCTTCAAGAGGTCTTCCCCATGCTGTTGCCATGTCATTTGAGCACTCTTCTGAGACTTTTGTGACATTTTTAGGGTTTCTACATGCTGCCGGGGGTCATTTCACAAAAATACTCGGGTCTCCCATAGGATAACATTGGGCTCGGTGCTCGGGCCGAGTACACGAGTATCTTGGGATGCTCGGCCCGAGCCTCGAGTACCCGAGCATCCCAAGATACCCTATGTGAGCTCACGACAAGGAGGGCGGTGCTTAGCACTGTGAAGGGTTTCCCTTCACATTACGTAGATGGGGCATGCGCATTGATCATATCTGACGGCGCATGCGCAGTGGCTATTACGATGACGCTGTCTGGGGGAGGACGGGATTTCTCCCCAGCTGTTTCATCAAGCATGGGCTATTTAGGGCAGCAGGGATTATGCAGCTCAATGACGCCTGGAGGACGGGAGCATGATATCTAAACAGTATTGACTGAAGTGCTGCTGATCTGTTCGTGTGGCGCCATGGACCTGCATATCCCCTATTTTACTATCTGACAAGTGAGTTATCTGTGTACTCTGTTATTGTTTTGATGAATTTTGCGCACCTGCTGTATTGTTATATCTGTTGGCCTTATATGCTCTATGAGAAGCTGATAAGACTATACTTACCTTCCAGCCTCCTGATGAACCACATGTCCGTGTGGGGAAACGCGTCGAGGTGGAGACGTCTTAATGATAGGAAATGTCTGATGGTTCACGATTTTGATTAAAGGACCTGTTTCCAATACCCCGTGTGGATACCCCTGGATGAACATGCATGATTGTGACCGCAGTGTCAGCACCAAAGTGCCAATACAGTCATTTGGGGAGTAATCAAGTTAAGTCTGGATCTTACAATCTGTGTCCTTGTGTGAACCAGTCATTGGATACAATTTGTGTCCTTGTGTGAACCAGTCATTGGATATATGCTTTTAAATTGTATCAATTTGTCTTTATTATTTCATTGTAAACCCCGGTCTTGATATTCAAGATCAGGGGCTGCCAACTGTTGGCGTAAGGCAAATGATATTTGTAATCTGTGTAATAATGCACAAATGGTGTGATGTGTTTAATTTTTCTACTTGAATAAAAATAAGATTTTTCACAATATTGGGGATTTTTGGTTATATAAATAGACTATTGCAATCCCCAGGGCCTAGAGCTAGTAAACTTTGATATTTAAATTCCCTGGCATGGCGGGTTTTCTAACTGGACCTGTTAATACATTAGAGTGGGCGGAAGAGGCGAATCAGGTGTTCTCTACCAATGCTTTGTCTATAGGTACTAGTGGGACAAATCTTAAGGATTCTTTTAAGGAATTGCTGTCTAACTATAAAAATAATATCCGTTCCTGGTGGGAAATAAAAGGGCTGGAAAACTATATCAAGCACCAGATAGTACCTAGGGGCTTGAGGATAAATTTGCTCCCATCCCCAAGAACATCCTCAGAACAGTTCCTCAGCCTTTGGCGGAAGGAATCTATTGCTTCCTCCCTGAGGCTGATGAACTTATTATTAGAGGAGGAGAAAAAACTTTTTTCAGAGTCTACAGTGGTCTTGAATTCGGGTATAGAGAAGATTTTGCGTTTGAAGGGTGATTCAGATTTCTCTAGACGTGAGAATCTGCTTCAAACCTCTATTGAGCGCTTTCAAAGTAATTTGAAGGAAAGAAAGCACTCACAATTTGTACGAGACCTTGCAGAATTCAAAGAGGACAAGGTATTTCCACCTCAACCCACAGGTAGACAACGACCTGCGGTGTCGTCCTCAGATATCGACACTTCTGACTCAGAAAGACCCGTAACGTCCGGGAGTACCCCTACTGAGGCGTCCGGGCGTGGACCACCTACATGGATCCCCCCAAAAAAACAGCGAAAGAGGAGAGGGGGGCATTTTGGCTATCATGGATCCCCACATTTTTCACCTTCGGGGCCCTCTGGGTCTTTTTTGGAGCAGAGACAGACAGGGGGATTTTATCCACATACAAGAGCACATCAGGCCAGGGGCGGATACTAAATCTATCTGATTACTCACTTACTAATCTTGACTATGCGGTTCTGTCTAAGGGGCTTAATTTCATACCTTCGAATCAGTTTGACTGTTTTGGTTGGATCAGAGACTTAGAAATGTTTGGTAGAAGGCTAAGATGGAAGCTGTTCTTTGAGCATAATAACCAGGAACAACGTAAGGCCTTGGGTATTGCAGAGGAGGACTACGAGTGTTTCCAGACCCTTACGGATTTGTTGAAGGATGGTACCAAAAAGAGAGGGGAGGGACCTTTTACCACTCTAAAGATACCGAGTAAAAGATCACCCCCAGTGCAGAATTGTACGAGTGTGGATATCTTTTTGAAATTAGTACAGGAAGATCTTATAAAGATTCCACGGGGGTATAGAGGTCGTGATGAGCATAATCATAATTTAACCAGGGGAGAATTGAAAGCTCTCGACTCCCTGTCAAAAAATGATAATTTGGTGATCAAGAAATCCGATAAGGGGGGGAACCTCGTGGTCATGAATCATTCTCGCTACTTGAATATGTGTCAGTCTCTTCTGGGGGATCGTAACACCTATGAAAGGATACCCTCTGATCCAACCAAGATATTTACCGAGATTTTATTGTCTATTCTGGAGTGTGCCAAGCAAAATAATCTAATATCATCCAATGAATATGAATTTTTGACTCCCCATTTCCCTGTTGTACCTGTATTCTATGCCTTGCCAAAGGTTCATAAGGGCCTAGACCCTTTAAAAGGCAGGCCAATTGTGGCAGGGATCGATTCATTGTCCCAGAATGTCGGTATTTATTTAGATAGGGTACTTAGGCCATTTGTAACATCTTTACCCTCGTATGTACGGGATACTCCACATCTCCTTCAGATCCTGGAAGACATCAATGTAGGCCCGGATACTATTCTGGCCTCCATTGATGTCGAGGCGTTGTACAGTTCAATCCCCCACGATCTAGGGATTCAGGCAGTTAATTTTTTCCTGAAAACAAGAGCCATTGAGTGTAGGAGGCATAATGCTCTTATTATAGAGCTTTTGTCCTTTATCCTCCATCATAA
The DNA here is from genome assembly GCF_048569485.1 of Anomaloglossus baeobatrachus. NCBI lineage: Eukaryota > Metazoa > Chordata > Amphibia > Anura > Aromobatidae > Anomaloglossus > Anomaloglossus baeobatrachus. The sequence continues at coordinate 232,276,123 of NC_134359.1, read as the reverse complement.
TTATTTTTTGTTTAACACCAAGTACTTCCACCAGCTCAGGGGTACTGCAATGGGGAGCCCATGTGCCCCCAGTTATGCAAATTTATTCCTGGGCTGGTGGGAGGAAACGGTGGTTTTTGGAGGGGAGGATGGGGAATCTCATCAATGTATCGGACTATGGGTCCGATACATTGATGACATCCTCATCCTCTGGAATGGTTCTGTTTATGATTTTGAATTATTTGTGGGGTCTCTCAATAACAATGCCTTGGGATTGAGATTCACCTATGCTTGTGATCAGAAAAGTATTACCTTCCTTGATCTGACTATATCAAAGGATGAAAATGGCAAAATACAGACAGCTACTTACAGGAAACCTACGGCAACAAACTCCCTGTTAAAATGGGAGAGTCATCATCCCCTTCCCCTTAGAAAAGGGATTCCAAAAGGGCAGTTTCTACGAATACGTAGGAATTGCTCAAGGGAATCAGATTTTAGGGTTCAGGCGTCAGATATGTTTGGGAGGTTTCTGGATAGAGGCTATCCCAAGCATGTCTTACAGCAATCCTATGCCTTTGCGAGGGATACCAATAGACACTCCCTGATGATGTCAAAAAAGAGGAAAGAGGATGAAAATATCTTGCGGATTATTGGCACCTTCGACCTTCAGTCTGAACGTGTCTTTGGTATAATTAAAAAACACTGGAATATCCTAAGGGCAGATCCGGGTCTGGCCAAGTTTATCACAAAAGCCCCCCTGTATTACATACAGGAGGGGTCGGTCTTTAGGGGATAAACTTGTGCACAGCATGTACCAGGGACCACGTCCAGATGGTACATGGCTGGACAGACAAGTGGTGGGCATGTTTCGGTGCGGTGGCTGCAGTTTTTGCGATTCAATGGATCAGTGTAAAATGGTGAGAAGTTCAGCGAATGGGAATAAATTCTTTTTGCGGGACTTTTTTAACTGTAAGTCAATGGGGGTGATATACAGGGCTACATGCACGTGTCCCCGCGACTACGTGGGTAAAACCCTGCGTGAGTTGCGGAGACGCGTGGGTGAGCACCTGTCGGATATTCGAAATAAGCGCGACACCCCCATAGCCCGACATATGAATGGGACACACCAAGGTGACCCTAATCTCATACGTTTTTCAGCGCTGGAGCTTGTCAGACGCAGTCCGAGAGGTGGTGATTTTGACAGGGTTCTGTTACAGAGAGAATCATCTTGGATATTTAGGATGGGATCACTAGCCCCAGGGGGGCTCAATGAGCAGCTCTCTTTTAATTGCTTCCTTCCCACTTAGTACTAGATAGGTTCACATAGTGTTAGGAATTTTTTCGTGTTTAGGGAGAATAAATCCCCTTGTTTGGGGGACTACCCTTATTATAGGGAGTTATTTGAAATATCATACTCACTTGTTGGAGAAAATTATGGAGATGAATTTTCTGGATCAATGAATTGATGGAGAGATCCTAGAATGACGTATGGTTTGAGATATGATGATTTTGCTAGTGCTGTACCTGCTAATTGTATGTGAAGGATCAGGTCTGGTGACCATTGAATTATGGTCTGGGTGCTTCTAATGTACGGGGGATCCTGTGTTTATATATGTATAAAATTTGTATGTCTGTATGCGTATACATGTGATCCCTATATGCATATTTGCTGTGTATTCATGCTATATATGGGGGTGGTGTATTTGTGTTATATCTGGGATGACCATTTCTGTGTATGGGCACTTATAACGGCTCTGTATCTATGCTGTATTTAGTAGGCTCCTCTACCTTTTGGTGTATGGGATCCTGTAATGTTGGGTCTATGTATAGCCCCTATGTTACTATGAATGCTAAAACAACCTTTGGGTTTTGGTATGACTGCACAAGCATCTATGCAGCCGAGATCTCCTATCTCTAATATTGATGTTTATATATGCTTCCTGAAAGCCCTTGTATTATCTTAAATGCTGTGGATTATCTGTGTTTTTGAGCACGGCCGCATTATAGATGCTTTGTCTTAATCTACAGATTGCGGACATCCCGGATCTAACAGTGCGGTTACATTTCCTATCTCTATATACACGCCCATCCTTGTTCATGTGACTATGTGAGCTCACGACAAGGAGGGCGGTGCTTAGCACTGTGAAGGGTTTCCCTTCACATTACGTAGATGGGGCATGCGCATTGATCATATCTGACGGCGCATGCGCAGTGGCTATTACGATGACGCTGTCTGGGGGAGGACGGGATTTCTCCCCAGCTGTTTCATCAAGCATGGGCTATTTAGGGCAGCAGGGATTATGCAGCTCCATGACGCCTGGAGGACGGGAGCATGATATCTAAACAGTATTGACTGAAGTGCTGCTGATCTGTTCGTGTGGCGCCATGGACCTGCATATCCCCTATTTTACTATCTGACAAGTGAGTTATCTGTGTACTCTGTTATTGTTTTGATGAATTTTGCGCACCTGCTGTATTGTTATATCTGTTGGCCTTATATGCTCTATGAGAAGCTGATAAGACTATACTTACCTTCCAGCCTCCTGATGAACCACATGTCCGTGTGGGGAAACGCGTCGAGGTGGAGACGTCTTAATGATAGGAAATGTCTGATGGTTCACGATTTTGATTAAAGGACCTGTTTCCAATACCCCGTGTGGATACCCCTGGATGAACATGCATGATTGTGACCGCAGTGTCAGCACCAAAGTGCCAATACAGTCATTTGGGGAGTAATCAAGTTAAGTCTGGATCTTACAATCTGTGTCCTTGTGTGAACCAGTCATTGGATACAATTTGTGTCCTTGTGTGAACCAGTCATTGGATATATGCTTTTAAATTGTATCAATTTGTCTTTATTATTTCATTGTAAACCCTGGTCTTGATATTCAAGATCAGGGGCTGCCAACTGTTGGCGTAAGGCAAATGATATTTGTAATCTGTGTAATAATGCACAAATGGTGTGATGTGTTTAATTTTTCTACTTGAATAAAAATAAGATTTTTCACAATATTGGGGATTTTTGGTTATATAAATAGACTATTGCAATCCCCAGGGCCTAGAGCTAGTAAACTTTGATAAAGTGGATGAGGATGCGCAGGAGGAGGAGGAGGCTGAGGAGCATGACATTCCGGAGCTGTAGAGTGTGGGTGAAACCCTGACTGAGGTAGGGCCTGCAAAACTTGGTGTGTGAAGGATGTGTTCCGTCCCTCGCTCAGACTGGGTCCCAGCTTCCACAATATTAACCCAGTGTGACGTCAACGAGATGTAGCGGCCTTGCCCACATGCACTTGTCCATGTGTCTGTGGTTAGGTGGACTTTGGCTGAAACAGCGTTGTTCAGGGCACGTGTGGTGTTTTGTGACACGTGGTTGGTTATGCAATGCGGGGACGGCACACCGGGAGAAATAGTGGTGGCTGGGGACCGAGTAACGTGGGACAGCTGCCATCATCAGGTCGCGGAATGCTTCTGTCTCAACCAGCCTAAAAGGCAACATTTCCAGCGCAAGCAGTCGCGAAATGTTAGCATTTAGAAGTGTGGCATGTGGGGCGTTGGCAGTGTATTTGCGCCTGCGTTCAAAGGTTTGCTGAATGGATAACTGAACGCTGCGCTGGGACAAGGACGTGCTTGATGATGGTGTTATTTCTGCGTGGGCAACTGCAGGTGCAGGGCCGGAGGAGGCTTGTTCGTGGGCAGCATGGACAGGGGATTGGCTCGCATGCACAACAAGCGAAGACGTAGCAGTAACATCAGCAAGCACTGCTCCTCGACTCTGTTGTACATCCCACAAAGTCGGGTGCTTGGCTGACATGTGCCTGATCATGCTGGTGGTGGTCAGGCTGCTAGTTTTGGTACCCCTGCTGATGCTGGCACGGCAGGTGTTGCAAATGGCCTTTTTAGAATCATCTGGAGCCAACTTAAAAAACTGCCAGACTAGGGAAGACCTAACATTTGTACAGGCACCTTGTGTCGTGTTGTTCCGGGGAACAGTTGCCTGACGTCTGCCTGGGGCCACCACCCTGCTTCTTACTGCCTGTTGGGATGCTACGCCTCCCTCCCCCTGTGCACTGCTGTCCTCGCTCTGCATATCCTCCTGCCAGGTTGGGTCAGTTACTGGATCATCCACCACGTCGTCTTCCTCTTCCGCACCCTGCTCCTCCTGACTTCCTGACAATTGTGTCTCATCATCGTCCACCCCTTGTTGAGACACGTTGCCAACTTCGTGAGAACGTGGCTGCTCAAATATTTGGGCATCTGTACATACAATCTCGTCATGGCCCACTTCAACAGGAGCTGGCGAGAAGCCAGAATGTGTGAATGGAAACGTGAACGAACAGCTCTTCCGAGTGTCCAAGTGTGGGATCAGTAATGTCCGTGGACGTGTACTCGGCCTGGTGGTAGGAAGGAGGATCAGGTTCTGAAATGTGCGGTGCAGTATCACGGCTACTGACACTTGACCGTGTGGAAGACAGAGTGTTTGTGGTGGTGCCAATCTGACTGGAAGCATTATCCGCTATCCAACTAACAACCTGTTGACACTGGTCTTGGTTCAAGAGCGGTGTACTGCTGCGGTCCCCAAGAATTTGGGACAGGACGTGCGAGCAACTAGATGTGGCCCTTTGTTGTGGCGAAATTAGAGCTTGCACACGACCTCGGTCTCTGCCTGCACCACCATCACGTCCACTTCCTTGTTCGTTGACAACGCCCTTGCGCATTTTGCAATGCTGTGCTGATGTGTATTCACTAGACTTGTGCGTTATATCCAAGTTTTTGCAAAACGCACACAAGTGCAGCGGAAAGCTGCCACCAACAGGCACACACGTGCGGTTTTTAAATGCAAGCACGGAGGCACTAAGAACCTAACAGGTCTCTATCCAGGGACAACGTGGAGCCTCCCAATTTTTGGCTGCCCTGCCTAAGGGCTATACTACAATAGACCCACTTCCTTACAATGGGCACTTCAGGTTTACAGGCCATCATGCACGTCTCTATCCAGGGACAACGTGGAGCCTCCCAATTTTTGGCTGCCCTGCCAAAGGGCTATACTACAATAGACCCACTTCCTTACAATGGGCACTTCAGGTTTACAGGCCATCATGCACGTCTCTATCCAGGGACAACGTGGAGCCTCCCAATTTTTGGCTGCCCTGCCTAAGGGCTATACTACAATAGACCCACTTCCTTACAATGGGCACTTCAGGTTTACAGGCCATCATGCACGTCTCTATCCAGGGACAACGTGGAGCCTCCCAATTTTTGGCTGCCCTGCCTAAGGGCTATACTACAATAGACCCACTTCCTTACAATGGGCACTTCAGGTTTACAGGCCATCATGCACGTCTGTATGCAGGGGCATTGGTGAACCTCAAAATTTTGGACTGCCCTGGCAAAGGAAAATACTACAAAGACTCACTTCCTCAAAATGGCCACATTAGACTCAGAGGCCTTTATGTACGTCTCTTCTCAGGGACATCGGAGTGCCACACAATGTTTTACGTAAAATCTTTCATGTATTGATCTCAAAAAGTAACATACATTAGCTCTATCTCACTATTGGGTATGTGCCCTTAACATTTCCGCCATGAAAATTCATTTTGGTGTCATTTTGGAAGGTTTTCTGGTGAGTCCGTAAAAATGGCGTAAAACGCGAACAAAATTGTTCACAGCTGTGACTTTTGAGTGATAAATGCTTCAAGAGGTCTTCCCCATGCTGTTGCCATGTCATTTGAGCACTCTTCTGAGACATTTGTGACATTTTTAGGGTTTCTACATGCTGCCGGGGGTCATTTCACAAAAATACTCGGGTCTCCCATAGGATAACATTGGGCTCGGTGCTCGGGCCGAGTACTCGAGTATCTTGGGATGCTCAGCCCGAGCCTCGAGTACCCGAGCTTTTTAGTACTCGCTCATCACTAATAGTAATTTTTTATATGTCCTATCATTAAGAAAGCTAATAAAGTATTATTTATTTTGATGGTCCCATTGGCAGGGCCAACAAAACCCAAGCAGGGGTTTTCAACTTATTTCCTATGTTGTGCCAATATAAAAAAAAATATAAGCTTATGTATGAAGTGTGTAATGCAATATGAAAGTATATAACACAAAGTGTTGTTAAAGGGAATCTGTCAGGAGGGTTTGGTTGCCTCATCTGACTGCAGTATGATGTAGGCAAAGAGGGCCTGAGTCCAACGATGTATCACTTAGATTGGTGGCTCCAGCTGTTCTGACACAGTGAAACATTTGGGATTTTGCATGTAGCAGAGCTTCAAGAGCTATCCCTGTCCACACCAGGCTTTCAATGTACATTTCCATAGACAGAAGCAGCTTACATGCCCCTGAGATCCACTAATGATAAAGATAACAGGCTTAAGCTAACATAGCAGGTAAACAAAAAACCACTGTGAGATAACAGATGCAGGGCTGAAGTCTCTCTTTTAACTATTGCATCATGCTGTCTTCAGGTTACTTTGCAGAAACCTGCTGACAGAGTTCCTTTAACACTAGAACTACTGGACTCGTGACACCTATATAGAAATACATGGTGCAAAGTAGTCAAAATGACTACCTCAGTAGTTCTAGTGTTAAACCTATGTTGGCATTGTGATATTGCCCCAGCTGTCTTCTTCTGTTGTTGTTGTTCTGTTAACAGTGGTCTCATAACCTACCTGGTTGCTGGTTCCTACATATGGTTTATGTGACCTTTTTGTAGTTATCTAGTAAAAAATTAATGTAGCACTTAGTGCCATCCACAGTGCAAAACACAGTTCCCATTCATGTATGTGCTCTGCATGCCTTACTAGCCTCAACCACACTTGAACAGTACATTACTTGACATTCTCCTATTATATGGACATTGTGCACGTGATGAGTCTGGAATTATACCCGCCTGGTTATTCTACTGATAAAGATTGCTATCCTAGTATATAGACTAGCTGTCAATATGGTCAATTCCTTGCCCACCCATAGCAATACCTACGGACATGCTACTTAATGTACCCCGCAAAAAATGACCCAAGAATCAAAGGTTGCTGCCCCTGAGCCAAGGAATAGTGTAGTTTTAAAGCCCCAAAACCCATTAGATTAACATTAATTAAACATAGAGATATTGGTGAGTTGAACTGACTGTCTAATATATATGAGGACTTTCTTATTCTCCCCTAACCTGGTGGGGAAGATAAGAATGTAACATATCTGATTTTGGAATGAAAATTGTTTTTTTTTCTTGATGAGATAAGCTGCCACCAGAGGAATCTGGCAGCAACTCTTTCAACGAGAACACAGGAGTAGTCAGGAGAGGTAGCTGCTGGCCAAATGAATGTTTTCTGAGCAAGTGTTCAGCCTACAGCTAGTGATGGGTGGACTCACAGATACCCGGGACTGGCAAGTCTAACCATGTTTAAGGAAAAAACCCGATTCCGGCCCAGGATTGATACCAGGTATCTGGCTGGACTCCGGTCCCCATATAAGGTGACTAAAAATTGTAGTAGAAGGGATAGGGAGATAGCAACAAGTGGGCTATACTTACCGAGTCTGCAGGATGGCTATAACGGCTCCCACGGCCTCTCATTTCCTTCCGAGGTCACTCATTACCTTCATTGTATATGCACTGCTTTCCCTGCCCACTCGCCTCTCTGATTGGTTGCAGTCAGAGGCGCCCCCACCCTGAGTGGCAGTGTGTCAGCTGACTGCTTCCAATCACAGACACTGTGTGCATCTATCGTGGTATAAAAATAAATAAACATTTGCTGTAGGGTCCCCCAATATTATGATACCTGCACAGATAAAGCATACGGCTACAGGCTGCAGCCCCCAGCCATATGCTTATTATGGCTGTGTATCAAAATAAGAGGAACTACATGCAGATTTTTAAAAAATAAATATTTAAATAAATGATTTTAAAAAACAGCGTGCGGTCCCCCTAATATTGATACCCAGCCAAAATAAAGCCTGACAGTTGGGGGCTGTTATTCTTAGGGTGGGTAAACCCATGCTTATTGTGCCTCCCCCAGCATAAAAATAGCAGCCTGCAGCCTTCTCGAATTGTCACATCAATTAGAAGCAATAAACCTAGCATTTTATCCAGCTCTTCCGGATTTCTCTGGTAAGGTGGTAATTGGAGTAATAAGGGACTAATCACAGCTCACAGCTGTTACTAAGCCCTAGAATGGTAATGGGAGGCGACTCCCATTTACTAATCTGTAAATGAAAAGAAATAAACACAAACACTGAAAAAATCCTTTATTTGAAAAAATGCTGTTTACTAAGGAACTCTTACAGTAATAACATTATATATACAGCTGAAACCAGAAGTTTACATACACTATCTAAAAAGACATATATTCATGTTTTATTCACTATCTGACATGAAATAAGAATAAACCTTTGGTGTTTTAGGTCAATTGGGATTACAAATATATTTATATTCTCCAAATGCCAGTACCATGAGAGAAATGTTTTACGGGAATTGTTATGACTTTCTGCAAATTTAAAAGTTTACATACACTAAGAGTATTATGCCTTTAAACAATATGAGACAGCCCGTATGACGATGTCATGTCTTTCAAAGCTTTTGATAGTTTTATTGGCAACATCTGAGTTAATTAGATACACACCTTTGGATGTATTTTTATGCACACCGGAAACACACTGCTTCTTTGTGTTGCATCATGGGAAAGTCCAAAGAAATCAGCCAAAATCTCAGGAAGAGAATTGTGGATTTGAAAAGTCTGGTTCATCCTTGGGTGCAATTTCCAGATACCTGGAGGTGCTTTGTTCATCTGTACAAATAAGTATACACAAGTACAAACAAGATGGGAATGTCCAGCCATCATACCACTCAGGAAGGAGACGGGATCTGTGTACAGAGATGAACATGATTTGGTCAGACGTATACATATCAACCCAAGACCAAAAGCAAAAGACCTTACGAAGATGCTAGCAGAAGCTGGAAAGATTGTGTCATTATCCACGGTGAAACAAGTACTGTATCAACATGGGCTGAAAACCACTCTGCCAGAAAGAAGCCATTACTCTAAAAGAAACATAAAAAAACAAGATGAATGTTTACAAATGCACACAGGAACAAAGACCTTCATTTTTGGAGACATGTCCTGTGATCAAAACTAAAATTGAACTGTTTGGCTATAATGAACATCGTTACACTTGGAGAAAAAAGGGAGAAGCTTTGACGCCTAAGAACACCATCTCAACTGTGAAACACGGTGGTGGCAGCATCATGTTTTGGGGTTGTTTTGCTGCAGGTGGGACTGATGCACTTCACAAAATAGATGGCATCATGAGGAAAGAAGATTATGTGGCAATACTGAAGCAACATTTCAAGACTTCAGCCAGGAACTTAACGCTTGGGCAGAAATGGGTCTTCCAAATGGACAATGACCCAAAACATAGTGCTAAACTGGTTACAAAATGGCTTATGGACAACAAATTCAATGTTTTTGAGTGGCCACCACAAAGCCCTGATCTCAATCCTATTGAAAATGTAAGGGCAAAGCTGAAAAGACAGTTGAGAGCAAGACGACCTACAAACATGACTGAGTTACACCAGTTCTGTCAGGAGGTGTGGGCCGAAATTCCTACCAACTATTGTGAGAAGCTTGTGGAAGAATATCCAAAACACTAAGGGAAATAGTACCAAATACGAATGAAATGTATGGAAACTTTTGATTTTTCAGAAAGGAACAAAACTGCCTTAAAACTTTCCCTGTCTCTCTCATTATTCTAAAAAATAAAGAAATAACGTTTGGAACACCATTCTAAGTCTGAACTGGGTGCAAAAAACCTAAAACAAAAAATCACTATATGGAGAGAAGGTATGCACACCAGTGACCATGCAAGGGGAATACATGTAATAGCAGAAACTGCTGTGTGAATAGTGGCCTGAAAAATACAATAGCTACATGCAAAAATGAAAAAAAATGAGAGTGGAATCTGCATTACTGCCATGAAATATGAATAAAGAGAAATTTAGCTATTTAATTGATCAATGTAACAGAGCCCGAAAACCTCTTCACGGTATTCTCTTATTTTTGGGGTCCCTAGCTAATGTATGTCCTCTCATGCAGTTAAAAAACTTGTGGAAGAATATTGTGAGAAGAACAATGTGAGAACTTGTGAGAAGCTTGTGGAAGAATATCCAAAACATTTGACCCCAGTCATACTGTTTAAGGGAAATTGTACCAAATACTAATGAAATGTATGGACATTTTTCAGAAAGTAACAAAAATGCCTTAAAACTTTTCCTGTCTTTCTCATTATTCTGGCATTTGACAAATATATATCATTTTGGTTCCTTAATGACCTAAAAGGGGAAAGGTTTATTATGATTTCATGTCAAATAGTGAGAAAAATATAGCAAATGTGTCTTTTAAGATATTGTTTGTAAACTTCTGGTTCCAACTGTAGATTCACTTTTTAGAGATTCTATACATAGTACAAATTATAATTACACATTTACAGGATCAAGTATATTCATATAACACTTGTTTTCTCTAAATTGTTATTGATAATTTTTACTTTTTCCATGAAAATCACTAATAAAGAACTCTCTAGTTTTAAGAGGAATTCCATAAAAGAAAACTAAAAATGATCAAATATTAGTACGGTAAATCAGATGCTAGAGCAGCAGTTCAAACTTCAATAATTAGGTGTACCTTTGTAACAGATATACTGTCATCTAACTATTCCATTGGGGCGGTTCTTTTTCCAGCAGGTATACTGGTAATTAGAATGAAATTCAGTTATATTAGTTGTCACTTAGAATTAGTTTTTCAGCTACTCATGATAAGCTGTGGCTTTGTCATTAGCAATACAAGCTTAAATGATATCATTTTGTGGTGAGTTGCTAAGAAGCTACTGATAAATTGACTTTTGCAGAAATTGTACCCTCAATGGCGAACACTTAAGAAAAAGTGTATCTCCATAAATTATGGTCAGGGACAAAACCTCAAGGATGGTAGACTAAGCAGCTTCTATGAGGGCAACTACATTGCAAGCATGGTTCTTCAATTGAGTATGGATGACAGAGGGAAGTTATAAAAAATTAATATAACCAGATTCCTGGTTTTGCTGTTGTCACGGTCATCTCTCTGTGTAGAAATTAGTGGGTCAGAATCTCACTTTACCTTGTGAGACTCTGCCCATTAAATGTATTCCCTTTCCTGTGGGGAAGAGAGGGTTAATGTTAGTTTGCTTTCCAGCAGCTTCTGACTCCTGGTCAGGTGTTTCCAGTTTGGAGCACTTCCAGGCCCTGTATTTACCCTCTGCTTCCAGCAGAGGGTGCCGGTTATTTTAATTCATTTGGAAGCTTGGCCAGGAGGTGTAAGGAGCTGGAGAAACCCTCTCTGCTACTTGCTTTGTTGACTGCAACATTGTTACTGACTGCAACAGTCTGTGGTGTGCTTATTGTACAATGTGGTAGTTTCCCAGTTGTCTGTTTATTTTCTCCCCTTTTATGTAGTTTACCCTGTACATTTTTAGTCGCTACTTTTTGTGTGATTGCCATGTGTACGAGTTTTGAGGTTTTACCCTTGTTTATGTTAGTTGTGGGGTTTATGTTTATGGTCCCAGCTCACCCCTCAGGTGGAGGTGGGGAAGGGGAGTTACATCAGGGCTTGGACAGGCGTTAGGGACACTCTGGTAACTCATACCTCGCTACCATCAAGTATACCTCTGAGCTGAGAGCGCAAGATCCACAGTTTAGGGTCAGCTTAGGTCCTCATGACAGCTGTCAAGCCCCCTTGTTGCTTGAAATGTCTCAGGTGTGTGCATTTTTCTCTAAAACAGCAGCATTAAATACATTAGACCTGTATTTTGACAGGCAGAAGAGTGCTCACAACAAAGAAGTGGAAATAGAACCAATATATAGTCAGGTATAGGGAATAAATAAAATAAATATTTCATTAATTACAAGTAAATTGGTGTGGTAGACAAAACAACACAAAAAAAGGGCAGCAAAAATATTCAAATGTTACGAAAAAAATAAGTTACAAGGGGGTAGAAATAAAACACAGGACAGAAGATAGGGAACAGACAAGTTCATATCACCACAGTTGGCAAGAAAATGGCAAACTCTCAAGTATAGGAGAGGAGCAGGATAAAATGGATTTATAAATGTTGGGCAACAGAGCAAAAAAGGTGAATGAAGCTCTGAGTACTGAGTCTTGTGAGACCGCAGAGGACTGAAAGCTAAGTATGAACAAAGAAACCAGAGAGAAAGAAAAAGACAAGGTGAAAGTGAGGGGAAAAGAAAGGGGAGGGGAAAAGGGGAAGGAAAAAGTGGGGTGGGAGAAGGAGGAGGAAGAAAGAAAGAGGCGGGACAAGAAAAGGAGGGGAGGGAGGACTGGAGAATTAAGAACAAGGAAAAGGTGTGCACCATATCATGAAAAATTGAAAAAAGGAGAAACACAAAAACATAGATGAAAAAAATTATTGTTCAGCATACTGCAGTATACAAAATAGTTAATATATAGTTTTGATAGACAGGAAAGCAGGAGCAGAGTAACTAAGATCAGTCAACACTTCCTCTAATACATTTTGGCAAATTAGGTAGAAAGGAGGCATTTAAACAGAATCTGTCATCAGGGTTATTCATAGTAAACTAATGATATGCCCAAAATGGCTGATTTAATACATAAATTGTGAAGAAATCTGCAAAAAAACATATTTAAATCATCATTACAAGTTTTGGTCTCCATGCATTGAGGCAGGACTGTGGGTAGGGTCTTGTGCTCTGCAATGGCCCCTCCACTTCTCGTGTGCTTATCCTCTTTCCTTATTTAATTTTTTTTGCCATTCTAGCGATGTGTGCACAGATTGATGTCCTAGCAAGCTTCAGGGAAATGATACCAATGCTAGCAAATGCACATGTTTAGATCTGAGCCTAATGACAAACCGAAATCTCAATCTGCGCATGCACTGCCACTGGCACCATTTTACTGAAGACCGCTAGGAGGTTCTTCTACGCAAGTAGTGCCACTGGCACCAATTTACTGAAATAAATCTACCAAATGCAACCTGCATCTAGGATGGCTCCATTGAAAAATATAAATAAGGAATAGGAGAAAAATGCCAGAAGTTAGCAGAGGGGCTGCGGCAGAGGCGAAGACACTCCCCACAGTTCTGCCCTACAGTCCCCCTACAGGATTTGATGAAGTGCCTCTGTGTGCTAAACGGTCACCGTTGTCCCACACGTCTCACATCCCCCTCCTGTGATTTTAACTGTCAGATGAAATAAAGAAGTTTTATTACAAAGGGTGGGTGCCACCAGTCTTTTCTTCTTTTTGCTGGATAAGGATTTTTTGGCTGACTGCTAGGTGGAGCACTGCCCGGTTTGTGTCGATATCTAATGGACTTTGCTTGTATAATTTGAGATACCAAAGTAAAGCTAGGTGTGTGATAGGTTTTTGGTGCCGAACAACTTCTCATTCTGTGGATTTACTGCATGAAATCTGTATAACAGCACCATTATGGGCATACCTTTAGTTTACTATGCATAAGGATATTGAGTAAATTGGTGATCACACAACGGCAGTCAGCGTCTAGTTTTAAGGAAGAGAAACATACAAACAATTTCCTCTAGCTAAAGCTCTTACAGATACTATAAGATGTAGAAATGTCCCAAATTATAGGATTATCAAATATTAGAGGTCTAGAGTGCAGATTATGCCATAAAAAAAGCATTTGCATTTTCTGCTGTGTTTAAATTCAGGTTAAATTAAATCTTGAAGAACAGGCCTGGAAAAAGTACATTGCGGCACCAAAGATTTTCTATTATATATGATTACCTTTCTCCCCGTGCAGCAGACTCTTTCAACGATTAAATGAAATTGAATTATATGAGATATAGGCAGCAATATAAGGTGAAGGAATGTTACAGCGAATAACATAAAAATCTCTAATACAAATATTACAGGTTTAATTTGGCGTTCTTCAGGAGGAATGCAATTGTCTGATATGGTATGATCAACCATAAAGCTGCTCATTGTAATGCATTTTGTAAAATCTTAATCATTAAGCATGAGAGTTTTAAAGTGCATTCCAAAGTCAACCACGAAACACTGACGTCTATCACGATCATTAAATTAAGCATTTTTCACTCGACCATAGAGACCCACGTTAGATTAACACTTCCTGTTCTGTACGGAACACTAAATACCGGGTGTTGTGAGTAGCAGAAGTTGTCAGAAGATAAGAAAGGTGAATATTTTGCACAATTCCTGGCAACCAAAGAATTTTCAGAAATTGTGTAGATACCTCCAAAGTACATACAAGAGCCATTGTAGACTAATCATCATTGAAACTGCAACACAAATAGAGAATAGGCAAGGAGTTATTAAAATCACAAAATAAACAGACACATGTATGATTTCAATTTATTCATTATCAAATACGAGTGACAAGCGCAAAAATACACGCACTTACATACCTTGGCATACTAGCAATGATTTTCTGAATGCACTTGGGCACTCAAAACATCAAGATCCGTTGCTGGCAGCTTCCTCTATAATATATATTGTTGAATAATTATATCTAGATTGAAGACAAGTCTGGAGATGCTGCACGCCATGGTAATACAATTAGGCCACACAGACTGCTCACAGTATCAAGAGCAATAGACTACCTGGCATTGTCAAAATGAAAAAACGGCTATTTGGACACTCTCATATTTCATTGTAAAGGTCTAGCCCATTCCATCTATGAGCTATTCTCTAGACATCCTTGCGTCCAAGACAAAAGCAAGACTCACCACTGAAGAGGATAGACCTCCATTCCAGCACTCACCTCCTCATAGAAACCCAATTTTTCATTAGTCCATGCTGGTTGTCAGTTATTATACTATTCTCTGCAATACATTTTGTTGTGTCATCTGTTATAATGCTCTCAAAAACGTTGAACACCACTGATGTTAGACTTACCAGAAGGTAGTGGCCTGGATCCACATTCTTACCTTTCTTAAATATTGATATCACATCAGGCGAAATCCAAATCAGTGGCACCAGCCCTGTTACAAAAGAGTCTAAGGAGATGGGATACGATGGTCTGTAAGTTACTGAGCTCAATTCCCTCAATATCTGTGGAAAAATGCCATCAAGTAAAGGAAATTTATCAATATTTTATGTGTGCAAACGCAGCCATACTTCTTCTTGTGTTAAATTATTTACATCAGATGTCAAATTTTGATTTTTGACTTGTTGAATGATTCCTGGACCAGTCAGTTCATTGGTGAACACGAATGAAAAGTGCCTGTTGAATATCTCAGCCTTTCCTTTGTCCTATTTAATTTTCTTGCTATTATCTTTTAAGAGGCCAACACTATTCACTTTTTTTATTTTTAGCATTGATATATTTAAACATATTTTAGGGATTTATTTTAATGTTGCCGGGGATTTTTTTTTCAGTAGCTATCTTTGCTAGCTTGATTTCTTTTGTATATTCAAATTGAGAGCTTTATACTCTTGAAATGCTATTTCTGTTTTCTCAGCCTTCAAGATATTGAATGCCCTTTGTTTTTGTCTTGTTATACTTTGTACTGTCTTATTCATCCATAGAGGTTTGTTTTTATTACTGGACATTTTATTACCAGAGGGTATAGCTTTTCTACAGGATTCTAGTAGTATATCCCTAATCATGCCCCATTTATGTTTGGTATCCCCAGTTACCATGACATGGTCTCAGTCTAAAAACTTAAGCTCTTTTTTTAAAATCACCTTTAATAAACTTCCAGGTTTTTGCATTACCCTTGAATATTACATTGAAACTTACCCTATTATGGTCAAGGCATCCCAAATGCTCCTGGACCTATAGATGTGAATTGTATCTGATCTATTTGACAGGATCAGATTTAACAAAATATCTTCCCTGGTTGGTTTGTCTATCAACTGAGAGAGGTACTGCATTTTTCAGACTATAAGACGCACCTAGGTTTTCAAGGAGGAAAATATTTAAAAAAAAATTTGAAGCAAAAAATGTCATGACTCACTGTTATTGGGGGAAATCTGCTACTGACACTGTTGTGGGGGTTATGTCCCCCAATTCTGTACTAATGTACCCCATCCTCAGCTCCTTCCAGGTATACTGTATATGTCCCCCATTCTGGTGTCTATATCTCCATCCTGGTATGTATGTCCCTCATCCTGGAGTATATTATCCCCATTATAGGCCTATCCTGGCATATATGTTCCCGAACATGGTATATATGATACCCATCATGGATCCATGCTGGCATATATTCCTCCCATATTTCTGCTTTTTTTAACACAGAAAAACAATTCTACTCACCTTTCCTCTACTCCCGCTGTGTGTGGCATCCACTTCTGGTGCAAGCAAGTGACTTCAGCATGACACCACCGCCATGTGCCTCCATCAGATACTGGCTTATTCAAAATGAATATTCACTGCTCTCTATGCCCATAATCCCACCCACCTCTCCGCGCCGGCTTTAGTGCTGAAAGGTGGGTGGCATTATGGCCATGTGCACCGGTGAATATTAATTTTGTTTAATAGCTGACACCCATGTTTGCCAAAGCCTCTGGCTTCCTTCAGCGGCAACTCTGCTTCTATCTCCTGTGACCCGCTCCACAGCGAGACAGGTATCTCCAGACTATAAGACACACCCCATACTTTCCTCCCAGATTTTGGGGAAAAGGTATGTCTTATAGTCCAAAAAATACAGTAATTGTCTTGATCTGTAGATAATAACTTGCAGCTTTTAGCACAATCAGCAAATTCTATGTTTCATTAAATGTCTGGATACTTCAAATCTCTCATAATAAGGACTCGATTATTATTATTATTATTATTATTATTATTATTAGCTGCCTTTTCAATTTATTCCAGCATTTCACCCTCTACCTGTTCAGCTATGTTAGGAGGCTTATAGAAAACTCCATTTAACAGCTTTCCATTATTGCCATCTCCACGCACATTTACCCAAACTTACTCTACATTGTCGCAGCTCCACCAATGTCATCATTGAGCACAGGTATTAAGTTAGTTTTTACGAAAATACACACCACCTCCAACTTTTTTGTCTTTCCTGTCTTTCCTAAATGTAGTATAACCCTCTACATTTGTCATTCAGTCATGGCTTTCATCCAGCCAGGTTTCCGTAATGCCCACCACATCATAATCCATGGTTAACATAGGAGTCTCCAATTCATTCATTTTGTTTGCAAGACTTCTTGCATTTAATATGATTATCACATTAATTACTCCAACTCACCATTCTAGTTTCCTTGGAAGTCCTAGCCCCCACTAAGTCCTCATTAACCCATACTAAATCACACTTTCTCTCTCCTCTATCTATTCCCTTATTTTCTCCACTACCCTCCTTCCCCCAGATCCTAATTTAACCATTTTTTCCTCTAACACAGCTGCACCCTCCCCATTTACGTTCAGCCCGTCCCTACCGTAGACCCTGTAGCTGATTGTGGTAGGTGAGTGAGCAAGCGATCATGAGAAGCAGAGTCTCCCTTTATAGTAATATCTGAGGCAAGAGTGTCATGACCAAGTGGTGTGCATGACAAATAGGTGACGATGGTAAGGACGATCCCTGATAGTGTGTAAGTGCTAGTATTTCTGTGCGTGGTGCTCATACTCGATGATGAATAAATCAAGATTGATTTGAAAACTTTGTTTCTATTTTTTCATCATTTGCATATCATTAACATGACTATTCATCCTGCAACATTCATAATTCCATGACTTTTCCTTCTTGGTGTTGCAAGTTCAATGTTGAGAAGTGCATTTTACTATTATGCTATACATTTATTCATGACAATAGTAGTCCCCCTTGTGCTTCCATAAAATAGTAGCCCCGTTTGTGCCTCCAGAGAGTAGTAGTCCACCTATTGTCTAAATCCGAGCCCCACATAGGGTAGTAATGTTTGGCTTTTAGGACACCATGCCAAAGTTATATCACTCTTTGATTCTTAAAGGGCATCTGTCACCAGGTTTTTGCTCCCCCATCTGAGAGCAGCATAATGTAGAGACAGAGACCCCCCTTGATTCCAGTCATGTGTCACTAAGCTGTTTGCTGTCATTTTTATAAAATCAATGTTTTCTTAGCTGCAGATCTAGCAGTTATACAGAGCTAATGAATATGCTGGACTGCCTGCAGCATAAGTAGTCCTGTAATGATAATCTACTGCTGATTAAACAGTGATTTTATCAAAACTACACTAAGCAGCCCAGTAAGTGACACATTGCTGGAATCAGGATCTCTGGCTCTACGTTATGCTGCTCTCAGATTAGGTGGCAAAAGCCTGGTGACAGATTCCTTTTAATACACATCAATTTAAGATACAAAATTATATCTCAAGTAATATTACATGACTGCACATATAACGGCTTCAACCACCATACCTCACCTCCAGGATATGAAAACTTCCAAAAGTGGTGGTCAACATTGATGTTTCATGTACCCTACAAAATCCACTTACTAGCTGTGCACATGTGTTTTTCTTGATTAACCACATACACTACAGGAGGTGTCAAAAGATGTTGAGGTCTGTTTACCAGTGTATCCACAGAGACATGCGATTTCATTGTAGCCGCATACACAAAACAGTCACATCCTGGAACGGAAATACTACCATAGATAGTTCTGCACTGGGGCATACATTCTGCCTTAAGTGCTTGAACAAGAGACTAGCCCACGTTCACCAATTTATTATTTTAAAAAAATACCCACAGCTCCTACATGGTCCGTGGCCTTCCCACGGCATTCTCCAATTAATTTGAAACAATGGAAGATGGATGTGCAGTATCAGGCCACGGCCACAATCAAAGGACAGGGTGCCTCTGGAATTGAGCATTTCTGGCTGCCTGCCGCCAATGGCACTGACAACAGCTGATCAGCATGGTGCCAGGTGTCAGACCCCAGCCGATCAGATATTAGCATTAAATTAGTGGACAACATCTTTATGCTGTTTTGAGACGTTTTTAGATTACATCAAAAAGTTGCACGTCTGCTACACTGCCAAACATTTTGCTCAGAAATACTCCAGAGGGCAACTTGAGCAAATTTGAGTAAAAAATGTGCAACTCTTTAAAAAGTCGCAATTGAATCTGCCTAAAACATCTGGAAAAAAACAAAACCCCACCTAAGTTAAAGAACATTTAAAAAAAAAAAAAAAAGGCAAACACATATATAATAGAATTTATTTTAAAAAAGCACAAACTAAAAAAAGAATAAAGCAAAAAAAGAGTAAAAAAACACCAAAAAATATACAGAAAATACAAATATAATAATTAATCTGTTCTAGGTCAACACTATGGACAAACCTAGCTACTTATATTGGAATTGCTACTGTAGTTTACACACAAGTGGTTGACACATTGGCTCTATAAAGGTGCATTAACTTTAATGTAACAGTATCCTTCCGTAAGCTTACACTCAAATGTACATTATAACTAGGGATGATCGAATACCTCAATTATTCGGCTTCGTGAAAATTCGACGAATAGGTCGCTGCTATGCGAATATTCGATGCGCAATGTAAGTCTATGGGAAGCCCGAATAGTTCTGAATGGTTGTTATTCTGTTTTTTCATAGACTTACATTGCACATCGAATATTTGCGAATAGTAGAATAGCGGTGACCTATTAGGAAAATATTCGCGAAGCCGAATATTTGAGGTATTCGATCATCCCTAATTATAACCCACTGTAACCTAAAGGTTATTTAAAGTTGGGTTATAACATCAATAATGTACGAACACTCTACATATAAAATCTAAATACACTACGCACGCTGGGATCTTTCTTGCCGGAAATTTGTGGTAGTTTATAAAATCACATCTGGTAGAGAAAAATTCAATTACATGCCTATAAAACAACTAATGAAAGGAAAGAAATCAATTTTATATAACAAAGGGCAATTCTAAAACTTCAAGTTGATGAAAAAGCTTATATAAGTGAGAATGTTCTTTCATTTATTTTAAATAAAAAAGAAACAATGATACGGTGATAGTAGTTGGATTTTACACATTACAGAAACAGGCAGAAGGTTGTCAGAGCTGAAATGAAGCATTGTGCTAAGCAGTGAGCACCATCTAGTGATTCAATTATATTTAGCACATTCAATTGTGTTACAAAAGATTTGTTTGCCGTGCGCAGACAGTATGCAATTGTCAGTTTGCCAAGTAAAATTCAATATGTTTAATTTTAAGTAAGCCATTTTACCTAAGAGGAATGTAACTGGGGGGGGGGGCGGAAAGGGCATGTGGGTCATGTCCCATGGGCACAGTTAGTAGGGAAATTAGGATGGATCGCATGTTGCCTTTTGGCGCCCCTGACCTGGTCAGGCACCACTGAGTACTGCACCCATGCTGGGGCAGTGCAATACAGGTAATCCAGAAGGCTGACCGAGGTGTGACTACACAGGCGCATAGTAATCAGGTCTCACACATGTACCTTTGGGAGGACTCCTGAGAGCTTCCAGGAGGGGGCGTGGCCTCCATGTCCACTCAAGGGGTGTGATAGAGAGCCTGGTTGCTAGGTGGCGTAGGCAGGCACGAGTGGGGAAAGGAAGTAAAGAGGAGGAGGAGTTAGTTAGTTAGTAAGAAGACAGCAGAGAGAGCAGATGGGCAGGTCCCATGAGTGAGCCGGTTTAGTGTGCAGCTCAGGGAGAGCAGAAGCAGACCCTGGAGTTGTTGCAGTCTAACAGTGTCCGCGCAGTGACTACTGACGGGGAAGAACGGTCACCTAGTAGTGCCACCCGAAATCCACCCAAGGCTAAAGAGAGAGCAACGGAGTGGAGAGTAAGAGGACTGCCAGGGAGTAACCAGGCCCAAACGAGTAACAGGTCCCAGTGCAGAGATAGATCCACCTTTCTTCTGCCAAACCTGCCTGAGGGGGTACTTCAAACCCCCAAGACAACACCACAGAGTCCGCAGCCACGTAGCAAAGTGAGGGCCCATAGCTCACAGGAGGCAAGCAGCCGGAGTGACCTGGTCCAGGCTACAAGCAAACGGGCCGAAATGAGGGGAGCAGCAACTTCCCTGGGTGACCCCCGTAGGGACTGCAAGTCGGGATCATCACAAACAACAGAAGGGCTAAGGAAGGCGAGTCAGTAGCCACCCTCACAAGTCAGCCTGAAGGACACCTGGTTCCAGCCTGGTTCATCCCAGCTACGCCCGGGTTACTCACCCTGCCATCAACAGTGAGTAAAATCCCTGAAAGACATCCTGCTTGTGTTGAGTTATTCTGCGCCTTGTGGTTCCACACCCCTAAACAGGGCCCTGGGGCTTGCCTCACTCTCAGGAGGCTATTACAACTGACTGCACCCACCATCAGCCCCAGGCATCCCTTAATCTGCAGTGGCGGTCCCCATTGACCGCAATTCTGAGAGTGGCGTCACGACAATCCCAAGAAGGTTCCCTACTTGTGACCAGAACCGTCCCATCACATGGAGTCCCTAAAGGTAATGCACTGCTACACCGCACCTGTGGGGCTCCACATTCTGGCGTCACGAACAGGATAAGGACTAGACCTGTAAAGACAGGTGACCATGTGCCTGGGCGGTCCGCTTGAAAAATTTTAAGCGCCGCCTTATTGCCACCATGAAAAGCGCGCTGAAAAATAACAGAAGCCCGCGCTCGAAGAAGTTACCGCCCATGAAGAGGTGTGGCTACCGAGTGATCCCCTGCAGCGTATTGACCTCGGGTGTGATGGAAGGAGCTCTGACCTTACCCGGAGGCGAAGTACAAGGCTGGTGGAAGAAAAAGGAGAAAGCGAAAGTCTGCTATTAAAGAAAAAACTGCAAGAGGAAGTTCCGAACCTGCTGCTGAGCAACATCAAAAGCCTGCTACTAGAAGAAGCGACGAGTCTGCTGCTGGGAGATCGTGCAGAAGGAGACGCAGAGAGAATGGCGTCTGAACGCAGAGACCCAGAGCCAGGCTCTGCTGCCTGATGGTATCGGGAGCTTGCCCAGTTCTGCGACCGACTGGAGGCCAGGATCGTACGGCAGATTAGAGAGGGACGCACGGAGCTTCTGATGATGGCTGCAGCGGTTCGGGCTGAGAAGGGGTCCGCACGACGAGTGCCACACCGAGCGGCGACGACTTAGACCCCAATGATGCTACCGATGGGTGAGTCCTGTGTTGCCCCTGCCCGCTGGAGTGCCCTGACCCCCGCTGCCATGCCCGTGATCCCTGGAAAGATGCCCGGCGCGGCGACGCTGGACCAGGCCGCAGCCACGCCAGGTGCGGCCCGCCAAGCCCAGACCGCGGCAGTGACGCCCAGCCCAGCCCGCCAAGAACCGGCCACAACAGCGATGCCCGCTGAGACTCCGGCTGCGACCCTGATTGAGACCGCAACGGCGATGCCCTGCCCGGCCCACCAAGAACCGGCCGCAACAGCGACGCTGATCCAGGCCGCCGCCATGCCAGGCCTGGCCCGCACAGACCAGGCCGCAGCAGCGATGCCCTGCTCGGCCCGCCAAGACCAGGCCGCCGCCATGCTGGACGCAGCCCACCAAGACCAGGCCACTGCCATGCTGGGCGCGGCCCGCCAAGACCAGGCCGCCGCCATGCTGGGCGCGGTCCGCCAAGACCAGGCCGCCGCCACGCAGGGCGCGGCCCGCCAAGACAAGGCTGTACAGCTATATACCCCGGCCTGTAAGGCCAAAGCAGACACCGCTCCCCAGTCTAAGGAACCGAGTCCCACGTCTCCGCCGGGAAGAGCAAGCTCAGATTACCTGAAGTTTAAAGCGGACTTGGAGGCGCGGTTCCCCAGAGAGATGGTGGACCGCTATCTGCTCCCCTGGCGCTCACTCAGAGTGTCCTCAGTGATATCTGCGGCAAAGAGCCTACCGCCCTGGCCTACTGATGAAAATCCATCCCCAGCGCTGCCACAAGAGGAGTGCTCAGAAGAAATAAGGGGGAGGGAAGGCCAGAAGGCTGAGGAGCTGACCCCAGAGCCATCAGCAGTGGATCCATGCCTAGAGCCAGAAATGCTGCCGTATTCTTGCTGGGAGAAGAGCCCAACACCCTCTACTGAAGAAGATCTGACTGTCTACATGACCAGTAAATACATCACCTGGGAGCCTGCAAGCAGTGTAGTAGCAACCCAGCAGAATCCAGCCCGCAAGACACGGCGCCGCAGCAGAACAAAGTTTTTCCCTGCAGAGCAATCTCCAGATAGAAAAGACGAAGTAACAGCCAGAGACTTGGAGGAGAAGCAGTCATTAAGGAGAGCTAACTCCCAGGTCAGAGGACCCCTTTGTCGTGGAGTTGTGGAAGACTTCAGTTTGAAATCAGGATATGGCTTCATAGTTGCACTTGGTATGAAAGAAGGCATCTTTGTAAGTAGGAGAGACATTAGAGTACACTTGCCTAGAGGACATCCAGGAAAAAACCTGTATTTGGGAGACATGGTAGAATTCACCAAACACCAAGGAGAACGTGGATGGTACGCACTAGATGTTACACCATGCCCCAGAAATCCCTACAGAAACCTGCTGTCTCAACACTACAAGATAAAGACAGAGAAAAAGAAACAGACACAGAAGAAGAGGAAAGAAAAGACAAAGAACCCATTGATGAAACCACTACAGATGATGACGACAGGTGCCACAGCCCTACAGGCCCAAGCCCTGGTGAGGAGGAAGAAGGAGCGAAGTCCATGTAAAGTAAAGTAAGAAGTACAGCGAGTTAAAGTACAGTTTTGCAACATTCACAAGTTCAAGAGATGTGCCCACATGAACTTATGTGAGAAATTGCCACTTTGCACCAGGCTTTGTGCACTTTAACCAATGAACCTTAAGGCTATGAACTGGCTATAGCCACAAACTCTCACAGTGTACATAGTTACCCCAGAGGTACAACCACTACCATAGCCAGCCTGTTTAGGGGCCTGGCTCGCCTGCGACAAGGGAGCACGCCTGTTTATGGGGCCTGGCTCTCCACCACAAAGAGGGTACCTGGTCAGCACCAACTGTGGAGGCCGCTTCTACATCCTGCCAGAAGAGGCTGAAGGCGCGGCTCCACCATGCCAGGTATACCCTGAAAACCACCAGACCACGAAAGACACCTCTACACCCTGCCAGAAGTGGCTGAAGGCGCGGTCAACGGGAGAGGAAGATTAGAGGAAAGGTCTGGGGAAGCGGATGGCCCAGACCTGGTTACCAAAAGGACTGGTGACCTACCTCCTGAGAGGGTTTGGGGTGGGTTAACGGACTTGTGGGTGGAGGGTGGTGATGTGTGGTGCTTGGTGGTTTTAAAAAGTTTTACAATGTTTTAATGTTTTATGCATTTTTAAAATGTTGTCTTGCAGCCCGAGGACGTGCTGGTGATAACTAAGGGGGAATGTGGCACCCCTGACCTGGTCAGGCACCACTGAGTACTGCACCCATGCTGGGGCAGTGCAATACAGGTAATCCAGAAAGCTGACCGAGGTGTGACTACACAGGCGCATAGTAATCAGGTCTCACACATGTACCTTTGGGAGGACTCCTGAGAGCTTCCAGGAGGGGGCGTGGCCTCCATGTCCACTCAAGGGGTGTGGTAGAGAGCCTGGTTGCTAGGTGGCGTAGGCAGGCACGAGTGGGGAAAGGAAGTAAAGAGGAGGAGGAGTTAGTTAGTTAGTGAGAAGACAGCAGAGAGAGCAGATGTGCAGGTCCCATGAGTGAGCCAACTTAGTGTGCAGCTCAGGGAGAGCAGAAGCAGACCCTGGAGCTGTTGAAGTCTAACAGCGTCCGCGCAGTGACTACTGACGGGGGAGAACGGTCACCTAGTAGTGCCACCCGAAATCCACCCAAGGCTAAAGAGAGAGCAACGGAGTGGAGAGTAAGGGGTACTTTGCACACTGCGACATCACAAGCCGATGCTGCGATGCCAAGCACGATAGTCCCCGCCCCCGTCGCAGCTACGATATCCTTGTGATAGCTGCCGTAGCGAACATTATCGCTACGGCAGCTTCACATGGACTCGCCTGTCCTGGGAAGTTGCTCTGGCCGTCGACCCGCCTCCTTATTAAGGGGGCGGGTCGTGCGGCGTCACAGCGACGTCACACGGCAGGCGGCCAATAGGAGCAGAGGGTGAAATCTGATTGCATTCCATGCTAAAATCTCTGTCTAATATGCTGCAATTTTTTCCAGAAAGATCAATCCAACTGCTGTGTCTGGAAAGGGCAGGGGCTCAACTTCAATGTATGGTAAGCATGAGCGGGATACCCCTGCTGAAGAGAAGACGGCAAAGGTAAGGTTACAATCAATTATTTACATGATAGGATTGGTTGGCACTTCGGAAAAAAAATTGGGTTTAGGGCTACAGTTTGGGCACTCGGCCTGTAAAGGTTCGCCATGACTGGTCTAGCAGCACCATATGACTGATGAGTATCATAGATGCAGACCACAGGCAAAAGTCTATTGCATAGAATGTCAGCAACACATTCGATTCATGTATTCACAGCCCTGCCTGATGCATGTTAGTGCAGAGCGCTACACAGTATGGCTCAGATATGCCTCAGTGTGACCCCTATGTCAGTATTATGCGCCACGCCCGAAATAGGGAAGTGCCCGCCCCTCTCCTTCCTGGCGCGCGCTCCAGGTTAGCCAATCACACAGGCCGTCTTACCGGACCAATAGTAGCTGGCCACGTCACCCGGAAACGCAACATCGTCATCACAGGAGCTTCATAGCGTTATTAGGACACAGAAAGAAACAGTGTCACGTGACCTAGCGTCATCACGTGACTAGCAGAGATTAATAAAAGCAACGTTACTATTAAAGGAAGCTTCCACTTATTCAAAATAGAAGATTAGTGCCTTTATAAAAGTGTATATGAACTACAAGGAGGGCTAAGGTACAGACAGATAAGTTATGAGCAATTATACTATATTGTAAACACACCACTTTATAGGATTCACAGCCATTATAGAAGGGAGGTATTGTTTATAGACTAGCACAGGACATCAATATTTTATTCCAAATTCTACAGGATAAGTTAACATCAGGTCCTAGGGAGATTTACATCAGTAGGGCACATTAGGAAACACCAATTAGATAAAGGGAGTAAAGGAGATAGACTCATTAAGGCCATTGGGGGACACAGTCTTCAGCCTGTATATCCCCTGTGTATCCTTCCTCTGCACCTTATTGTCTATATCTCCCCTCCTACCCCACTCCCTAACTCTTTCAATTCCCTGGAAGGAAATCTCACCACAATTTCCTCCATGAAACTCCCACATGTGTTTAAAGATAGGCGTTTTCAGAGTTGCCAGGATGTATGCAGATTATGGAGCATGAAGTTCTGACGAAACCGCAAATGCAGATAAACTTGAAGCTGTACTGGATCCCTGAAGCCCACCAAAAGGTGATTGTGAAGGAGGTGAAGAGAATGTTGAGACTGGGCATCATTGAGGAGTCTAAGAACAGCTGATTCAGCCCCATTGTCTTTGTGCCAAAACCCAATGGTGATTGGAGATTCTTTAATGACTATGAAATTGAATGAAGTCTCCGAATGCATATTTGATGCCCCATGTCAATGAGCTCATTGACAGGCTAGGCTGGCAAGGTACATCCCCCTTGACCTAATAAAAGGTACTTGCAAATTCTCATGTCCCAAAGTGCCAAGGAGACTATCTTCTCTACACCGGACGGTTGCTTCCAGTACACCAGGATGCTATTTGGGTTGGAGGATTCAACCAGGGCTCTGATGTGCCAGTTCAATGCTGTTTGTGGGTACATTTGTGTAGTTCATCCTTCTATTACAAGGTAATGCTTTATTATTCTTGCTGTTTCACTGTTGTGGTCTCACCTGGTGAGGTACAAAGGAAGCTGGCCATTGGGGAAGGAAATGAGGCAAAATGCCTTAGCTAGGAGAAGTGCACTGCAAAGGAATTGATATTTAGCCAACTTTATCCCCCAACAATACCAGCTGATCATAGAGATAGATAGGTCATTAAGAAGGCAATGCGGTTATTCAGTAGTTCAGAGGCAAGCCTTTGTATAGATCCTTAACCCATTATTTGCCAAATTAGCAATTTTCATTTTTTTTTTAATTAAATGACAGATTTTTAATGATTTGGGTCCTAATGAATCAGAAACATAATTTGCCAAATTTTTAAAAAATGTTGAAAAAAACTCGAAAATAGGTATTTTCAAAGCTCTCTGGGTGGAAGAATATGCAATTAAAAATGACAATGACATGATTTCCTGCTTTGAAAACATTCATTTTACAAACACAACGCAAAAATTTGGACTTAATTATAAAATCTTAGTTGCTAGAAGCAAAAGATTAGGCGTCCCAAAAAAAGGACATTGGTAGATAATAGGTTAAAATCCACTATACCATTCCCTTACATGAACAGATTTATGGCTACAACAAATGAATGCATCTATAATATTTATGTGCCTTCTTCTAGTCTGATTTATGAAAGTCACTGAAGGTTCTCCTCTAGCGACTAGCAGTGACGTGGTGGCCAAGCCTTGTCTGTGGAAAGTTTAAATATATAAATCATTCTCTATCTTCCGAAGCAGATTGTGTAATTTAACTTTCAAATTGTTTTAAAAGAGCAAAGAGGAAATGTATCAATGTTTTAGGAGTTGCTGAATTTGTTTTAGAAGTGAAATATTTTGTCTAATATCTTTAAAATGTTTAAACTGATCTGATAAGCTATAGATGTCTTCAGCAATTTTACTTTAACCGATTTTCGTTTTCATTTTTTTCTCCCCTTCCCCCAAGACCCATAACTTTTTTATATTTTTCCATCAACATAGCTGTATGAGGGCTTGCTTTTTGCGGCACAAGTTGTTTCTTTGAATGAAACCATTCATTTTATCATAAAGTGTACTGGAAAACGAGAAAAAAATTCCAAATTCGGTGAAATTGCAAAAAAAAGAGCAATTCCACAATTTTTTTTTTATTTACCATGATCACTATATGGTAAAACTGACCTGGCATTATGATTCTCCAGGTGAGTATGAGTATGCAGATACCAAACATGTAAAGTTTTTCTTTTATTTAATTAGTGGGAAAAAATTAGAAGTTTGCAAAAAATGAAAAAACAAATGTTGCTTTTGACACCATTTTCTGAGACCCCGAACATTTACATGACGCTTTTACTGATACAATTATTGCATAGATGCGATGATTTGATTGCCTCTTATTGCATTTTATTATAATGTTGCTGCGGCCAAAAAGCGTAATTCTTTAGTTTTGCTTTTTTTCCCGCTACACTGTTTACCAATCTGATTAATTTAATTTATATGTTGATAGATCGGACATTTCAGAACTGGGCGATACCAAATATGTGTATCCAACAGTGAAAAAAAAATGAAACATAAAACCAATGGAAAAAAAAAATACTCATCAAGATAAAAAAGGTGACATGTCATATAAGACAATGTGGCTTTCTCAAGGGCTTGGTGCAGAATAAAGAGTTGAGCTGAATACCTTCATATATATATATATATATATATATGTATATATATATATATAAAAGCGCTGGCAAAAATTAAGAGACCACTGCACAGTTTTATAAGAATCAGCTTCTCTACATGTCGATTCCGGTGTCAGTTGAATTCCAACCAGAGTACACCTAATTCTACTGACCAGGAGTGGCTTAAGGTCAGCGAAAAACAGTATGAAAGACTGGTGGAAAGCATGCCAAGACGCATGAAAGCTGTGATTAAAGATCATGGTTATTCCACAAAATATTGATTTCTGAACTCTTCCTTGCGTTAAAACATTAGTATTCTTGTTTCTAAATGAAAAGAATCAGAGCTATAGGTAATTTGATATGGCAAGAGTCCTCAAAAGACCAGTACCGTAATATTTTGGTGCACTGATTATGTGAACACTGTCACTTCTCTTCGGAAATTAGTAGGATATTAACTGTTAATTCAATGGCCAGGATAGCAGTTAACTCTGATCCTAGCCATTTAATTCCTTAGATCCCTTGGATGATATTGACTATCACACCATGTTCCATTCCCGATTCCCCAGTAATGCTATTGTGGGGCAATGATAGCCTGTTAAGACAGCCAGAGGCCATCAGGTCTTAGCACACCTATTGGCCCTTATAATGTGTTAGACTATGAACTCGCAGACTGTCATGGCGGCATCAAACGCTGTTCAAACCACGGACTCTGACACTACTCACTATACTTTTTCTGGTACTTCTGAATTGCACAGGCAGGCTCAGGCATCGGCCAACTGTGTGCTGATTAGTGATCAGACTACCAAGAAGTAGGTTACCTCTTTAATCAAAGGTACTCACCACCTTTTTAAGATGGAGGAATTTGTCTTCCTGTGCCGTCTGTAGCTGTCTGCTTTCTGCTAAACCTGTCCGTGAACTGTGGTTTTCCAGTCTGGTGATTTATTGCGTGCTGCTTGGTGTGCTGTGGAATTCCTCCTGTTGTCTGGTTTCCTCCCTGCTTTAGTTTGGTGTTAACACACTCCTGGCCTGACTCCCGCAACCCCCCTTCCCCGGGGCAAGGACGGAGGGGGTACTAGATCAGGGCTGGTCAGGAGCAGAGGTAATATGGCAGCCCAGACATCGTCACTATCAGACATATCTCTTGGATCAGGGACATCTAAGGTCCCCCTAGCTTGAGGGCCACTTTAGGAGCCATAATCCCCTGTTATACCCTGCTACCCCGTGTTTACTATGTTACAGAATTGTTGTAGAGTATTATTGTCACAGTTCCGATGTGCGTAGCATCTGGTACTCTGTTATGTTTTGCCATGTTCTCCTACAGAGCCGGTACTTGCCTGTTACATCGCGCAGAGCGTTTTGCAGGTTTAGATGCTCTGCTGTTTGTCTTGCGATCCTGTGGACAGGTTGTTTCTCAGCACTGAGTCCTATGCTGGTGCTGGGAGGGGCTTTCCCAGATGCTCCTCGTTTAAGGTGATTGCTCTGCCTCATTAGGAGGAATGTTTGCCCGGAATGTCGCCAGTCGTATTTCCTGGTTCCGCAGTAAGTGCTCCTGGCTCCCATTTGTGTACAGTTAGCTGATCTTGGCTTCTCAACTCTGAACTGTAGTTGACGCTACTCTGCCCGCCCCCTGACTTTATTGTTACCTCCTGGCTTCTGAGCTTGGACCTTCTACTGACCACGTCTCCTTCTGCTCCCTGTACGTACTCTCCTGAAATCCTGACCCTCGGCCTGTATCTTGATCTCCCTCTCTGTGTCCTGTCGTTTTCTCCTGGTTCCTAACCCCGGCGTGTTTGACTACCTCTTCGTTCACACTGCAGTAGTATCTAGCACCACCTAGTCACTAGCGTCATACTACGCCACATGGTGTCAAGCATCACAATTACATGATATATCAATCTCATTGAAGTTCAAGTCCCAAAGTGAGACTGAAATATAAAAAAAAGTACAATACAATTAACCCCTTTTCAACATCCATCTTAAATGTCGGAAATCAGGTGTGCATGTGTGAAGAAGGCTCACAAGGTGAGGCACATAATATATCATGGATTTAAGTGGTTTGGTCTGGAAGATCCGCTGATGTAGAAGGTATCATTTGAAGCTATTTATTATAAATAATGCATTGATGTGTTTCAGGACTGGATTTTATAGGGAATCAGTAGAATGATAATATTGAAAAAGCAATCAAACCATCACTGGTTCATGTTCCCAAGTCCCTCAAAGAGAGCAACCATCAGAGATTTCATTTCCCAGCACTATTCTGTACTTTCTGCTTGAAAATTTAATTCCCTAACATAATATATACAAGAAAAGGTGAAATTTTGAATGCCTTACAATGAGTTATCATGTAAGGTAAACATAGACTGAACCAATTTCAGATGCAATTTCCTGAAAACTGAGCTGCAATGTTTCTCACGTCAATATCACCGTAAAGGGGAATATAAAATAATATTGCAATCATTAGAGATTTGAGAAAATATACAGAAAGTCCGCTATATATTAAACATATAATCAAGGAATTACCTTCCTGAAATGAGGCAATTAAAGACAACATTTAACTTCTGGAGGAACATGAAGCCAGAATCAATCTTTCAGAAGTAAAACAGTGAATCTTACTCGTGTTCAATTAATGTGATAACGTATCTAGCAGAATTAAATTCACAGGGGAGGACATTATTCTTAATACAACTGGCTTTCATTGAATCAGTAATTTTACTTGAGCTGGTTGTTTTATATAGCCAGTACGTGCAGCATTAAAAGGTATTGTCCAGTATTCTGATAAAACTCTGCAGTCACTCTGTGTAGCTGCAAACGTGTGTATACAAAACACATACAGCTGCACTCTAGAATTCTATCAATAAATAAGGGAACTCTAGTATTGCATTACTGCTAAAGAAATATTTGAAAAAAAGAAATAATTAACTAATGCATTGGCCAATGCATGTGAGCCTGGTAACCACAACAAGGTGATCTCAGTATACCGGGACCCTAACTTAAATGCCACTATCTGGGTTCAAGGATCAAGCTATAAAGGAGGATGGACACAGCCTGGTTAAAGGGTGGAGTGCTCAATCAGAAAGAAATGTACTATAAATATATCAAAAAGACTGACCCGCACATCCAGCAAGTGTGAACAGGTGCTAGCTGTGTCCATCCTCCTTTATAGCTGAATGATTTCTGCCCTGACATGTAGGTTTTTAACCTAGATAGAAGCATTTAAGTTAGGGTCCCAGTATAGTGAGATCACCTTGGCATTGGTAACTGGGTTCACATGCATTGGCCAATACATAGGCTAACTATCTTTTTTTTTTCTTTTTTCAAATATTCCTACAGCAGTAATGCAATACCAGAGTTTTCTTATTCATTGTTAGCATTCTAGAGTGCAGCTGTATGTATTTTGAAGTTATATTGTGTTTTCAGCTAGCACCTGTTCACACCTGTTGTATGTGACGGTTAATCTTTTTGCAAACTTCTGAATGTCAGACCTACTCTTGACCCATCTTGCGCAAACAACTACAGATCAGTCTCCAATCTCCCTTTCATTTACAAACTCTTGGAGCGCCTGGTCTGTTCCCGCCTCACCCGCTACCTCTCCTCTCATTCTCTTCTAGATCCTTTACAGTCTGGCTTCCGCCACCTACACTCAACAGAAACTGCCCTCGTCAAAGTGACCAATGACCTACTGACAGCAAAACGTAATGGTGACCACTCTCTGCTTATATTACTTGACCTCTCTGCAGCTTTCGACACTGTTGACCACCATCTCCTTCTCTCTATGCTCCATTCTATCGGCCTAAAGGACACTGTGCTTTCCTGGTTTTCTTCCTATCTTTCTGGCCTCTCATTCAGCGTATTATTTGCTGGCTCCACATCTTCTCCTCTTCCCCTTACGGTTGGGGTCCCTCAAGGTTTAGTACTTGGCCCTCTTCTTTTCTCCCTCTACACTGCCCCAATTAGACAGACCATCAGTAGATTTGGCTTCCAGTGCCATCTTTATGCTGATGACACACAACTATACAATTCATCCCGTGACCTCACCCCCGCTGTACTACAGAACACCAGTGACTGTCTGACTGCAGTTTGCAACGTCATGTCTGCTCTCTATCTGAAACTTAACCTTTCCAAAACTGAACTACTTCTGTTCCCTCCATCTTCTAACCTACACAACATTTCCCTATGTGTGTGTGGCATCATGATAACTCCTAGGCAGCAGGCTCGCTGTCTGGGTGTTATACTTGACACTGATCTGTCCTTCACCTCCTATATACATTCTCTTGCCCACTCCTGTCGCTTGCACCTCAAGAACATCTCTAGAATACGCCCCTTTCTCACAATGGAAACAACAAAAACCCTCACCGTGGCCCTGATCCACTCCCGCCTTGACTACTGTAACTCTCTATTAATTGGTCTCCCCCTAACTAGACTCTCTCCTCTACAGTCCATCCTTAATGCAACAGCCAGGGTCACCTACCTGGCTAACCGCTACTCGGATGCCTCCTCTCTGTGCCAGGGATTGCACTGGCTGCCCATATATCACAGGATCCAATTCAAACTGCTTGTTCTCACCCACAAAGCTCTCCACAGTGCGGAACCCCCCCCCTACATCTCAACCCTCGTCTCTGTCTATCACCCTACTCGTTCCCTACGCTCTGCAAATGACTTACGACGAAGATCCACACTAATCCAAACCTCCCACTCCCGGATCCAAGACTTCTCCCAAGCTGCACCAATTCTCTGGAACGCTCTACCCAAGAAGCTAGGACGAATCACAACTTACTCAGCTTCAGATGCTCCCTAAAAACGCATCTTTTTAGGGTGGCCTATTACACTCCCTAGTCAAACTAAATTCACATAGTCCCTCCACGCCTTCTCAAAACATAACCCCACATCAAACTCCATGGCACCCAAATGCATCTCAAGGTTCTGGCCAACTGGTCCAGGCAGCCATTATCTATCCCCCATTTCCTTGAGATGGCTGGATTGTCATTGTAAATAAGCACTTGTACTTTGTCCGTCCCCCCCATTTCATTGTAGATTTTAAGCTCTCACGGGCAGGGTTGTCTCTTTTTTTTTTCCATACTCTAAATATTGTATTTTCCATAACTGTTATTTGTTTATATATGAACCTCCTGAATTGTAAAGCGCTGCGGAATATGTTGGCGCTATAGAAATAAATATTTTTATTATTATTATTATTATTATTATTATGTGTGGTGCACACGATGCTAGGATTCACCTAACATGCCAGTGAGAGTATACATGCGGTCTGACTAGACATGCTTGGCTTTTCTCACTTCACTTGTATTGAGATAAGCCAGGTACATCTAGTCAGAATGTGAACAGAAGTATGCAAATCACAAATTGTTATGTCACATGAACACCACCACTTTTACTGACAACACTGGTGAATCCTTACATCCTTCCTGTGCGTACTGTACACTGTCATGATTCAGAAGTTTGCAGTCACTTACAGTCACTACAGACTTTTATTAGAAGACCAGACAACCACTTTAAATGGTCTCATCTGAGGGGAGGTTGTGTTAACTTGTTCATCGGAAACCCTACAGTGTAATTGCATTGTGACAATGAGCTACCATGGCAGAGAGTAGCCATCTATAGGGCCCTGTCTCCACAACTTTTGAAAAGGCTTTTGTTAGGTTCACCTGATAAGGTGGATCCTCCAAGACCATGGGCACATGGGCCATGTGTGTAGTTGCAGCAAGCAAATTATGCATGGGGAAACAGGTTGCAGAGGTATTAGAAAGTGCAGGAAGACATGAGAAGGGCTAAAGACCACAGACAGTTTACAGAGTTACTGGAAGCCACAGGCAGACAGCTGACATACTGGAGACTGAAGAAGGGTAGCAGAGGTCCTGGAATAACAGAACAGGTAGCAGAGGTACTGGAAGCTGCAGGCAGACAGGAGACATCCAGGAGACCGCAGACGGTAGCAGAGGTATTGGACGAACAGATCAGGTAATAGAATTACTGCAATCTGCAGCCAGACAAGAGATATCCTGTAGACCACAGACAGATAGCAGAGGTTATGGAAGAACGGAAAGGGTACCAAAGGTGCTGGAAGCTGCAGGCAGACAAGAGACATCCTGGAGACCATAGACAGGTAGCAGAGATCCTTGAAAAATGGATCAGGTAACAGAATTACTGGAATCTGCAGGCAGACAGGAGACATCCTGTAGACCAAAGACAGATAGCAGATGTCCAGGAGAAATGGAACAGGTACCAAAGGTACTGGAAGGTGCAGGCAGACAGGAGACATCCTGTAGACCACAGACAGATAGCTAAGGTTCTGGAAGAACGGAACAGGTACCAAAGGTGCTGGAGGCAGACAGGAGACATCCTGGAGACTGGAGACAGGTAGAAGAGATCATTGAAGAACGGAACAGGTAGCAGAGGTACTGGAAGTCGTAGGCAGACAGGACTCAGGAACACTAACAGCTTAATACGAAGACATAAAGCATATTTCTTGGTGAAAAAAGAAAATGTCCAGCTCACCCCACAACAGGCATTTGATCTTTGATTTCAGGAAGCATGGAATTTCACTGCTGTCATAGCGTATTGCAAATGAGAAGGTATTATATACTCACCAAGTTTAAGAGCAGAACAGCTCAAAACGCGTCTGGTTTTCACACTCTTACCTTAAGTTTACTATATTTCCATGTGAGATTTGAAGTGTGTAATTTTAAAAGTTTCCATTAAAGAGTTTGGATTTTACCTAAGCAAGTCTGCCGGAAGCTGGATTGGATGATGTGAGCAATGTGAAAACAAAATCATACAATGCAATGCCAATATTGCAGTTTTTTTATTAATCCTGCCTTGCAGAAACTAAATTATAGCGTATCACTGGCTTCCAAGACCAGGAAGAAATGGAAAGTAGTGGGGTATAGTTAGAGTCCAAAAAGTAAAGTTTATCTTTATTGATCTTTTATGTAATACGGATCTTGAAAATGCTATTACTGGACTTAATATACACAAGTAAGAAATTGTGAAAGACTTAAGGCTATGTGCGCACGTTGCGTACAAGCCCTGCAGAAATTTCTGCAGCGATCTGAAGAGCACATGTGCGCTTTAGATCGCTGCAGAAATGTCCGTAGTGAGCGCCGATTCCATGCGCTCTGCCTGCAGCTCCTGCCATAGACAGAGCAGGAGCTGCCGGCAAAGCGCAGGAAAGAAGTGACATGTCACTTCTTTTTGCGCAGCGCTTCGGCAGTAGCCGAAGCGCTGCGCTCTTAAACGCCACGTGCGCACAGCCCCTGCACAATCTCCATAGACTGTGCAGGGGACGCAGGACGCATGCAGTTACGCTGCGCTACAAAGCGCAGCGTAACTGCATGTTTTTACGCGACGTGCGCACATAGCCTTAGGCCGCTTTACATGCAATGACATCGCTACGAGATGTCGTTGTGGTCACGGAATTCGTGATGCACATCCGGCCTCGTTAGCGACGTCGTTGCGTGTGAAACGCACCAACGACCATTAACGATCAAATTTACTTACCTTATCGTTGATCGTTGACACACCGTCCATTTCCCAAATATCGTTGCTGTTGCAGGACGCAGCTTGTTCGTCGTTCCTGCGGCAGCACACATCGCTATGTGTGACACCGCAGGAACGAGGAACTACATCGTACCTGCGGCCGCCCGTAATGAGGAGGGAAGGAGGTGGGTGGGATATTCCGCCCGCTCATCTCCGCCCCTCCGCTTCTATTGGACGGCTGCCGTGTGACGTCACTGTGATGCCGCACGAACCGCCCCCTTAGAAAGGAGGCGGTTCGCCGGCCACAGCAACGTCGCAGAGAAGGTAAGTCAGTGTGAGGGGTGTAAGCAATGTTGTGTGCCATGGACAGCGATTTGCCTGTGATACTCCACTGACGGGGGCAGGTACGCTCGCTAGCGATATCAATAGCAATATCGCAGAGTGTAAAGTGCCCTTTATGGTAGTTTTTTGTAATGCAAACATAAACTCAATGGATAAACCAACTGCAGATGCAATTTCTGACTTTAAAACTAAAAACTGAGCTGTAATATTTCTCACGTCAATCACAGTCAATAAGAATTTAAATTAACATTGATATCGTTGGAGATTTCAGATTTACAGAAATCTCCTCTATATATTACACATGCTCAATCAGGGAATTACCTTTCCGAAATAAGGTAATTATAGACAACATGTAACTTCTGGAGGAACATGGAGGCAGAATCAGTATTGCAGAAGTTAAACAGTGAGTCTTCCCTGTTTTCAATTAATGTGATAACGTATCTAGCAGAATTAAACTCTTGGCAATACATTATTCTTCATATAGGCACTTTTCATTGAAACAGTATTTTTACATTTGTAACTTTGGGATTAATTAAGTTGAACTTGCAAACACAAAAGAACAGGTAATATCATAAAAAATTAAATCATAAAAACTAGGGATGATCGAATACCTCAATTATTCGGCTTTGCAAATATTCGATGAATAGGTCGCCGCTATGCGAATATTCGATGAGCAATGTAAGTCTATGGGAAGCCCGAATAGTTCCGAATACTTGTTATTCGGGTTTCCCATAGACTTACATTGCGCATCGAATGTTCACGAATAGTCAAATAGCGGCCACCTATTCGGAAAATATTCGCAAAGCCGAATATTTGAGGTATTCGATCAAAAATTAAAATTCCCAGATTTAACTATTTATTAATAATTCTGGTTATTTTTAATTTTCAAATCATTTATTATGGTTTTAATCACAATATAAGGTGAGGATAATACATCAGCTAGGAAAAGCGAGGAACTATCCTATAGGATTTACATTACTGCATATTTTTATATTAAAGGTATCATTAGCTTAATACTCAGATTACTGCAATTAGAGAAAGAAGATGGGACAATTCACCTAAGGATTTGTCATTAATTTGGGTCAAAGTACTCAGCTGCCCCAAAGACATTTATGCACTAAGCTAGTCAAGGGATTCATTTTTTAATTAACATCTAATATAAGTGGAACTAGAACCCATAAGTATTGGTTAAAATATTATTGCAAGGGACAATGTCAGCAGAAATAAATGTAGAGTGTGCTAGTGAGGGTAGCATAATGATATGGGCATTGTCACAATGTTTCTTCAGGATATCAAGGGACAGAGGGCTTCTATGCTATCCTTTACGCTAGGGGACCCTAGGCTGACACTCACCTTTGGATTACTCTTAATGGTGGAGACGCTGGAGTCCCAATTCTTTCAATACTCCTGAGGAATACTACTACTCTGGGACAGGGGCGAGATGGTAAACAGGTAAGAACAGACAAAGGAAAACCAAAACTCTGACACACTGCAGATGCACATGAATAGACAGAGAGAGAATCAGAAGAAAAAGAGCAAGTGTAAAGCAACAAAAAGGCAACAAGTATAAACTCCACAACCGCACACAGCAACGGGTATCACACCAGATAGTACAGATCACCACACCTCCCCAGACCAACTAAGTTAAACTATAGCTGGCATAGGTGAAAGGATCCAGCCAGCATATATAGGAGGGGAGTAAATGTGCTTGGCTCCTCCACACACAGGAATAGACAAAGAGAGACTCAGGAGAAAAACAAGAGCAGGAGTAAAGCAACAAAAAGGCAACAAGTGTAAATGTGACGCCCTGGACCCCAGGGGTCACAGGTAACAACACCTACCACATTAAGGGACAAGAAGCGGGGATGCCAGGACTCCGCGCCCGTCTTGTTCCTGGAGGCCGAGCAAGCAACATGTCCGCCCCGTCCAGCAAGCCCGAAGAGCCCGCGCCCAGAACATCGGCGTGGCTGGAGGCCCAGGTGATGCTGCTGTGTCACCGCAACCAAGTGGAACTACGCCGCCTGATGGCCCGGTGGACGGCCGAAGTGGAGGAGCTGGTCACAGCCGCGCGGTTGTACAAAGTGGAGGCTATTCTTGAGGAGTGGGTAGGTGACCCACGGCCCTATGTCCCTGAGGGACCGGCCGCTGCAGCTGAGGGACCCGGTCTGCCCCCAGCCCCTATTCAGTCTCCCCTGCTGCCCGCGTCGGCTGCCGGCCTCCATCCGCCCGGCCCGCTGGCGCCTCCACCGGCAGTGGAGGCCGCGGTTCTTGCCCAAGAAGATCCGCCCGCGGAGAAGACCGCCAGCGGACAAAGAGAAGATACAGTACCCGCGTGGGCTATAGGAACAGCGCCCGCCCAAGACGCGGAAGCTGAGGCGGCCTGGGGCCAGTGGCCGCCAGGGATGGAGGCGTGGCTGGAAAGAAAGTTGGCGCAGTTCTGTATCCAGGTATGGGTCGAATCAATGCGGCAGGCTGTGAGCTGGAAGCAGGAGATACGGGAGATGGCAACCGTGGTGCGGGCGAACGAGAGGCCCGCCTCGGATAACGCGCCCCTGCAAGATCCAGCCTCCCCAGACCCGCTGGCCCGGCAGGATGCCAGACCCGTTTGCAGTGAGATTCGCGCGCCGACCCACGATGAAGAGTAGGCAAAGGACCCCCCCGTTGTCAAGACAGTCCCCATTGGGACCTACAGTGTTTACCTGATTAGCTACTGAAGTACCCGTCCCCATTGGGACTTGTGTTTGCTCCCCGTTTAATTCCCTGTTGCGTGAGTGACTGCTCATGGACAAGGCCGTGGACTTGCTGGCCACCCAAAAACTATTGGGCTTGTAAATATTGCCCCATCCTGTCCCCTTTTAACATGCCTTCCCCTTCCGTTAGCCTCCAGAG
This sequence comes from Anomaloglossus baeobatrachus, assembly GCF_048569485.1. Classification (NCBI taxonomy): domain Eukaryota; kingdom Metazoa; phylum Chordata; class Amphibia; order Anura; family Aromobatidae; genus Anomaloglossus; species Anomaloglossus baeobatrachus. The sequence goes on along the minus strand of NC_134359.1, from coordinate 232,237,021 downwards.
AGGCGGATTGGAGGAAGGACCCGCAGCAGAGCAGGCTGGGGTCCGGTCAACACCGGGACCGGTGACCATCCTCTGGGGAGCCCTTTGACAACTGCCGGGTGCGCCGCACCGTGCCCGTTCCCGCCTGGGTGATCTGGCCATGTTCCTGTTTCCGGACTGGGAAGGAGGGGTGCTGCCCGTTTCTTGGGGGCAGCATCGGGGCTGGGTTGTTTGGGTGGGAAAGGCGGAAGGAAATGAACCCGTTCCGTTAATAAAGTTATGCAACGTTAAAGTAAAATGCCTCCCGTTATGGGAAGACCTGCAGAAATATTATATTTTGTAAAAATGTTATTATACTTGTAACAGTGTTTCCCGTTTTTACAGTTAAAAAGAAAACAAAAATAAACCGGAGTTGGTCAGGCAGCCCGCAGACGGTTTGCATTAAACCAAGGGGGGATGTGACACCTTGGACCCCAGGGGTCACAGGTAACAACACCTTCCACATTACACACCCACCCCCATCCTTTGTGAGGACACACCAGTCACCCGAAATGGAGACCTGATGCCTTCCTCAGGGCAAGTAGGGCACACCAGGTGGGCGTAGTCAGGCAGAAAGACACGCCCACTGAGGAGACTACTGTCCTGAGGCAGGAAATACAAACAGTTTTTAGTCAGAGAGTGACAGTGACGACAGGAGGTGTGGAGGAGCAGAGCTGTCAGGGACCTGGGTTGGAGCCTGGGATCCCCGTAACATCAGGCAGGCAGACGGTGGTGGCCGCCTGCAGGAGTACCGGTATAGCAACCGGCGGAACCGTAGGGACCAGGCCAGGGTTGGAGCCTGCCGGCCCTGAACCGGGGAGTCAACCATTTACCGGAGCACCAGAAACCGGGTACTCAGACCCCGTCCTAGCTTAGAAGCCACTGAGTATAGGCAAATAACTGATTGCAGTCTGGACCTCACGGGGTCATCCTCACCCAAAGTCCCGAAAGAAGGCAACAGCCCACCGATACCGGGTGAGAGCCCCCGCCAAGGGCCAAACATCCGACGGGCCAGCGCCTGCGGGCAACCGAGGGCTACTCCAGCAGCTAAACGCCGGGGAGCGGGCTACCACTGCCCAGGCAGGGGAGCCGAAAACCACAACAAGAGGTGCAAGGGAAAGGGGCTACCATCAGCCTCACAAGGGACACAAGCAGCCGGCTGCAGGACCCGACCATACCTGAACTTTGGTTTACCAGTGACTCTGAGTGTGATTTAATAGTGAGTACACCAGTGCCATCTGGGCACAACACCACACCGCAGTACGGCACCTTGCACCCCGACAACATCGTCGCCCGTCCCGCCGGGCCCTGGGACACACCGCCCCTACCCACGGAGGGGCTGACATCCAGGCTGCACCTTCAACATCGATCCCGGGAGCCCCCTTCACTCCAGCCGCAGCGGTGGTGCAACTCTTCACCACGACCCGTGGGTGGCATCACGACCCGTACGACGACAACGCGGCCCCCGGCTGCGAACCTTGTTCCACACCACCACCCCACTGCCTCCCCTTAACAGAGCGACGTGGCCCCTGGTCCGGAGGCGCTCGTGCCACCGACAACCTGAGCCCGGACCTTGAGCAGCTCGGCCCGAGCATCGGAGCGGTCGAGCCCCTCTCAGGGCGGTACATAAACACCACAACCACACAGCAATGGTTATCACACCAGATATTCAGAATCTCCACACCTAACCAGACCAACTAAGATAAACTATAGCTGACATAGGTGGAAGGATCCAGCCAGCATATATATGAGGGGAGCATATGTTATTTGCGTCTTCACAGCAGGTGATCAAAAGAGACTAACAAGCAGACTACCAGAGATTAACGCCTGCTAGCCTACCTCTGAATTGCTATTTAGCAGGTCAACGCCTGAGTCTGCCTGAACAGATTACAGACACTAGAGGAGTTATCAGGTGGAATGTCACAATCTGTATTCTGAACAAAACCCAACGCCGCCACGACAATCGATGAAGTTTGTAAAAATCTTCGTATGACAGGCATACATTGTCGATAAAGGAGATTGAGAGGAACCAGAGTGCCAAATTCAAGCTCACAGAAAAGCAGATAACTCACAAAACAAGGCGAGAAGACCTATAATTGGTATATTGGCTATTGAGACTCTCCAATAAATATTGCAACTTTGATATTGCTGCGTCTGACAGCCACTTCGACTATGGTGCCCAGGAAGAGAAAGATACAGTGATGGACCCTGGGAATTACAAAAAATGTATGTAATACTTGAAAAGTAATCATTGTTTTAATTTTTATTTCATCATTCAATAATACACCTGAAAAAAGGCAACGTTGTAATACATCAAAGAAATGTGTTGCTTTCTCCAACTGAGATGATGTTTCACTCTCAATTCATGGATAAAGTCTGTATTCAGTGAGGACAGTTTTTCCCATTTCTGAGATAGGAAGAGACAGTTGGTGCTTTTAAATTTCTATGGAGGAGGAGCTAGAGGCAGACAAATATTCTGCTGTAAATTCTTCCAACTTGACAGCTACAGTTTTGCATAGAACTTTAGGAGCATCATCTATTGCTGTAATGGGAAAAATCTGCATTCACTGAAGAAAGATTTTACATGTGAATCGAGAATGAATGATTAGACCAGGAGGAGAAAGTAGTATGTATATATATATATATATATATATATATATATATATATATATATACTTGTCATAATCTGACTGCAGGTGTCAAGCCAAGTACGAGAAGACTCCTGGGGGGCAGCACAGCACAGATGGAACACCAGGGTAGCAATACAATGTGGAAGTCCTTGGCACTAGGGAGAGGGGCACAGGGTCACCTCCTAACACTTATCTAAGGTTGATTCCTGCATACCCTGATGTCCCTTGATGGGTTCTCCCCTCCCCATGCGCCGTCATGTGCCTAGGCCCTCGCTGGCCCTGAATTCACCCTAACTAGTGAAAGCGCCACTGCAATAAGACAACACAAGGAAGGTAAGACAAACAGGTGGGGAAAGACACAACAAATTATACTCCACTTTCTGATCCCAGATCCCCCCAAGATCATATCAGGCTGTGACATACTCAGGACATTACTATTAATTTATGTGAAAAAAATTAAACCATGGTTACTCCTTTAACATATGCTTCCATCTGAAACATTTATAAATGTCTTATACACGCATGTTCAACCTCTGGCACCCACACCTAAATGGCATCATGTGACATCAGGAATGAAGAGGTGACCACCTATGCATTAACAATAGTGCAAGATTGGGCCATGGATGAGAAAATCACACGAAAGGTGTTTCCATTTTACTATGGTTGTGAGCGCTGTGCAGTGTGCAGGTCAGAATGAGGACTGAGTGGAGAAACTCTGAAGCTGAGATACCACGTGACCATGCAATTTGGAGAGAACAGTACTTGGGCCTTGTATCTGTAGCGCCCCTGAGACTGGGTGCTACAGGTTATTGTATTGAATGTACTTTTATGTATTTTATAATGTCTGTCCACCCTGAGCAGGAAGAGG